>NC_051058.1:17544260-18744260 GCF_904848185.1 Acanthopagrus latus | reverse complement strand
TGAAAGAACGAATCATAGATATTCATCTGCCGATTTTTTTTTTTTTTTTTTCTTTTCTTACAGCTGTAACGTTTTGTCCTTGATAAGGGATTTCTATTTCAGTGACATCTCTGGTAGGGAACAGCCTATCAGATAGCATTACTGTCACACATCAGGGCACAAAGAGCAGAGAGGAATCGTCTGCTCGGCACACACTGTCGCAGGTAAAACATTGTTCTGTGACAGAGCAGAAGGGCTCTGTGTGCTTTGTTTGTTTGTGTTTTATGAAATTCATCATCGCTGCAGCTTTACCCCTGTCAGGTTGCTTTGTGCTACAGGCACGGCGCCACACATTGTTTCACATATTACCCATGTACTATGAATTGTGCACGCTGGATGCGTAGGCAGAACAGCTCAGACATCACTGGGGATATCAGCTCTTATTTGTTCAAATTACAAGATTATGGTATGGATGGGAACTCCTGTTTGTAACTAGAATCACATACAAATTGACTTTAGACGTGACATTGACTTGAGATTTATGACCGCAGGAACAATAAATCTATAAAACAGCTCGACTGGAGCTGAATGAAATACATGATTGATTGGAGTCAGTCCAACATGTACGAGGCTCAGCAGAGATCATGGAGAATTGTTGTTTGGAGAACATATTGTAGAAGACTAAACCTGTAAGCAGTGTTTCAATCTGTCACCTCCTCTGCTGTGGTTTGTCTTGTACCTGTAACACACCCAACAGTGATGTCCTGGCATGCTGACCACACCCTTGAGTACACTTTTACATTGCTTCAGAGAGGTCGAAGTTACCCACAGAAAAGTCTGACTCACCGGATGTAGACTGTGGGTATAAACCTGCCATTCATCTCTATTTTGCAATCTCTGTCACTGTCTTCAGAATCCCTTTCTCTACAGGAAACAACAGCTACCCCCAGAGCTAGCAACCTACACGCTGAAAAATTGCAAGTCACCCTTATACTAACGTTGTTGGTGACAGCATGAATGTAAACAAGCTGTTTTCCTGTGCAGGGTTTCAGCTTGCTCCCTATTGTTGCACCCTGAGCTTTGCTTCGCCTGCCTGTCAAGATTGTGATTGGTTTTGAAGAAATACAGACAAGCCAGAGCGCTTTCCCCCTTATAGCAGGATTATTATTTTTGCAGCCAGACCTTTCTCCAGTGCTGACAGTGCCTTGGACATAGTTATGGCTATACAGGACTACCCACAGAAGGTCAGGATGAGCAAGACTTTTAGCTGCTGCTTAGGTGTGTTTTAGCCATGCTAGCAACATGGATGGCAGTGTTGCTCTGTCTGTTGGTCTGTTTGTCAGTCAGTGCGTCACTTTGGTCCTGACTACAAAAATCTACTGGATAGATTTCCTTGCAGCACATACAAACATTCAGGTTGCCTGGACGATGGCTTTTAGAGATGTTGATGATCCAGTAACTTTGATCCTGTACTGCTTCGTCATCAAGTCAGAATTCTGTCCAATACTTTGGTTGAGAACCAGATTCCGAGGTTTTCATTCCCATTATACGGCTCAGGAGCAGCACCTGTATTGGGCACCATAATAGTTGAATGGAGGTAAAATTAATTCGTAAAACATTAAACTAATAATAGGACTTTTCCCAGATCTAGCGGTTGTAGTTTTATCCCCAGTGGACTTGCTTTGCTGTGCACAGATATTAATAATGGTCCAAAATGAGGTTCAATTGCATATTTAAAAAATACTAAGTTGGCCTTTGGCTTTATTTGATAGGACAGGCGTAAAGTGACAGGAAGCGGGGAGAGAGTGAGAAAGAAGGAGGAAGACATGCAGCATAGAGCCAAAGAGTACAGCTCTGTACACTAAGAGGGGCGCTCCATGAAATTGCCTATTTTTAACTGAAATGAGCCAAGTACTTGCAGCCAAAGTCTTCCACGGAGGGAAAATGCTGCATTAATGAAAAACTAATGACATTCCCATCAGCCCCGGCTTCAGCTAGCAAATGTCAGAATGTTTACACGTTCAACTGAGATGGTGAGGATGTTAAACATTGACATGTTAACATTGTCATTGTAAGAATTGTAGCTCAAAGCGCTGCTATGCATTGGTTACACCTCACAGAGCTGCTGGTGTGCCAGTCTGATGTACATGTGTGTATCTCTGCGTTTAATTCAGGTAGCAGATTTAGATTAGTTAGTCGGACAGCCTTGCCTGTTTGTTCTGCGCTGCATCAGTCAACACACTGGTGTTTGTCCAGCAGCTAAAGCTGATTACTGTTGCTGAACACATCCAATGTAGAATCAGGGCAGTTTAAACAAGACTCTGTAGGGGAGAAGGACAAATATAATCATGGTGATAATCAGCGATATGAACATGACGGGATGAATACAGTATTTGTAATGTTAGCACGAATATAAAACCTGTTAACCCAGATAAAGTGGCCTGTGAGAAACGTCTCTATTGTTTGCATATGTGCAGTCATCTGCCTGCCTGCATCGTATGTGTGTTTACATGAGGAATGTGTGTGTGTTAGCTGGTGGTGTTTTCTACTTGTGCTGTGTGACGGCTCTGATCTGGCCTTGCTCTTTGTCATCTCAGATCTGCCGTGACAGCTTCGACACGTGTCTTTAGAAAGCAAACAAATGCAGCTCGACCACACTGATGACTGAATTACAACATTTAACAAGCTGCTCATGTGCTGATTAAACAGAATGGCCCCTCTGAATCCCCGATCAGACTCTCAAATGAAAAGCTTCTGTCGAGTGGAATAATGGGGTGTCTAAATGAGGGGAGCGGGGGAGAGAGGAGGAGGAGGAAGTTATTATAATACAGTCGTGGGGCTCGTCAATAGAAAAAAGTTTTCTAACAAGATTTACTACACTCGTATTTTGGGTGTAATTTATTTGCCAGAAAATAGATGGAACACACATTAAACATAGTTAAAGATGAATTTGCCTGATAACTTTCTTTTTCTAAAGATATTGTGATAATATAGTTATCAAGTAATCTTGGTAATTTCTTTTGCCATGATAATCGTGTAGTGAAAATATATTTAATGATAAAAATTCCCTAACAGTAGATTGTAGAGCTGAAACGTCAGTTGATAGAAAAAGGAGCAGCAAAAAACTATTTTGATTCATGAAAGCTTTTTTTTTTTTTTTTTTACAACATTGAATATTGAACTGCTGTTACATCACCTTTGATCTATTATTTTGAAAAGATTAGAGATAAAAAGATACATTTGATACTTTGAATAAGTGAATGACAAAGATCAGAACAGAACAGTAATCTTGAATCTTGTCAGTATAAATTAAAATTTCATGTTCATCTGTTTGCGTCACTCATTCTTCACATGTTGTATCAGCATTCATGTCCTTTGCATTAAACCAATTAACAGTATGCGTCTGAGGTTGTCACTCAGGAAGAAGCAGATAGGAGCACAGTTTGATCACTGTAATAATCGATGATATTGATGTAAACGAATTTGTTCAGTATTTGTTGGCACAGCAGTATCAACACATCTGGGTATTCCTCCCTAACTGACCAGTCACCACAACAACCCTAAAACCTGAATTTCTTCTGGTTTCCTAACTTGACTGTTGTTAATTTGAGTGCCAGCTTGTAGGTTGTAACAGTGGAAGTAGCAGATAGTAACACTTCAGTTTACAGCTGTTGTGTCTCTCGGTGCCTCTCTGCTTGTTCCAGTAGATGAGTTTCACTGCTTTGTGAGATTGCGAGCTCTTGCAGTCTCCATGCTTTATTCACTGCTGACGCTTCAGGTAATAAACCAAGTCTGTAGTGTTTTCCGCTGTTCTTGGCACAGTTAACAACAAACATCACTGATCTTTGACGTGCTCGACTTGAAGTTGGCAAAATACATCTAAAACATCTTATTTTCTTATACTGCTCGCTGACAGTTGAAGATCACTCACTGTCATTATCTTCACTTAGTATATTTCTGTAGTCTCGTTTAGACACTTGATAGCAGCCACTGTTTTTAGACACGTTAGAGCCTTAACAGTAAACTGTGGGACATTTATTGTATGTAATGTATTTTTATGTTGTGGAACAGAACATGTTAATATCTTCAGCCTGTGGTCACCACAGACGATATTTCAGGCATTTAACAAAAGAACGATTAAAAACTCATAGCATCTTTCACATTTAGTGCCTCTTCCTAAAGTCTAAGTGAAGTCTGGGTTTAGGACTCATTAATTCACTACTCTGTTGACTTTTGGCCTCACACAGGACTCTCGCCATGATTGCCAACTGCAAGTCCTACAAATGAACCACTTGATCATCTTCACCTTCCTGCTGTTTGGCTTTCTGCCCTTTAACTTTTTTGGACCTTTTTTTTGCCGAGGGTGAGACAAACCGTCTCACTCAAAGGCTGACCTCTAGTGGATCGGTGGGTCCACTTACATGCTTTTGTATTGAACTGGGCTCCTTAAACCATCAGTTGTTTTAACATTAAAGAAATTACTATAATAATAATCGATTAATTGTTAAAGTTAGTTTTCAATTTAAAGTACCAAACTCTCTTGTTTCTGCCTCTCTGTAATGATTTGCTGCCCTTCTCTGGCTGTGGAAAAATCCTCACAAGTCACGTCGCACAGATTTAACTGCAGCGAACGGTTGATTTATGGATCGCTGGAGTGAATATCGACATGACGACATGAATCTGGTGTTATTTGTGGTGTTTATTGAAGACGAGGGAGATTTAAGATGAAGATAAATCTGGAGCGCGCGTGAGAGAAAAGATGCCTATAAGCAAGAGCGATATAATCAGCAAACAGTTTTTTTGGTTGCAGTTTTCTGTCTCGCTCACTCGTCTTGCTGCATGTCTTACGCACACACACACACACACACACACACACACACACACATTCACAGGCTGTAGGTTCTCATCTCAGTGCAGCTCTCGCTTTCCTCAGCAGCCTTGGAGAATGATTTCATTGGGATGACAAGTGTGCCTCTCCCTCCATATTTCTGCCACCCGGGCCCCTAGCCTGGATCCAGAGGCAGTCTGCAATAATACAGGCCCTGCTTTCTTTTCTTTTTTTTTTACCTTTATCTCAGTCTACCCAATCTGATCTTAGCAGTGCTGAAAGTAGCATTTTCTTCCTATCACAACATCGCCAATGCTTACTCTCCTTCCTCTCTCTCCCATCTCCATCTCTCTCCATTCCCCTCCGTCCACTAAGCAGAAAATGGGTCCAGTTGCCGTTGCGGGCTATTATCTGCATGAGCTATCTATCTTGATAATTGACTAGTGGGGGTAAATGTGACGGTGATCGGTGTGACGCTAATACATTCTGCCAATTTGACACGCTCATAATCCGCCGGGCTCGCGTTTCCACCCTGCAGTCATCACGGGGAGGCGAGAGGTTTGACGTGTTAGAGCCACTGTAGCATCATGGATACACACAGTAGGCCGAGTGCGTGGGTGGGGAGAAACACTCGGTCTAATTTAGGAACCGGGAGCGTTTGAGTGGGCACGGAAGAAGAGGAAATTGGTCTCAACATGCATAGAGTCACATTATAGAAATAGACACATGCAGATGGATAAAGCTGTCACAGTGTGGATGTGTAGACCCAGCTGCAGGAAATAAACTCATCTCAACATCAAAACCAATTTGTTCTGTATGCTGCTGATTGCTCTTGCATCAGTGAGGATGAATGACATGAATAGGCCTCATACTGTATATCCGCAGCACAAGTAGTAATGAGACGATGTCTAATTCCACCTGGCATGACATCTGTATTTGGCAACAGTCACAAAAACATCCTGGTGTGTTGAGAAGATTACCTGAAGACAGCAGACGCTCATTTTTTAACGATTTCAATCCTCTACAGCCTCCCTAGCACAATTAATAGGTGCCAGTTACAGCTAAGATGATTATTCGTTTAATTTTCTGTCAATGGTCTGATGGAGTAATTGGCAACAGTTTGGTAATCGCTTAGTTGTTTCTTATTTAGCCAAAGAATACACTGGTTCAATCTTCTTTTTGTACGTTTAATGATTTTGAGTTGAAAATCTTTTGGATTTTGGTCTCGTCAGACAAAACTTGTTGTCACTCTGGACTCTGAAAATTTTGGCATTTTATGGACCAAACAGTTGATCAAGAAAACGAGTGACAGTCTAATCAAAAAATTTGAATAATGAAGCGTTGCAGCCCTGGTGACAGTCATGTTTTCAGAGAAAAGTATTCCGCCTCTCGAAATAATCCTCTCCGTTGACAGATTAATATATTTCCTCCGTAGAAACCTGTTCCAGTGAAAACTTCTCTGGAAAGAGACGTTTTTTGATTCCTTAAGCTGCATAGTTGAAGAAACGTTACACACACGACACACGACATGGCCAAAAGTATGTGGACAGCGGAACATTTTGTTGATGGTGTCTTGTTGGAGCATGATCGTAGGGATTTGCTCCCATTCAGACACAAAAACATCACAGAGGTTCAACACTAATGTTGGGCAATTTCCAGGTCAGGGCTCTGTGCAGACCAGTCAAGTTCTTCCACAGCAAACTGGGAAAAGCTTCTTAGAAATGCAAACAGGACAAATATAAACTGTTGCCACAAAGTTAAAGGAACTATTATGAACTATTGGCTAAAATATTATTGTATGTTGTAGCACAGGGTTTCTCAAACTCATGAGGAACATATGATGGAAGGCCACACAGGTGAACCCATAAACTTGTCGTAGGATTTGTGATTGCTCTCATAATGACTTTAAATCTGAAAAATCACTCGGACCAAATTAACCTGACTGGACAAAAAGAAGGTTGCATGTGTGACGTTATGCCAACGTGCAACAAGTTTTAATAAAAATAGTTATTTGGCACCAGCATATTGATAATCGTATCTCAAGAGGAAGTGTTATGATGTATCACCTTATCAATCTCTTGTACCTTCACCTATTGGTAAGTGGAGCAATTCACAGCATTAACATTAGAACTGAGATGCATCAGCTAGAATAGTTTATACATCATGTTGTAGATAAACAGTAATGGTTTTATTACATAATGCAGGCGACTGGAGGTAGTTGAGCTCTTCGTCTGCTCAATCATGCAGCCTGGTTTAATATGATGCCAGACATTTCCAGATGGGATAAAGGATAGTCTGACTCACGAACAACATTTGCATAGTGCCTCTTACAGTGCTGCCAGAAAACGAGAACACAGAACTTCAAATGCAGTTGAAGCCTCGGCACAAACAAGCCAGACTCCAAACACAGTGCTGCCACCGTAACGACACACGAAGTATTATCGCGTCCTAAGTTCTTGTATAAACAATAAACATGCATGTCTAAATAGCACAGCTGGAGTGGCGGTCTAATCACACAGAGGAGTCTCTGCGACACAAACGAGCGCGAACACGGTGGCGTTGTAAAGACCTCAGCGGAGGGAAAAAGACGGGGGGAAAAGGTGTGATAGAGTTGTGGCAGTCATTAAGGGCAAGAGTGCTCTCTGCATTTCAGGCTTATCAACTGCAAGGTGAAGGCACTGGGAGGGTAATTCTGCTAGGGGCTCATGTGCAAAGCCGAGATACAGAACAAGAGGGAAGTAGAGGGAGAGAGGGAGAGATTGAGCTGGTTCATTTGCAGCTCGTCCCCGTAGACTGTGGAAAGGATTATACTCACAGAGAGAGAGGGAGAGAGAGGGAGAGGCAGAGAGGGAGGGAGATGCACAGGCTCTGTCTTAGCACACACTGAGTACCCTGCCTCCAATCTTCTCCACTGCACTGTGCACTCTCCCCGTCTCCTCAACAGCACTCACTTCTCTCTCTCTCTTCCTCCATCACACACACACATGTGCAGACACAAACACACCACTTTTGCCATGTAGAGTGTCGGCCAGAGGGGGACACCAACCTGCACAGGACCACGAGCCAGGTACGCTCCCTTCATTCATTCCTTCCTTCATTTGCTGCTCACACTATGTCACATTATGCACCAGCAGATTTTTTTGGGTTGTCGCTGTAGTGATCCAGCCACTCACTCTCTCTGCAGAAGACTCTCGCAGGCTGCATGCACCAGGATTATCCGGCTTCTTTTGCATAGCCCCAAGAGAACCAAAAAAAAAAAAAAAAAGATAGCAGAGGGGGAGAGGAGCCAGAGAGGAAATGAAAGGACAGAGAAGAGAAACTGAGCAGTGTTTTGTCATGTAGGGTGACGAGAGGCAGCCAGCTAACCTGGGTTGACCTTCACATGGACAGCAGTGCTCCTGCTTGGAGCAACAGTATGTGGGACAGTGTCCACAAAGACTTCCTTATCAAATCCTGAGCCTAAAAGGCACATTTAGCCCCCTCCCCTCTCTCTCTCCAACTCTCTATATCATCTCTCTCTCGCTCTCTCGCTCTTGAGGGCCATATTAATAATCATATGTGCTGAACATGCTCGGGGGACTTGCTGCAATTGGTTGAAATGCAAATGGCCATGCAGACTGATTGTTCCTTCTTGTGAAATGAAGTGGTATTTGTCAGACAGGAGGAGATCAGTGTGGCTCTAACTGCTCTCTGGTGGTAACACATGCTTTCACCCTCGAAGGCTTCATCTGAGAGAACAGTGATTTTATTTTGAGGTGTGTCAAGTTTGTACACCAGAACCCCCGTGAGAGCATCACCACCGACTCCCAATCAATCTCAGGCTGTTTGAAGTGGATGTACCACTCCGGTTTTCTCTCCTTTCTTTCTGGAGGATCGGGTGACTCAGAAAGTGGGGCTTCAGAATTCACTTTGATGCTGGTTTGATATCAGTTTGTACATCTCGAGACTGCAGGGGCCTTCCTCTTTCTGGAATATGTTGGAATGAAGTTGTGCTGGCCTGAAGAGAAAAAGCAAAAAAAAAAAAAGCAAAGCTCCATGTGAAGCTTTTTAATCTGAGTCACTGCTGACGTTTTCCTTCTGATTTCTTTGATCTGCCGCTTACCAAAGAGTCACGACTGTCTGACAAAAAGCTTCAAGATAAGAAACAAATCCAAGTGTTCAGATGGAGCCTTTTTAGAACTGCTGCAATCACATCCCGTGTTAGGTGTTGGTTACGTAAGTTTGTGCTTTATAATTAAATAATCGCCCTAGTTACATCATCATCTGGCCAAAAATGTGTTGTGTAATTGTCTTTTTAAAACTGTAAAACTCTTTTCATGATGATGTTCACATTTGGATTGGCAGCAAAGCATAAAAAGTTATCAGTGTAGATCGAAGCTGACCATAAGTAAGAGTTAATGCCTGACAAGGTGTCAATAATCAGGGATTAATAGACTTGTGGGACAAAACCATCGAACACACTGAAACTTAATAGTTCTCTATGTGTCCATTCATCAGGAGTTAATTGATTCCACCCAAACAGATTGAGCATTCCCCCACACCTGGTATAAACCTGCAGCAAACCCTGCGGTTGCTAAAAAATAAAGAAAGTTAAAGTATTTGTTTGTACCTGATGGCACTTAATTATAAAGTTTCATACAACACTTTACAAACCAGGCTCTTTACAACCTCACATACTGTCATCAGCAGTACATTGTTTGTGCCTGAAAAATTAAGCTATATTAAGTTAACAAACATTATGGAAATAGGCCCATTGTTATATCGTTTTAGGTGAATCATTTAAAAGTGCTGTTTATAGGAAAAGTTGATTTTTGGGTCCCATTCCCAGCTTGTCAAAAACTGATGCTGATGCTGTGGAATGACAGCCGACTTGTCCTACATCCCAAAAGGTCTTTATTTGACTAGACAAAATTAAACTTGTGCCACCTGCAGCTTCTATATCACAGCAACACAACTAGACTTGCAACGACTGTCTGAACTTCTGCTCAAACTGCCGACTTCTCAGTCTCCTTATTGCTGGATAAAATTTGTAGTGCCTTTTTTTTAAAAATATGAATGAGCCACAGGATCGTGAGTTTCTTGATGGATTTCTAAAAGGTGTGTGATTTATTGAGAGAGAGAGAGTGGGTGGTCGAGAGTGAGGTGAATGTAGACAGCAGAGAAAAAGCAAGTTTTCAGTGTAGCTGTGAATTAAATTTTTAAGGTCATGCAGTTGTTTCCATGGTTACAGCTTGCCTGTTTACCCCAATTACAGACAGATTACTACGAACACACCCCGAAAATCAATTTTCCAATTAAAATCAGTCTTCATTTAAATGACTGGATATCAATTCATGAAATCCCAAGATCAGCAGTTCCAAAAAACACCTGCCAAGCGCCAGTCACAGGTAGAATTTCCCTTTCGGCTAGTAAATCTCGCTGCCAGCCAGACTGACGGATCAGTGTTTGTGCCAAATCAGTCATGTAACAAAAACCTATTCAGAGAGTCTGAACCATGTGTTGGTGTCATTTATGAACCCACTGCTTTTGTCCTCTGTAGGAGAAATTCACGTACGCTGTTGGACGAGGACTTCTTGGCGCATTCAAGTGTACCTTGTAAACTGAAATGGCCATGAAGGGTTGATTAAATGGGAAAGTTTCTATTTATAAGTATTTCTTCATTGAAATACATAGGCCTACACCTCTCATTAGATAATTACACAAGAATATTCCATTTGTTTCTCCATAGGCAGATTTTAACCCCAATCTTAAGGGTCTCTTGAACAATTTACTGCCTAAGTTCTCTCAGAAGCCCTTTCATATCCAAGAAAAGTTGGTATTCCTGACTGAGCAATTAAATCGAAAATCAGTGGTTATGCTGACACAGTTACTCAGGTGTAGGTGAGCAACTTTTAGAGAATATTGTCTCCAGAAGGAACCAGTCTTCCTGCGTCTGACCGTTAGAGATAGATGAGGGAGGTCATAAGTATTGCATAACCTGCTAGTATATTGTTGTTGGTTTTGGTGTTTTCAGAGGATTTGACAGTTTGGAGAATATAGAATAACACCAGCTTTATCATTATCATATTTACCATATACTGTGGGAATGAACACAGGTTTAGCTCACAGGTAAAACTCACCCTCTGTGGATGATTTCTCTGTGAGCGCTCACAATTACCTGAGCCCCCAAGCACCCACGTAAATCACTGCAAAGGATATTAAAGCTCATCACCTATACCACACACAAGGCACTGAGTTTACATACCATATGTGCATTTAGCAGCATCATGTACTCTGCAGAGACAGTATAGAGGAGGCTTGTAACCAGCAGTGTTTTCTGTTGAGTGTCTTCATCGTACTATTCATATCATGGTCAGAGGCAGAGAAAGATGTGAGGGAGGGAGTAAGAGCAAGACATGTGACACCCCCAATGCTGGAGGAACATGACCCGCCGAGCCACCAGGCCACGGCCTCCTGTTAACCGTATTGTGATTGTGTGTTTGCCCCCCCCCCCAGAGGGAGGCTGACCTACAACAGACAGTAGTATCAGCTCTGGCTTGGAGCCCACTGAGCTGTCAGCCTCACATGCCAAGGGCTAAGAGGAGACAGGGGACATGAACGGTACGGAGGAGATCAGGGATAACAAGCAGAGACGGAGGTAGACTGCAGTCTGTCTGAGGCAGCCTCTATTAGTGATGCAGGAAGGAGCTGAAGAGGCACTGAACTGAATCATTCTGAGGGTCTGAAGATGAAGAAGTGAGAGCAGTTCACACTTTACAATACATATATGAAACAGAGGAAGGTTTTCTCCTCATGTCCCTGTGATACGGGCAGATTTAAAGATGCTGTTTTGTTGGATAATGATGACATTACTGTAAGCATCAGGGTCACAGCGCTCAGGTTTAGCTCGACTCGCTTGTGTGGGTTGACAGATGAAAGACTTTTTGAAATGCCAGGTAGAATAACCTTCCTGCAGGTGTCGGAATGAGTTTTCGACTATCAGGGCTCAGGGTTATTTATGGATTTGTGTATTATTTGTATAAGCGGCTGGCACTTATGGTGGTGGGATTTCATTATCAGCAAGGCAACTTTAAGCTTTGAAATATTCTAAAATATGCAAACATGCAGACAGACATTACTGCAGAAACAGACGCAGGCAGAGACACAGTCCTTTGAAACTGCCTCCTCAGCTGAGTGGATTTCCCTCCTGCTTCACTCTTCCTCAGAGCACATCACTCTTGTTAATTGCGTAGCCAACTCCATTTTTTCCCATACCAGTTGACTTATGACCATTCATGTAACATGCTGCCAGTGAGGAAGAGGCTAATCTGCAAATCATGCTTGTGCACCATCTGCAGGCAGAGCATATTTTTAGACAGAATACTGGGAAACGAGCAGTTTCTGTAAATTATTTTGATTAAAAACACCATCTGCTTATGAACTACAAATTTTCACCCCGAACAAACCCTCCACCAGCTGGGAGGATGAATGAAAAATAGAAATATTACTATTATTATTCCTTTTCTTTTTTTGGCATGATGTGCATTTTTTTGGAAAGCAGATCGAGCACCAGCTGCCCCATCTTCCAGATTCTGACAAATGGAAGTGCAGCATTGTGATTCTGTTGCTAGAAGAGCTGCAGAAGAGTTTCCGAGCAAGAGCCAAAGATTGACGCTGGTCGAAGTGTCCTGATTTCAGTCTACCCTGGAAGAAATGTGAGAAAATCTGGTGAAATATTTTCTCTGTTTATTGAGCTGAAATCCAATTCATGGAGAGCACTGATGTTGGTTAATGCCGAGAGTGTCAGTGTTTGACGACCTGGGAATGAGCCTCACCATTCAACTACCGTCCTCCAGAATCGCTCAGTTTTAGGATTCAGATTATGACACTGTTCACACAGAAAAAGAACAGAGTGTGACCGCAGGACCATTCGATTTTATTTGCTCCAAACAGCCCGAATACAATACTGCATGAGGGTAGCAAGAACCAACAGGTACCAAGGTTGTGCATGTCTCATGGATGGATTTGTTTTAAAGTGTCTCAGTGGCCCATCAAGTGAAAAACGCTTGACTCCCCGGGTATAAAAATACCCAGATCTTCTGCAGACTGAGCGAGCTAACTTCTGGTTTAGCACCTGGCTAACTTGAATAGAGATGAAATGATTTAATCTTGCACCTCTTCTAGACTTTCCAAATTTCAGCGCACCGTATGTCTCAAATTATGATGGATAAATGAGTCATTTCACAGGGGGTTGTGTCTTGCAGAATGTAACCACTGTTTTTACCAAGGCTTCTTCAACAATGAGTGATTATTGGGCCCAGAGTATCATGTGGGACTTAATTACATGGTTTGGTCACTCCGGAAGTCGGCTTCAAAAAGTGCCACTGCTCACGAGAGCTCGGTTTGTCTTTATTTGTCTTCAGTTCAGCCTCTGACTGAACTCACATCAGAGACTCTGGTTCTTTCCCTTCTGCTTCTTCCCCTCTCCTCTCTGTACACTCATGAAGTAAAGTATATTTCTCTTTTAAGTCAGCAGTCATCATACATCCGACAGTGGACGCCAGCACCTCAGAGACTTGCTGCTGCAGGCAGGTTGAGAAGCGAGTGTGAATATAAATCGAGGTTTTAATCTCAAAAGTTTCCCTGAGTTTTCCTCCTGTCAGGAAACAGTTCTGGACTTTGTATGTAAATGTGGACACATGAACATTTCACTTCATGTCCAGGTCCAGTAAACGTCAGATATGTCATCGTACATTTTCACTGTTTATGAGGTTCACTTGATATAATTGAACCTAAATTGGTGGGTTTAAATCAACGAGACCTGAAGGATCTCCTCTCCTCTCTACCTAAACTCTTAAAATAGTTGTTATAGTTCATTTCATCTTTGTTACATCAGTAATTTGGCTCTGTCATTTTTATTTATATACAAAGATGCTGATGTTCTGTCCCAGTATTTATGTGATAAATGAATCATGCTCGTCAGATTTCAAAGAGTCAGAGTTGCCCTAGTTGCGCCTCAAATGTTTTGTGTTGCATATATTAATACTGAAGAGTTCCTTCAAAATGAGATTTTCACTGTTTGAGGAGAGTGAAATGATTAGAGCTGCAACAAAGGTCATTTTTTATAATCTTCTGTTTTCACCTGAAGCTTGGATTGAACACCCTCTTCTTTTATGACGTCATCACCCGTAGAAAAAAGGAAATCCTCAAATAAATCCTGAATTCGATTCAGTGGATTAACTGAGTTTTCTTTTAAAAATCAACTTTCTTGAGTGACTAACTGAACCAAACAAGCGATTGCTTTGACATCTTTCTACAGTTATTGGAAAGAAAGTGATGACATCTTGAGGGGGCGCGGAGCAAAAGGGAATGCAGACATGTTATGATCCCTTTTTTGTACGGACTTTAAGCAATTTACGATGAAAGAGTTGGAGCAGAGATGGTCTTTTTTGTTATTATATAATATATAAATGGTTATATAAATGTAATTTATGCCGCTGATTGCTGCTAGACTGCCTGTTAATACAGGTGCGCTCTTCGCTTTATGTGCAGCAAGCAGGAAGATTAACCACCAAGAAAATGTTGTTTTTGAAAGGCTAAATGGCAGAAAATATGGACCAAAGCAGAACGTTTCGTGGGTTTAAAATATGTTGTGAATTTTGGAAATGATTGCTTCTTTCTTTTTTTAAAATGGATTTTGACTTTCAGACTTGGAAACGCTCCGGGGCTTTTGGCAATGTTTGGATCACAGGAGTCTGAAACAATCCTACGCAGCTGCCACAGCAATCTAAGTCTTTTCTTATGGTCCTTGCAGTGATGGATTTTGTGAAAATCTGATATCATGACAGCCCTAATATGATGACGTTTAAGAATGTGAAAATATGTAATAATTTCAAAACTGTAACAGTAACTTTTGACGACCTGCATTAAAACTTGACACAGATATTTACAGTAGAGATCGTGCAGCAATATTGCTGGTGTTTGCTTGCTCTGTGACACAGCACAAAGCAGGCCCAGCAGTCATCCAGCTGGCTGCCTCCCAGAGCCCACTGAGAGACTCTGATTAGTGGCCACTAATAGATCTCAATCCCTGACTCATCCTGTCCCACTGTTCACTCAATGATACCAATTACTCACCTTCAGGACGTGTCCAGGGCTCAGACAAGCCAAAAATATCACTTTCTAATTACAAGAATTTCCTATCAGAGGTGGAATTGATGCCTGGCCTCAGAACAGCTTTTGTCCTGTCATCGGCTGTGGAGAGGGGATACCTGATCGTTGCTGTGGGTGCAGCAATTTACTGTTGAAACCAGGAAAAGAGGCATGTGTATTAGCTGTGTGGTCTTCAGCGGCTGAATTCAATCGTGTATGTGTGTGTGTGATGGAATAACCTCAGTCACATACCTGCACTCACCCAGCCCTCTTTCATCCAACATCCTAATCATACAGCCTCTCCTCCCAGTTTAATGGCAGCAGGGATGGACCACATCCTGAGTGTTGGTAAATTGATGCACTGAGTGTCCCAGAGCCTGGTACTTGGAGGAGGATGAGCTGATACGAGTGTGAAGTCTTTTTTAAAAGCAGCAGGCAGGGCTCAGATTCACTGAGCATGCAGTATAGATCCAGTACAAGACAGTTAGAGGATCAGAGCGGAGGGTAAAGTGAAAGAAGATTTAGGCTGTCCCCACGTCTCATCATGAAGGCACGTCTTTTTTTCCCCCCCAGACTGTCCTAAATTATTATTCTCTTTGAAGATGAATCATCAAATATAACATCTACTCCCAGTGATGTTACGAGATCTGCAGAGTGGCTTGTTCTCGGTGTCGGGAGTGACCTGGCGGCTCCAATGTTCAGAGATGACACCCAAAAGAAAGTGTCATCATACGCATAGGGCGAATGTTGATACGGTGATAAATGTCAATGTTTACTGACCGTGTAACTGCATCAGCGGTGGAGAAATGTCACATGGATGCATTGCCTTGGATTATGTGAGTTATAAATGTACCTTCATTAAAGCCTTCATTGCTCATTACATCACTG
Organism: Acanthopagrus latus; assembly: GCF_904848185.1. Classification (NCBI taxonomy): domain Eukaryota; kingdom Metazoa; phylum Chordata; class Actinopteri; order Spariformes; family Sparidae; genus Acanthopagrus; species Acanthopagrus latus. Next base: position 18,728,434 of record NC_051058.1, on the reverse strand, counting down.
CTCAGCAATGTAAGTGATGGAGGTATTCACATCTGTACTTCAGTAAAAATACTAAAACAACACTTAAGGCAAAAGTCTTGCATTCAGAATTAAATTGCTCTCTTAAAGGGTCACTAAGAAATTCTTTACAATATTAATACAAACTCAGAAATATTTATTTTTTCCATGACTGAATAAACAAGCTGTTCATAGTGGAAAAATCCTTATTTTTCCACTGTGAACAGCCTGTTTACTCCAGAACACTGAGGCTAGAAAGGTGGCAGGGTCCGCCACATAACAAACAGTATGAAATTGTGTGTTCTTTTAAGGTTAGTTTGTTGTTTCAAAAATCAATCAGTGAAGATTTTTCTGATTAAAATGTCTTTTAAGTCACTCCAAGACAGTTTTTAAGAGTTTATTAATCTTAACAACTCAAAGTTGTTTTGTATGCTGAAGGTGACCAGTAACTAAAAGTGGAGTAAAAACAAAAATACAAACTTTAAACAATATGGTTCTGTCCTCTGCTAGGACTCGTTTCGCTGTAGCCGCTCAGTGTAGCAGCCTGGATATCGATGCACATGAGCGCCTCTGGTCGTCCGAGGCCAAACAGCCATGAACAAACACTGATTGGCTCTCCTTGTCTTTGCTGGAAAGGCACAGAGGCCGCTGGTGCTTTTGGCAGTCAATTAAACATGTGAATGACCCTCAGACAAGTCAAAAGGACAACAAGGAAGGAAAGTTACGAGTTGACTTTGACCCTGTCAGACAGAGTTGGTGTGAGAGTACCTGTATTGTCTCCGGTGACAATCACTTCTGATGAATAATTGAACCCCTTGTGTATGACAGTCTCTCTTCAGAGACATCTCTGAACACTTGTTACTGTTACAAGGCTGAATTGGCTCAATACTAAATATCTAAAAACAACTGTTTGGTGCTTCAAGTCTGGGTGTGGTTCCCCTTGGGGAACAGCATGGTGGTGGACTGGTTGGCATTGTCACATCACACCAACATGGATCATGGTCGTTTCTGTGTGGAGTTGACATGTTTGTGTAGATCCTCGTTTGGGGTTCTTACACAATCCAGAGATCTGACGAGAGGACGGAGCTGATTTAATTTGACTGTAAAATACAGGGTAGCCATGCCCTAAAGCATACCCTGATCTATCGTCTATTTTACTCTTAATGGGACCATCAAATGCTAAATGAATATCATGCTGTATTAAAGAAGACTGGAAACTACAGATTGAGACCATAAACTTATTAGGAAACTGTTAACTGAGGTAATAAATCATGTGAGATGTCCGGTGATTTTTTTCACAAGCTTATATAAAAGTGGACTTCTCTTTGCAACCAGTATAGTCATGATGTCCCTTTAATTTCAGATTCAAGTTCAGTAATAATGAGACCGGAGATGAGTGTATACTGCTGTCTCTTCTTGTGCTTGTGAAGCTACACTGTCAGTGTCTGAGTTGAATCTCCCAAGTTAACTGTTCTCTCTCCTTTTAGAAGTTTCAGCTTTCCTCTCACTTTGTTGTTTTAGCAGCTTTTAAAGACCAGAAACCTTCAAAACTAAAAATACTGAGGCACTCTGGTTCACTCTGGGTTCACTCGATGTCACAGTGGATATGTGAGAAAGTATCTAACCTCAGCTTTGTCATGAAGGTTATTACACTGCCCAAGTACATATATAAGCACTCATTTACTTCTATAGGAACATGAATTTCTCGCTGCATGCTCACGCCAATATGTCCTTTCAATCAGTGCCCTGTGATTCGGCTCCAGGCATCGTTTTTTAAACACGGGCAAGCTGAATGTTTATTCCATGATTAGTGCTCCATTGAATTCATTTGGTGTGACACAGTATGATGTAGTGGTTGTTATACACATTATGCACTGTGGGTGGGCTGGGTGAGGAGGAGGGAAGAAGAAGAGAAGCTGATGTAGACAAAAGGGCAGGGACACGGACTGGACGTGTTTTCCCAGCAGAGGAGACGACATTAAGTTTCCATGGTGCACTGATGTTTACCTGGAGCCTGACCAGTTTGTCTGGGACACACACACACACACACACACACACACACACACACACACACACACACACACACACACACACACACACACACACACACACACACACACACACACAGACAGACAGAATCTAAACCCTATATTGCTATGACTGCTCCTAATGGTTATTACGTCTGCCAAGAAGGTTATATTTTCATCTGTGTACATTTTTTGGTTGATTGTTTGTTTGGTTGTCAGCGGGATTACACACACACACAAAAAAAACAACCTCCTGAACTGGTTTCCATGACTCTTGAATGGAAGATGGTTCTTGGCCCAGAATAGAGCCCATTAACTTTTGGTGTGGATCCAGATAACAGAAAGGATCCAGGATTACTTTTCACTCTTTTCTGCACACTGCAAGATAGGGCTTTTTTTTTTTTTTTTACGTTTCGTTAACTTTCCAGGGAATGATACAAGAGTCTTGATATGAAAGCAGTTGAGGGAGCTCAGTTTATTGTGGATTAGGGGTGATATTGTGTTAATAATACATAAAGGATAATATTGCATAAATAATCCAGTGCCTGGTAAATCATTTCTGTTTCTTTATGTTCACATTGTTAGTAGTAAGTGGTGGTAATGCACCCAGGTGATAGTTGCACAAAACAGAAAATAATTTAATAGGTTTTATTTGATGTTGGTTTTGGCTAGATTGAATTAAAGGGACTGTTGGGCCTCGGTGGAGGTAGGAGCTCTACTGAGAGCCATTCTAGTTTTTCTTTATCAGTTAATCTGCCAGTTACTTTCATGATTAATCATCAGTCCATACAATATAAAACACTGTGTGAAAAAGGCTCATCACAAGTGATTGATTGACGTCTTTAAAGAATGCTTCTTTTGTACAACAGAGTCCAAAACTCCAGAGACATTTATTTAATTTATTGTCATAAATGAGAACATGTACAAACCCTCACATTGACGAAGCTGGAACCAGTAAGTGTTTGACATTTGTGTTTGGAAAAATGACTGCAGCCATGAATCAATATTCTAAGTATTTTGACATTTTCTTTCAATCATTGCAGCTCACATTTCAAAGAAAGGAAACTTGGATCTAAATAAAACTCAGAAGACTCAGTTGATACCAGTATTCTGCTTGTGTTTGTTGATAAAGTGGAGATGGCAGACTCAGCCTTCTAACTTTTGTGTTGATATTAAACTTAAATTGTTCTGATTTGATCGCAGATTTAAACTGAGAGATTCTGATTCCTGAAATTGATGAGATTTTATCAGCGAGATTGTTGATTAGAGACTCACCATCATATCTTTGTTGTCAAACTGTGAAAAACAGTTTGTTTTATATTGATGTTAATTATTTGTGCGGTTTGATATTGATGCAATCTCAGTTTGCTATTTTTCAGTTTTATAACTGCTTAAAGAAAAATCATTTAAAAAATAAAAAACAGTCCAATCAAACTCATGTCATGCTGTTAGAGACAGTAGGTTTTTCTCTAATATTATGATTAGACACTAGACGAGTTTCATTTCAGCCTTTGGAGGAGTCATTTATTCAATCCGTAACAATCAGCTGCTGTAATCCGACATCATTTCAACTGATGAGAAGAGCAGTCAGGCTTTTAAAGCAAAATCCTTTTAAATCTACTGTTTTCTGCTAATAAAACAAAGAGGAGAAATATATAGGAGAAAGATTTGTTGCTTCAAAAGTGATTAACAGATATTTTATTATGTTATTTCAACTGGTAACGACTGGGCAAAACAATAAAATCCTTTTGTCACTCTGTCAATTTAAAGTTAGGCACACATCAACTGAGTAGCTGTTCATAGGTGTCTGCTTCGTCAAATGAATAAAGAGCTTATATAATAATGATAATAATAATAATAGTAATAACAAATAATAATATTGCCCACACTTAATGTTTAAAAGGACAGTTACCATGATATACATAGTCACAACCATAACCTGTAATAATAGCCAAATGTACATTACACTGCTCTGAAATAAAATACTCACTCTACTTTTAAAGTGTTATTTAAAAAGAATTGTTAAGAGTATAGAGTTATAAGAATATAACTTTGAGCAGTAGGAAACTAATGGACTTCTTCTCATAGATAAAGAATTGATCAGCCAATGAAGCAAACAATCCGCAGCTTAATCAGCAGTGAATAAAACTGTTGTCATTTGTGTATAACCTCATGGTGTCACTAAACCCCTATTGTACATTTAGACACAAGAGGGATGAAATATCTTTTAAATATTTCAGCATTTTTGCATTTTGAGTTTCAGTCTTGTGCCGTCCTTTTCCAAACATCGTGCCTTCCTCCCTCCTCTCCTTGATCTGCGTCCGTCACACGGTCGGTCAGAGCAAGCGTTGCCCGAGGCTTCAGTCAGACATGTCCAGGGTCAAGTGTCCTTCAGGCTTGTTGACACTGTAGGCTGAAGACTGACGAGTGGTTTCACTCTCGGGGTGAACGCCGAACTGTCTGCTCTCAGCTGACACTCCTATCAGGAGATATTTTAGAAAGTCTCTCCAGTATTTCGAGACACCCCATAACTTTTTAATCAATCTTCTGGCTGTAAATGAATTATGAAGCACTCTCAAATTGAACTGGAAGTCAAAGGAAATGATCTAAAGTTGTTAAATATATTACATACTTAGTTCTCCCCATGCAGGAATACTACTGGCTTTCAAAAGTAAGAGAGGCTAATGTACATGTGACCTCAAGGGAAGGCACACTCCGTTCCTAATCGCAGTGATTGTGAGTTTGACTTGTGAGGTAATCACCGCCTCTTTTTTAGCTGCACACTGGTTCACTGTGATCCTGAACGCCTCCCTGCCAGCAACAGTTTGGAGAAATTTTGTATTCAGCAAAGGCAGACCCTGTTCCAAATATAGCCCACCCGACGTTCGTGTTCAGATCTTGTTTGGGTTTTATTTTAATTTTCGAGTGCCCTGGAGAGCTGGATATTATAATTTGTGGATGGAGGAGCACCATTTTTTTTTTTCTTTCACTCATTCCTGCCACTGTGCCTCTCTCTCGTAATTAATGATCTCTGTTGAATAGAGAGTTTCTGATGGAGGAGGAGAGAGAAAGAGGGAGAGACGTGAGAAGTTGGCTGAGCTGCAGCCAGTGAAAAGATGCCACTGGCTAGATCTCTGAATATGATTGAGATTATGAAAAAATTAATAGATGAATAAATGAATGAGTCAATGGCGAGAAGGGGAAAGATGGCAGGGAAACAAGGAACAGGTGGTCTAAGGGGGGACGGTCGGAGGACGTCACCGGAGAAAAACAGGAGACTTGTTGGGAAAAGACATTTTCTGCAGCTTATTTAAATGGTTTTTAATTTCTGACTGATACCGTTTTCACTGTTTCTTAACTGCTAGTTGAGCAGCTAATACTCTGATTGAAGAGGTTACATTTTTTTCGGATGGTACAACACAGCATATGAGTTATGTTCACTTCCTCCATTTTAAACTCTCCTGCTGTCTGTTCTTTCAAAGGTCAGCTCTGTCAGGACAACTTACCGTGGCCAACATGTTGATGGTTTACATGTGTAGGTCAGAGTTGAACTATACTGTGTGTGCGTCACGGATTTAAAAGCTGGTGTGTGTTTAACTCGAGTGACATGTTTCAGTGGCAAGTACAGGATTATCTGTTTTCATTAGTATATCATGTGTATTCATTTGTTGCTGAACACATTAGACTGCAGCTTTTCATAATTTTATAACTCATTGAGTTGATAAAATCTCAGAACGTGGTGAAAAATATACATAAGAAATTTCCTAGAGGACAACATGGCATCTTTAAATATCTCCAGTCCAAAACCTAAAGATATTCAATTCACAATATGATTCACAAAATTATATTAAACGTCAAAAGGAACCAAATCTTCACATTGGAAGCAGAAACTGTTTTACATTTTTTGTTTCATGAATGACAAAAGAGTTGTTCAGCCCTAATCCACATAAATGAATCACAGCAACAGGTGCATGTATTGTATCGTTGGACTACAGCTTCCGTCTTGTAAGCACCACTGTAGACAGGACAATATATCACTCTCTCTATAGTACAGAGTCTTATATGTACTGTATATGCAGTGATCAGCAGGGTGCACTGTGCTGCTGCTGCTGCAGGCACACTTCAACAAACCAAAGCAAACAAGAAGAAAATAATTTGAAGTAAATCTGAGTGAAGCTCAGACAAGTACATATGATCAGACCCTCAGCCCAATGAAACCATAAAGCTAACAAATGGCCTCTGTCAGACCCTGGCCATCAGTGGCCAAGGTTGTACTACCAATACACACACACACACTCTCTCTCACACACACACATGCACACACACTTACAGCCTTGTAATGAGAAATGTTTGGACGTGGCCTTGAGCAGCATTTTGGAAGGTGTCCCAGACAGCTGAAATATGGCATCAGTGGCACAATGACAATCACTCACTTGGTTTTTAGTCTCCCCTCAACCATAATGAACACAGAATAATGAATCATGATAGGCCAAGTCTAACACAGTGTATATGTGTGTGTGTGAGAGTGAGTAACACACTCGTATTTCATCCACTATTCTATTCCTGTTTATTCTGTTAAAGGTTTAAGTATTGAATTTAAAATTTCCAGATTTTGGAACAGGTTTTGATCTGAAGGTCAGAATAATGTAGCCTAAAAGACCTTGTTCTAACAAGTACGTTGAATGGTTCCTTCTGGGTTTAAACACATGTTTGCAGAGCAGTGTTAATGCATTAAGTGCCTAAGAGAATGTGAGTGAAGCTGAAGTATGACATCTCCCTGAAGGCTACGACATTGCAGTTAAAGATTCAACAGTGTGAGTAAAGTAAGACAATTAGAGGAGAATTCATCAGCCGGACTGGTAGCGCTGTTAGCAGTTAGCTGCAGAGCCATAATAACAGAGGTGGTGCCAGGAGCAAGCTGGGAGGAGGTGGCAGCCCATTAACTACCACCAGGAGCAGTAATGACATGGTAGAGTTAAGAAAAAATAGACCACAGAGCTGTAGCTGTTTTTAACACATGGCTGAGTAATTTCATGATTTAAGACTGGGCTCTATGTGGACAATATGTGCCTCTAGTTGAATCCACAAAATATATCAGAGTTGACATTACAGGCCAGAACATAACGTAATGAAATAAACGGAACTGAAATGAATATTAAAGTTAAACTAACGCTGAAATGGAAAATGTCATTACGTCGCTATTGTTTGTAAATGTGAGCATGAGAGCGAAAATCCAACATTTAAATCCGTGATCAAATAAAGGAAGAAATATTTCGTGCTGTAATAAACCATTAAAGTCTAAATAAGAAACAAACATCTTTATTCTTGAGCTGCAGCCGAAATACAATCAGCAAAAGGAGTCGAGAGAAAGAAACACCTGAGACAGATAACACACACCAGATCATTTCCTAGAAAGGTTCCTTAAAAGAAGTGTGTAATTTTGTTGTAATTGGAGGTAAAATACAGACTAACAGATGTTGATTTGGGACTTTGTCAGTGAATTACTGCTGATTAACTTCTCAGGTAGCTTAACTATTAGTCTGATCAATTGAGCGTACTGTTAAACATACTTGATTACAAATTGTCCAATAACAATCAGAATGATAGACTGGTTGCTTAAGCATAATAAGGGATAGACCTATTTTCTGAGTGGGTGCTCGGCATTTTTCCAATTAGCAAAATCAGAGTTTTCTTTTTTTGATGGGACTGTGGTTGAAAAAATACTTTTAAAAATGAGTTGCAGCATCCACTCTGTTTGTAATCAACACTCTGGTCTCACTCAGGTGTCCCACCTACAACACTATCGGGGGCTTTCCATTGGCAGGTTCGGACACGGCGAGTCAAACCATGCAGCACTGATCTGCATTTTCACTTCTAGTTTTGTCGCATTGACTTGAGCTAAGCCTGTTCCTAGATAACACTGCAGAGAGGGAGAATTTACAGCTGGTTCTTTAGCCACTACTCCACACAAGCCAACTTTAAGCAGGTAGCCCTGTTGTAATGATAAAATGGATCTCCTGTCAAGCCCGTGTATGGAAAAGCCACATCTGCTTGGCAACACAACAACTCTATTATTACATAGAAAGCAGGCTAATGTTACAAATGTATTAATGAAGACAAATCAAAAGATATGTTACCAGAACCCCAAAAGTCTGTGCAAGAAATAACAGTAGTAATTGATGAAACCCCAGTGACACTGCAGCGAGCTGTCGTCAGGCAGTGAGTGAGCACCGGTTAGTTTTGGGCAGCTGCCAGTTGCGATTGCATGTTTTTCTATGAATATAAATAACACGTTTAGATGAAACGATGAGGCTGTGGATGAATCAGGTACAAATGTAGGACAGATGTTCCTGCATCATCACTGTAACACACTCGTCTTTACAACCCTGTGAAATAAATTCCTGCGGCTGATGACCAGCAGTGCTTCTCATGGTAAAATATAGAATCTCTTTGTCCCACATATGTACTCCCCCTCCTCCCCCGTCCTCCCAACATAGAGGGGTTTGCTCAAGGCTTCACATAAATTAAAGTGACAGGCTCTTGTCTAGATGTTCCCTCCGTCTCTCACAGTTCCCCTCTGTTTTATAACGCTCTTTTTTTTTTTTTTTCCCTTCCTGCCATGGAGACACACCGGCATGCCTCTGCGCTCCTATTGGAGGATTTACATCTGGGACCAACTCAAATGTTTCCTCCAGACGCTTAACAGCTACAAATATTGCTGTTGTTAGGCTGAATCCCTGGAGGAGTAACATCTGAGGAAATTACTGTTCATCATGCCTCTGTGCTTTTGAAATGACAAGAAACACAGATTAATCAGAGTATCTGCAGGCCATTAAAATGTCGTAAAATGCAGTAAATCCGTATTTTATTATCTTGCATTCAAATGTATTACTTTTAAAAATGTTTCACCTTTGCACGCTGGTTTCACTTGGTGCTGCTGATCTCCGACTCTCTGTCCCTTCACTGTTGCTTCATGCCTCTCCTGTCCCTGCCTGCTGTGTCTGACCAACCCTGGAGTCATATTCCTGATCAGAGCTTCTGTAAATCACCTCTGTACTGTACCCCCCGTGTTGAAATCTGTTGCTCTCAGAGGCTGTGTTCATTTCCAGCCTGAGGCCGAGATGATCCCTCATCATGGTCGCAGTTGAGGCAAACTCAGATCAGTTAATAAGGTCCCTAGCTCCATGGCTAACTGAGCTAATGAGCTAACAGTAGCTGGCTAAGACTAAGGATAGCTAGCAAAGAGTAGCAAGTATCAGTCACTGATATGCCTCCCTTTAGTTTCTGGCCATATTTTACAAATTGTACAGTTAAAATAATCTTGAAACTTTCTTTAAAGCCTTAAATTCAAGCGTCTGACACCTATAGACACCCTGCTCACAAAACTTTTGACTAAGAGTGTACTTTTTGGTATATATGCTCTACTGACTTTAAAAGAAAAAAGAATCCCTGATGTCAATTTCCCGCTCACATCTGAAACCAAACCTACGCTCTTACTCTCAGTAAATAGATAAAGAAACATCGCCTTTCTGTAAACACAAACTGTGAGTTTGTCACAACACAATTATTATACTGGTAGCAGTAATATATACTGTTCACCCAGTGTGTTGTTGTGCTGGCTTTGATGCATTTAGAGTAAATGTAGCTCTAACTTGGACCTTAATGGGGGATCAGTTGCTGTAGTCAGTAGCTGAATTTCAAGCTGCATCACAGTTTCTTAACTGCAAGCTAATGAAGTTAAAGAAGCTTCGGAGCACCTTTGTTGCCCAGCAGGCAAATAAGAGCACAGATCAATAAAGTACAGAGACTCTATGCTGAGACTCTACTGGCCATGTAAAGTATCTTAAAGAAACAACTACAGAAACAGGAACAAGGAAGAATATTGAACACAACCTCTGTGTGATTATATACAGTTTATATCAAATGTATCTGTGTATTATAACACATCATTTCAGCTCTGGTTACAGAGAGTAACTTTGTCCAGTTTGTTCATTTTCCAGGATTGTCTCTTTATTTCCAGTTGTCTCTGCAATAATTTTTCCATTATCAAATAAGTTGATGATTATTACTTGACTTGAATTGGATTAATAGTTGCTGTAATTTTTCAATCAAAAATGTCATTCTTTTGCTGGTTCCAGCTTCTTAAATTAGATGAAGAGTATTTGGGTTTTGGACTGTTTTCTTTGTTGTAATGAGCATAGCTAAAAGCAGCCAAGCAAGCAAAAGTGTTTCACAAAGGTCAATATTTAATGTTTTATCAGACTGTGACTAATCTCAATTCTAAATGGGTTTAGTTTAATTTTTGGGAAATTTTTTGGGCACAGGCTTTTGGATGTTTTCAGGACTTCTGGCCCTAGTTTGATCAGAGTCTTTTCAGCCTCTATTTGCACTGTACAGAAACAATATGGCGGCAGCCTCTGCTCTGTGGTCTTTCTCTGTCGATAAACAGTATGTTAAAATATTTCTCTGAAAACGTATCCAAGAAATAGTCAGTGCAATAACAGAATCTTGGTTTATAGTTTATCAGCACTGCCTTGCTTTGACAGTTTGATTCTAGAGTTTAGTGAGACGCCTCTCTGACTATATTGTTTGTGTTCATGGATGCATGCTACGAAATGAGGAATAACAATCGTTGGATCAGACAACAGCCCTAGAATGCATCAGATGACATGTTTTGGGGGATTTTTATCTGCGAAAAGTGGGGGGCTGTGGATGCAGGCAAAATGAAAATAAATTTAACATTGTTTATTTGCATATGCCACTAAAAATGTAGTGAAACAAAATAGTTTTATTATAATCTTTCTGTATCTACACTATGCTATCTTTGACGTAGTTGCAACTGTTTTATGTTATTTATAGAGGGTAGTAAAATGAAACAAAGCTAAATATGTCGACTCATGTTTACCTGTAAGTGGTCACCTTCACCTGGTCAGCAGTGCTTTGTTTTTCACTGGTCACAAGAGGGCAGTAAATCTGTCCCCAAACAAGAAGCCATCATTTCCATTTATGTCACTTCTCCTTGACTGATTCTGACACAGATGTGAGACCGTGGTGCGGTCTGATAATAGCAGGAGACGTTGTTTTCTGTTGCCTCGGGGTTCCCAGGACAGTCACAGTTGTTGGAATAGACAGATGCTGCAGCTGTTTTCTCAAGGGCTCTATATTGCTAGAGGTGTGTTAGTGTTTTTTGTGTTGTTCCTCACCCGTGTGTGTGTGTGTGTGTGTGTGTGCATGTTTGCGTATAGAACAGTAGGTCTGTGTGTTCATGTTTAGGGAGAGACAAACACAGAAAACAGTGTTCCTTCCAGACATTAATGTACTGTGCAGGCAGCTCCCGGACACAATCAGTGCCTGGATGTTCCTGCTGTTCGTCCTCACATTAACACTCTCACTGCTGCTCACTTGACAGGCCTCAAGGTCCAAACTATTAACTACTGTGTGTTTACACAGTGTGCTGTGATATTGGCACCAACCAACTTCTCACTCACTCACAGTGTAATAAGCAGTTTAAAGCTCTACAACATGATTGGGTGCCCATGCTTTTGCTTGTTGACTATAAACTTTATGTGTGCTTCACATTATGGCCGACTGTTATTAGATGGATTTTCCACCTGTCAGGCAGCTTCTGTTTACTTCACTAAGCTGTGACTTCGAACTTGCATAGACATTAAATCTACGGATATGAGTCACTCATCACAATCAACAGTTTGTTGCCCTTTATTAGATTTACTAGTGCACTGCCTGTTCAAAACACACTGTACGACACTGATTATCTGGTAATGTTGAGGTGTTTACAGATTCAGTTTTAAGCCTCCTGAACTGCTCACAGACTCATCGGGGCATCAAACGCGTTTGATTTTTACAATTCAAAATCCGGATGATTACATCTGTACTTTGCTAGGCCACAACAACTGTGCTTACGGAGCAGCTGATGGTGCTGCCAAGTAGGTGTGTCACAATTTTGATCGATATGAGCCTTCGATTTTGAAATCAAATTCAGTACGGATGATAACAACATTGACTGCTCTGAGCAGAAAGTGTTGCATGTGGTTACAGCGGAATATTTGCTCCCTAAATCAAAGAAACAAAATGTGTCTCATTTTCTCCAGTACACAGTTTCTACAACTGCCATCAGTGTAGTAGTAAGAGCATGTCAGAGTCAGAAACAGAGTCTGCAAAGTGCCAAATGTGGGCATAATTTTCCGTTTAGCAAGTAAACCTCGTAAGGCTCTCTGCCACATTGACAGTGTGTACGAAGAGTCACCTCTGACATTCTGACATATTAATAATGCAGTCAGGTGCCAATCTTAAACTCTGAAATCTACATCACTCTGTATGTCAAAGCACATCTGTGCCTCCAGGCGTTGTGCACCTCATAAAAAATGTAAATGACAGTTTTCAGGGCATGAAAATCTTAGTAATAGCATCGCGTCAGGGCTGAAATATGTTTAAATCCAAAATTGGATCAAATCATGACGTTGACATCAAAAGTCAAATCAAATCATGGATTTACTTCACTCTCTCTCATCCCCCGTCTCTACGACTCCACTCTGCTGCAGGTCGAGAGAAGAGAAAGGGTCCCATGATCTCTGCCGGTGATGCTGAGTTCCCGCGGGATTACCACACCCTGGCTGGCGGCGGCCGCGGGGCCCGGCGGTTCCCCGACAACACCAATGGGGGCTTCACATCATCCTCGCTGGACCGCCGGCACAACTCGGTGGCCGCCAAGAGCCTGGAGGCCCTGAACAGCATCCATAAGGCGGACATCGAGCGCCAGCGAGACGCCCTCATGGATCTCCAGAAAAACAAGTACTCCAACAGCCCAGGCAGCCTGTCGCAGGGCTCGGCTCCTGCCGGACGACAGGTATCTTCACAGAACACATCTCACAACTAATAATCTGACACCAACAACAAATCAATAGAGATTCCTTTACTGTTTGTCATGGTAACATGAGTTTTATTAAAGCAGCACCAGTGGTGGTCATGTCATTAAAATCCCTGTTCAAACTGCAGATCATAAGCAACAGTCCTCAGTTTCCATAAAAATGGAGGACTGTCATGCACCAAACCTCAAACATGTGTGATAATGTGGTGTCATTACTGTCGGCACAAAGCAGTTTCCTTTACAGAGAGTTGGGAAATACAGAACACACAGTCCTTTGAGAATAACAACAGAAATATACTGAAAAATATCCACAAAAGACCACAAATGAAGAAGGTTTTACTCATTCTTAACTTCAAATGGTATTAAACTTGTGATCCTACAGGAAACAGGGTAAACCTTCTTATAAGCTGTTTATATTCTCATCATTAGAAATACAGATGCTAAAGCAGAATGTTGGGCTGTTCCATGACTGACATAGAAACTTATTGGCAGGGATAGGAAAGTATACGATTTAACTGATATCAATGCCATTATCATCTGTCTGATTCCTGACCAATTTTCTGTGTGGAAAAATTAGGCTTGCAGAGGTTTTCATGAGAGCTAACTGAAGCATCGGTCAATTTGCCATGATCCAAAAACGGATGAAATAAGAGAATATCTGAACAGAATTCCTTGACATTCAGTTTTTCTTAGTCCAAAATACAACTGTTAAGCCTGCCTGTGTGCAGTAATGTTACTGTAACAGAGCAGTGGCACTTGTGTGTAGAGTGTGAATTACAGTAGTAGAATTCAAGCCTCTATTGTGTAGACAGATGTTTTAGCATATTGTGGATGTTTCCAGCAGGACTTGAAATGATCATGTTACAGGCATTACATCTAGCGCTGCTGTCATCTTTCACCATGAAATGAAGCCGCGTTTTAGATCAGTTCTTCCTCTTTGACTGATTCCTGTTTCCAGCTGTGTAGACGCTTGAGCTTGAGTTTGATTGATAAGCTCTGAGAAACTCGGTTCCGATGAATCAGACAGATTTGGAACCATATCTCAAATATAACTGGATTTCAATTCCCATCCCTGCATATTGGTGCGTGTCAGAAATGCCAGAAATTCAAAAAGAAGTTACCAAGTTAGAAAGTCAGAAGTTCACATACTTGTCTGAAGTCGAAAAGTCGGCACATTGTAAGTGAGAAGATGTGAAAAAGAGAGAAGGAAACTGATTCTTAGTATGTGTCTCAACATTCCTCTTCCAGTGTCTAAAAATATTTGTTTCAATTTGTTTAAAACGAACAGTACACAAACATAATGGATGAAAATGATTCTTGTCCTGTAGATAAAACACTACGTCATGCTTTCACTCCACTTATCAAAGAAGAGAGAATTAGTCTGTAATCTTTTGATTACTGATGTCATCGTTTCTAACATTTGCTGGTTCCAGCTTCTTACATTTGAGGATTTGCTGCTTTGTCATTGCTGAGAGTAAATGAAGAGTCCCTGGGTTTTGGACTATTGGTTGAACAAAAGAAGAAATTTAAAGATGTTTAAATGTAAACATTTAAAAAGATGAGTAGTAGATCAATAATTGGCGGATTAATTGATAATAAAATGATGAAAAGAATTGTTAGTTGCTGCCCAACTTTATGAGAAGGACCAAAAAAAATAAAGTGTGTGGTTAGGGTCCCTTTGTCTTGGTGTGTAATGTTGCCTATTGTTGGCAAAGTTATAAATCGATGCCCTGTCTGTTGCTTTACTGTATCACATTGATATCAATATTGCACAAGGAACACATGGATCAGAAGAGACAAATTAATTATTTAAAAAATACTAAAATGTACTATGTTAGGTGAGAAGCAGCAGTGAAATGTTAATGGTGCGTGATGTGATGTAATCTTGAAATGTTCCTTTGATTTAATTTGCATAAGATAGACAGAAATATACAGAAAGGTGAAATATTATTCAAACCTGTACATTAAAACAGGAACAAAACCATTGTCAGCAGATTATATTAATAATTTATTTATAATTTATTTACTAATTTCAAGTAAAGTTATGGAACTAGTTTTTATTCCAAGTGAGTATGCCCATTTTTTTTTTCTTTTAAAAAGACTTCATTTCACACAGAATTATCATTTTATCCATCAGCGTTTATATTTGAATGCAGATTCAGATTTCTTTCCAAATAACATATCGAGAGGAGAGTGCAGCCCGGGGGAGGTTTAAGCTCTCTGAGTGCTTTCAGTTTCCACATGTGAACATTTCCTTCCTGGGAGATAATAACAGCTCGTCGGTGGACTCTGAAACCCACACAAGCGCATTATGTGGCGAGATGCCTCTGGGGCTTCAGACACACAGTGGAGGCATTTTTATGACCGACTTGCTGGGTCAGTAATGGCCACTTTTTAAGTGGTTATCATCTGAAAGAGGCAGAATTGAATATGGAGAAAGGGATTTAAGTGAGACAGTGGGAAAATGTCAGAATGTGAAGTATTAAAGTCCATCGTATCTCTTGCCTCTCTTGTCACTGTGCTCGCTTTCATTCTGCCATCAATCACCACCTGCTCTGACTTGATACCTGTGACAGATGGTCACAGAACAGACTGCTGCAGCGTGTCTCCACGGAGCTTGAAGGAGATTCAACATTTGGAGAAATGTATTTGCTGTCTTCCTCAGACTGAGAAGATTTCAATGTCTCTGTGTTAATTAGGGAGCTGGAGTCGGGATGTGTTTAGCCTAGCTTAGCATAAAGACTTAAGCTAGTGGAAAGCAGGGGAGACTGTCCAAAGCTTTAATATATATATATGTCTGTGGAAAATATTTTAAAAGAACACACTACCTTATTTCTAGTAGGATACTTATTATTTCACCATTTTGTACTTAATTCTCCTCCTTCTGTCGACTAAAATAATTTGTTTACTCTGACTGAATCTGCTCACCTTGCTTTTCCCCTTAGTTCTCTTTAAAGCTCTGATCTTGTGCATGCACACCGGCTCGCCTCGCCCCTCGTCTTTCTGTTTCTCTCACTCTCTATCTGCTCTGTTCACGTTCTTCCTCAGCAGTGTTTTTTATAACGTTTCCCAAAAACCTCAGTTCGACTTTTCGAATTTCGTTTTCACAACAGCCAGTGAGCCATGTGTGGAGAAAGCTTGTTGTTGTTAATGATCAACATTGTACTAGAGACAGAGACCTACATGAAACAAGAGAAGTCAGAATGGTGTGCAGGGTGCCGACCTGCTCATCAGGTACAAATTGGGATTCAGTGTCTTGCTCAAGAATACTTAAACTTGCAGTCGTTTAATTATTTTACGACCCACTCTACCTCCTGAGACTCAGCCTCCCCAGTCTGTGGTCTTCAGTGGCTGTTAACACACCTGGGCAGCCTACCCAAGTACAGTCTATGTATATTATCACCTGGGCCAGGAGGAGGAAAAAGACTGACAGTGACTTCACCACTGCTTTTCTGAAAAGTTGAGAGATTTTCAACTCGAATCACTCGGAGTGGCCACACAAAAAAGGCGGAGCACCAAGAAAAAGGGGGAGGACATTTGAACAAAGATGCTGGCACTCTGAAAAAATGCTACATGGACACAAGCCCTGGACTAAGGTTGTCTGTTGACAGTTTAAAATGGCACGTGCAGCTGCATTAGTCTCATCATTATTTGTCTTGTTTTTGAGGCAGATGTTCTGCAGATATTTTTCTGGCTCAGGCACAGAAAGATGGCATCTTTGCTTAGCTGGAGGACTAAACCAGAACTGAACCTGGTCAGCCCAAATGGAGAACAACACCAGGTCAGGGAGAGCACTGTGGTCAATTATCATGCATAACAATCACTGGCTCATTTATCAGCTGTATGGCTACCAGTAGATTTGACTTGATATTCGTGCTTAACTGTATGCAGCTGCATCCCTCTGTTTAAGTACAATGGTTTTGGTATTGTTTGTTTAACTGAGAATCAGTGTTTGAAATAACACAAAACATGTCAATGAGTAGCTGTAGAGGTTTCGTTCCTAAGTTAGGGCCAGGTTGGTTGCCCCGAGGCTTTTATGCTAAGCTAGGCTAACCAGTCCCTTACTGAACACACAGACAGGACATAGAAGTCTGACATCTCATCTTTCTCTTTGATAAATGAAATAAGGCCTGTTCCTTTAAGTGCCCTCTCTCTGTTCTGTTCTTCCTCTCTGCAAGCCTCCGTCAGCTTCTGTCCATCACATCTCAGTCTGCTCTGCTCTCATCTCCCCTTCCAGCTCCGCCTTCCTCTCCACCCACTCTCTGCTCCGTCACGTCTATTTACCCAAAACCACACTATCTATCTCCTGATGAAAAAGGTGGACGGACACAGAGAGAGAAAGAGAGAGAGAAAGAGTGGAGGTAGAGACAGAGAAACAGGTGGAGTCTGCTGTCGTCATGGCAACCCACCGTTTCCCATATAAGGCAACTGAGTGATATCATATGGTTGGCACTGCCTGGGCTTTGGAAGGAGGCACAGGCTGTACTGAGCAGGAGAGAGAACGAGCGACAAGAGGAGACAGTGAAGGAAGGAGGGAGGGATTTTTTTATGTCAGCAGGGACGAGGAGCGAGAGAGACTGTCAGAGGGAGGGAGAGAGAGAGAGAGAGAGTGGAGGACAGGACAGAAGGAGGAGGAGGAGGGGCAGGATGAGATGCTAACTGCCTCTTAGGCGCTACTACGGGTACCAGCGAGGGGGACTCTGGCGGATCCTCAGGGCGCGGGAAAGACACAGAGCTGCAGTGAATAAAAAAAAAAAAAAGAAAATGGAGAGGGGGGAGGAGGAAGAGGGAGGCGTGTGGAGCGCGAGGATGCACCAGGCGGCCGACGTGCTCATTAAGTAGCAACGGTAACTCTCTCTAACCCCGTCCTTACATCCTCAGCTGAGACTGTGGTGCTGCCATGGCTGTGTGACGCTTGTGCTGCTGCGTGGATGAGGGAGTGATGTGAAGTGCCGGAATGTGTGTGTGTCTTATTGTATGTGGAGGCGTGTGTGTGTTTGTGTGTGAAGACAGGTAGGCTTGATGAGCACACACTCATCCTCTCCTGTGTGTGCGTGTGTGTGTGTGTGTGTATTTAGGGGAGGGTCCTTTGGCTCCCAAGCAGGCAGGTGTTGACCAGGTGTGTCTGTTCTGTGCTGCTGCAGCAATGTGTGTTCATGTATGTATGTGAATGCAGAAGGAGAAGAAGAAGAGAAGAATGTGTGTTCGTGTACGAGCGAGTGCACATGTGTTGGTGTGTGTGTTTGGGCTGGAGAGGAAGCCAGGCGGACTGTGAGTGAGGGGAGGAAGGAAAAAAAAAAAAAAAGAAAGAGGGTGGGTACAAAAATGGCTACTTGGCATGCAGGTCAGGCTCGCATGTCTCTCTGCTCATCCCTCTCTTTCTCTTCTGTCTCTCTAAGCTCTGTCCGTCTCTGTGCATATGAGTGCCGTGGGATTTCAGCTCAAGTGATTGAGAAATATTGCAGGCAGTAATCACAGAGTCACGGTGCATAGGGGGCCTGTTTGTGTTAGATGAGACAGGTTTTATGTTCCAAAAAATGTCCGCTTGTTGGTGCATTAAATTATTTTGCGGAGTGGCTTGCCGGTCCAATTTAAGGTGAATAAACCAAGCGAGGGGGTGATTACACAGTGCACGGCTTCGTGTGGAGGTTAAGATATATTGGGGATTATCTCACAATGGGTGCTTGGCTTCACAATTATCAGCTGTTTGTTTCTGTCACAATGATTTTGAGGGGCACCTGTGAGAGAGGAGATAATATTAACACCTATTTGTCAGTTTGTAATTATGAAGCCACCTCATGGAAGTGCGTCAGAGTTGAGAACGATAAGTCAGCTGGAGGTTACGGAGATCATCAGCTCTGTATGAGCAATGATCCTGTTACTGTTGAGAGTGTTACTATTCTTTGCAAGGATGAGGCAGAAAGTGAATGTAAGTGGGCGTTTATTGATGATCAATCTGCCAAGGTGAAGAGTTCATCACAACACTGAAACTTGTGCAGCAGAGTCATGAGAAGCTTGGATGTGATTCTGCAAATACACCGAATCTGTTCTAGTGACAGAATAGTTTTTTAAAATATATTCTAATTTCATGTCCAGTGAGGGGCCCATCTGGCAATTTAAAACGGTAAAACATTCTGTGCAGATAAAATAACAGCAGCACTGACAGAATTAATACTCCTAGTAATGAAATACAGTGGAAGTGAAGTCTTTAAGAATTAAGCAAGCTGACTTCTCTGTGGTTTAAATGACTTTTGAAGTCTTATAAACTGTCTTCAAAGTAAGATTTGAGCTTAATGGTCGTTTTGATAGCCCTCAATACCTTCTTCCTGCGTTTACTGTTCAGGTAACTGTACCATGCACACACGACAAGGCTCAAAGTGCATTTATATTTCATTCTATAACACAGGGTTGTACAGTGAAATGAGGCATAGACAGGTCATCAGTCTGGCAAATTATCAGGGCTGATAATCGGCATTTTAATGATTATCTGTATCTGTGTTTTTTGTGTGATTGCCAATGAAATAGAAAAATCCAGTACTGGCTCTGGTGCAGCATCCATTCTCAACACTATCTGACGTCTCAAGTAATAGCCGATCAACACTGAATAATCTGAATTACTGGTCTCCTGTGTTACTTTAAACCATATGAGTTGACCCTTAAAAAGGATGTGAGTTTCAGTCCTGTTAGAATGAAGCTGTTCTGTAGTCTGGTGGTGCGGCAGAGGTTACTTCAGTGTCCCTTGCCAGGCTGCAGAAAGGTGAGCAGACTGTGGCTGGGGTGAGTGTCGTCTTCCCTTGGGCTCTGTGCAGACGTCTCACTTTGACAGTATCACTGATGCTCTGTAGATGGGTACCAGAGTTGTCAGGAGGCTTTCTACTGCTCCTCTCTAACAGCTGACAAGACCTTTGCGCAAGAATTTTACCCTCTTAAGGCACTTTTAAAGTAAAATTAAAAGCTTGTAGACTTGTCAGGACAGAGAAAACTCTCCAGAGGAAACAGACATTGAGCTGTTTGGGAAATGTTTAAATTACTTGGAGAATTTGCTGACTCACACCGAATGTATTAAGTTGTTTAAGCAGGTAGAATGAAGACTTTTCTTTAAAACCTTAACAGAGACAAAAAGTAAAGATCCCACTGGCAGACCTTTTCATTATGACGATGGTTTCAACGTCCTGTTTAGAGCATGTAGTCACTTCTTCTGCTTTACTAGAGGTTGGCTCTAGTGCACTTCCTGGCAGTAAGTCTCAGTCAGTTTATAATATGCCACCTCTTCAGTCACATCACCATTATACAAAAGGCCACTAAAGGTCAAGTCATCTGCATATTTGTATAAACCATAAAAGTTTCATCATGAATTTCATTTGTAAAGAAGACGGTGAGGTAGAGAAAAGGCAGCAAAATGGAGGAATTCCTCATCAGCTTTATCAACAAAGATACTGACGATATTTGTATTATTATCTATTTACTTTAAATACGCTCTGTAAACTTTCCCTTGTAAAAGTAGGCAGTATTTCCTGGATCATCTCAGTCAAGACAAAAAGGAAACACAAAATATGGCTTCATGTTATTGGTAATGTAACATGCTGTTCTAATGAATACTTGAATTTTAGGACAGTAAGGAAATGGTATAAAGTGTTAATTTTTTCAAGTAAGGGTTACAAAGAGAAATAATTAATTGATTTGTATGATTTTGGGGGGTTATGAAGACCAATCTTTACTGAGTGCTAAGGGAAATGATCCTTCTCTTCTGATTCTTACTTCTTACAGTTTATCTTTGTGGACTTGTTGTAAGTTTTAGTCACAAATTAAAGGAAAAAAATGTGATCCCAGACAACTTTCAAGACTTAAATGACTGAGTCCTCATCAAATAGATGAACTAAATTGAAGTTAAATATTTTGCCGAATATAACTTGCCAATGATGTTCTCTGTGTCAACTCCACTAATCTGTCTGCAAAAGAGGAACTGAAGGACAGTAAGCCCAAAAGAATGTTTGGGATGCAGACTGTGAATCAAAATGTTTGATCAAATGTGAGAAAAGAAGCCTCACTCTTTTGTTTAGTTGTAGTGAAACAAAACCTGACTCAGGCTGGGTGGCGTCAGATCAGGTTGTTCTGTTTTGGTCACTGGGTCTGGACAGACCTACAAACCACACAGAAATTTGAAATCTGGGTCAAACTGGCCCACAGGCCTGTTGGTCTTTCCTTCCCAAACGCTGCCTTTTCCATCTGGCTTATTTTACTCTGTATTCAAGAATAAAATGAGTTGAATTCAAAAGTTTCTTCTGAGATTTCAGGCGAGAGCAGAGAAAATATTTGGAACCCAGGCGGCTCCCAGAACAGCTGCTCAAACATGAATTAAGTTCTACCTACACCTTAGTTTAATTATTAAGGGAGTTCATTTTTTTTCCAAGGCTCTCACAGCATATGTGATGGAGTTCAGAATATATATACAGCAAAACACCTGCGCTCGGAATATCAAACCATCTAAAGTTTACAGAGAAGTGCAAGTCAGTATTTGATTATTGTAGTGATGCTGCAGTGTCAAATCTGCACTCTCTCACTTTCCATTAAATTGTTGCAAATGGGTTGTTGTGACAGTTTTTGGTGGGTTTGCAGACGTCTGTGTTTCAGACACGCTGAGAGCAAAAAAGGTGACTAGCAAATATTAAACACAACCTGCTGCGAGTATTATTGGAAAGGCTGAAAGGTGATTAAGCCGTGCGTGGTAAGAATGGTTATGCTCATTCAACATGTTGAGTTTCATAGAATTTTTTTTTGGCTCAGAGCTGACTCTCATCCAGCCCTCTATCATCGTAACATCATGATTTAAAAGCCCCCAGCGAGTGCCATTATGTTATATTAACCCCAGTGAGGCGCCACTGAAATTATAGTACCACCCCACCAGCAACAGTATCATCATGATGTTTCACTGTGGACATCATTCTGCAGTATTTTTATGATTATTGAGTCGAGAAACTTTTTAAAATGCTCATCACAGTTGGAGCCCAATATTGAAGGAGAAATTCTTATTAGCATATGTGTATGTACGGTATACATTTCAAGGACAGTACTCAGTGAAAACAACATCACACTGACATTAAGTGTTTTGACATCATTGTCTAGTTCTATGACATTGAATTACTCTCTGTAAACATGATGAGTTGGCTTCGGATGTTTATTTGCAAGAATGTAATCTGTAGTTGTAATCATCCCCAACAATCAGTGTGGTACTTTAACACACTCCTTTCACTCATCTCTCAAAACACAAACGAATGATGCCTCTTGTTTGCAACATGGTGGTGCTTCATTGATCCTTTATTTTTCATTACGTGTCAAATCAGAGTCTCAGCTGCAAGTCTAAGTGGCTGCGATGAGGTCTATACATCATTCAATTACTCCTGACTGAACCTCTAACAGACGCCTGTAGTGACATCTGCAAGTTCTGCTCACACCTACAGCCAAAGCCCCTGATCCGTATCGGTATAGTATAGACGCCGACATCTTGGCTCAAATGCCAAGAGCTGCCAGTTCCAAACATCCCTCTCTTACCCAGAGGCTAATTCAGTGCCATCATGTGTGATTACTTGATGGTTTTTAAGACTGTTGTCTTTCCTTTGGAGGCAGAGGACATGAATCAACAGATTGTTTTCATTGGTCTGTACCGAGCTAGTTTGTATTTTAGCTTTGCACTTCTTGAACAAGATGATTAAATTATTATTAGCTCTCCAATAATAATAATTTACAGCTTTTCATAGTGAATCTTAAACAGCTCAATCTGTATTTCGATTCAGTCTCTTGCTGCTCAAACAAGAACCACAGTGGACTAAAGACGAGTTTAACGCTGAACCTTTAACTTTTTGATAAAATGAACCAAACTGTAGAGTAAAACAGTGATAATATAATTACTGTCAAATTTCCACTATTCTCTAAATGTGTTATTTTTGCTAAGAAGATTGTTTATGTCATGCAAGCAGGTATCAGTCTGACTCTCTGTATGGCAACATCGGTCTGTGGGCTAAAGTGAAATATGTCAAACTATTGGAAAGATTGTCCTAAAACTTCTTACGGAGATCAAAGCCACCTTCAGGATTAATTGTAAAAGTTTTCAACATCTCTTTACTTACATGTTTATGACTAATAACTTTCAAAGACATAATCTCAATTTCTCATCTCACTGATGCTTTAGCACAGGGGTGTCAAACTGATCCAGTAAAGGGCCATGTGGCTGCAGGTTTTCATTCCAACCAAGCAAGAACACGCCTGATTTGGATCAGCCAACCAATCAGCCAACCAAGCAAGAACACACCTGATTTGGATCAGGTGTGTTCTTGCTTGGTTGGAATGAAAACCTGCAGCCACATGGCCCTTTACTGGATCAGTTTGACACCCCTGCTTTAGCAGCTATGCTCACCTCTTAAGGAGCCACCATTTTTGTTTTTCAAGTTGCTTCTCTAGCTGGTCGTAAACCACAGCCATAGCTGCCAGCAGTTCCTCAAAGGATATTGATTGGTTCAATTAATTTGTCTTCAATTACAAAGCATACTGAAGCCCTGCAACATGGATTCCCAAGGTTAATGCTGATCAAACTTGATGTTTCGAATGCAGCTGCTTTGCAAGATAATATGATTAAAAAGCGTACGAAAATACTGTCAGTCCAATCCACCTCACGAGTTTAGTGCTTATTAGCTAATGTTAGCATTCTAACAAGTGAGGCTAATGGCTCATTTATGCTCCCTTTACGTATGAAAATGGATACGTTCATGTCAAACAAAAAAACTCACATACCTTCATGGATCCTACACATATGCGTGAATGTTAATACAACCACGAGAGGGGGCCAATCAGCACAGACCTTCCTGTCTAGTCTCCTCCCAGCTGTTTGTTACATCATCATACAGATGTTTTAAACTTTTCCCCGATTTGTATATGACCTCTCCTCAAAAAGTTCCTCCATTTTTAAAATGTCTTCCTCTTGTCTTGTGGTCCTGTCTTGCTTGAACTATTGGCTACACTGCTCTGTTGCTCTGTGTCTTTAAGAAATGTGGAGAAATATGGGCGAAACAAACACAAAGTGAATGGACAGAAGGTCCCACTCTTATCCATATTCAATGTTGGGCAGTCAGTAAATGAGCCTTTAGATGCTGAACACCATGACTTTATACCAGCTTGGCATCAGCATGCACAGCAACACAACAGCTGCTACAAAGGCTGTAGACTCTTTCTACAATGCATATGTAAATACTGTAGGTTCAGTAAGTTCAGTAGTCCAGGAAACAGAGAAGATATCTTGAGTTGACAATTAAACAGTTCAAAGGTTTTTGAGATGTACAGCTAAACAACAAACACACTGGAATAAAAACATAACCTCCTGGTAGAGGCAGCTAATCTGAGCTCAATATCAGATTGCAGAGTCATTGTGTAGTGTTAAACAGCCGTGTAAAAGCCACACTGCATCACTCCTGTACAAGGACAGACATTAATTCTGTCTTTTTTGTACCTTTTTTTTCTCCCTTGTGGCTGTGAGGACTTAAAAAGAGACCCTGAAAGCAAAGACCTTGTTTTCAGATCAGTTTTCAGTGCCATGGAAATAGTACAAGTGTATCAGGCCTTATACAAACCAGCTTTCATTCAGGACAAAATGACAAAAACTTGAGTGTGTTGCATACCGGTCGTGACCAAAATGTGAACCTGAAAGTGAAGCATAGTTAAGGTGCTGAAAAAAGATCAGATACTCTACTGTAACAGCCTCAGCTTCCAGTTCATCCTGAACATGTTGGAGGAGGTTGAGGTCTGAGCTTTGTGCAGCAAGTATTCTTTTTGGATCTTTGTGTACAGGGATGTTGTCAGGTCTGTCCTTTTATTCAAAATGTCACTGTACCGTATTCTGTAGCAGGAAAAACTCCATTCATTTACTGATTATGAGCATTACTCTCCCCTGTCATTTAGTAGCAATTTAATTGATAGTTTTGGGGATCAGGGGATGTGTCAGGAGGTGCCCCTAATGGGTTTATTCTGAACACAAGAACTTATGAGCAGATAATTGATAAGTGATGCAGATAACTACATAACGAAGCGAAAAATGCATGCAAAATCATTCAGGTCACAATCTGAATGAGCGAAGCCACATCATCTCAGTGGAGGCTGATCAGCTTTCAACTGAAAGACAAACTCGGCAGGGAAAAACACCCCTGAACCTTTTTTTAGTTTATAAAACAGCCTGATATATCTTCATCCGCTCTGCCACAGAGCTCCATTGTTTTCCCAAAAAACTATAATAAACACATCAGTGAGCCACACTGACATATACCTTCATTACCATGAACACATATGCAGAAGTTTATTTTGACTCCATCCCACACACACTGTTCTGCTGACACAAATACTCTAAAAGCACCAAATGTGGATTCATCCGCTAGAAATGCACTTTTTCTTTCGCCTGATTAACCTTCGATAAAAACTCGATAAATACTGTTGTTCTAAAGTGTATCTATAGTGATCAGTCACTATGAAATGTAAAAGTGTTGATCAGTGTTTCTCAAAGCCCAAGATTATGTCCTCAAATGTTTTGTTTTCTTCACGACCCAAAGGTATTCAGTTTAGTGTCATAGTGGTGGAAAGAAAAAAAATGGAAAAAAAATCACATTCAAAAAGCTGGAATCAGAGAGTGTTTATCTTTTTTGTCTTTAAAAAAGTCACTCAAACAGATTAAAGGTGCACTTTGTAGTTTTAGGTAAGAGAAAGATCTTCACTGACTGACTGATTCTTCATATTCACACATTTCCTGTAAAAACAAGAAGCTAGGATGGGACTTCATGCAGATATATATGGGTGTGTACAAAAGCCAATGGCGCTCAATGTGCATTATGATTTTCATTCATTATGTTCATCATCTTCAGTGTTCTGAGACCTTAATTTCCTCAGAGAACAGTTTGCTTGGTTATGGAAAAGATGAATATTTCTGACTTTTGTATTATCACCTTTTATATTGTGTATATAGTGCCACTTTATTTGATTATCAAAATAGTTGGCAGTTAATTTAATATCTCACAACTATGTGATTAACAGATTAATCTTTGCTCCTCTAGTTTTCAAAGATATGTATTTTAAGGCAATGGATGGGCTTGAATCTGAGAGTTGAAATAATCCTGTCAAGTTTTGCAAAAGAGGACCCAAATGCAAAAACATCAAGGCAGGCAGTTAAAGAAACAAAAAGCCAGCTTTAATAAAGAATCTGTAATTTCATAAAGAAGACTGGCAGACAGCAAAAAACAGAAGCAGGCGTTGGGCAAATCCAAATCTGGGACCGCAGGCAGCAACAAAGAGGGAGGACTTGGAGCAAAACAAGAATAGAGAAGCAGCAGGGCTGACATAGGGAATGAAAACAGATGAACTGACAAAGAGTGAGGGGAAAACAGAGGTGTATACAGATGAAAGGTGAGACATAGACAAAGACAGGAAGTGGAAAGTCAAAGTAAGATGTGCATGTGGATATAGCTACAAAATAAAGCAGGAAATAGCTAAACCAAAACCCAGAACATGACAAAAATAGTATTATCTGAACCATTTAATGTAGGCACTATAACAGATGACTGACATTGTCTGAAGTTGTCTCACTTATTGGGATAACGGGATGATTGTTAGAATTAGTCAAATGGGCCCAACCATTCAATGCAAAACAGTCCCAGAACAGAATTACATCAGTATGTGGAAGGGGGTGTCGCTAAAGTGTAGATTAGCGTGTGAACATAATACTTGGGCATCAACTGAATGTCTCACACGCACCCTTGACGGCTGCATCTTAAAGAATCAAAAGGACGTTGACTCAAGTGTTGGCTTCCTCCCAGATGAAGTGAATATGGCAGCTTCTTAATCCAGTGTCGGTGCAGTGCTTTAATCCTGCTCCTGGGTCCACGCCAGCCGACTCTGCATCTTGGGAGAGTGAAGGGTAGAATTTAGGAGCTGCCTGGGCCTGCATCATTAGTGTGTGTGAAGTCACTGTAAACATTTGATTAATTGCTGAGAGGCAATTACAAGCAATTAAAGTCCTATTATGATGGCAGTGAAGGACAACGTAAGTTAATCTAGCTATCATCACAATAATTAGTCCATCATTTTCTCACCAGGCCTAATGTATAAAAAATAAGCCATTTATCGGGTTGTTTGCTTAAGCGTCACAATAATTTGTGGTCGCTTGAAGACGTTTTAGGGCAGCCCGCACTCACTGCATAAAGATAATGTACCATAAAACCTCTCAAACTACATTTGTCACACTTTGTGGTATCACATATCTTCACATGAGAACTGAGTGACAAAGCACTTTCTCTCAGTTCTGGTTCTATCCAGTCAGTCTTTTGCTCAGTCTTCGTGTTTTGCAGCTTAACTCATGACAAAACGTCTCACACTCGATTCTTTCTCCCCTCTTTTACCCTCCCTGTCCCTTTTCTGTCTCCTTTGCTCTTTGTTTTTCTTCCCCCCTCCTAGCAACAACCAAACTACTGGAGCTTCAAGGTCAGTGCCAATTTTTTTTGTTTGTGTTTCAGCGTAAATCTGTCCCTCAGTGTGGATTTGTCTCTAATAGGATAACTTCCATTGTGTCTTTGCATGCCTGCTTGCCTTCTCTCCGTTGCATTTAGTGTTGGTCACATGTTGGCACACACTTTTGTGTTTAACTCCTTTAAGTCTCTCTTGCACGGCGTGCTGTGACATTTCGGTTTCAGCAATGAACAGAATTCTTGACGAGAGATGGAGATTGATTGGTGGTTGGCAGGGATTGAAACCCTCCCAGGGTCTCAAAAGTGGTCTGTTTTCATTTGGCTATGAATGGTACATTTCTCTCCAACTGAGCGCAGTCTCTTATAACTCGGTGCTGCTACTATGCCTACTGTAATTATCACACAAAATAGGCTGACTTCTTGCCTGGCTGCTGTGTGAACAACAATGTGTGGTCTAGTTCAGCCGGGAAGAAGCTGGAAGAGCTTAGATTTGTCCTTCTGCTTTCAAACTTTGCTGTCTGAAAGGGCAGCAGAGCCCATTATAGCTTATCTAGCCCAGTGGATGGTTTCCCACACCTGTGATCCAAATAGGTCTGGTGTTGTGTAAAAAAGACGCTAAGCCAACCAGAGCTTTGTAGGCAGGATTATAACGGGAATGCAGTCTTCATGTGCCAGGACCAGACAATAAGAAAAGGAAAATAACACAAAAATGGCCGCAAACATGGCTGAAAACAACATGACTGCACGTGTTGTTGCACACTGATTTACAGAAACTCATAAATTGTAATATCTCATGGGCAGTGTGACATATTTCAAGTTAACAGCTCCAAGCAACCGCCACTGCAGCTTGACTCAGTATGGCATTGATGAGAGGGATATACTCACTACTGATTGGTTAGGGTAAAATAGAATATCACGCCCTTAGCAAACTGAAATTGCCTGACATGAACATGATGACACACTGAATATTGAATCGAAACCCAGCCGGTTTTTGGCCCTAATCGGTGCATGGTTGGTCTGTCAAGTCGGCTACTTTGGTTCTGAATGAGTAAACATCGATTGCAGTGTGCTTATCAGATGAGAAATAGGAGTCTTCTGCAATTAAGCTCTATCAGTATAGTATATATTTTAGATGGAAGGGAGAAGCTGTGAGTAGTGTAGGAAACCTCCTGATGGAGCCCATATGCTTAAAATAATGAAGAAATAATCTAAAGTACAAGTATAGCCCCAAAAATGACTTGATTAGTCATTTTAGTTGTTGTTGTTGATTAACTTCCACATCTGGTTATTGATTTCACCACTTTACCCTGAACTAGCCTTAAATTTCTGATGTTGCTGTTGTGTAGATATCAGAGACGATAGGAAAGCAACACACTTTATGAAATAATCACAATAGAAATGTCACATAGGTCGGATCATCATGTTTAAGTTTAAATGTCACAGTTACAGCTGAAAATAACAGAAAATAAACAAGTTTGCCGATTTCACATCTCTCCGTAATACAACTCACCTGACAGTTTTCTACCCAGAGGTGATGTCAGGGTGATTATGTCAAAGAATCAACTATGTTCCATGAAGTGTACAGCTCTACCTTGTCTTTTTTTTTTTTTTTTTAATTCTGTGACTTTCTCAAAATCTTCCTGATTGACAGGCAGAAACTTTTGCACAGACATTCATGATTCCCAGAGGATGAATCAAAATGACTCGCTTGATCTTGTGATGTTTCCTTGACTGTCACCATGAGGTTGACAGTTGTGGTTTTGCGTGAAAAGTCTCGACAACTATGGA
This sequence comes from Acanthopagrus latus, assembly GCF_904848185.1. Taxonomy (NCBI): domain Eukaryota; kingdom Metazoa; phylum Chordata; class Actinopteri; order Spariformes; family Sparidae; genus Acanthopagrus; species Acanthopagrus latus. Next base: position 18,699,245 of record NC_051058.1, on the reverse strand, counting down.
CAGGATTGCCTTGAAATTTTCTCCACACATTCATGTTCCCCCTCAGGATGAATTGTGAAAACTTTTTCATGTGGCGTCATCATTGATTTGTGCCCCCAAATTCTGCATGTGCTTGCTGAGCAGCCTCCACAGCGTAGGTGTAGAGTTGAACTTAAAGTGCCTCCCTTGCAGGTTTGACTGCGCTCAGCCCTCGGGCCAGTTACACCTGGGTTATTATTTGATTAGCTGAAGGAAAGCTTCTGAACGGTCCCAGGTGTAGTAATGGAGGCAGCTGTGAAAGTGCACTGTGTCGGTGGTGGAAGATTATCCATGCCCTCTTTATTTCTTCAGGTAACATTAATGTAATCTGTACTGTATTACACCATTTACATTACCTAGTGACAGGAAATGTTTGAGATGGCATTAGTTGGCGTGGAAGTGCCAAATTTGAGCCCACGCTGTTGCAAACACATGGTTTGCCTCCAGGATTTTTGCACCACTCAGTTTCCTCTGAACTTGTGCCCACATTGAATTCCACCATCAAAATCAAACCTCATTTTCAGTCAGAGGCAGAATTTTTTTACCAAGTACTGGGAAAGTCGTACTGTAAATAGTGTGGAATGTGAAATGCGAAATGCACAAGTAAATCTGAAAATGGAGCCATTAGTGGTCATCAGTTGCTACGGCTGAAGCACCACCAACTCGTTTAAGGTTTCCAAACTGCGGAACAGGACTCCAATTGTAACATGAATATCAGAGTGAGGACACACCAGACAGGTCTGGACCAGATGAATCAAAGTGTGTTTGTCACCTAATAATTCCATTCAAATACAAGTGTGAATTTATGGATCAGCTGGAACAAATGGGCTCAGTGATTTAGGAGGTAGCTGCTGTGTCGTTTTTATAAAAGTGAGAATTAGTTAGGAAAACCTACTCTGTTGTTGCTCTGAGATTGTTGTTCTGTTGTGAATCAGTATAATGAGCATCCAGCTTCATTTGATAGTGTTCAAAGGGTCAGTTCAACCAATTTGCAAAAAGGAAAAGTACCATTAGTGGTATCCAGCCATGCAGACATGTTTGCATTAAAGCTAGGATTGGGGAGGTTGTTTTATCCCCCAAGGAGGTTATTGTGTGTTTGTTGGTTGGTTTGTCAGCAGGATTACACAAAAACTGCAGGACAGATTTCCACCAAACTTAGATGGAGGATGGGTCTCGGCTCATTAACTTTTAGAGCGGATCCAGGAGTTTTTTTCTCACTGTCTTAAACTTTGGGAGACATTTTTTCATTTAGGTTTTTTTTAGGCAATTATGCATGGATCTTGTATTTAGGTGGCTGATATCCATGATTTAGTACCAAATCAGACTGTTGGGCCTTGGTGGAGGTATGCACTCTACTGCCATTCTACTTTTGAAGCATATTGTTTATATTTTTGGAAAATCTCCTAACATCCCGACAACAATCAATATATCAAAATCTGTGACACAAAAGAGGAACAATAAATCCAGTGACTGTGGCCGTTGCAGGCCTGTAATTAGCCCATCCAATCATTTAATTCGGCCTGTATGAAATGATTGGACAGGCCACCTATCCACCCTCACCCTCTGTCTTTTCACAAGGCAGGCAAGATACAGCGCTAAAGCTAAGAACGAGGTAGTTGCACAGAATAGCAGAGAAAGTGCAGCCACAATTTCCCAATGCTAACATACTAGTTTGACAGTGGTGAGTTCTAGAAATAGCCATTTTTATTATTTACATCCATTATGACAATACTTGTACTTATGTTTTCCTACATATGAGTGAGATATGAGGTAGTTGAACAGAGTTATCAATGACAAAATGGAGCAAAACTAGCTGCTAACATACGTCCTGGAAGTGTTTCAGTGGAGTGGCTCTGGAGGGAAAGGATAGGGGTTTTTTTCACTTGGATTCTTTCAAAATTTAGCCTGCTCCTACTGGTTTATACAATCTTACCAACCCCTAGAGTTTTGATATGTCCAGGTTCTTCTGAGATTTTGAGCTTTAATTGGAAAGCAACAGTCCCCACAGACATGACTGATCGTATGCTCTTTTTTTTATTGAAAGTAACTGAGACGCCGCTTCTGCTGCAGACAGTTTTTAAATGCCATTTTCTTAACACTGAGCGGCACATAACAACTTCATTAACTGTCTCAAAATCTAAATAACACTAGAGGAAGAACGTACAAAAATGCAAACAATTTAACTTCAACATTTTACTTTGTTTAGCCAAGAGAGAACAAACAACATTGAAGTGATTTGGAGCTAAAATTTAAATGTCAGTGTTTCCCTCTCGGCTTGACAAACTAATGCAAGACGCTGTAAAGAGCAACAAAAGGCTATAATATATTATTAGTTCCACCTCAGACTGGAATACATTATGCTCAATGAGCAGACCCTTTTGACCCGACTTCACTGTAGCCTGAGGGAGATTGTACTGTTGTGCATATGCAAACCTAAGCACTTACTGCAGCTTACAGCATCTTAACCATAAAATTACTTGATATTCTGAAAGGCTCTTTGCATACCTTCTGCTGATCCAGCAAACATAAACTCTGCCGAAGGATTTTCTGAAAGGAACAACAGAAGAGCTGCTGCTTCAGATTTAAATGAAAATATAAATGTTTTATAGACGTGTACAATTAAAATGTTAAAGGATGAGTGTATTTCTTATTGTCTGTGAATCTCATAAGACCAGCACTAAACAACAATATGTTGATCCATACAACAGGTATTGTGTGTGTGTCTGTGTGTGTGTGTACCTTCTTTGTTGTCCTTAAAGATTTAAGCCCATTACAGTGAACACACACACACAGCAACAATAACAAAAAACATAACAAAACGCTGATCACTGAGTAAAAATAAACACCAAAAACCTTTTGTCTGTTTGCCCCGAGATCTCAATTTGAAAGTAGTTAATTTACACCCTCTTCCCCGTCGCTATAAATTTAGAAGAGTTGCCGCATGCTGAAATATCGATACTGAATATTTGACACCATTTCAATACTTGACATCGATACTGATGTCAGTTGTGTTTCTCTTTTTTACAGAAAGTTGAACTAAAATGCTGCTGTGCTAATCACACAGTACATAAGCCTTGCTGTATTTATCTTTCATTAAAAATTAAAAATCTGATGCCCTCAAAGTTGTGTCAGTTTTTCCCTGTGATACTGAACATCACATTTTTCAAGGTATTGTATCAGGGTTAGAAATTCCAGTATTGAGACAATCCCACTGCGACGCTGCTCTGAACCTGTCCTTTATGTGACATTCCTATGTAAACAAAAATGCATGTAAACGCAATGAGCAATACCAAGGTGAGAATTAATAATGGAGTGGTGTACATACATTGATTGACAGGCCTGTGAATTGTAATCTTTTCATGTTACAGTATTAAAGCCCCTTCGTCATAAACAGCAGCAGCTTCATCCCCCTCGTCTGTTAACTCGTGACAAACACACATGCTGTTTTTTCCCAATCTGCCCCTATTTGTTGCTGGTCTGCAGCTCATTCAGGATTGGTTATCGCTTGCCTTCCTCTGAGGGAGTCGGGGGAGCCTCGTCTCCCCCTTCTGATGCAATAGAAAACCCTGCAGCAGTGCACTGCTGCGCTCGTGTGTGAGGGTGTATATGTGTTTAACAGTCCCCCACTGCTCCCCTTTGATGTCTCATTGGTTTGCCAGCTCTCTAAATGCACACACAAGCATGGGTGATAATGCCCACTGCAAAAACATATTGTAGATTAGCAAACAATTATGTTACATGCGAGCCTTACACACACATTTTCATGCACGTGTGGACACGCGGCAGTCATGGGAGCTGCAGTCATGGAGCGTGCATATGTTGCACACATTTCAAGACTCCTCTCGCGTGTTTCTCCCACATCTTCGAACACGACAGGCAGAGGGGATCGTGGGCTCGTCTGTAGGTTGAACATGGATTCAAACACCAGCCTGCTGCTGCTGCTGCTGCTGCTTCTGACTCTGTCAAAAACACAATGGAGCAGAGAGGCATAATTCTCTCCTTTTCACTGCTCACAGCCTCACTTATACAAATATTAATGCTCCATTTTGTGCCTCTTGTGCTCTTGTCTTTCTGTGTGTAGTGGCCAAAGTAATCACAGCCTATTGTCTCCTCTCTTTGCCTTACTGTTGAATTTGGAGGAATGTACCACATTGTGGGCTCAGACAGGGAAAGTGGATCCTACTGAAGCTGTCAACAGTATTCCAATTATTCCTCAGCCATCTTCATTTCCCAGAATTATCATGGAGCCTATTGCTTGTGGGATTTTCCCTGTTCTTGTTAAAGTAACCACGGAGACAAAGCAGAGGAAATTGTTAATTAAAAAGAAATATCCTTCCTTCCTCCTCAAAACATTGTTATAATACCATTCATAGTACTTTGCCTCATTACTGTGTGGTTACACAACAACAGAACCAGGACAGGAGTTTGCTCTACTCAGGTGACAGGGTTGGTCGTGGATACGTTTTCATGGACAAACTGATCATTTCCTGCAGGTATTAAAGAAGATTAAATCCGTCATTTTAATCAAGGTGAGGGTAGGTTTCATTTGTTCTCCTTTCACTGTAACTTCTGGGGAAACATGAACTCCTTAAACACTTTATATTTTGTATATTTCACTTATATAAAATACATTTGATCCTCTTAAATTGTGTGAGTGTTTGACTCCTACTGGGTTGTTACTGGTTCTTACAGTTTTTTTTTTCTACTGTACTGTAATTTTTTACAACAATTTCCCTCTAGTTTAATAATCTTTTATCAGATGATATATCAGAGTGTGAGGAAGGAAGTCATCAAACGTTACTAAAATTTAAACATTACCTCCTCTGTGAACATTTCTGCCTGAGCCACAGCAGATGCAGTAGATTGGTAGAAAGAGCAAGGCGGTTAACTTGGCTTGCTAACTTTAGCACACACTCTCCTTCTGCTCTATACTGTTTTATCCGTCTCTGTTTCATGGCTGCAGGTCCCAAACTCACAGCAACAGATAACAAGGACACTGAGCCACACTGTTAAATTACGATGAACATGGCCATTCTAGTTTGTTTTGAGTCAACCCCAGATATTTGTCTTCAAATCTAAAATTCATCACAAGGTTGAGTGAGTATTTTTGGTATAAATCAGAATTCTAATCATTTATACCCCCGAAGCTTGAGAACGATCAAATGGAAGATGATTTTTTTTTTTTTGGGGTTTTGGTCTTTAAGCATCATGACATGTTGATGCCAAACTGCGATATAAAAAAATACATTTTTAAATTACCAGCACAGGTTTTTGCTCAGCAGTCTGAAACCGGATGGTATGATAACAAAGAGAGTCATCAGCAAAAGATTTTTTTTTTTCTCTTTGCAAGGATGTTTTTACTGGAGTCTGAAGCTTTGCAAGGCTCTCGTCTGCATCTCATGTCTTATACACAGAATGTAACCAGAGCTTTATCTATACAGAGAGGCATCCCCAGGCTACCCCAGCCATATTTGCACCAGTGAGCTAGCTCAACTCTAACCCATTCAGACAAACGCTTTTGTCGCCTCTCGTGCTGTTCGGCTGTTGATATGATGCTCGGTGGAAAATCGCTATTCCCCAATCTGCCTCAGAGAAAAGCGGGAGTGTTTTCCACCGCTAAAAGGCTTAAGAGTCCGACTGCTGCAGTGTTCCCCTGACTGGCTTGCCGACTGGCACTGTGCTGAGGCACGTGGCCAGAATCACTTATTGACACTTCACTGCCATCTGCCAAGAGTGCGAGATTTGCTTAGCAGGCGTCACATTAGTAAGGCCGAACTTCGTGGAAAGCAATAACAGGATCAAAAGTTCCCTCTAGATTTTATGTGAAAGACAATTATCCTGCACTAGGGGCTGTATATCTAAAGATATATGGAGTTTGAATACTGTATTTACTGTAGACCTAGTTTACTTTATGTTTTATTAGGGGGTTTATTGTTTACTTTATAAATACAGTGAAACCAGGATATTACACACATCCTGTCTGGAGACGTGAAGGTCAAACTCGGCTTCCAATTATTGTATAAAACTGCTGAACAGCCCTGACTCGCTGGTTCATCAGGGAATATCTGGGCAGAGAAGTGAACGAGAAGTTCCCTCCTCTCACTTTAAAACAAATGCCCTTGAGCAAGACAATTAACCCCCAGCTGCTCTGGGGGAAATGGAACAGGACTGTGGACCAAATGGAGCAGCTCTCCTTCACCTGCCTCTCCTCCCTCAGGCTGTGGTGTTAAAGATGTCGCCTCATTCTGTTTATAGCTGCCTTGTAAATGACAATCAATATGATTTAGTTTTGCAGCTTCATCGTCTTTAGGGGACAGTTAGGAAAAATGCTGCTGTGTGTTAGACTGATGTAAAGGTGCAGTATGGAAGAATATACCACCTGATGAACTCTCAGCATATAAAACAGCTTATCACCAGAGTAGCTAACTGCTGCTAACTGTCTTCTGTTAGGCCTGGAGCTAGCTTGTTAGCATTCTAGTTTAATTATATATCGCAGCAACACAATTCATAGTCTTTGACATAACGTCCAAAACTGCAATTTTTTTCACATTCTGTTGGTATTTTTATGACATTTTCAAATCTTTTAAACTACAATTCGTACATATTGCACTGTCGACCTTATGTAAACCCTGGTGATTGTCCAGGAGCTTTTCTGTATTTTGGTAGTTCAGCGATAAACAACCAAATATAGAACTTCAGTGTGTTACAAAGTTTGGTTTCTCAAAACGGCCCAGAGTGAACCCTGTTTGCAAAGAAATCAATAAATAAACCAACATCTCCGACACTCTCAGATTTTCCTCTGGTACCATTTTAGTTTATTGTCTTCGTGCGAACAAGATAAGTGTCTGGAAGTGTAGCTGCAGGCTACAGCTAAGCTAGTGGTACTCTGCTTTTTTTTTTCGGATGGTTCGACAGAAAAGAAAAAATTGCTTGGAGAGTTGCAGATTCTGTTTTGGATTTTTCGATTTGTTAAAATTGAATACTCACCCCTGTTCGGATGCTCTCTCAGTTGTAAGTCTCAGCGGAAAGGAATGCCATGGTATGCAGCCGTAATGCCCATGAAATCCCAGAGTTCGGGGGTGTGGCAGCTGTGTGGTGGGGGGCATTTTACAGCTGTGCACAGCTGCCACATCAGTCAAAACCCTGTGTATTATCTGGTGGGAACTGTGGCTCTGACCAGCCAATCGGGGCTTGAAAGGTGGAGTCATAACACTCGGCACAGGACACGTCTGCTGTTAAAGATGTTCACGTTTAAGGTTTGTTTACCACGAATACAAGAATTTTTATATCACAGTGTCAAGGATAGGAGAAATGAAGCTAAAGAGTTGAAAATGAAGCTCTTTATGAGCTTTACAAGATGCTGGAAGTAGAGGTAAGGGTCAACTGAACATAATGGAAGATATTTAATTTAAATCTTATCAATGGCATCTATTGCTGCTGTCTAATGGGTTCACTTAGAGGTTATTCCTTTTGTAATTTGTTGGATACTGTGCGTAACTTGCATAATAATGTTATTAATATCACCATGAGTGGCTTTTTGCTAGCAGCATGTGGTTTGAGGATGTAACCCTTAAGGCTGCAAATGAAGGTTGTTGTCATTATTAATTAATTCTCTTGATTATTTTCTGGTGGATGGCGACATTTGCAGTAACGTCCTTCTTGGTTTGACTTCTTTTTTGGTCTTGGAGATGTGATGAAAGAGGCATGGGCTCGCCATGAACAAATACATGGTCTGTTTTTTGCAAAAAAAGTCATCCGAAGGCAGAGAAATGTGTGTGTGAAAATGTTCTACTACACAGTGATGTTACTAACAGTCTATTTGAGGGAGAGGTCTGGCTATCTGATAAACCTCTTATGAACAAACAATATAAACCTCCAATAACAGGAAATCAGATAGACTTACTTGGGCTTTAGAAGGGTAGTGCTTCATAAAAAGAACGCCATCAGAACAAAAATCTGCTCTGTTTAACTATGTTTTATAGAAGTGATGGATCGTTTTCTGCAACAAGCGTCTGAAATGTTATCAGTTCAAAAGATTTTTATAAGCAGTTCCCACAAAATGATGAACTGTCATCAGCTATCAAGCTGATAAAACAATGATAAATATGTGTTTCTGTGCTGTCAAGACAGCCAGAACATTAGTGTTAATTGTTTTGATTATAAAATGTCAGAAAATAAAGCCAAAAGTCGAACCACAATCCTTCAAAGTTCTTGTTTTGTTCAACAAAATACAACCCAAAAAGCTCCAGTCTATCATGATAGAAAACATAAAAGATGCAGATGTTTGCTGAGTGACTAAAACAATTAATCGATGATAAAATCAGCCCACAATCCATTTCAGACCATAATTGTAGTTGCATTCAAATTTTCTTTACTTCCACTCCTCATTTCACACCCACCAACCCTCCACCTAATGAGTCCATACTCCAGTAGCTGCCACTCGGTCATGAAACTCGGCCAGATGTTAGAAGCTGTACAACATTGTCTTTAATGATAATGAAGCTCACCTGATACAGTGAAGTAATAATGTGCCTCCAGACAGGTGTTTCTGACTCTCTCATTAAAATTGATTGGGCAGCTTCGTTGGCTTAAGGTTGTGATTAAAAACTGTTATGCAGCAGCTCTGCCAGGCTGGATTATAGAGCATTCACTTATTACTGTGCTTGAGCTGATGGGCCTCACATCAGTTTTCATTATTATGGAGGATAAAAAAAACAAACCAAAAATGACTAGTTTAGTAAAACCTCCTGATGTTAGAGTAGCTTATGTTTATTTCAGTTAACATTATATCAAATATTAAACTGGCAAAAGACCATCTTGTTTCCTTTAGATATATAATATGTCAGAATTCTGCAGTAAAATGTCTAAGACCAGTTAGTTTACTTTGTTATATATTTTGTTGAGTTGTATACTTACATTATCCTAAATGTTTCCAACAGTGTTAAAACAAAAGGATTCCACAAGTTTATTCAGGGTAACAGTGTGTTTCCTTCGATCACCCGTTGCTACTTTTTGGTGAAAGGAAGTCGGCAAACAAGAATAAACTTGATGAGAATAAAAGGCACAAAAAATTCACTGGGGAGGTTTTGTTTTACTAACTCGCGTCAGATAGATTTTCATTAGCAGTGATGGTTGTTAAAATGTGGGGTTCACCACCAGGAAGTGTTTACTCATGTTACTCAGACAGCCAGATTATTTTACTGTCCATTAGCTGTAAGACGGCAAGCAACGGCAAACATCAAGGTTGTGTGTCTGTGTGTCTGAATTCCAATCGACTCTCATTGGATTCAGCACTCAGCAGAGACTCTGGTTCTCTCTCTTCTTCTTCTCCTCCTCTCCTCTCTGTAATGTTATGTTCATGAAGTTAAGTACATTTCCCCTCCAGCTCCAGTTGGTAGTCAATGTTACAGAACATCAACACTGGACAGTGTAGGTCACCTCTGATCACTGCTGCAGTCAGGTTGATAAACAGGAGTGAAGACTTTTTGAAGAAGTTCACAACTGATGTGACGGCGTGTGTCTAAGAACAACATCGGCAAACATTCTATCTTTTCATTCTATAAAGTGAACGGAAATTGCATGTTGTGCTTTTAATGTATCATTATGAAGTAAATATTTACTACTCAATGCAATGGCAATAGAATCATGACAACATCAGCATTTAAGTTATGAACTCAATTTCCTCAGTGCACTTTTTGTGAATGAATAAACTGATGTTTTGCTGTGTGTTGCTGGCTACTCTGGCGAGCACAAAGTGATGAGGTTGTCTTTGCAACAGTGGCGCCAACGATAATGCCACTTTAGATGTTAACGTTATGTTAAAAAATAAAACAAACACAGTTTACATTTTAAGTCGTGATGAAATAATGATGATGCAGTTAAAACACCGTCTGGGTTTGGTGTCACAGTGTTGTGTTGGTTTATTGACCTCAGAGGCTGAAATGTAAAAGAAACTCTAGATCATTTAACAAACCGGCTTTGAGCTCTGATGTAAAATACAGAACAATATGACAGTGACAAATGGACTTCGGAAGGTTTTCTACATAAAAGCTCATTAAGGGAAACTTGACAGTTTCATTCTTGAGTGGATCACAGTCAGACAGGAAGGCGGAACCAGTTAAATTTTACACCTCTTTTCATTGTCTTCCTTCACAGATCAAAATTCAATTTCAAGCTGTAAAACCATGCAGTGTGCTTTTTTTTGTTTTATCAGAAATCTTGCATGACTGTTCCACCCTCATGAAATTCATGGACTCTCTCATGCAGGAAAATATAAACAGACATTTTCCTGACTGTGTGCTCAGTACTTCAGACTTGCAGAGGAGACTGATGTTTTATGCACATTTTGTAGCAGCTGGATCAACTTCTGGACCTTTGTGCTGTCCATTATATGGCAGGATGACTGTGTGAGTGGGCTTTGTACTGCTCATACACCTGCAGATATTTTAAGTCAAACACTGCAGCACTGCACTCAACACAGCACCAGTTTGTTACCTTGGACTCGTACCTGTGAGGTTGGATTGGAGCTTACAGATCCTCTGTTTATTTTACAGCACTGTCACACACACTTTGCTGAATTTAGCACGTATGTCGACTCTACAGATGTAAAGTGAGAACATGATTAATTTAATAGGCATCAGAGGTCTTTGTTCAAGTTTGAACAAATTAGATTGTCCTATAGAATTCAATTTGTGTCAATTTTGTTGCTACAATAAGTGACAGGCTTTATTCGGAGTAACATTAGCGAAGTTTTGTGAACTTAGTAAAACCTACATCCATATTTTTCTTTAATCAGTTGTGATGGATCTAAAAAGTTTTCCTCATTTCTCCTCAGAGGGTTTTTGCCATTACATTTTTCCCATGTTTGACGGAGCCATTAGGTGTTTGTAGACATGCTTTATTGAATAATGTTGATGGTTGCTTATGCAAAAATTACTTTTTCTAAGCCCTCCTGATTTACTGTTGTTAAGACTGTCAAATTTTCATTTGTAGCTCGGCACATTCAGCTATAACAATACTGGTGGGTTTGGAGTTTACATGCAGATAAGTGTGATTTCCTCAAGGTGGTTCATTTTTTTTTTTTTTTTACTGTTCGACTCCTTTCAAAATATAGACCCTGTGAACACATTTGATAGATATGTACAGTACATGATATGAAAGCTTTCTCTCAGAAATGGAATATAATCTTCATAATCATGTTTTGATTAGAGTTTAACCTGATACTAAGAATCCTTGGTTTTCCTCAGAGACTTTATATCTTCTAATGAATGCAATGTTGCAACACCATGTTTCTACAGTAGCCCAGAAGGACAAACCAAAAAACCTTCTCGACGGAGGGACTTGACTTTTTTAGTGGCCACCATAGGGGGGAATGAGTAGAGGGGTGTTCAGTTGGTTGCCATCTGCAGCTTCGTGCACCTCTTCTGTCTGATGAGCTTACCTCAACCACAACGTCTCACTGCATCAGTAACTGTGATTTTATAATGGAGTGGGAGTTTCTCCAGTCTGCTCTCAGTAAACTCCTCTGATGTATCGCTCTGTATTCAGACGGCACCTTTTCCTTCAGGATATTTTGCGTTTGATGCTACGTTCATGAATTCTAAATCATTTATCATCAGTCACATTAAACGCGCGATGAATGGAGAACAGAAGATTTCTGCTATTAATTATTAATCTGTTAAATGTGAATTTAAAAAACTTTTATCTTTTAATCCTCTGTGAGGTTTGTTTTTATGTCTCTACATGAGCGACAGCTGCAGATAGAGGCAGTTTGTTTTGAATTTGTCCTTCCGTCCATACATATAAACGTCTGTACGCCCGTCTGTGAACTCAGTATCTCAGGAACGCCTTGAGGCACTTTCTTCAAATTTGAACTTCAACCCAAGGATGAACTGACATTTGGAGGTCATTTTGGACATAACTGAAGAATTAATTATCTAATTATGACATGATTTCCTTCAAATCTCTTAGATAAAATTATGAAGTTACGACATTTTATATCCTGAGGATTTTCTATGATATCATTAAGTTTTGCAAAAAAGGTTGTTCAAAGCTGTAACTCATGAACACAAGTGGAGATTCAAGTTTCCATACTAAAAGGTTAATCACTTAAAGGAAGGTGATTCTGGAGAAAGATAGTTGATGAGTCTCACAGCAGGATGTTAAATACTGACACTATGGGTGAGAGTTTCAGGCTGAAAACCCAAAGAGTCGATATTGGACAACCTGTGAATAAATCCCCTTACCTACCTTAAACTCTGAAAATAATCAACAGTTGGAACAACCCTTAAAAAGACTGATTAGTTGCAGCCCCACTCTTCACTGGATCTGATCTATGAGACCACACAGACATGAAACAAACTGCTATTTGACTTGTTGTAGGTGTTGTACAACTGTGAATCTGCAATTCTAGTTTCTGAATGATTCTCTCGCAGTGAAAACAATTTGTTATAATATCAACTCTTTCCTTTGAATTTCCATATTTGATTCAACATTATCAAACCTCTCAGACTTGCTTTTCTGGCTCTCTGGAGGCCGTGTCATAGTGAAAATCAATTTCATTTCCACTTCAGTCATGAAAATTCATCACATAGTCGCAGTCTGTTCCCTGAAACGTATGAATTAAATCACTGAATGAGTTTGATTCTTATCATTCGTTTCCTGTAATGACTTCTCACTGTAACCAGCTGCAGCGAGCGTCTATGAATGACCTGCAGACGGATGTGAGAGGGAGGACGTCCACAGAGATCCTGTGGGAAGATTTATTGATTGTTTCTGTGGAAAATAAAATGCCAAGTTTGCTTCTCTTCTGCAGCGAGCATATACAGAAAACGGAAAACCAGGAAAGAAGTTGGAGAAAATCTCCTTTCATCCATCTTTTGAGTTTCTCTCCTTTCTGTTCTGTTTGTTGTTCTCTCCTCCATGTTTCATTCCTCCAGTGCATATAAGCTCTGACATGCTGTTTTGTCTCACCTCTATCTGCTCCTTTTTTCTTCTTCACGGTTCACTAAACACAAACTTTATAATTCCCCGTTGCTGCATTCTTTTCTCTTCAGTAGCTCGTTTCTTGTGCGGTTGGAGGCAGAAGGTGTGCAGCAGCAGCAGCGTCTGGCTGACAAGCACTCTCCGAGACCATAAATCTCCAAACATATGAGAGGCAGCACACATAATCTGTCAGGCTGTTCGCAGGGTGGATGCTTGTGTGGATGGACTCTCGAACATTAATAGTGCAGAAGGAGCACAGCCAAACAATTTAATTTGGTGCAACAGATTATCTAAGTGTGTCTTTATTGTAATGTGTATGTCTTCAGACACGACTGTGGGTGTTTTCCTACATGTTTGCGAACACATGCATGGCTGAGTGTCATGCCTGCATGCTCTCAGCTTGTTGTAGCCTCCAGAAATCAACCATATAGCGCTCGCGACGACTAAGCAAAGACCACAGATGCAGAAGGCAATCGGAGCTGGCTTCACACAGCACTGTGGGAGCTCATTACTGTATTCTTTGGGCTGGAAAATGTCTGTCAGTGAGGATTCATTAAAAGCCAACCTGCTGCAGCAGCTCCTGGTTGTGCTGTAATGAGAGGTCCTTCACAATTTGGGCTCCCCGGTGGTTCAAATTGGACAGGTGAAATATCTGGTAATCTGCATTACAGATAGAAGCTGCCGTGATCGGGTTTGGCTTTGTTGTTGTCATTACAATGCTCGAGCTCACTCAGTTGTTCACGGATCGGTTGAAGGCAGCTCGCTGTCGTCTGCTCGAGGCCATAGCACTCTGCAGAGTAACATCCATTTATTTTATCTTTCTTCAGAAACATTTCACTGCTGCCTGCCCAGTTTTTGTCATCATTTCTACACGGTCCTCTTTCTTCTTTTGAAACTTTAATTGAAGTGCTGTTCAATAGTTTTCATGCGTCATCATTAATGCAGGTGGACTATTCTGAGGGCAGTCTGGGCGGATTCAGACTCTAATATTGTCGGTTTATTTAACCCAGTGGCTGTGCTGCTCTTTGGAGACGCTCTAAATTTATCTCCAGGATTCAGCATCCTTTTTGTTGAGCCTCTGTTGGTAGAGGAAAATATACGGGCTGCATTGTCTGAGGTGAACTGTTTATTTGTCTGCATGTTGTCTTTTCCAGTCGCTGTTTTGTTTCTTTGCATCGATTTCCTGGAGCCATTTTGTTTTTCTTTTGTTTGTGTGTTGTACCTTGTTTTTTTTTTAGGTGTCAACTCATTGATTATTCTGCTATTCTCCACCTTGTAAACTCATTGCACTGCTAAAATGAAATCTTGATAAGAAAAAAAATAAAACAAGATTGTGTCTCCAAGCCACATTGTAGGATTTGTGCACATTGAAATGCCTTGTTTTTACAAGCCAATTAGGGACACGTTTTAACCTATTTTCTTAACTCATATTTATCAGTTTATAATATATAAATGAAATATGTTGGATGTTCAGATAACTGGCTTGATCTGTTTGATGCAAAATCAGGGAAGGATACTTTCAGAGTTAAAAGTAAAGAGAAGTTACTTGATATTGATTAACTATTTTACACAAAATAATTACTTGATTTTAATTGAACCCATCTGTCAACCCATATTGCAGCCACTCAATAGATTTTTTTAATTGGTTAATGAAGCGGCATCATCAGCAGAATGTGAAAGAATAACATTTTTGACTTTATGACATCTGTGTGATATCTACTGAAGTTAGCATGCTAACCAGCTAGCTATCACCGTCACCAACACTCCCCAGGTCCTCTGAGCTACCAGTCTGTGCTGCTAGCTACACAGCTAACTGAGCTAACTATTGGCTTGAACAGTTAGCAGCAGCTAACAGTTGCTATGGTGAAGCACTGCCCCATTTTGTTTTGATTTTGAGCTCAACCGCCATTTCCTAAAAAAAAAGGCACATGTAAATTCTTAACTGCCATTCATTAATTTATCATTAACATCTGAAATGGTCATATATATTTTGCAGTAGCTTACACACCTAGATTGTATTACACAAATGACTCTCAGTAATCATACACAGGAAGAGAAAAGGAGGCCATCACAGCAGGATTTAATCCCTCACCATCAACTGTTTTCTCTTCTTTACCTGTCTTTTCTCTCCTAACTTCTTATCTTGTGTCTTGCAGACTCGCACGCCACGTGTGACACGACTCAGCCCAACACAGCCGGCTCTCGCTGACCAGGCCAGCAGGGTATCCTTTGCGTCAGCAGAAAATCTAGAGACCATGTCGGAGCCTGATATCCCCATCGGCTTCAACCGGATGAACCGGCTTCGCCAGAGCCTGCCGCTGGCTCGCTCATCCAGCCAGGCAAAGCTGCGGGCGCCAGGTCAGACCAGCGTCTTTAAGAATAAAAACAAGTCTACGCTGTTACTTAAGACCTTCACTGAAACACCATATGGGTCTATCTGTCAGATCAGCTACAGGAGAAATCAGAGACCCAAACCCTTCAAGTACAACATGTTAACAAATGCAAGAGTTAGCTAGCATATTAGATTTCAGTTTTATATCGTCGCCTGTTGGATTTCTGTTACGATCATAGTTTTGAACCAGTCAACTGACTTCGCGCCACCAGTTTTTAATATTTTGTTATGTGTTGGTGATTCTGTCTTTTGGTTTATCCATAAATATTGTGTGATTTTTAAGAATGTTTTACAGTACTAACGTTTTATTTTTGCTAAGTAGCTCTGTAGAACGCAGTGTGGGTTGTTCATCACTTCAATCAATATTGAAATAACCAACGACTATAGATTGTCATGACATTTTGTAGATGTATTCCCCAGAGGATGAATGCTACTGATTGAGTTGTCATTGGATTATTCCAACTCATCCAGGACCGCTCACTTCATGGCTTGTTTTTTCTTGAAAAATTAATGTAAATACTTCTGATGTGACCTTACAAAAACCTGTAGCTGTACTCCAAAACCTTTTTAGTTATGGTTTATTGAAGTTTATTGCTCTGAGCTAGATTAAAAATGTTTTTTGGGGGAAATCAACAACATTATCTGAACCCCTGAGTGATTTGGTAAACGTGAAAATGGCTCATCATCTATTGGATGGATTGCCATTAAGTTTGGCAGTCACTTTCTTAAATTTGAAGAGTCTCTAACATTTCCTCTCAAATGATCAAGATGTATCAGCTTTAAGATTATCAGTGTAAGCATGTTATTGTACACATGTTTGCATTCAGCTCAAAGCACTACTCTGTACACAGCTCATCTGTCGTCTCTTAAACTGTGTCCTGAAGCACTTAATATTTCTTTTTAATTTCTCAATTTGCTGCAGCGACAAAGAACTGTGACTTCGTACCTTTAACTTCCACTCCCTCGAACATCCAGTTGGTAGTGCAAAATCTAAAGTAATAACAAAATGTGTGCTATGTGGAACACGGCTTTCATCTGTCTGCTCTCTGCATCCTTCAGGGGATTGTAGGTAAGAATAGCCAGACAAGCATGCAGGCTTGCATACTGCAATTTGTGACTGGATGCAGTAGGACAACTTTGATATTTTTGGATTTTTACATTTCACGTAGGATCTACCAGAACATATTTTTCTGGCAACTTGACAAGTATGGTTATTTTTTTTTTTTTTTTTTGAAACTTTCTCTTTATTAAGTTTTCAATTCTTTTTTCCACAGTAAACAACAAACAAAGAAGCATAAAACAGAGAAAAAAACAAAAACAAAACAAAAAACAAAATCATATGGAACTGACAGGTTGACAAGGTTTACATAGAGCATACATTAGAGCAAATGGGATTGTCATTCACACAGACAGTGAGTTACACGTTAGAGAATATAAAGTCCACTTTTCCCAGTACTTGGTAAACTGATCAACCTGCAATCTTAGAACAAAGGTCAGCTTTTCCATGCACTGTATTTCGTTGACAATGGTAATCCAGTCATTCCTTGATGGCACATTTGTCTGCAGCCACTTCTGTGTAATGGCCTTTTTGCTTGCAGCCAAAAGTACTTTGTAAAGATAGTTGTCCTGAGCCATAAGTCCATCTGGGAATTTACCCAGGTAGAATGTGATGAAAGAAAGATCAGCTTTTAAACCAAAGATTGACTGAATTTCTTCAACAAGCTCTCGCCAATATGGTTGGATAAGTGGGCAAGCCCAGAATATATGAAAGTGATCGGCCATTGTCTGGCCACATTGTCTCCAGATGACAAGTATGGTTAGATGAGTATTGGAACACGGGCCTGGTCTTGTTAATCGATACAGCAAAACTAGATTTGTCAACAAAACTTTATTAACCTTTGACCTCTGCTGACACTCTGAAAGCTTCATCTAACTCACCTGCAGAGCAGCAGCTCCTCACAGCACACCTGTAACAGCCTCATGTCATGTTGTTTTACACATTTCACCTGCAAGACTCACATTTCAGTTTTGGCAGTCGAGGAAATGATTTGACACAACTTCCTGAGTCACGCTGATCTCTCCTCCGTCTCCATCACTTGTCTCTATCACGCTGAGATTGTTGTGATACAGTGTCGTGTGGAAAAGCTGCCATGTTGGTTTCCTGTGTCGCTCTGAGAACAATGAGCCTGTGATACAAAAGGCCAGTGATTTGACTGATAACATTCAGCGCTCTGAAGCAGTGGCTCTTTCAACTGATGATTCAATTCATCCACTTTTAGAGGGCAGCTCAAGTTAATGTTCCCGCATTTTCACTTTCAGCCTTGATGACTGTGGATAACTCCAGTCTATTGACATCACTTGGATTGACAAGTTGGGAGCCAATAACACACTGGACGTGCTGATGCATGAAAACTATTAATCTTCTTTGATGTTTTTGACAAGACACATTAGTTGTGACTCTAAAGCAGCGTCCTCTCTCAGGGAATCTCTTATTTGAGTCGGCTGGAGGCATCAAGTGTTAGTAAACCTGACGTAACCCTCTGAGTGTCGAGTCAAAGTCAGACTCCGGTCCACTGCCTATATGAACGCTAAATATAAACAGAGCTGTCTAATGCTTTCAAATGATGCTGCCAAGCTGCCTGTCGCCTTTGATTAATGGCTTTTGCGAAAACGAAATCATCTGCGGCTTTAAAGTATCTGTCTCACGGAGGAGGAGGAGGAGGAGGAGGAGGAGGAGGAGGAGGCAGGAGTTATAAAATCAAAAAATCAACCAATGATTGATTGTAATTCTTGGCAGAGCATATGTTAAAAAAAATCCCAATTTTTCTGCAGCAGCAGAATGCTGATGCTTTAGTAATAATATGTCCTTATACAATACTTACAATTTGTGTTGGCGTATGGCAATTTAAATGCATCATGTAACCACTCAAAGTTAAAAATAGCTGTTTTTTTTTTAAGAAAAGGTTTTAAGCAACATGTGCCACATTTTCTTAGCATTTTCTTAGCTTAATGTGTTCTTTAAGATGTCTACCACTTGACACTGGTGATGTTTTACACTTTGCTGTTGCAGTTTCCAGGTTGTTGATAATTATGTGTCGTTTCGTGAGGCTTTATATGTGGAGGTGTGATAGAATCCACGGCACAGAGCAGAGTGAAGAATGATGCTGGATAGCAGAGGCTGCAAGAAATTCTTTCGATTCATCCAACAGTCCCCTCAAGATTTCCATCAATCTGCGGACTTCTTTTTTGCTTTTCTGAGATGGTGTTGGATCGAAACCGCTTGTTAGGCTGAGATAGCATCTTAAAAAGCAACATGACTTAATTCACTTTATTGTGCCAGTAAATTACATTTAAAGTTAAGGCAGTGCAATATATTACATTCACATGATATCATGATGAATGTTTTCTTTTCTGTTTTTTAAATGCTGTATTACAGTAAAGTGATGTGCCTGTATACTTTTTTCTAAGACGTATCTTTACACACTTTGTCTTTCTGTCCACATTACTGATGACACATCAGAGACTGAGAGCATGCAAACAGGAGGAGTAGAAGTTGTAGTGGTGAGGGAAACGTGAGCCATTTTGCACCACATTAATACAAGTGTTATGTACGTAACTATGGCTCTGTGAATCCTGAATGACTGCCAAATATAGTGTTATAATGGCTGAAATGTGTAAGAAATGGGTTTTATTGAGTTGAGACTTCTCCACACTCAGCGGGCACGGAGACACTAATATTTTAAGGTGACTGTCCCTCCACTCTCTGTTTTCATCACCACCCCTTTAACCATTTTGGATCTCCCTCATTGCTCCTCCCCATCCATAAATGCAGGGATCTTGTTCCTCCAGCTTGGAGAGGAGACTCGCAGGGTGCACCTGACCCACGAGCTGACCAGCCTGGACACTCTGAGGGCCCTCATTGTGCACATGTTCCCCCAGAGGCTCACCATGGCCATGCTCAGGTACGCCTGGATGACATGTAAATTGTAAATACACAACTTATTGAACTGTTTACATGCTCATTGATTGGCCTAGATATCTGCGAACATCTTCAGTGCTGTCCTGCGGGTTTTATCAATCACTCGCAAGGTGAGCAGCTTAAGTGACACATTGAAATTTCCTCCCAGGGCACAGAAATAACTTTTGTAAACAGACAGAGAATGAAAGCAGGAAAGAATGAAACAAGGAGGTGAAAATCAATGAAGCCAAAGCAACTGTGAAATGGCATCTTTCAGCTCACAAGTGAACATCCATAAAATCTCATCTTGAGAGTCAAAGCTTAAAAATCATGAAATGGTAAGTTAAAGTAAACCTGGAACGTGAATATTTGTTTTGTTTGAGAGAGGAAATATAAACTGTGTTACATCCCTGACTCCAAAAGTTTAGGGAAGCTGTGTGACACATAAAAACAGAATGAATCATTTACAAACAAACTATGTTTCCTGAGTCAATGTGAATAACCTTTCAATCATGATACTATCAACTGTTAGTAACGGTGAACGTGTTTACCTGTGGATTACCTTGTGGTACCTCCACTCCACCACATTTTAGAGGCAAATAAAGGATCCACTACATTTATTTGATAACTTTAGTTACTAGTTACTTATGCATCAAAGCCAAAGTAGCAC
Organism: Acanthopagrus latus; assembly: GCF_904848185.1. Taxonomy (NCBI): domain Eukaryota; kingdom Metazoa; phylum Chordata; class Actinopteri; order Spariformes; family Sparidae; genus Acanthopagrus; species Acanthopagrus latus. The sequence continues at coordinate 18,679,223 of NC_051058.1, read as the reverse complement.
ATTTTTATACCGAATACCAGATTCGACTAGAGAAACTTTGCATTTCTGAAGAAAATGTGTGGGACCGCTGCATCTGCTTTTTTCTCCCTTTTTTTTTTTTTTAAAGACCCACTCAGAATTAGTCAGGAATTAAGGATGTAATCTGTCCCTTAACAGCAATCAATATTTGAGGGAATTCATTTTGCTGTTAATTTGTATTCAATCCAGGATGTGGAAGCTAGCAAGCTAAGCTAACTGATGGTGGAAAAAGTAGAAGGTACATAGCATAGCTTGTTAAGTTCATCGCTGATCAACCTGAAGTTTTACTGTTTGCTTATTTATACACCTCCTAAGTGAATATATGTTACAGGATTATATACTTACACTAAAAAGGTGTCATTAGATTAGTTACATTCATTAAAAAAAACAAAAAAAAACAGGATTACAGTTTTAAAAATGAAAAATGATATCTTGCAGAAAATAAATAAATCACAGTTATCTCATTTATATTTATTTTTCTATTTTTGCATATGTTTGGTATTTCAGTAATCCAAAAGTAATGGAAAGTAATCAAATAACATTACTTTCATATTGTGATACTTGTTATGTTACTGATTACATTTTTTCAAGAGGTAATTAGTAAATGGAATGCAGTTTTAACGTAATCCTCCCAGCCCTGGTTATTTCAACACCTGCTGAGTCATCCGCAGTTCCTGCACACTTGCAGTGATCGATACACATTATACAAAGGAGGAGGGCCGGGTTAGTGTTGGTTGGCTTCCTTCCATGCCTGCAGATGTGGAGTTGGCAAAAGACCAGACTGTAAAACTTTCAGCAACAGGACGTCTGTGACCCTCAGCCCTCATATGTTATCAGAGTGAGTAAATGCTCAAATCAGAGATGGGAGCAGCATGGAGTGCTGTCACTGCAGAAAAATAGGCTGAATTTAAATGTTTGGCAGTAACATGCTCACTTAATAAGTGGAAAAAGTCAAAGCAAACCATCGTTTTCTTATTGAAAATTAATTTCATCTTGACTTTAAAGCTCAGACTTGATGTTAAACGAGTTCGTATACGAGACAAAAACAAAAAAGGAAATCAATATTCAGTCATTTTCATCAAGGTGCTAATTATAGATTATCTGTTTAATCTGCTCTGAAACTGCTCTGTGATACATTCAGTTCACATTGTTATTGTCAGCAGGACTCTAAACTCACACTCAGTGAATATTACACGTCTGATGAGTTAAATATGAGACAGATTGTCTCATTACAAGCGCCTCATGCAGTTAAAGATCCTCCTGATTCCTCTCTTAGTCTGTAAATGAATGTATATCACTGATTATTAGCGGGTAATAGCTGCTGGAATTGTCTTTGCATGGGCTATTTATCATTATTTTGATTATTTCTGCTTTTGTTTTGACATTCAGGTCTCCCAGCACGGCTCTGCTGATCAAAGATGAAACCCGTAACGTTTTCTACGAGCTGGAGGACCCGCGTGACGTTCAGGACCGCTGCGTAATTAAGATTTACTGCAAAGAGCCCATCTACGGCACCTACCCCGGGCACCACAACCCACACCTGGCTAATGGAGACCTGCGGGTGAGTGTTAGTGCTCGTTTGTGCACATGTCTTATGTCATTTTATTCAGCCATGTTTGTGCGAGTTGAAATATGATTCAGCACAGTTTCTTAGAGAAGAGAAGGGTGAGATGTTGTTCAGTATTCCAGACTCTTCACCCATATGAGTTGTGTAGTATTTCAATGCTGAAATGTAAAGTAATGCCAAGAAAATGATCCTCCTTCAGTCACAGTCACCTTTTCCTTCATCACCGATTCATTCTGCTGTCTTATGACTCATAGATTAAAGAGCGAGACAAACACTTGCGTCTCTCTGGCGGCGGCAGATAGCAACCAGCCACATCATCCATTTTTTTTTTGTAATTCCCCTTGAAAATTGTTCTATATTCTGCCCCACACCAGCAGCCTTCTCTCACGTCACACTGATATTATATCTGTGTTTACAAACACTATGTTGCATTACATAATGCGTCTAAGCAGAAGTCAAGTGAGAGTGTACGAGTGAGTCATGTGACCTTACTCCAGCAGCACTGCTCTTGGACCAGCGCCAGTCGATCACATCATTGGTGCTGACTCGACTGGACGCCGACAGCGTGTAAAATAGCATAAACACCAGTCGGAGCTGATAGACTGGCATCCAGTTCATCTGAGGATCGGGTCATGGAGGCAGCGTGGGATCAGTGTAGTAAAAGTATTGGCAAATGGAAAATGTATTGCACTTAGCGTAGAGAACAGAACGCTTCCAAACTAGTGAGCTTGAATGCATGAGGACACTCACATGCACGTGGTTGGCAGTGGAGCCGCAGTTCAAGTCGCTGACGTGGTTCAAGGATATTTTTAAATGTAAAGGTAACAAATCGCAACAAAAAATCAAGTTAATTTCTGCAAAATCACAGATAAATTGAGACCTGAACATTTCTTGCATGTTGCAACTTTACGTTTGTTTTGTTTGAATTTCTCTCTTCAACATTGTTGTGCTTATGCTTTGCTTATGTTTAGGAACAGTACCAATTGCTTATGGTAAGGAAAACATTGTGATTTGCCTTGAAATATGATATTTTGGTTAATAAAGATACTGAGCAGTTATATGTGGGCTTTATAAAGAAAATGTAACATAAGACTGTTTAAAAGCATTATTACAGTATCTGAACAATGATAAATAACAGCAGTGTTATTGAGTTCCAGTTCTAACTGAAACAACAAAATTAAATTATCACTAATGGATGAACTGGATGGATTGCAGTTGGATTACAATGGATGAAATTAATTCATTCTGGGTACTTGTTTTGCTGATATTTCTATGTTAAAGGATGACTGAACGATATGGTAAAAACATCTTATAATGATTATTTTGGCAGATAATATAACTGCAGTACTATTAATTTATGAATGTATTTAATGTATTATTATGCTGCACAAGTACTTCAGCATAAAGTTGTTTTGTCACTTATTTCAACTTCATCATAAAACTGCAGTGGACTGGATATTGCACCTCGGCACATTTTGGATTAATTTGGGATAGAAAACATTAGAAATAAGATATTAAGATGACACCAAAACTGCATAAATAAATAAAGAGTGGAAAGAAATTATGAACAATGTTCTGTCCATCCACCAGTTTAAAACCCAAACATTTAGTTTACAATGACTCATAACAGAAAAACAGCAAACAAATGACCTCAAACCAGCAGTTACAAAACGAAATGATGTGTTTGGGCTGAATAATAATCATATCACTCTCTGGGCTGTGAAACTATAATTGTATTCAATTACAATGAATTTTAGTGCAATCCGTCTGTGCTGCATGTGTGCTCATCACTCCCACAACAACAATAAACAACAATTTAAAACAAAAATAGGCCGTTGATCGGTCATCACTTCCAAAATTAACCAAAACAAACACGCCAGACAGTCAATCAGACTCAGGTTCGGACTAAACAGGCGCTCCAGTGTTGTGTTTAGGTCATATTTGTTTATTTTTCAGCATCTCATTAAAATGTGTGTGGAATATAGAAACTGCACATTAACTGTGCCCTCCAGTGAAATACAAGACTCTCATAATAACGCATGATAATGCTCATCATCAGTGAGTTTCTTCTTGAGCTCTTTGTGTCAGCACAGAGGATGAATACACAAATAGGTAAAGTGCTGCACGACTTGGAGTTTTATTTTCCCCAGGTGAGTCTGTGTTGTGCTGATGATGCAGGAGGATGTAATAGAAACTGACCCATCAATCAGTGTGTTCATCATCGTGCTCACAGCTCGTTAGTAAAAAGTGTTGTAAGGACGGTTTGGTACCTACTATGGACCTTTGCCCTACTTATTTCTGGTTTTCTTTGAGTTTAATCTTTACATTGATAAAAACAATTCATTATTCAAAAAGGTTCTGGTAGACTGGTAAGTTCTGGTAGACTATTTTAAAAAACGCTGATATTCTTTTTGGTGATTCAACTCATGTGTTTCAGCACTGGGTCACCCTCTTGGCATGTAGATGCAGGTGGTAGCAACAATGTTTTGGAAGGACTTTAAAGGAGTGCTTTTTTAGCGGAAAAAAAATAGTTTTTTCCATTTTGCTAATCAAAAGCAGGATTTGGAATTCTCCCTCTCCAACCTCACCTACATGCACAACTCCAGTGTGTGTCGAAAGAAAACAAAACACCTCAAAGATGACACCGTCATCGTCGGAGTATTTTGCCTGCAGGTGTATTTTTTTTAACCTGTCAACTATGCTGCTGTCAGAGTTACAGGAGAAACAAAACTGGAATATCCTCTTGCTTCTCCGGATCAGTGTGGCGGCATTTTTTTGTGGCCACGCCAAGTTATGTCAGCAAAGAACACATCGTCTATAGAGAAACTGTGAGGCTTCGACAGTTTCTTAATAATGCCACAATAAGTAACATGGAGCAGCCTGGTGAACGTTTCTTCTTAACAACAGCTTCTGGAACTTGTGAGTTAATCGAACTGTGGTTGGGAATACTTCTTTTCTTTTGAGTTTTATCATTGGATAAATGGGAAAATCCCTGAGCGGAGTATTTTTGTTACTTTATAAATGCAACTGATAGATATGAAACTGGACTGAACTATAACAAATATTGTTTTTTTTATTTTCATATAACTCATTGCTTTAATGTAACCTTTGAAAACTGAACTGTTGGTGAAGTTGAGTAAATTTAGTGTTTTACTTAAAGAAACGTGGATGAGGAGAATCCTGACACCAACAGCTAGTTGGAAGAATTTTAACACTGATACCTTAACTTTGTTGTTTTTAACCAATTATCACACATACACATGGTCAGCCACATCTCTTGGTGTAACCTTGTAAACTTCCATTTCGTTATGTAACTCTGTTGTGTTGTATAATGGCGAATAATGTTCCTTGTATTTTACTATTAACTGCTTCATTAACGCCCAGGTGACACCCCTGCTTTGTATCCCTCTTAACTGTTCAGTAGCTTATCTGAATTCATCAATCAGCTGCTGGCAGAATGAACATCAGCCTGATTAGCATGATTACTAATGCTGTATGCATTTGGTTGCAGCTGTAGCAACCATTACCAATAGACAGAGTGCCTGATGACATTCACTTTTGCCCTGTTAGTGTTTTCTGTGCATTTTGTTGCCGTCTAATTACACTGTGATTATGGAAATGAGAGAGCGGTAATTTAAAGACTTGGAGAATGCTGCTTTTATGGAATAAAATAAATTATAAACCAGATAAATTACATTACAGAAAAGCAGACATATGCAGAACGCACGCACTCTGTGAAAAATGAATCTGCATGTTAAATAGGCGAGCTGATGTGAGTGCTGTCGACGGCGGGGCATTTTTGACACATTTGTCGTTTTCGTTGCCGTCAATCAAACACCCGTGGGGCCTTTTTGTTTACATGCTCATGTGTGTGATTGCTTTTTCAGCCTGCCGGTGTGTGTGTGTGTGCGCTATTCACAGCTGCCTGCTAACGTTTTGGAGGTCAACTGTTCGTCTCTCTCACGGGATCGTCTTCAGGTTGCGCCATAGCTCTGAAACCTTCCTAGCATTTTACAGCCTTATCAAAACGGCTGGCTTACCTTGAGTTTTATGTGTGTCAGGTACATTGCTGCCTCTGCCAGCACCAAGGTGAACGACGAGGACATGCATGTGTGTGTGTATGAGCTTATTGAACCCCAGCCAGCAGAGCTAAGATTATTTCATGATTGCCCACCACGAAAGCATGACCAGGATTACTGAAGCCCATCTGAGCTGGCAACTGCAGGGCAGGATGTGGTTAAGGATGAGACTGATTGGCATTTTTTCCTCAGCGGGAGGCCACATTTGAATGCCGCCATGGGACAAACCTTCGGGGGGTGTGTACCTGCGAGAGACGTGTTGTGACATCAGGGGGTCTTGCAGGTGGAGTGAAATGTCTTTATGTCTTCAGCTCGGCTAAATGATGGCGTCGATACAAGGCTGTTGCTATGATACAAGATGGAACATGATGACACTAGAGTCATTAGTCTGCTGCGAGGCTGTCCACAGGGTGTTGTTGTAAGAGACCTAGGGGTTATTATGTAGAAATATTGGTTTTTCACTTTGCATCGTCTTCAGAAGATAGCTGCGCATCGCAAGCAATTACAGTGTTTTCCTCTTTTGTGTTTCCTCGCTGTATCTGTAACACTTCGCTGGTGTCCTCTGACGCAGAGCTTTCACTGACACTCTGCCGCTCTGCTCCGCATTGTTTTGCCTTTCTCTCTGACATTTGGGATTGATGCCAAAAGATAATCCTTCATACTGAGTCCATCAATAAGCTATCAAGTGCATCTTAAAACGCACTTAGGGGGGCAATTTGGAGTCTTTCCTGTCAATCTTAAAACAGCATCTATAAATCGCTCTGAAATGTTACAGTGGCTGTTTTTCGGTCTTTTGTCAAAATGTCTTTTTTCTAAAAATAGAAAGTCTCCAATTTCAAGAGGAAACTGAACCTGCGTGTCAGAAATCTGCATATGACTGCATATAAACACTGGTGAACTTATAATGAGACTTAAACAAAAATAGAAGCTAATTGGGCTGCGTTATATCTTTTCAGTTCCTTCCAGTCACATTGTTCAACAGTTCCCTTGTTAGCAACACGTCTTGCTTGTGTTTTTATAAATAATTCTTTGTAACCAGCTAACCGTCTGTGGCGCTGGACTCTTCATCCATCCATAACTGTCCAATTTACTGCTAAACTTTACTCCCCTGTTAACTTGTGTGCCCTCACAGCTGGGGGGGAAAAATAATTATCTTGTTGGTTTATAGATGAAAAGGAGCTGCGAGAGTGATCCAAGTTTCATTTGTGGTGCTGAATCTATTGGCTGCGACAGACCCAAATCATCGCTGTTGCAAAGCTCCATTTTCTCTGTTAAAAAGATTTTTTAATAAGCTCGTTGTCATCAATACATTTTTCTCATCCCACAGAATGTGGAAACAATGAGAGGGATCATTTTCTAATTTAAAAGTCTAAAATTATTCTTCTTGGTTCAGATTTTTTCCGAGTTAGGAATGATTCCCTTCTCTGTGATACTGTGGAAAAACTATCTGAGTTCTATATCTGTTTGTTTTTATTTATTCATAGAGGGAGATGGTGTACGCACCACAGGACTCTCCACCCAACCGCCGCCTCAGTAACCCACCGATGTCTTCCCAGCATTCATCGTCCTCTGCCTCCCCTCAAGCTTCACCGTCCCGCGCTCGCCTCCTCTACAGCGGTGGCAGGCCTTCTTCCTATGCCGGGCCGCCCCACCACACCCACTCCCTGCCGCACCCGCACTCCCAGTCCCACCACTCCTCTCCCCACCAGCAACCACAGCTCCACCAGCCCCATCACACCCAGCAGGCCTTCGTCGCCTCCTCCAGCGCCATCCTGGAGCGCAGGGACGTGAAGCCTGATGATGAAGTGGGGGGGTCGAGGAGCATGGTGCTGCTGCGGGGAGATGAACGTGGGGGAGGGGGGATCTACGCCGATCCCTACTCTCTGGGTCCAGACCCGAGTCGGCTGAGTCTGGCAGGAGGTCCTCACTCCCCTCTACCAGCTAGAGCAGACCCTTATGGCTCCTTATACCGCCGTGGAGGAGGAGGAGGCGGAGGTGGAGGAGGGGGAGGTGCTGGATCAATGCGTTCACTCACCTCCTATACAGCAGCTGCTTTACAAGGAGAGCTAATGGAATCTGGTGCTCTCTACAGACCAGGAGGACCGCTTTATAATGATGCCTACGCTGCGTCCATGTTGGCGATGGGGCTGCGGGTGCCACCGCCTTCTTCCCCACAGAAGATACCCGACATGAGGGATTCATACGGAGGCACCATGCCCGGGCGGGGCTCCCCTGGAAGGCAGAGTTTGAGAAGGGACTCAGTGACCTCATCAGTGTTCGGGGACAGTCCCAAGGCCCGGGGCCAGGGCTCAGGGCTGGGCCTGACCTCAGAGCAGCTCTGCTTGATGGCCGGTCCTGGTGGGGAGGGAGGCGGTACTGGAGGCTTCGGATCTCCTCTGTTAGGGAATGAAACAGAAACTAGGTAGGAGGTTATCAACACATTGTGCACAAAACTGCGTCTGCATGCATAATGTTATTCCTGAGTATGACTGTGATATGCATATGTGCTGTATGATGTAGATATTTACTCCCTGTAGATAGATATCTAGCACAACACAATATTTATCTACGCAGTAGTTAGGGTGCTTTGTAGATTCTGAATTGTAGAATTAATCATTTAACATATAACATATACCATTTACATGGTATATTACCACACTGACTTCCACCTACAAATTGGATTTAAGAGGAGAACTCACAGCGAGGCTTGTTATAGTATTCAGTATGAATTATGTAAAAGACATGTCCGACATCTGTTCTGAGTATTATGTGTGTCTATGGTGTGTGGTTCAGGGAGCGTATGGAGGCCATGGAGAAGCAGATAGCAAGTCTGACCGGACTACTGCAGAGAGTTCTGAGCAGAGCGCCTGAGGCAGAAAGCCCGTAAGACACACACACACACACACACACACACACACACACACACACACACACACACACACACACACACACACACACACACACAGTCAGAAATATTGTATGTTTTCCCATACAATATTAAGCAGTGCTTTTACAGACAAGTTACTTGGTGTTGAAAACCAATCCTTATTTTTGGTATTTCCGACAGCACATTGAAAATATGGGGAATGCATAAAATTCAAGTGTTCAAACCATAAAAATAAGAACACTTATATTTCTAGCCCATTATGTGAACAATATGCATATAAATTACATTACACTGATAAGCCGATATCTCCATGTAGTAATCATATATTGCCTTATAAGTGACATATGGCAGCATTGATATAGGGGCATATATGTCATATATTGCTCTTCCGTATGGGTTGTGTATTTATTTTTTGGCTGCTTATTTTTTCTGTCATTAATGTAAAAAAAAATAAATTGTCAAATTGGTTGCCAATGGCAACCTGGTAACTGTTCCTGTCGAGCCCTGTTAAGCAACACAGCACCTGTCAGTGATTCATTCAGTGGTTCATGTGCAAAATCATAATTTACTGCCAACTACTGTTGATTATGTAGGGAAGAGTGAATAATAAGAGAGATTTCAGACTCACACACACACACACACACACACACACACACACACCAGGAAGTATGTTATGAATGAAGCTGCGAGCAGCACATATATTTCTCACATTTTCCACCATATATCAGCAGCTTCTCAGTAGCTGAGTCGATAGTGTGTTCTGGCTCTAAGTACTTTAACACTTGCCTCTTCCAGGGAGAAGATTGAGTCAGCCAGCGACTGCTCGGGAACTGACAGTAAGTGCTCGCCACCAAAAAAAAAAAAAAAAAAAAAAAGACAAACTGTTTCCTATCACTGGCTGTCACTGCTCCCCACTGCTCCCTGTTTGATAGCCACATAAATTGGCTCTTCTTCCACTCACGGAGCTGCTGCTATTTCATTTTCTCTGCATAATTCTTAAAGTGCCTCATATGTGATTGTAATGGCTGACTCTGCAAGCTTCTTCGTACTGTATGTGCGGGCTTTTGCTGCTGTGTAACTGGTGCTCATGCTTCTTGTTTTAGCTGGACGAACTAAAAAAAAGAAAGGTAGCTATGTGAAATGTCTGGTACCTGTTCCCTTGTCTACCCCCCGTGTCCTCGGCTCCCAAAAGTGTGTTTTTGTGTGTGTTGTCTTAAAGGACCCACCTTGTTCTCAGCTGGTGTTCTTCACTTCCTGCTTGTTTTCTGTCATCTGGAATAAGAAAATCATTGGAGTTGCATTCATTCTGAAACAAAAACATGTTGTTCTAAGGGTTTCCTGCTCGTTTTCAGATTTATTTTGTAGTAGCCAGACATGTTCTGTGCCCAAACAGTCCAGCGTGCTTTTGAAAATATGTCGCTACTCTTAAAAAATGATTTGGTGTCCTCACACCTCTTCAATAATGAAATATAAACCAGCCACAGACATGCTGATGACTGCATGTTTTGAAAACATGTATATCAGCAACATGATGTGATTTCTTTAACGTTCGATTTGAGTTGCTGGTCCTCAGAAAAAGGGGGAGATTTTGCATTTTTAATTATTTCTGTCTTATCTGATTGCGCATAAACATTCAGAATAGCTGATCTTATGTCATATTTAAGATGAGCCTTGATATTTTAAATCTATTTTAACTTAAAATGGAGTTTTTTTGTTGACTAGTTTTATTTATTAACATTTGTTCTTGCTTTTATTTCTGTAAACTTTAAAGACCTGTTATCTCAGCCCTTAATGTTTTTATTTTTCTCCTGTTGAGATCAAATTCGTATCCATCTGCCAGTATGATTTCAGTCAAACTGACCAAACATTTTCTGTACCGAGTAATCTGCTGGTTATTTTAGAGATTGATAGTTTAGCGTATAGAATGTCAGACTGTTGTGAATGGTGCTCAACACAACATCCCAGAACTCAAAGTGACTTCAAATTTCATCCCAGAACTCAAAGTGACTTTTTCAGATTGCTCCATTTGTCCAACCAACAGTCTAAAATCCAAAGACTCCCCGTGTACTGTAATAAACGACAAAGAAGAGCAACAAAATCGGAAAGCCCAGTTCAGACCAAAGATTTAGACATGACATGAAAATGTTTTAGTGTATTGCAGGGAAAATGCGCTGTCTGAGCTCAAGACGGCGAACGTCATCACCTGTTCGAACAGTCAGTCACCCATGTAGCAAAGTCCGCTGGTCAAGTCAGCGACAAACTGTCACTGGCGCTGTTCGAGTTTTCATCAGTGCATCTGTTGAAAGTACAAGTAAAAAGTATGGGCAGTCATATTTTAAGATGCTATGAATTATATACAGATGTAAAACTCCTGAAAATACCAAACCTGTTCATAAATGTATGATGGAAGAAGGTTTTGGAGTCGGCGTGTAAACATGATTGACAGAACATGAGGTTGTATTTACTTTTTAACTGGCCTAGTGAGCTCGTCTCACAGCGAGACTTTGGTCTGAACACATTTAAGAAGCACAACCAGCGAATGAAAGCATTAATCAACTGTCGAAGCACGTGTTGATTAATTTTATTATCCTTCAACAAATTGATTCATCAACTTACGGTTGCAGTTCACATGGACTCAGACTGTTATTTCGCAGTTAAAATCAGACACTCCTCTTATTAATCTGAACCAGTGATGCGACAGAAAGTCCTTTTGGAGACTGTGAGGAGTTGCAGAGGTGCTGCTGACTGTGCCTGTCAGACGCTCCTCTAAAGCTGTCTTTAATTATGGTGAATTATGGTGGAAAAAACCTGCACAGCGGTCAGAGTTTCTAGGACACGCTGCAGCTGAAGTAGGAATTCGTCACCTCGTTTGCAGAGGTGTCGGCACTGAGGACCTTCAGTTCATGTGCTGGTCTAGTGGTGACACAGGAGTCCAGAATATGTCCTTGAAATGCAACCCTTCTATCTGTTGTCGATGGATTGTCTCATAGTTAACTTCCCTTTGTCTCATTCTGCATGATGCGTGTGACTCAACTCCCTAATTACTGTCAGAGCAAAGCATTCATTGTCATTTCAAAGGAGTTGCAAACACTCATACATTCAGGCTGTCTGAGGACTCTTTTATAATGAGAGCTACTTGGATTTAGTGAAATGCTGTTTTTCACTACTGACCCTGTTTGTCCCCATGCTGTTTATCATTGTTAAGTCTACATAAGACTAATCTCCACCCTTGAACTGCAGCACAGATAGAACTTGTCCTGAATTGAAATAAAATCCTGGAACAACCAATCATCTGCATGCATCCAGCCAGTCAAATTGTTTTTCTATTGGACGGACGTCTGAGGTCATGAGAGTCAAACCTTTGGAGATTTGGCTTCTAAAGAGTCAAAGTTTCTCTCGAGCTCTGTGTCCGTTTCCCTCAAGCATTTGATTTGCGCACAGCATTTTGGGACAACTTCTGTCAGTTCTGCTGTGCTCTGAACGAAGCTGAGAGAGAACGTTCTCTGGATTTAAATCCTGTTTTCTGTCGTGCAGCTTTGACACCGTCGGCTCCTTTGGCCCTGATGCCACCTCCGCCCTCGGGGGCCCACCAGCCTGTGACAGTGTCCCGTCTGCAGATGCAGCTCCACCTACAGGGCCTGCAGCAGAACACCAACGCACTGCGCAAACAGCTGTCGCAGCTACGCAACATGCAGGTGAGTGTACATAGAGTCGTAGATTGACGGATGGATAGATAGATTGATGGATAAATCTTATGTATTTTGGTCCATTCAGCTTAAAGTAACAGTAGTGACCATTCAATTGTACATGTTGATAGCATCCTGAGGTGTTACATCATCACTGAGGGTAGACTAAATAACAGAAGCACCAAAAAAACTGTTGTCAGTAAACACATTTTGGGTGTAGAAATGGGTCGTAGAAACTAAAATGACTGGCAGGTGATATTACAGACGTGTCTTTGTGTCCCAGCTGGAGAACCAGGACTCGGTCTTGTCCCTGCTGAGGCAGACGGAGTCGGAGCTGAGCCTCATGATGCTGGACGCCATGCGCACACAGGAGGACCCGCTCCAGAGACAGCGCCTCCTAGTGGAGGAGGAGAGACTCAAGTACCTCAACCAGGAGGAGCTGCTCATCCAGCAGCTGCAGTGAGTACAGAGCAAGAGATGAATGCAGCAAGAGCAAAAAATCAAGGGTTATCTTAACCAAACTCTTATTGAAAGTCTGGTGTGCTTCGTAATCTTGTCCTTGTACGGTTTATCATCTTCATGCCACTGAGTGAAATGAATCTGGTCCTCCACAGTGATCTGGAGAAGTCTGTAGAGGAGCTTCAGAGGAACTCGTCAGTGAACCACGGCCTGGTGACGGAGCAGGATGTGGAGCAGAAGAGCAAAGAGCTGAGGATGCTGGGAGAGACGCTCACCGAGCTCAAGAGTGAGTATTGTGTCTCGAGATTACTGTGATTACTGTGGCTTTTCTGGGGTTTCCGCGAGTCGTCTTGTCAGTTTGTTCAGCAGTCGATATGCTTCCCTCCTCCTCGCTCTCTGAGTGCTTTTTCCCTGAAATTGCAGCAGATTTTAGGGCAGCTGCTTTCAAAAACTACTGCCAGGCTTCTTCTCACTTTCCAACCCTGCTGTTTCCTCATTATACATAAGTATGTTTCTTTCTTTAAGGGAAAAGTCTGGTGATATTGTCTGTGTTTCATATAGTCAACAAGTCAACAAATCAACAAATCCAGTGACAAGACAAAAACTAACAAGAAAATTCAACAAGTATTGTGTGTATCACAGCCTGATATATTTTCTTCTTCTGTGCCATAGATCTCCATCTGCACATTTTGATCACAAGTTGCAAACAAAATCCCACACACTGTCAAGCTCGCGAAGATACATTTATTTCCAACATTAAGTCTGGTAGACCGAAATAAAATGCCAATATTTTTATTCAGCCTCTTGCTGTATGTCACACTAAAGTTAAGTTTACTGAAATCACTTTAAGTGTAGTATTGTAGTTGAAGTTTTAGGTTATAATTCAGGCACTTGTTTTGCTAAAATGTTTTGTGTGTGTCACATCGATTTTAAGAAAAGTCACAGATGAATATTTATGAACTTTCTCCAACTTAAATTGATATTCATGAAGTTTCAGGTTTAGCCTCTTGTCCTGCTGCTCTGACCTGTTTACTTCCTCTTTCCATCCTGAATATTAATGAAGAATTCTAAAGCTCGCGGGATCCTCGTTATAATTACATACAGACTGACCACTGCCTGTTAGCATGTCCTCGTAGCGCCTACGAGTGCATAACAGTATCTCACAGTCAGGTGGACAGATTTCGGTCTCCAACATCTTAAATACTGGCAGTGAATCGTCCACACGCCTACAGTCGAGCACAGATTTAGGTTTTGTTTCGTCCGGCATGCCCTTCCCTCTTGTTTTTCCAACCCCCACTGAATCCTCCTCATAGATATGACAGGAAAATCCTGTAGCTTCAAATAGCTGCGACAGAAACAGCCTCCCGTCTTCCCTTCCTGTAATCCTCCCCCTCCCTCCCTCCTTCCCTCTATACCTCCGTCAGTCTCTGCCTCCATTCTTCCACACATCATTATCTCAACACATCCCTCTGACATCTCTCTTAAATCCATCTGCCTATCATTCTCCCTCTGCTTATCCCTTCTTTACTCTCTCTCTTTCTCCCTCCCATGCAGACCAGTTCCCCAGTCTGCAGAGTAAGATGCGGGTGGTGCTGAGGGTGGAGGTGGAGGCTGTTAAGTTCCTGAAAGAGGAGCCGCATCGTCTGGACGCCCTGCTGAAGCGCTGCAACACCATGACTGATGCGCTCAGCACACTCCGCAGGTATAGATATCAAACACGCCTCAGTCTGCTTAGATAATGTCTGATTTTCTTATTAAACCAGGTGAGCTCACAGTCTGTCCTGCTGTCGACGCCCTCATTGTGCTTTTCTGCGAGCCTGTCGTCAGAGTCACGCTGCTGATAACAAGCCGCACACTCATAAATACTGAATAACAGGGATGGGATTTGTTAAATCATCTAAAGTCATCCCTGAGTTTCAGTACGATAACAAAACAATTCCTCACTTTGACAAGTTTTAGTGTTTGTATCTTGGCACTAGTCCAAATTCAAAGATAAGACATAAACAAAGGCGTTCAGATTTAAAGTAAACAAACTTCTGTTTATTTACATATAGTCACGTAGACATGACTTTAAGGTAAACAAAAGCTTGTGCAGGAGCGGTAAGAAGCTCTCCAAAAAGGCTGTATGAAATGTTTTGCTTTAATTCTTCAAATTTGTCTTGAAATAAAAAGTAAACTAACACTGCAAGATGAAATAACAGTATGGACATTATAGTAGTTCCAACTTAAAAAATGATAATAGTTGTGAACATTTTCACTGTTTGCTGATATTTTGAAAAGACTAAATGGTTAAAAACGTAATCAGATTATTTGACCGTGACTGTCTTCAGTTTGAGACTTCTGATGTTCCCCGTCTCTCTCCACTCATCTCCTGTCACAGCTCTTATGTTGAAACTTTTCGATCTTAAATTTAATTTAATTTGCAAAATCGTGTATTTTCTCTTCACATTTTTGTAGATTCTAGACTGCTTCTATAACACAGTGTAGGACATCATGGTGTCCTGTGTTGTAGTCTCTTGTATTCCTCCTATATGTACAGACAAGTCACAGAGGGTGTGTGGAAGAGCCCCGAAGACCTCTCCAGCCAATCACAGAAGAGAGCAGAGGACATGAGTCGCACCTCTGACCTGGACATCCTCAACAGTCCTCCTCTCAGCCTCACCGACCTGACCACCAGCTCCGGCCTGGCCAACTGGATGCCCGTGTCCGCCGGCGACGCTGACATCTCTGGTCCCGAGCAGGACGTCCAGCCTTCGATGGGCTTCAGGAACCGAGTCCTCGACGAGCTGCCGAGTCGGCGTCCGGCTGATAAGTCTGTGTCGGCCGAAGTCAGACTGGTAATCAGCTGCTGATTATGTGAATCTTTCTTCATTTTCTGATCATACAGCTGTGAACAATCTAATGCTAAATGCACATTATTATGTCAGGATGAGCCAGATGGCAAATGTCCATTTACATTTAAAACTGCATCTAAAGGTGCTTAATTTTCTCACTGAGACTCTGTGCACACACCAGCAGGTGAGGTTTTATTAGAGAAAACGGAGCATGAATGTGTCTTAATTATGTTTTTCCAGCTCAGCCTGTTTGCTGTTTGCATGCTGCAGCTCCTCATCTGTCTATATCTGTATATGTGTCAGGCGGCAGAGCGGGACTGGGAGGAGAAGCGTGCCAGCTTGACCCAGTTCAGTGCCCAGGACATCAACCGCCTGCTGGAAGAGACCCAGGCTGAGTTGATGAAGGCCATCCCGGACCTGGACTTCGCTGCCAGGCACATCAACAAGCCCGCGGTGCCGCCCAAGCCCCAGATCACCATCCCAATAACCTCCACCACAGCTACTTCTCCCGCAGCTGGGACCACTGGCAGCACAGCCACCACCACCACCTCCACCACCACACCCAGCAGCGACCAGCAGCCTGGCAAAGTGCAGCTGGCGGCCCAGAAGCTGAACAGTATGGAGGGGGCTGGTTCACATCGAGGGTCGGGTGAGTTTTTTATGACCATCTGTGCTCTAAACTCTGTTTATTCATCCTGTCATACAGTTGATTTGAACTTGTCGTCCTTTGTTTGCAGTGGATCTCAACGTGGCCAGGTATCGTACAGAGAAACCCTCCAAGTCTCCACCTCCACCTCCACCTCGCCGAAGCTTCCCGTCGGCACACGGCCTCACCACCAACCGCACCGGAGAGGTCATCGTCACCAACAAGAATCTGAAGGTGAGATTCAGAACTGTTTTAAGGCGAGCCTGAGGGGGAGGAAGTCTCACTCAGGAGGAGCATTTCAGTGTTAAATGAAGTGAGGCGAGGACTTATTTCCATGCAGACATAATATCCTGAGCAGGGTCCAAAATGAACTTTTAATGGCTGATATTCACAGCACAAAATATATTTCGACCAGCCATAAATCATTAAGTCATTAAAAATGCTCACACATAGTCTCGGCATATACTTGCAGACTCTCTTTGCATTTAGCGTTAGGGTTGGTCTAATTACTAATATATGTGGGCTGTCAGAAATTGCCTGCTTGTTTCTGTCTGGGCGATTTCTGTCATTTAATTTTACTAATTTAATAGTCTGCCTCTGAAGAACGGGTGAGAGCTGCTGCTCAGTGTGTAGGCAGAGTAGTTTCACATCTAATATTGTGAATTAAGGGCTTATTTCAGGTTAGGTGAGTGTGGAAACAGTGGAAAGAATAACACATTTTGGTGAGTTTTGTTTTGTTTTTGTGATGAATGACATGTTTGTACCATTAGTTAAGAATGCAATTAAGGTTGTCTTTGTTTGGTACAAGAAGAAACTTGAATTCATATTTTATTTTTAATAGGGAAAGAACACTTTCTTGGATAAAATAGTTTGTTTTTTTTATTTATTAGACTAAAAGAAGCTACAAAAGTCTGGAACATACCAAAGCGTGCACTTCTCCCTGCTGAAAATGGGGCAATCTGGGGAATATCCATTTAAATATCTGACAGCGGCTTGTTGGAACATTTTTACATATCGTCAAACCCTTGTTAGTGTGAAAGTCTCCTCTATGGTGCCCAGCTCAGTTACCACCACTAGCTAGGTGGGTAAAGTAAGCATAACCATAGCAGTAAGGATGATTTATAAAATTGGAATACGATTATTGATGGTTATATTTGGCACATATCAGGTGCTGTGTTATGGAACCTGATCTCAAAATGCTCTTAATTCGAGTCATGTGGCAGCGTATCAGTTAAACAGAAGATATAAGTGTTCTTCACCCTGAGTTAAGATGAGGACTTGACTGGTATTTGATTTTTAGGTCTGATGCCGACGCCAATATTAGTGGGTAAGATGTTCACATATGATATGTAATAGAGGCAGGATATTTGACAGTTTAACAACCTGTAAATCTAAACTTTATTTTCTAAAGTGACATCAGTGACTGAAATTTCAAACTTCCCTGACAATTGAATGTTTATGAATTACCCCACGTAGCTTTTCTGCATTATAATCCCTAGAAAATGTTGTCATATTGACGCATCGGACAACATGTACACCAAAACCAATATATCTTGGTCAATATAAGCCTTAAAGAACGCATTTTTTAATTAAAAGAGTCACTTGTGGGTGTTGTAAATAAGGCCGTGTTTACTCCTGGAGTTACAGCTGTGTCAAAAAACGCTTTGTCATTAAAACATTAAGCAGGTTTATGAGCGACTGAAGCACGGAGCCACTAGATAAACATCCAGCAGTTTTAATTAATATGGCAGCGAGTGTCACTGAGTGATGTGAGCAGAGCTGCTGCTGCTGTAATTCAGGTGGACCACACCTGTTTACTGCTGCTGTTGGTTTAAAGCTTCAGCATTGTGTTAATGCAAATGCAGACGGCCCTGCCAACAAAAAAAATATTAGAGGAGCCATTTTAAGGATTTTAGTCAGCTGTTTAAGGTACTCTGTATGAAGGGATTCTGTGAGACAAGTTGGATTATGACCCGCATATTAAGAAAGCAGCTCTCACATGTAAAACAGAGTGAGATTGCTGTTGGCTGGGGGAAGTTTTAGGTTTGGTTCTCAGGCACCAAAAAAAGGTGCTGCTGCTGCTCGAAAGCCTCCCTAAAACCTTTTTCAAAAAAACCATTCTGTTGAAGCTCCAAACACATTCCAGGCACAGAAATCTTCCTGGCTTTAGGCCCTGGGTGAAGGAGGACTGTTGCAGTAACTTTAAAATATGACATAGATCAGTCATAGATCATCACGGTATGGATGTATGGATGGGTTGATGATTCTCCTTGACACAGCTTGCACCTGTCTGACAATAAATGAGTGTTCCCATTATCATATCTGCAGATCACTGTTAGAATAAGCGGCTCCTTTTACCTCCGGCTCATCTGGAGTCAGTCTATTGTCCTGTGACCTTTACCGTCAATACACTCACAGCCCTGTGCTGATTGGATTGATTGTTGTTGCTGTGGAGCCATTGTTGGTAAACCAGATACACTGAGGAACATGAAGGCTCGACAAAAGGCCGCTAGCTTTTAGCTGAGGGTCCTTGAACGAAGATCGAACCTCCACTTAACACCTGCCTCTGTTGACATCAAGGCTGAAACTCACCATTGTTCCAGTTTTTACCTCCACCAACAAGGTTATGTTTACACCTGCGTCTGTCTGTTGAGTTGTCGGCAGGATTACACAAAATTTAGGTGGTTGGTGTCTATGAGTGAGTACAAACAGGGAATATTGTACGGTGGCCCTGAAGTGGATTTTTTCAACATCTTTATTTTTATTTTCAGATGGAGGAAGATGGTGAGTTGCCCAAGACTCTGGTGAAGCTGAGGCGGACCCCGTCTGACACCCCTCGACCCGCCTCGACTCCGCCTGTGATCGCAGCGTCGGCCATCCAGGACGAGGACGATGAAGAGAAGATAATCGCTGAGTTAGAGGTACGTTTAGTCAATCTGTCAGAGATTTTAAACTTTTAATTCCTGATTTGTGTTGCCCATATCAGTGTGATAACATGTCTCTGCCACACTCTCTCATACAACAACCACGGATCAAAGATATTTCAGAGAACGCCTGTAAAAGATTGTAATAATCGATACTGCACCCTACCAAAGGCCGCCCCTGCCTGCACCTTCGGGTCCCTGGGCAGAAAGGTAAACTTCCCACAGTCCTCCTCGTCTGCCACACCTGTGGACTGTGCTTCTACTTCGGCTGACTCTCCTTACTGGCATCTTTTTTTATTCCCTTTTTTACTCAAAACTTTATAACAACTAACACGCAAAGTGTCGGCACCTCGTTCAGAGTCCGAGTGAAAAAGAAAGTGTGAACAAAGTGCACTCAAGTTGTAAAAACTGGGCTGGTAGAAAACACAGATTTAGACTTTGAGAAAAGTTTCTGTCAGGGGAGAAACATTAACCCTTGAAATCAGAACATGGTGCGGATTAAACACTGGGTAAAAATGCGTTTAAGGATTGGGTTTGGCAACACATCTCAAACACCACCAGTAATGTTAGCTAGCCTCGTCGGCACTTTGCAGATCAGCTCTCAGTTTCACAGCAATTCCCTCTTTACTCTTGTGGCTGTTGTTCTTGATGGTGATAGATTCCACTCATCTTCTCACAATGCTGCTGTGCCTCTTATTGGTTGGCTTTGTTGTTTGCATTGTGTAATATGCCTGACTCACACTGTTAACCCACACAGTAGTTCTGGTAATGTCTGTGTTCTGGAGTTTATTAGCTGTAGTTTTGCGGGTAAACACACCTACCTCTTCAGACTCTCCTGGTCTGATCTGCCGATATACGATTATTAAAAAAAACTTAAGTATTATAAGTATTGAATATACATAATTAGCTGCATGATATGGCCTTGAGTGTGGTTTCAGATGCTCTTTCTAACCTTGTTAACAGTTCCTCTGCTGACTTTCTGCTCTGAACACAATATGATCTTTGTCTCTTTTAATCCTCTCAGTAAATTTTCGCTTCATCTGTGTTAATATACAACCTTGTAGTTTATACTGTGATGTGCGGTGAGTCATTGATCGAAGCCGGTGATGTATTTAGTTTTTTCCCCGCAGACTGTGAGCAGCGAGTGTACATCTTGACAGCTCTGCTGACACATTTAGCTGAGTAAAGAGCTCTTGTTTTTGTTGGAATTACCTCACAACGGCGCCGAGCAGGTAGCTGTCAAAATAAAGGACGGCGACGGGGAGGGAGGGGGAGGGAAGGTGAGGGAGGGGATTTCAGGTTCTGAAATGTTTCTCTGAAAAAGACCATTTTCTCAGATGAAGGTTTTAAATTCAGAACCTGTTTTGATTCACTGAAGGCGTTCAGGGCATTGTGCTGAGTTTAAAGTTCTTGCCAACAGGGATTAAAGTCTCTCTCTAATATTATCATTAAAATTTCCCATGGTAGAGAGTTTTCATTTTCAGTGTTTACCAATTCGTGAAAGGTTAACAAGCGAAACTGGACTCCAGTGGGACCGTAACATTTCTGTTTTTCTGTTTGTTTATCCACACGGTAAATAAAAAATTAAAATTAAAAGTGCAAACTTCTCAAAGGTCAAAACACAAAGAGAGAATCAAACGGTAACAACAGAGGCAAAAAGCCAAGAGGTTTTCTCATGAGGAGGAAACATCAGAAGAGCAACAGAACTGCAGACAAACAATATCTTACAAAAGAAAAAGAAAATCAAAGGGAGCATGGAAGTCAAGTGTATGTATATTTATTATTATATCTCCATATTGTCCCTTTGATTTATCCACAATGAAAGCTTCCTTATCATTTACAGTGTTGGCAATCAATTTCTCCAATGTCTCATTCTTATTCTTCAGGGACATACTGCACATTTTAGATACTGAATACATCCTTTAGGTTTCTTTTTATATCGTTTTCCAGTTATTAATGTTTTGTAGCCCACCAGTAGAATTCAACAGAGACACTTCTTAACACAACTCCTTCTTTTATTGATCCATGTTATAATATCTCATTGTCTGTAAGAATCTCATTGCGTAGAAATTAAAGTTAAAGCGTATGTTAATGTTTCCAAACGACCAGACGATTGGGGAATAAAACGTGTCTTAAGACATTTTTTTAAAAGCTCTGGATGAAAGTTTACAAAATTGGTAGGGACTGAAGTGAAGACTCTAGGAGAGACTCTTGATTTAGTATTTGAAGTTCCTTTAAAATCCCGAGGCGTGCTTCCCTGTTTTGTAGTTGTGTAGAGACAGAATAATAAAGTAATGTAGAGATGAATACGCTGAAGTAATCATTGAAGGCAAAGAGATTTTGAAATACACGCTCGAACATATCTCCAAATAGAAACACTGACTCCAGCCAATCCTGGCCCCTTAAATTCAGCAAACACAAGAGTGATGCGTTCACAGCCTCCAGTGCATAAACACTGAGAGGTGCAGCGAAGAAGGCAACATCCTGTGTCCTGCAGTTATAAGATTAGGATTCTGGAGGAATGTAGTAGATGATTGAGTTTTATTCCCAGGACATCAAATACCTACATTTTGTGTTGGTATTCAGACAGAAATGTCAAACCAAATTGCTGATGACCTGGAAGTGAGACTCAAAAATCTAGTACCTTTCTTAGTAATTGAAATCTGATAAATATCTTTAATTAGGGAGTAATTTTCAATGTCAGATGTGTATCTATGCCTTGAGAATCTGAAGCGGATCTTTTAGGAATCAAACCATGTATCCTGTTAACAATGTTATAATACTAATGTAATGTTATCGTGGGAACTGTGGACATTACATGATGTCTGGCAGCTGATTTTAGAAGGTGAACCTTACACTGTGTGTCTCTTTTTGCAAAAAGCAGTTGAACAAAAATCAGAACATGATGTGTCCATGATGTGGAGTTTTACAGTTTTCAAAATTGCTGTCACTATGTGAAACAAAACCAACAACCTCCAAGCGAGCAACCTACATAGCAACAGTTGTTAGCAATTCTTTTGTGAGGATTTACCAATTTTAATCCCGTGGGTCGCCTCCCCATATGTAAACCAAAACTATTTTGCAGTGACATGTCCGCTGCATCCAGGGTTTAGCGCTGCCCACGAGGATTTTGGGTTCTGTTGATATCTCTTTCCTCTTGGCTCCCACAGAACAGCACTCACTCTCCGGGGCCGATGAAGGGCCCCACAGTCGCCGCCCGGCTCAAACACCTTCAGCAAGGCAGCCTAGAGAGGCCCAAATCCCGCAAGCAGAAAGAGGATATCCCCAAAGTCCAGGGCCAGCAGCAGGTATTCCACTTCTAAAACCTCCACCTCTGATGCTCCGTCTGCCTCACCTCTCTGCTGTCACTTCCAAGAAGTTTCCCCCTGCGACTTCTGCAACATGACACAAACTGTGTAGGCTCAACCAGCAGACAGAATGAGATTACACAAACACCAGAGGGGGAACTATCTACAGAAACCTTGATTTTTACCAGTTCTTGATGTGTGTTTTCAGTTACTGGATCTAACCTAGCTTGCTTAGAGATCAAGTTTTTGTCGTACGAGTATGTCGATGTTTTGATTTCCTGAGGAAGGTCTTGGTGGTGCTTGTAACTGATTAAACTAGCTTTATTATTATTATAGACCTATCAGAGACATCCTCTGCCTCCATTGTGCAGCAAAATCTTCAGTAATGCCACGGAATGATTTCATATCTCGACGTGACATTGATGATATTTCGCCATTGATCCAGCCATGTACTCTCTCACTGAATCCTCATCTCTCCCGTTATTCATCCAGTAATCACCACACGCTGCTCATTTTGTGTCACCCATCCTTTAAATCTCAAGGTAGTGCAGCGGCAGCAAAGTATTTCAGCACGTTTGTGTGGCTGCTAATAAACAGCCTGAAAGGTTCCAGCCAAAAGGCCAATCCATTAAGCTAGCTCACTCAGAATTGCCTTTTTTTTTAACAGCTCTAATGCTACGACTTATTATGCAAGATGACAAGAGCAAAGCACAAGGTGCAAGGTTACCCTTAAAAAGCTGTTTTTGTAGACGAGCTTTTCGGTTTAATGTGTGCAATAAATGTATTTGTAGAAGTAAGAGAAAGGAAGAGGAGCTTTGTGAAGGCAGCAGAGGAAAAACAAAATATATGCAGAAAAGCAAAAAAGCTGCTGCAAAGATTTAAATCACTGAAGCAACTGTGTACCTAATTTATAGAATTTATTTACACCTTACCATCTATCTGAATTTATGTTGTTTAAATATCATTTTTAGCTGAGCTTCCATCGCAGGACTTTTCCTCAGAGACTGTAGGAACCTTTGGAGGAAAGTGTTTCCACTGCAGGATTTACCTGATCTTTGTTGGTATTAATCCACAGTGGAAACAGAAAACAGGAAAGCAAAGAAAGGACATTTTTTTGTTCCTTGAAAAGTGGTTTGAAGGATTCAATGTTCCGTTATTGAACTTTAAAGTATTTTAAAGGTTTAAGATTTAATAAACATTTCTTTTCCTTGCTCAAAATGGTCTGAGGACATAGTTGTATGCTGGACAGATTGGAAAGATTTTTGGCTGTAATTAAATTGATTCACCTTAAAATTAAGACTTGAACTACCAGGCTCCCGAAGCAACATGTCTGTCGTATCAGGTTACACTCTGTCGGTCACCTGACCCGTGAAAGCAATAATATACCAAAACCTCTTTGAATTACAAAGAATAAAATTCAAGCGACTTAAATTCAGATGGATGTTTGTCATTCCTATAAATTCAGTGGCAGTGATAAAATTCCCCAATTGCATTTTTAATTTGCCTTTTAAAATTCAAGTGATTGCGACGTTTCTTCGCTTCTTGCTGCTCGTACACACATACAGACTCAAACTCTGGAGGTGTGACAGGAAACAGTTGCCCAGCTGCGACGTGTGGAAGCTTAGATGGATTCAATTTTATGCAAATATCCTCTTAGAGACACCAATCACACTCATTTTTCTCCCCTTTATTTTTTTCTTCTTCAGCTCACAAAACACGAAATGTAAGAAAAACCTGTCAACAGCTTCTAAATATAAATAAGAAACATGTTGCCCGAAAAACCCATCGCTCAGGAAAAAGAACCACTTTCATCCTGCACCAGTGTGCTGACCAGGAGGGATAAAGTGCCAATCAGAGCGGAGTATGTAAATGAAGTGAGCTTCAGGCTCATGAGAGGCCAGAGAGTCTGTATGTGTGGACGGGAGGTTAAACTCAGCACTTGGCCGCTGAACTCTGAAGCCTTTTTAGATGTGAAGCTCCACTCATCTTATCTGCTCCTGCAGACACTCCGAGCTGCCCCCAACCTGCTGAGTGGAGCAGCCTTGACCCATCCTCTGCCACGGTCCTCTAAAAGAGAGAAAATACTCTCAGAGCCAGGGAACACCTTAACTTCTCCCACCAGTCCGCAGATTCCCCCAGAACCATCGTCTCTGTTACCGCGTTTGATTCAGGAATCTGCTCTGATTAATTCATGAATTTACACATTAATCTTGCAGGACCTCATTTATATGTTTTCCAAACAGCCTCTGGAAGCAGCTCTTCCACATGAGGCCCCAGACACATTCAGAGACTTAATTTTCATGTATCGGTGAGGACGGTGTCTTTGACAGTCGCTTCCATTAGCCGTAACAGCAATTAGCACATGGCTAACATGGCTGACCTCCACTTGACACGGCCATGCCATCTGGGAGAGCGTAGCACTTCCCTCCACCTCCAGGATTAGTATTCATGGCTGCTTGTGTCTTGTGCTGGACTGAATCGCAACTCATTTACATTATTGCTTCTCAAAAATTCATCCCCCGAAGAGCCCGAAAGCAAACGGTCACATTATGTTTTTTTTCTTTTTTTTTGTGTGCATAAATTTCACTTTTGCATCAGGAGTGAGCTCATGGCTTCAGATAATGTCATCAAACATGAACACATTGTCTTACATAGAATATCGGATGTTTTTTAACAGTTAATGTGAGTAATTATTTGGTTTGGCATCAGCAGATAAAACTACATCCAGTGTTGTGGGTCGAGTGGAGCCACATGTATAATAGTTAAAGTAAAGAATCATGATACAGAAAAACAGTCTCTCACACACACACACACACACACACACACACACACACACACGGGAGACAACAAAGATTAACTGCTGCCATCTCATTTTAATCTTTTATTTGTTCACCCCTCTTTCTGTTGTGGGTGAAGGAGCCAGTAAACATCACATGATGCCTGTCTCAGTAATGTGTGCACTCGCCTCGGGCAGCAGAGTGCAGTTGGACTGTGAAATGTTTGTTAACCACAGGCTGTTACACTGAAGCATCCATCTGCAAGAACCGCCCCAACAATGTGACCAAATACTACATGTTATATCTCCAAACTTCCACTTCTGTTGACACAACACACCTGTTTATTTTAGGGATGCACGATTTTATTGGCACGTCTTTGGTTTCGGAAGATGAAGGCTGATATGTTAAAGGAACAGTTCACCCTAAAATGAAAATTCAGTCAGTGTCTCTGTCTCATAGTCCACAAAAAACATTCCTGGAGCTTCACATCAAAACAGTGTTGCTGTTATAATTTCTTCAAGGGAGAACAGGACTAGAGATACGAACGATACTCTAGTGTGCAGAAACATCCAATTAGAAGACTTTATCAATTGAAAGCTATCTTGTGCGGTAGCGGTGGCTAGCCTTAAGCTAAAACTTAAATTAAGATTAGATGTTAACTTTATCTTCATTGGACTCTATTTATGGAAACAATAAAGAAAGCTAGCTTAGCATAAATGGATGCACAAGCTGGTTGTTGAGGAGGGTTGTTCAGATCAATTTTGCATCTCTGAGAATTAATTTTACGCTAGACGAGCTGCATGGAGCCATTTCATGCTTTTTTTTCAGTTAATATTATTAAAATGAGCTCCAGAAGATGTTTTGTGGACTACATTCTTTCACCTGACTTCCCATCAACACGGGGTTGAGGAGATAATGACAGAATTTTCATTTTTGGGTGAATTTCCCTTTAAATTATGCACACACGACATGAACATTTTGGCTTCATATCTTTCTCGTTGTGCCCGGTGAATATGTACATTTTAAAAAAGGACTGTATCTCTGCATCTTCCCGGCACAACAGTTTTTATTTCCACTACAGCAACGACTCGATGTCCTCTGCAAAGAAAAATATGTGCATTTATTTTGTATCAGCCTCAGAAATCAGTCCGGTAATATCATGCATCTCTGAGCTCGCAGGCAAAGTTGTTGCCGTGCTGTGTAAAAAGAGGCGGTGCACTCTTCTAATCCCTTTTCAAGCCCGGGTGGTGCACCTGTCTGCTCGTCCTTTTGTTCCTGAGCGTGGTGAGAGAGACACAGATGTACCGGTGTCCCCCCGAGGCACCGAGCAGCACCTCGTCACCACAAACTGTTTCTCTTTCATTGTTGAACTTAAGCTGTTGTCAGCCTCAGATTTCTTCCTCCTTGTACAACCTCTTCCAACACAGTCGCAGACAATACGAACATTCAGCAGACGTGGAAAAGGCTTTTTAAGAGTGTTTCATTCAGCCGGTCGTTTCTTCAGGTGTGACAGTCGGCTGTTGATCTTCACCATCTGCACCTGAGCACTGTTAGCCACAGCTTCCGTCTTATTTTTTTGTAGTTTTGGCTGTGTTTTTTGATTAGTAATGATGTTATTGCACCACCTGAAATTGTTTTTTTGGGAAACCAGACACAAGCAGTCAAATGATCTGAGGGAGAATCAGTGTTTGAGTAATGTCCATTAGCAGCAGCAGCAGCAGAGGGACAGACGACATGTTTGTGTCTCCAGTTGGTTCATTTATTGTGAACCAAAGGAGCCGCTGAGACTCTGCTGCTGGTTAAACAAAGATCAGGTCAGAGAGGAAGAAAAACACCCGAGAGCCTCCGATAATAAAGAGGAGCCTTCTCCTTCTTTACTCTCCTCTTTTCCTTCTGTCCTCTTAGTATTTACTCTCCATTATCTTTTCTTTACTCCCTTCTCTTATCTTTGTCTCATTCCTTTATTTCATCTCCTCTCCTTGTTTTCTTCCTTCCTTGTCTTTCCTTTCTCTGTATCTCATTTCATCTTGAGTTGTTTTCTTTCCTTTCCTTGTCTCCTCTCTTCTCCCTCCTCCTCATTTTCTTGGTTCCTTACCTTATCGCCTCTTTCCTTTTCCCCTCTCCTCTCCTTCCCTCTGCTCTTGTTGCCTCCCCTTCCATCTCCTCTTCTTATTCATTATTTCCTCTCCTCCCTGCATATTTGTTCCTTCCTCTTAGCCTCCATCCAAATATCTCCTTTTCTCCTTTTCTCCTCATCTCTTTCAGTTCCCTTCTCATCTCCTTGCTACCTCTCCCCTTCTTGTTTCCTTGCTCATTCCTTATCTCCTTTTGTTTTTTCTCCTGTCCTCACTTCCTACGCTCACCTCCTTTCTTCTGCTCACCTTTCTCGTTCTTATCTTGTTGTTTTCTTTTTTATCTCCTCTTCCTTTTCCCTTTCTTCATCTCCTTGTTCACTCTCCAGTCTCTCCTCTCCTTCCTTGTTTCCTCTCTGTCCTGTACTCCTGTCCTCGTTTCCTCCTGGCCTCCTTGTCCCCTCTCCTCTCCTCACTCCGCTGTCTCCTCCTGTGCCTGACACCCTCCCTCCTCTCCTGTCAGATACATTTCCTCCCTCCATCCGTTCTCCTCCTCTCTGCAGAGAAGAAGAAGAGGAGGAGGAGGAGGAGGACAGATTTTTCTGTCCCAGGGCTCTGACAGCAGAACAGCTCAGTGATCACAGCATCGTTTTTCTGCCTGTTTGCAGCTCAGCGACAGACAGACAGACAGTCACACTCGTCCTCCTCTTCTCTTCTCTGTCGTCTTCCCACGAGGACGATGCACCAAACAAAAAATCCTGATTGTCTCTGCTGGCCAATCAGGAGATCGAAGCTCAGAGTAGTGTTAGGTCAGGAGGGGAGTCGCACAGAGAACACAGATGTAAGGTTGAACAGGAACTTGAAAATACATTTGTCTGTTTGTAAATTTTGATTTTTGTCTTTTTTTCTTTTCCCCTCCCTCTCACTGCTTCTTGTTTTGGCTCTTAAATCTTCCCTCTCTGCTTGATTTTTTTGGGGCAGCGCTGAGGTTTTTGTCACCGCGCTCCAGCAGAAAACGCTTCTCATCCTTCTGGCCCGTCGCCATCAGTTTCGCTGATGTTTCCCTTCACTGCTTCGCCTCACATCATTTCAGTCTGTGAGCCAGTCCTTCTCTCCCTCTCTCTCTCTCTCTCTCGCTTTGCCTCCTTCATCCTCTGTCTGCTTCTCAGGTCTCAGCTGGACTAAATGCGTGAGGAGCGAGTACTCGGATCGTTCTGGTTTTCAGACCTCGAAGGCGTGAGAATTTGTCGTTTGTACGATTCGTCAGCTAGAGGTCACCAAATTATCACACTAGGGAGACAAACAGGATGTAAACACACCAGTAAACGACTGTAGGGTAGATTTATACATTTGCATCGGAGCTGCAATGTGAAGCAGTGTGGGGATTTCACTTCTAACATCTGTGTTGCAAATCCATCATGCACCATATCTAACAATCCAACACGATTTCTGTGTCCCAGTTTCATATTCCACACACAGGTTTGACTGAGTTTGAGTTAATTATACTCAACAAAAAAAGAGTTATGTAACAACGATGATGGAAAAATTCAAGGTACTTCCTTAAAGTTGACTTGAAAGAGATGGATTATATTTAGATTGATGCATCTTGAGGGAATATTTGCAAGAGGTGGTCAGTTTTTCTTCAGAGTTACTCGTGAGACAGTTGAATAACTTCACAAACGTCCTCCCTCAACATCTTTCCAGCATCAGATTAAAATCGAGGCTGTGTTCAACACTTTCAGTAACATTATAAGACCTACAATCCGACATTCACGCGCACTTCAGGCTACGATTGGTCAACGATGCAGCGAGAAAGGAATTCTGTACTGTCACAAGGTCATAGGTTTGGATAAAGATCAGCCTTTCTCAAAGTGAACTTTAAATTGTGTCTCAAACTGAACGAGTCAGAAAGATGTTTTGAATATTAAATAAACTAAAGAAACTAGACTTCCGCAATGTAACTGAACACTTTCGTTTCTGTTTTTGCGACACCGCCTGCATGAAATATTTACGATTTATGTCAAGAACGATCAGCCGTTGAGCGTTTTGTGAGACTGAAATTCTCCACTGCTACACTTATGTCTACATTCATCCCCTCAAGAAGGCAACAGACACAGTGATGAGTGAGTAGGCGAGGCTGATTCATCACACTGTCGTCTAATTAGGCTGTAATTTGTAATATACAGTTGCAGAAGTTGGGAAGTTAACGGCAGGTGGTCCCTGATAACTGAAACTCTGATATAGATGGTAGTAACATGTCAACCAGTATGTAACCTAACTCTGTTTTAGATTTAATGAATTCAGCTGCATGTTGGAAGAAGTATTTTCAAATTAAGCCATGTGGGACGTGCCGATAATATTCAGGATTAGCAGTATGCTCTAAAAAAAAGCCCACAACGCTGAAACGACTTCAAAAACACTGTGAAAGACTCAGCAGGCCGAAATGCACAAATATCACCACGCTGACCTTTTCAAGAAGGTGGTTGAGCAAATGACAGAAGGAGGCTGTTTGTTTTGAGTGTGGACAGCTGCATGTAAACACAAATGTGAGTGGAATATTAATTTATTAGCAATATAAGCAGCTTGATAGTCATTGTGGGTAGAGGGTTGGTCAGGACGTACGATCTGGGAAGTCCAGTTTAAGAACAAGTTTGAAGGTTCATCAGCTGAAGCCGTTTAGTTACTTCAAAGTAAAACATCCAAAGTAGTGAAATCGTCGTCTCTGCCGTCAGGAGACTTATCATCAGAAATATTCTGTTCGTGTTATAAACTAATCTAGCAGGAATTGTTTCTCCCGCATGTGTTCGACTGGCCGATGCGGCGCGTCGTCAGATGACGTTGAAATGAGATGTGACAACCCTGTAGCTCCCTGCGACACACACACTCTGACACATTCCTCTAATTGGCTTTACTTTTTCACACCACCACACTTCTCATGACAGATAAACTGAATTCATGTCGGAATGTGTTGGAGTCTCCCCTCAAAAATCAAGTCGCAGATGATGGCGAGAGAAACAAAAACGTCTGCTCTCCCTTTTGTTGAAGTTCAGTTTATTTTACACTTTAACTTGGAGGCATTTTCTTTTTTAAACAATTAAATCCTGAAGAATGACGTCACCATTATTTCACAAAAAAAGTCATTTTGATTGTTTAAATGTGGGTTTGTCTAAGAGCTACGTGTCCATAAACACGCCTACTCTTAAAACAAATCATTGCCGTCATTTCTGTGTTGATACAAATTCAGATTCACGATTGTTAGCTGAATAACAACAAAACATTGTACTATTAACAATTACTGTGAAGTATGACACTGGGACACAGACGGTATTTTCCCGTTTAATTCCTCTGCAACACGTATGTTTTCTCAGTTTCCTTTGTTATAAATCTGGATGTAATGTGGTTTGAAGGTTTGAACCACAGAAGAGTGAAGAGTTGAGAGATGAAAAGGTTTGTTGGGGTGAAAATGTGACGTGAACGCACATCTAAAATGACAAGCTGAATAATCCTGCACACAGACTCTGTTGCTGTTTGACATTTCGCTGGAGGGAAAAAATATTAATCTCACGCTGCAGGTGTGTATTTTTACCACCGGCAGAAATTAAATTACCAACGGATGTTTCAGTATATCGTTAATACATTTACAGGAATGTATTAGTAGTCTCAGAAATAGCATTAAAAAGCTAGCACGAAAAATAGACAGTTAAAGTATAACCTGAACCACTTCACAGATATATTGTATGTATATTAAATGACCATTTAGTTTTTTGTTTTGAAGAAAAATCGCTTTATTAACATGTAAAAAAGAAAAAGTATCATCTATGTTTTATATAATCAAGCTTTTTTTGTATTTTTATACTTGAAGAAGAGGATTCATAAGCATGTAACACATTTATTCTGTAAAATTTTTATTTTTCTGTGTTGAAGATTTTTTATTTTTTTTTTTCCTTGCTAACCATGAAACAACAACAACAACAAAAAAGAAACCATGACCACACTTTGTTGTAGGAGACCAGTCAGCAGACGGGTTGTGATGGACTGAACGATGTAAAGTACCTCCACATTTATATAATAAAGCACATTTCCTCCTCCTTCCTCTAAAAAAAAGAAAAAACAAAACAATCACCTCACTGATAGGACGCCCCGTTTTATAGCTGTTTTCCTCTATTATAACCAACAGTGTAACGTACACGACACAGATTAACTCTATTGATGGTTTCTTGATTGAATGTGTGATTGTTAAAACCATTTGTGGATGTTCGAAAAAGTGTATATAAACCCAAATAATATATTACAAAAATTGATTTTATGTGGAAATTTTTTTAGACGGCAAAAAAAAAGTTTAAAAAAAAAAAAAGAAAAAGAAATAATCCAAAATGGCATGCATACTGTATACATTCCTGAAAATCTGCACGCTGGGTCAACAGAGGTCTCATTTTCTTGTCAATAATTCTGTGTATACCTGTGAGTGTATGATAGAGTAAACAAATTGTACAGTAACATAGATTTTTGTATTATGTTCAAAATGGGTCGATAAAAGCCCCTTTTACTGTGAGAATAAAGAGAAAAAAAGGAATTATTCTAATAACTACTGAGAAAGATATTTGAATGATATTGTATATCAACTTAAATACTGTTCCTCCAGTCTGAGAGTGATGCTTGCTGTGTGGGGTAAGTGTTGTTTGTGAATCGTGAAGAAGAATGATAATCTACTACAAAGTCAGTATAACTAAAAAGACCAACTAAACCGTGCAAAAACAACACGCAACTTTGTGTATGGAAAGTAAAAGTTGCCGCTTCGTGTGAGAAAAATCAACCAAACAAAAAACGGTTGCTGCTTTTGTACGTTCCTGTTGTGTTTTTGTGACAATAAAGGTGACCCTCTTATACACGACGGCTGTCGGTGTGCGTCTGTGAATGGCCTCAAGTTTTTTATTTCAGCATTGTTTTGTTGTTTGCATTGAATAAAAAACAACAATAATTTGAATGAAGTTTGGTTTTGTCTGACTACTTCCACAAACCATCATTTTCAAAATTTTCAAGAAAATTTCACACCACAGAAAATAGGACACATTTTCACAAAACACAATTTCCAAAAGCGTTTTAAAAAACACACAACTAATTATTGCAGCTATAATCCTCTTTGCCTGCTGAAACACACTGTTCCTCATTGAAGAACATTTTTGCATTTGGATCGCTAAAAAAAAAATATATGTTTTACGAGCCTCGTCTTTTATAACTAAAGACGCTTTCACATGGACTGAACGAACCGTTCGAATCTGAAATTAAATTCAGTTGAAGATGAAATCCATTACGAAAACATCTTGTTCTCCTTCAGTCGGGTTTTGTGGTGATTGTACGGTGGCCCTGAAGCTAAAATCCTTGAAACATAATTTCAGACGACGCGACATTTCACAAAACACAGCAAAATTAAAGAAACACGACATTTCAGAAAACAAAACAGAGTCTGTTTGTCTGAAGTCTGTTTCCTGTCGTTCAGCAGCCCCGCAGCACACGGTGGCATTTTGGCAGCACATTAAGACGCCGTCACGTTTATCTGATCGGCTCTTTTGATCGGCTTTTATATAGACCACCGATCAAACTGATTAGAGTGAGCGATCGATCAGACCTGATGATGGTGCTAGATGAAATTCGGGGACTCACCTAAGTATTGGAATAATTGTTGTTGAGACACTTCACTCAAAACTTTGGTCATCCCTGGAGGAAATGTCAGAAGATCATGAGAGCGGGAAGGTTCGTCCTGCTGTGACCACGAACGTCTTGTTTTTGTTGAAAGAATGAGACAAAGAGTTATTGTCTGAAACATTCGCTGCATGAGAGCAGCCACCTGAACGTACGAGGTCACGATCAGCAGCTGAAGTGAAGGAAGATTTCACCAGAGAACACGTCTTCATAACCTCCCCGAATAAATAACGGACGCGTCTCCGATTTAACACAGAGTGAAACAGTTTTAATGATGTTTACTTTGAATCTTTTCCCCCCGTGGACAAATAAATGTCACCGATTAGTTTAAACCTGGCAACGCCTAAAACTAACCAAATATGTGCTCAATTAGATTTGAGCGGTGATGTGATGAGGTCGAGCGGCGTTCATTTAGATTAGATGAAAGTTTAATGAGTCCTGAGGAGAAACTGAGTTGTGGCATTAGCAGAGAGGAGCAGGAGGAAGATGATAATCAAGTGCGTGATGGTAGTAAAGTAATTATGGTGCTGGAAGTGAGAAAATGTAGGTTTTAGTTCACAGTTTAAGCTGTGGAAGCGTTTGTCGCTGCAGACAGAAAAATGGAAAGAAAAATAAATGAAACAAATGTAGTTTACATATTTTTTTTCATATGCAGAAAAAAAAAACATGACTTCTCGCCCAAATGTTTTATGCAGTTGTATGGTGGCCCTGAAGGTCAAAGCACAACAAGATTCACAAAACACAACACAGAAAACACACAATTTGATAAAGCACAAAAACATTTCACAGCGCACCCTCCAAAATACACAAACATTCAGAAAAACAACATTTCACAAAAAAACAGTCAGGAATCAAACACAATTTTTATTATTTATTTGTTTATTTATTTATTTATTTTTATTTTTACAAAATTTCAAGAAACGCATTAGAATTTCAGGAATTACATGTCTTTATTTATTTATTTATTTTTACAAAATTTTATAAAATATGACATTTCAGGAAAAAGCAATTTCAGGAAACAAATGCAGTTTTTATTTTTTCAACAAAATTTCCTAATATACAAAATTTCAGGAAACATTTTTTGTTTTACTTTTTACAAAATTTCAGAAAATGCATTTCCAATAACTTTTTTTTTTACAACAGAATTTGAAAAATGATATTGCCTAAAACATTGCCTTTCCAAAAAAACCCCAAATAAAAAAACAAAAACAAATGAAAAAACAAATAAATGTTGTGATTTTGGAAATGTTGCTGTATTTTCAGAATCAGTACTCCTTCAGTGTCTCACAAACGGAGAAATGTGTTTGTCCCAGCAGCCAAAGAACATAATATTGCAAAAAACAAAAACCAATAACAAAAATAAACAACATAATTAAAAAGTTTGACCCTCAGGGCCTCCGTACCGTTGGCATCCCCATTAACTCCACTCTCTCCAGATCGAATCCTGCCTGTGTGAAACGGCACGAGGCACAAATGTTCCTGGATGTAGCTTCATGTGTGAACGGTGAAAATCGCTGGAGGCCTGCGAGTCGTAGTAATTAACAGGGAACAGTGTGTGAAAGAGGCTTAATTAACACCTTTCACAGACAGAACTTTAAAAAACAAAAGCTCGTGGGTTAATATTTCTTGACAAACCTGCCACAACTCCTCGTAGCTTTCTCTGTTTCGGCTGTGAACAACAGTGTTACAACCAGACGCCGGCAGCTCTCTAATTACCAGAGGCTTGGATCGCTGTGGCAGTGGACACTAATGAGTGTTAAATTGGCCCTTTGTTTACCTCCGGGGGAAAGACACCGGAGGCTAAAGGTGATCCCTGACTGAATCAGCTCGACACTGTGAGTTATTATGCAGAACAGACTTCAGTTTGACCTTCATCCTCTCCTCCGCTGCTGCTGCCGC
The DNA here is from genome assembly GCF_904848185.1 of Acanthopagrus latus. NCBI lineage: Eukaryota > Metazoa > Chordata > Actinopteri > Spariformes > Sparidae > Acanthopagrus > Acanthopagrus latus. The sequence continues at coordinate 18,644,367 of NC_051058.1, read as the reverse complement.
CTGGATCAGCCCTCCGGCCGGCTTCATCTGTTTTTAGCAGTTTGTTCGACCTGATTTAAAGGATTTGTTGGTCACTAGGGGGCCGGAAAAAGCATCAAAACAAACAGGCTGATCAGCGTTGTTGAATGGGAAATGTTGAATTCTTCTACCAGAAGCTTGAAAACAAGGATATGCTCCTAATTTTGTGATATATGTCATGTTGGGAAGTGAAATAAAATGACACTGACACATTTGGGGTTGAAAACATTTAGCTAATCTCATGTTAGCATCCATTTGGAATCAAGTTTCTGATGGACTAAGCGCCAGTGTTTACTGTTTATTACCTTATATTCAGTAGATCACTAAACAAACTCTGAGTTTTGTATTTATATTTCCTGTTTCTAGGGTTTACGATGACTTGAGTCTTCTTTTAAAAGTGTATTTTTATGTTGACTGTGCTGCTGTGTTTGCACTCGACATGCCACAGATCTGTGTGCGGTTTTAACTTTGCGAGACAAATCCTCCGACTTCTGCAGCTTCGTTGCTTCTGTCAGCCGTGAGCAGAGCACATCTGGAATTGAAGCTCCGTAAAACATAAAGAAGGCGATCGAAGCTGGTCGAGGACACGAGACTCGATGACTCAGGGAACTCTTTTCTTAAACGAGCAGACGGTCTTGATTCAGCCGGATTGGAGCCCTGAATTAGACTCTCTCGACTTATTTTAGAGTGAGGCTGAACTTCTGCCAGATCGGCTGTCGTTTGATGTGCAGTTTGAGGTCATGACGCCGGATTAATTGCCCGACCAATCAAACATCCGACTTGCTGCTGGATTTCTGGCACGTCAGACGTTTTTCTCGGCTGTCTGCAGATGGCTGCTGTCAAAAAGGTCTGTTAGAAACTGCAGTGGGATCATTTCATCTCAGTAGAATTGTTCAAAGTCACACCGCCTCTCTCTTTATACAAACATTGTTGAGGCTTCAGCCATTTTGTTTTGTTTGAATAAACTTTATTGAAGTGTAAAGGCAGGCGAAGAGATGAATCAACAAACCTGTAGCAGCACGAGAAGAAGAGAAACGAGGAGATGATGAAGAGTCTTGATGCAGTTTATGGATATAAAAAATAAAGATGGTGAGTTGTTTGTTGCAGCTGTGGACTTCTTGTCTTTAATGGACCAACAGGAAGTGAAGGTAAGACTCGTTTTTACAGTCTCACACACACTCAACAACTAAAAAATGATCTGGCGCCATTCGATTGAAAAGTCTGATTTCCACATCAGGAACCTGAACTGGAATTGAGTCTCTTAGATTTGGTGTTTAATTGACTGATGATTAACATCCCTAGTTTCCTTTGGTCGCCGTCCTTGCTTCCAGGAGAGAGAAGTGGGTGAACAAGACTTAATTTAAAGTGAATAAAACTTTAAATATGACCTCATCTGTCACAGCAGGATCATTTGTGTTTAGTTGTGTTGCTCATGCAGTGTTCATCTGCCCCAAGCACCAAGCTTACTTTACTGTACGTTAGCCGTAAGCTAACGTTGGTGAGGTCAACGCTGACTGACCTCGGCACTCAGCAGAGACTCTGGTTCTCTCTCTCCTCTCTGTAACGATTTGTCGATGAGGTAAAGGAACATTTCTCCTCCGGCTCCGGTCAGCAGTCAACGTTACAGTGGAGGTCGCCTCTGTAGATCACTGCTACAGTCGTGTTGATAAACAGGAGTGAAGAAAATGTTTTTCCTCCAGAATGTCTGGCTCTAATCCAGACTCTCTAGCCAGCTCTGATTATCTGAGGAGCAGAAAGAGGAAACACTTAATGGCATATGAAAATGCAGTGGAACAAGAATCCTGCGTCTGTGCCAGCAGAGTTAACTTACGTCTCCTGAGTTTTTAGCCTGAGCTGAAGATCAAATCTGTCATCAGCGCAAACCAACCGAGCTGAGGAGCAGAAGACGGAGCTGTCGGGCTGGAAAAGATCTGCGACAGGTGAGTTCGACATCCATCAACACAAAAACAGTTGCTGAGATGTGCGAGTTAACACAACGTACAAGATTGTTTGTTCGACAACCTTTAGTCAGACTTGATGGGTTTTTTTTATTTGCCTGCATCGACTTTAACTTTACTTTGTAAAAGTACTCAAAAATGATACTCGAGTAACAGTCAAGATACTGTGTCAAAGGAAAAAGTAACTATTCCATATTATAGTTACATGTGTCTATATACATATATCATGGATCCAATATTCAGCATTCTTCTGATTTTTTTTTGTCTGATTGCTGATGAAATAGATGTAAAAAGTTCTGGTGCAGCATCTTTATCTGTACAACACAGTTCACACGAGGTAACATGAAGTAACTAGTAACTGAAGTTATCTGTATATAAATGTTGTGGAGTATTTGCCTACAAGATGAAGTAAAGACGTAGCAGGAAATGTCCTAGTGAAGTACCTCAAAACCGATCTTGATTAAATGTACTTTAAACTACAGACCGAATAGTTCCGCATTTGATTGATGGATCCTGTTTTCCCCTCCAGGCAGCTTGAAGTGAAAGTATTCTCCACTCTGCTGCCCTCATGCCTCCGTTTCCTCCTCAGAACAGAAAGTATGAAGAAGTGACGTCTCCTCTAACATCTGTTCCCAGAAAATAACCCAACGACAGGACCGGCACGTGTCTGAGGCCGCAGCAGACGGCGCTTCATTCAGAGCTTCAACCCAAACCGCCGTGATCCGATTCAAACTGAGTCTTTTCATGTGTCGGGACTGTGATGGTCATCTGAGATCAAGGTGAGGAGATTTTTTTTTTTTTTATCATCACTGGGACGTGAAAACAGCAGCCGGAGAACGGTGAGGACGTGGTTACTTCAGGTGAAACGTTCCAAACTAGAAAATCTAAATTATAATACAGAAACTGCCAACAATCTGCCAAGGAACCAAGGAACAAAGTTTTGCCAAGTTTTATTTGGCACTTGCTGTCCCGCCCGAGGGGAAAAAAATGTTTTGACAGAAGGAAACAAACAAGGAAATTAAAGATGCTTCTGCAAGATTTTGATTTTGTTATTCGATTTATTTAATTAATGAAGTAACAGCCGCTCTATGGAAATAATTCACATCATTTTTGATTACATTTCTTCTCAGTTGCTGCTTTTATTCAAATGTTAACCGAAAGTTTCTTGTGTTTTCACACGCAGAAAGAGGAGGGAGAACTGATCCCACACTTCGATTTGAGGATCTGAAACGACGTCCAGCAACCTCAACTTTCATCAAGTCGACGACTTCAGATCAGACTTCAGCTGGACGGTTGTGAAGGAAAAACAGAAAAATGGAAGACGAGCTGGTACCAAGTCTGACATCTTTCCTCCGCCTCTACAGCCGACGAAGAGGTGGACGAAGAGATCGTCTTCAGTCGAGCTCGGCGCTGACAGCTGCTCAGCCTCGCGGCGATGTTTCTGAGACTAAGACGTTTGAGGCCCTGTTAGTTTTGTCTGGAGGAGTTGTTGGTGCAACATGTGGGGCTGTTTTTGGTGGAGTATTTGGGGCGTTGGGCAGTTTTGGCGCAGCAGTTTACAGGGATGTGCATGTCAGCTTCTTTGGCTTCTTCGGCAGCGTCTGTGGCGGCGTGGTCGGCGGCGTGGTCGGCGGGACTGTTGGCAGTATGGTCTGCACCGTGGCAGAAGCAGAAGGCGGTCCAGTCAACGGCCTCGCCAGCGATGTTGTGTGGCTCACCATCGGCTTCGCAACAGGCGGTGCAATTGGTAGCGTTTTTGGAGGGGCTGTTGGTGGACTAGGCGGTGGCGTAGGCGGTGCCTTGGGGGCGTTTTGCGCCACGAAATGTGTGGTCAGTTCAGTTGGAGCCGTAACTCGTTATCGTAAAACCAAAGATTCAAAAGAGCAGGAAATCAAGGCGAAGAAGGTGAACATGATGGTGGAGACAGCAGGTTTCAGGGAAGCCGTCACGCCGCTGATGGAGGAGCTGATCAAAACCACCTGTGACAAAATGGCCTCCGATGGCGTCGTGCAGGGTGCAGCCAGAGAGGCCGCGGAGTCTCTGACTGCTGCTCTCGGCTGAATTTTTCTTCAGACATTTGCACAATGACGCATAAATCATCGTTGATCAAAAAATAATTGTCTTAGTGTCACAACTGGAGGAGCAGGTATCCTGTAACTGCACTGTGATGTGTTAGTATTATTATGGTGTTGTGTAACTGTACTCTTCAAATTGTGCAATAAATGTTGAGCTTCTTGTGCACTGAAGTCTTTTTCTATATCAGCGGTTAATAACAGTATTTTATTGGTCTGTCATTCATTTACTTTATTCCTAAACGTGGAGAAAATCAACTTCTTCACAGCCATTTTCTGCATTTGAATTTGATAAATGCCTCTTTTACATATTCACACATGTAATATTAGAAAAACTGTCATTGAAAAATACTTGGTACTTGGTACAGCTGAGGAGGTTTCATGGTGTTTTTTTTTGCCTAAAATGTCTGAAATATCACAGTTCATATAGATATAGCCTCAGTTTAAACCTTTGACTCTAATATATCACCAGAGTTTTGAACCTGGCTTCATCCAACATCTGATTTCTGTTATTTTCTGTTCTGCAAATGCAAATTATATATATATATATATATATATATTTTAGCAAGATAAAATGCCTTATTTGCATATTTAAACACAAAATAACTGTAAACTTTCAGCCCCCTAAAATAATTGTCCTAATGTAAACTAATCACCTGGAGAAGTTTCATGAAGATGTCTGTTAACGTTTTGCACAATTTTCTGTCAAATGTCTGGAATTTAATAATAACTTCTTCATCTTTAAAGGACGCTGAACCAGAAATCTCCTCTTCAGCAGCTCTTACACAGCAAACCTTCCACTTTTACTCCTATTTATACTCTAAATGTTTTGTTTTTTTTTCCATCTATCATTCAAGATTTTATTCATAAAAAACATGCAGGAAATGTTTCTTTTTGTGGCTCATTTTCTGACTTATGGGGCGATAAAAGAAAGATTTCCAAAGTTCCCTCTGCAGAACATTTGACCTGAATGAACCTGGCTTCAACCGGCGTTTGGATTTCCACAAAATGCTGCATTTTGATTAGATAAATGCCTCATTTCCATATTTAACCATTAAGTATCAGAGCACTTTGAATGCAGATGTACTTGTCTTCGTGCGAGTGATCAGCCGGAGGAGTTTCACGTTGATGTCTGTCAGTCACGTCTCCTGTTCGGTGTGTCGGTGTCGAGCAGTCGGACGGTAAACACTCTCGGCTCTGCTGTGTTGAACCGAGGTAATTGGCCACATGAGAGGAAGCTTCTCCAGTTTCTCTCCTGAGAGCTGCTGTCGGTCGTCCTTATTTATTCTTTCATCTCTGATCGATTTAACGATCTGCAGGGAGCAAAAGGTCGCGAGCAGAGAGACGCTCTGTTTCCCCGCCACAGTTCATAAACTCTCTGGAAGACGAGAAGTTCACCGGCGACGGTTTAAACCTCGTTAACGGCGTTTGAGAACAAACCGTCTCTCAGATACGAAGCTCCGTCTTCCTCTCTCGTTGCAGAGTCGTTATTTCAGCGTTTCCTCCTGAGATTCCTCCTCTTTTCTGCAGCTTCTGAAACTCACGGCGGTTTAAAATGTTGAAGATGTTTCACACTCCACGCTCGTCTGCCTCTGCTGCCGTCTTCACTGGAAGCAAAATGTGGTTTTATTCTCTTTTCAACAAACCGACATCTGTATTCACCATGCAAATGAATTCTGCGGAGCTGGAGGTCGATCTGACAGACGGCTGTTTAAGAAACACAAACGGGATTTTAATCGTCTCGCTTCAGCAGACAAAAGAAACGTTTTGACCCTCTGTCGTCGAAACTGTTGTTCCACCGATTGTTTGTTTTTTGTCATGTTTTGTTTCAGTTACATAAACCAAAATCAGAATTTCACAGACATTACATAACTTTTAAACACTGTTCACATTTATATTGATGAAGAAGTATTTTAAGAATAACATTGTAACATTACGAGAAAAATAAGGTCATCATTTTATAAGAAAAGGGTTTTTTTAAAGACAGTCTTTACATTTTTTATTGGAACATTTTTTACAATACTAAAAGATAAAAAGCTGTGTTTATCCTATGGTACAAAACATATTATATTATTTCCATTTAATGACACGTTTTATAAAATGAGACAGCTTTGTGGAAAGAAATGTGAGCGTCTGAAAATAAAGTTGTAATATTTTGAGAAAAATGGGACCACAACAGTTGAGTTGTTGTTGACGAATTTCTTCATATTTTGAGATAAAATCATGATTGAGGGAAAAATATCTGGCAACTAAAAAACATCCAGAAAGATGTTTAAGTATGAGAACAAAGAACAAAACAAAGATTTTGACATTTTCAGTAGAACAAAAAATGACAGAAGCTCTGAGGAGCAAGTGAAGGCCTTTTTTTTTATGGTCATCCATTTTCTAAGATCCTTAATTTTTCTTTCAAGCGGAAAAAAAACAATTCTGGAGAAAAAAATAAATAAATGTGAAACCAAATTCAGAAACAAAAATCACAAATTAAAAAGAACATTTCCTCCTCCATGTTTTTAGGAAAATTTTATTCACATGAAAACATTTTTTTTTTTTTCCCCCTGAACATTTTTTTTTCACAGAAGGAAAAAAATTAGGCACTTAAAAATATAATGTCCTCACTTGTCCCTTCAGGGCTTCCGTAGGTCAGTTTATTAAACTGTGATGATTTTTCACATCAGTGATTTTGGCCACAGTTCATCGTCTCCTGAAGTTAAATCTTTCTGACTTTTCCTCCAGATCCACCACGAGGCCGTGCTTATGTGTCCATCAACTTCTCTACTGACCAAACACCTGTAAAACTAATGAATTTCCCATCATCCTCAGCTCTGCTTTGTATTCAGCGCATCTTAGCATCTGTCGAACATCACACCTGCTACACGTTAGCATTTAGCTCAAAGAGGCTCATGAGAGGCGTGAACACAAGAACACGAGAACCAGGAACGGTACAAAACGTTTTATTTGTTGAAATGCAGAAGTAAAGCAGAAGTCCTCGCACTTCAGTATTAAAAATAATTTAAATATATTACAAATCCTCAGCCTAAATCTTTGAGAGCTGCTTGAAGACGGAGATGGACTGCTTGATTAATATTCTATTTCAAATTAAACCAATTAAAATAATCACATGTGGAGCTTTTTTTTTTTTTTTTTTTTAATTTAAGAAACTATCAAAGTGATTATCGACGTTCCGTCCGTCAGAGTCGGTCAGCGAGGCCTCGCGTGGAGCCGAGGCTGCGATATCTGAAGCTGATGGGCTAATGAAGCTCATCAGCTGAGCGGCTCCTTCTCTAATCTCATTGTCCTAACGAGCTCAGAGGACGTCCGCTGTCATCAGCATCAAAACTCGCTCTTTAACTTCTGATTACTCCAATCACAGAACGATTTTCTACAATCATCTGGGGTTTTTTTTTTGTTTTTTTTTTTAACTTCATTCAGTTTGTGTCTGAGATTCAAACTTCTCCTCTCAGGATCATGCAGCTTCACCTCGGTGGTCCTCAACATGCACGAGGGAGGAAGACGAGTTCGATGTCTGATTGTTTTTTTTAAAGCGTCGACTCTGGTCTGTGGAGTTTCCTTCAGAGCGAGATGTCCGAGGACACGTGCAGCTGTTGTCCCGGCTTCCACTTGGCGCTGCGTCGGCCACCGTCCGCCCGTCTGTACGGCTGATTCCTCAAATCTGAGGACGAACAGACACAACGACCTGGTAATGAGTTTTTTTATATAAACCTTTTGAACGTTTAGCCAAAAGAACCTGGACACTCTTGTGTTTACTGTGCACGTTAAGGCCGGAGCTACTTTCCAGGTTTGGTTAAAATAAGTTCACATGTGAAAGGGTGTTTTGGGAAAAGATCTCCGTACGTCATACCTTAAAACACAAATCTCATTACTACTCACATTCACCAGGCTCTGTGTGAACAGATTGTTTACTGTGGTCAGTGGCTCAGTTACAGAAAAAAGGGGGCAGAGAAACATGACTAATCTTCACAGAAACACAAACTCTGCCTTGTTTTAGCCTAATTACTGAACTTTCTTGATCTTTTTCAAGGATTTTTACGGTTATTTAGGGCGGCGGTGTCATGAAATACGAAGAAAGACATTGAAGAAAGCAGACGTTTGGCTCAGTAAAAGTGAATCAGCTCCTTTTTAAAAGCAGCAGACAGTTTCTAATGAGCTATAAAAGAAGTCGACGTCTCGGGAGGAACCGAGAGTCACAGAGCGAAAACACTGAAACTGCATCCAAAACACTCTGAAGGGCGAACAGTGTGAGGATACGCAGTTTAATATCACATATACTGAAGTGAAGGAGGTGTGTATGACTTTAAAAGTGCACATATGAGATTCCCCCTCAAAGATGAAGGTGTAAATGATGGATGTGTATTAAAGGTGAACAGACAGAAGCAGACACGGTGGGGCTTTAAGACGTCACCTCGTCGATGAAGACGGAGTCGCAGAACAGACGGGAGGAGCGTTTGGCGGAGCGAGCCGTGAAGGGCACGGACTTTAGAGCTGAGGGACGGGAAGAGAGGAGGGACAAAACAGCAGAGAGAGAGAGAGAGAGAAGCCAAGGATGGGTTAGAAGTGAGAGAAGCCTTCAGAGAAAAGAGCAAAGAAGGAGAAGTAAAGCTGGAGATCCTGAAAAAGGAAACATGGTGAAATGTTTAGCAGAACGAGATCAGCGGCTCTAAAAGAAAAGCTGAACATGGTTTCTTTCGTTCTGAGACTGAAACGAGACCATCAGCATCACGTCTGTCCATTTATATACAGTGTTGCAGGATGATGTTAGCGTAGCTTAGCATGAACAATAAACTCTGTCAAAGTGAAGAAATGCTCCATTCAGCTCCTCTAAATATCAGTTTTTAACATGTTAACACAAAAAGAAATGCTTGGGTTTTGAGGTTGATTGACGTCACGTCTGTTTCACAGAACATGATTGGTCGACGCTGCTTCCTGTTGTCATCACACTGTGTTATGACTTGATTTCTCTCTGCACCGTCACATCCATCTGAGCTGCCTCCAGATCCACCACGCTGCTCTGATACAGACGCGATGATCAGTTGGCTTGTTCGTACCTGTGATGATGTCCTCGATGGCGCCGTCCTTCCCCTCCCTCACCAGAGGAGACACCTGCCTCTTCTTCAGCTCTGCGATCAGATCCATCTGAGGCAGCCTGGACGGCGCCGGCGCCTGGAACGACAAAACCGGGTTTTTAAAAAGGATCAGCGAAGTCCTCACAGCCTCGCGGCGTTTTCCTCTGGTGATTGATGGCGGGGTCGGTTTTATGTCCTCGGCTCAGAGTGTTTTACAGCGTGAACTGAGCGAGACAAACTCTGCCGCGGTTCAGACGGCGAGAAATACGAGCGGTCGCACCGTCAGACGGGTTGTAAACAAACCTGCAGCTACACCGCCTGATTTGTTGCAGCCTCGCTCAGACTGTGTGTCTGTTAATGTGTGTGTGTGTTTTACATGTATGCAAAGCTGCTGTTCCTCGTCAGTGCTGCTCTTTTGTTTACAGCCACATTGAGCTCTTAGAAACCGAGGCGTTACCTTCTCGGTGACTTCGTGTTTGGGTGGAGATGACGGAGCTTCACAGTTCAGGTCGTGTTGCTTCTTCCTCTGCTCGTTCTCCTGCTCAGCTTGCTGTCGGAGAGGGAAACAAAGTATTAGAGCTTATCTCCATCTGAAGGTCAGATCATTACAGGCCGATCCGGGGCCGGGAGTTTACAGTAAGATCTGTTTCTGGTTATCAGCGAGGCAGCTATCTGCGACAGAAGTCGATGCAGGCGGGCGTTATCTGACCTTGTAGGCCTTGATGAACCTCACGAACACAGGGAAGAACACGGCGGGCGGAGTTGTTTTAGAGTTCTCTCCAAAGTACTCCACGGCCGAGTCGTACGCGTCCTGAGAGACGGAAAAGAGAAATGTGTTGATGTTCGACGACCGTCCGGAACATCTCATGTGACTGAGGTTTAATTTGTGTCTATTAAAGTCGACCTGGGCGGTTTTCCCGTCAGCGATGAGGGACTGAAGCAGCTCCGTGTTCCTGCCGATGAACGCCTTGAGGACGGGATTGTCCGTCTCCACGCTGAACTCCCTCTTCGTCACCTCCATCCCTCGCTCCAGAGAGCGCACGTCCTGCAGGATGCTGTCCAGAGAAACTGCGACGCAAACACAACAGAGAGGTCAAGGTTAGAAAACAGCATCCGTTGTCTTTCTTCGCGCTCGCTCTTGTTTAAACTGGGGCGGTTTCTGCATTGAGCTCCCTGTTTTGGCTCAGCAGGGAGAAACTTAAGAGTGATTGGTGGTTAAAAGTCTGAGGCTGAAGAAGAAGAAGAAGAAGAAACCGTGCAGCTTCAATCTGCAGCTGCTGCACCTCAACTCCATCACTGCTCATGAGCTCACCCAGCGCCGCTTTGTCCAGGAAGTGCAGCTCTGCGTGGAAGGACCGGACCTCGGGATATTTCTCCTGGATGATGCTGACGATGAAGTGCAGCAGCGTCTGCTTCCGGTCCGTAGATTTGGTGTCCAGCAGCTTCGGAGAGTGAACAGAAAACCAGTCAGAAACAAGACAGACGGATGAAGGATTACAGAGAAAAGTACTGACACGTTTGTACTCACCAGATCTAAACTCTGCAGGCGGAAGCCGTACGCTGCCCCTCGCTTGCTGCTGTTCATGTAGTTTCCAAACGCTAAGATGATCTTCACGTCAGAAACACAGACACACATCACACACAGATGGCTCGAATCAAGAGAGCTGCTCACATGAACTTCGAATAAAATCCTGACATTTAAAATAACTCCTCTGGTTCAGCTTCAGGACCAGAGATTTGTTGTTCTTCATTACTTCAGTCTGAATCGTCCGGCTGCAGAAGAAATCTGTGGGTCCTCGAGTCTCGATCATATATTCTGCTCTCGCCTGTTATTAAGTTCTTTCTCGCAGGATTAAAAAAAAAAAAACGCTCCTGGTGGATGTTTAAATTGGACACCCTGAACTTCAGGTCCCTCCACTCACACGCCAATAAAAAGAGAACAATTAAAGTTTAAATTTTAAATCAGAACTGTGTCTCTCTTCTGTCCCACAAAAAAGTTCCATCTTCAGTTACCAGCGAGGAACTTCATCAGATTTATGAGACGTGGAAATCATCTTTGTCTGAGCCTCCAAGTTAGTTTAATATTGCAGTGATGTTGAATACAAACAGTTATTTTAGCAGCACGTCATTTAGGTTTTTTTGGCATTATAATGCGGTTATTACAAGACTTTTCTTAAAATCATCATTCTAAAATATCGTCCAAACCTCAACCTGTATTACCTTCTTTAATGTCACCATGTCATTAATTAAAATACTGCAGTAATAAAAGCATTTAATTGTTAGCAGGCGACCTTATCATTACCAAAATATGACTTTTTTTCTTATTATTTAATAGTTTTGCCTCGTTTCTATCTTTGTTTCTGGCGCCTTGTCACCCTGTTTACATACGTTTCAGTCTAAAATGACCCAGAAATCCCTGCTGTTGATACCAAACGACTGCTTGTCACATAAATCATCATCACCTCTCTGTTACCTTGTTGTTAGTGAGCGGTGATGGAAAGTGCTTCCATTACTGTCTGCGAGACACTGTGTTCATCATTTTAAACATTTGAATCGCTTTAAATAAAAGTTAAGATGAAGTAATTTCTACCAAGCTGAACTCCAACACAGCGTCAGTGTTTCTGTGTTCGGGATCCTGTTTAAAAGTTTATTCAACCTCAAGACTTTGCAGATGAACATCCTGCTGTGTGATCAGACAAACGACTCCCACACACGGAGAGACGTAACATCACAGTCGGCTACAAAAGTTAAAACGTGACTCAGACGTCAGCTGCTGTTCCTGAACTCACCTCCAGGATTTTCTTCAGCTTTCCGGAGGATTTGATCGACATCGAGGCGGCGATGAGGGCGTTGATTTGCTGCCAGGACGAGAAGAAGTGACTGAGCTGATTGTTTGTTTGTCTAAAACAGCAGATTATGACAGTCTGCGGTGATTAACTTCCTGTCAGGCTTCTGGGTTGAAATGATTTAAAGTTAAAACCGTGAGAGTCGGAGCCAAAACAGAAACGGATCCACGAGCCAAACACGAAGTTTACTGCCAGAGAAGTTCTTAATTTTTATAAACTAAAAACTTTCTTTATTTGTTCAACTGTTACAAATATATGTAAGAGTTTCTGGGGTTTAATTTTAATAATAGCAGCATAAACATGTTTATTTTTGGACTGTAAGTCTCTTATGAACTCATGTTATCAGTTTATGGACTGCTTAAAGGAACAGTTCACCCCAAAATGAAAAATCAGTCATTATCTCCTCATCCCCAAACTCAGGACGAGTTTCATGGAAACTTCACCTGATTATCTGAAGTAACGGAGCTACTTCCTGGTGGAAGTCTACATTTCAGTAAGACTTAAATTAAATAGCGAATTAAACTTTAGATGATCGTTATTTCACTAACTTTAGATCATACAACCAAGTTTCCTACGTCTCCTCCCTCTTCTCCTCCTCTCAAACCCAGGTCGTGTTCTTCCTTCCCTCCGCTGATCTTACCGGCTGTATCAGCTGGACGCTCTCGGGGAAGTTGCCCATGAAGGTGAGCGTGCTGATGCGCTGGGAGAGCCGCGGGATCTTGCTGAAGCGCACCATGAAGCGGTCCTCCTCGCTGAGCTCGTCCAGGGGCCTGCCCTCGCACTCGTAGTTGTGGATGAGCTTCATCTCGTACTCTGTGGGGATGAAGCGCTCGAGCAGCTCCAGGAAGTCGAGGCTCAGAGCTCTCTGGTTGTACCTGAGGGGGGACGCAGCGAAGCAGACGGGAAACATCATCCAGCGCGGCAGATGAATCCGTTTCACAGTCGTATTGATTGGGTGATTATTTTTGGTACGTACGTCTCTATCGCACAGCAGATGTCAGACGCAGCCATCCCTTCCTTCCGCAGAGTGATGGCCAGGTTCTTGGCCCTGTTGGGCTCCATCAGAGACACTTTACTGGGGGTCTTGTGGGCCAGCTTCATCTTGAGGGTCCCCACGTCTACAGGGGCCGACTGGGCCTTGGTCTTAAACTGCTCCTCAAAAGCAGCCATGTTCAGCTCCTGAGAAAAGGTGAAAGAAAGCGGATATTTTGACTTGTCGCAGCAGAAAAATGAAACGGGAACACTTGACAGAACTGAGCTGTTGTTAACGTTAATGTGCTCCACCTGCTGTTGACGTCTAAACCTCTGCTGATAAAAGCGTCTGTTGTGTGAATGACGTTGGGGAAATTATAGGTTCAGAGCAGAAACGCTGGATAAAAACAAGACTGGTAAAATAAAATACTGTTATTTTTGAAACATTCACTGAATGAAGTGATGTTTATTCACCCGTATGACTGGAAACTGACATGACAAACAGCTGGTGAGTGTTTAAATCACACACATTACACCATTTTAATCCCAGTACACAGAAAACACTCGTCTGATTTCAGGAAGCACTCTGACCTCCAAGATTTGCTCGTCGTCCAGCTCGCTGAAGATGGTTCCTGTCACCTGGTTGGATTTGAGCGCCTGCCAGTTCAGCAGCGGCATCCTGTATTTGGTCTGAATCGGTTTCTTCTTCTTAAAACCTGCAGGACGGAATTAAAGAAACGTTCGTCAGTGAAGTCGCGTTAATGGATCAACCTGGAGCTGTTTTACGTGACGCCCTGCTCGTCTCTGGCTGTGGACTCACCGGAGCGGCCGTCGGTCGAACCCCCTCCAGGAGGCAGCGGGGGCGGAGGAGCTGCTGGAGGAGGAGGAGGAGGAGGAGGAGGAGGAGGAGGAGCTGTAGTTGTGACTGGAGGTGGAGGAGGAGGAGGAGGAGGAGGAGGCTGAACTGTTGCTCCCTGCAGAGGCGCCTCAGAGAGGAGAGCAGCAGCTCCGCGGTCGTTACCTGAATCTGTCTCGTCTTCAGCTGTCAGAGGAACAACGACATCGTTAGTTTAACGTTTATAAAAGACATAAAAGTTAAACTGGCACCTCGAGCTAATTAAATATGACTAATTTCTTCAAAGTCACATCAGAATTATTGTCAGTTTCTGTCCGTGGTGAAGTCGACAGTAAAATGTCTCTTTCTGAAGCTAAAATAAAGTTTCAAGAGAAGTGAAACACTCATTACTTCTTCATGGACTTTAATGTGACCACTTCCTGTTTCATGTGAAAGTTAATTGAAGGAGGAGTGACTGTTCTCCTCACGCAGCGCGACTTTATGAGGCGCTCAGCTTCACGCTCGGTATATTTCACCCTCAGGTTATCAGAGATTCAAGATGTTCCTCATCGCTCCTGTAACACATCTCTGCTCTGACCTTTCTGTGCCACGCGCTGGATGACGGGGACCACCTGGAGGTCCAGGTGACCGGAGGAGGAGCGCTCCATCCGAACCAGCCCCTGCTCCACCAGATCCTGGACTCTGGACTCCAGCTCCTTCAGGGCCTGAGTGGACCGGTCCTTGTCTCTCTCCTGCTCTCTCTCCCGCTCGCGTTCAAGGTCTCTCTCTCGCTCTCGCTGCTGCAGGAGAGTCACCTGAGAGCACGAGTCACGCAGACTCTCCTACGAAGGACACATCAGGGAACATCAGGGAACATCAAGGAACATCAGGACACATCAGGGAACATTAAGGAACATCAGGACACATCAGGGAACATTAAGGAACATCAGGACACATCAGGGAACATCAGGGAACATTAAGGAACATCAGGACACATCAGGGAACATCAGGGAACATTAAGGAACATCAGGACACATCAGGGAACATTAAGGAACATCAGGACACATCAGGGAACATCAGGGAACATTAAGGAACATCAGGACACATCAGGGAACATCAGGGAACATCAGGATACATCAGGGAACATCAGGACACACCAGGGAACATTGGGAAACATCAGGGAACATTAGGGAACATCAGGAAACATACATCATTCCACACACTGAAGCTCAAACATTTAGTATACTCCACCTTCAGGAGCTCCACCTCCTTTGTGGTCTGAATGAGCTTCTTCTCCAAATCTGAAACTTTCTCCATCGCTTCCTTCTCGTTCTCCTCCAGCCTGTTGTTCAGCTGAGACACAGAAACACAACTTTCACTTGTGTCTGTCTGTGTGTTTTTGTGCAGTGTGTGTGTGTGTGTGTGTGTGTGTGTGTGTACCTGTGTGTTGTGCTCCTGCAGCTCCTCCATGTGCTCCAGCAGAGCGTTCTTGGCCTCGGCGTCCTCCAGCAGAGCTCCCACATCGAACACGTTGTCCAGGTAGGCCTGAATCTGCACCAGCAGCCGGTCGCTCTCTGTGAACTTCAGCTTCTGCTCGGCAACACAGGATAAAATAAAAAATAAAAATTTCATGTTGTGATTTGCAAACTGAAGATTCGTCTGCGTTCTGAACTACAGGATGGATGAAACGTCCAGTGACTAAAAGGGTCAAAAGGTCAAACCCACCTCCAGGTAGTCGTCCAGCCCGTGGCGGGTGAACTCGTACTGCAGGTGGACTCTGAAGTTCATGTTCTCCACTGAGTGAACCACGATGTTGATGAACTGCATGCAGGCCACCTGGTGGACAAACAGAGGTGATGCAGGCTGCCGCCTGAAGGCTACAAGGTGACACAAGGTGAGGAGCGTCCACAGGTGAGATTATTGTGGAAGGTAGATGTTTCAGATGTGATCAGGTCTGTTTGACTTCGTTGACTTTGACAGCGCTGCAATAATCATCTGACCAACAAAAACTTAATCAGGAACTATTTTAAGAAGGATGAATCTTTTTAGAAGATGCTGCCAAACATCTGCTGGGTTCTCAAATGTGAGAATTTGATTCTTTTCTGTGTCTGAAAGCAACAAAATGTAAATTCTTAAGTTAATTGTTGATTCTTAAATCACACGTTGTCAAATACTGACGTGCTCAGATTAAATTTAATCTTCGGGTCGACGCTCAAAAATCACATTTTACTTTAAGATGAAACTCAACATCGTATTTTCAGACAAAACAACTGACTGATGTTCTGTGAGCCGCAGAGGCTCCATCATAAAGACAATCGGTCTCCTTTTCTTTCTTCTGCTTTGTTCAACAGCACGTCAGTCTGGAAATGTTTATTCCACAGTAACAGTTATTAAGAAATCTCATCATGACTCATCTATAATTTAAAAAAAAAAATTTCACTGTTTCATAAATGACTGTCTGACTCATGATGCACCGGAGATAACACCTTTTTTTCACAACTTCTCGTTAAAACCTGGCACCTTCGTTACCCACAATGCAACTAAACCGCTGACAGCTCATCTAGAGAGTGCTGTGGGTTGTGCTGGTAGCAGCTACAGTAGCCTGCAGGGGAGATATCAGTCAGCTCGCTTCTCTTGAACTGCACACCGAACAACTTTTATAAATAGGTTCCGGAAACAAAACAAAAAAAACGCGTCTCAAACACCTTGTTTTTTTTTTCTGTCTCGCTTCTCTGCCTCTTGTTTGAAAACAGGAACCAAAGGGTCCAGCTGAACGAAGAGACGGCTCCAAACTCTGCGTCTCAGTTTAGAGTATCGTTCCAGCCGACACCGGTCCGTCATCCCTCCCTCTGAACACTTCATCCATCATCTTAAAACCTTCGTCCATCATATTTAATAATCTCTCTCTGTTCGTTAGCGAGCTGTTATTTTCAAACGCTCCATCTTCAGATTCATCAGACACAAGCGACTTCACTTCACGTTTTATCAGCTCTCCTTTTAATTACAATGAGATTTTACTGGTGATTATAAGCATCCGTATCAGATGACCGGGGACCGGTATCAGGTGGAGCGCTCCGTCGAGTTATTAAACTCCCCTCTTTGTGTGGTATTACTTTACATGAAATCACATGTAGTCTCACAGGACAGATGATGGGTGTCGTGGTTTCGCCCGTGTGATTAAAAAAACAAAAAAACCAAACAAAAAAAAACAGTGAAATCCTCTTTGTTTGGCCGATGGAGGTCTAGAACCGTATGAAAGTCAGATAACATGCAGCAACTTTTGGCCTACTTGTGACTCTCTTCCACCTGGCTCATGAAACACGTGTCAAGTATTTTTTCCCTGTTTGGAAACAGTGAAATATCGACAGACAGACTTAAAACAACAAAAAAATCTAACAAAGCAAATTTACTAGGTCATCATGTCTCAGGTCCAGAGTCTTAAACGTCCACGTCAAGTCTCAAGTCGTTTATTTTCTTGTGCAAAGACAGTGAACAGTGACTGGACTCTGGACGCTCAGGAGCATCTTTACCATGAAGTCGATGTTGCTGTCCTCCCTGCAGAAATACTCCATGAGCTTCTCGAACCGACTCTTCTCTCCACACACCTGCAACACATTTATACACACTCATTTACAGCGGAAACAAATCACATGCGCCTCAGTGAACCTGCAGATCTTTGGTTCTGTTAACTGCGTTTCATGACTCATGGTGCTGACGTGTGAGATCTGGGTGAAGTCCTGCGAGACTTTCTTCTGACGACAGACCAAAACAAATGAAACCTTCACATGATGTGTGCTCCATGTGTACACACAGGGGGGCAGTGTGCACACACAGAACATGGATTATAAAACATTACAACAATCCTTCTGTATGTTTGGACGTTAGATTCATCTGCACGCAGATCACACACGTACCTCAGCAAACATGTGATCTGGATGTAGTACTTTTTTTTAAAATCATTACCTCAAGTTTGTACACAAGCAAAGCACTTGAGTAAACTGTGGTTAGTTGAACACAGAGCTGGCTTTACTCTGCAAGTCCACTTCTTTTCTCCAGTAGAAGTAATAAGGTACAGGCTCTGAAATGTACTCAGAGTATTGAAGTGAAAATTCTCCCTCTGAAGGATGTTTCTTCCACTCACTGAAGCTCACGTCATATAAATATGATTAAAAGACTATTAAACTTAAAGGTAGAATCAGCAGGTTTTTGTCCCAGCTGCTCCTGAACGCACCACAAAGACAGCCAATTGTTGAGTCTCATTCCCAAAACGTCAAATAGACACATTTCGGGCCGGTGAAGCGTCTCGAGCAGCAATGAAGTGAGAAAATAAGAAAACCTCTGCAGAGACGAGACACTAACACGTCTTTTCTCCCCGTCCCAGTCTCCCTCTCTGTCTGTCTTCATCTTTTACGTCCATGTTTCATCTTGTTACGTCTGCCGTGCGTGATGTGAACCGATGGGCTGAAATCAATCGATGTTGGGAAAGTGGCGTGTGATGACGCAAAAATAAACAAGCCTGTTTTGAAAATGTAAGGAGGAGAAAGTAGAGATATTTTTTTGTTGAGATGAAGGGAGGAAAACTCAAAAGTTGTCTAATAGTGATACCTGAAAAATCTACTGAAGCACAAGATTTCTATATTTACTCCAAATATCACGTATCGCTCCCTTTGAGGACTCATCGGCCTTTAAATCTGGTTTAATCACTAATCGGTATATTGTCGCCATTAGTAGTTTTTTATTGCATCGTTTGGATGTGCTCTGTTTTGTCTTTGGATTTCTACGTGTTTGTTTCAGATCATGATGTTATTGTCTCCTGTGTGTAAGAACAGCGGAGACGCCGAGCGGCTGACGCGGATCCGACTAAATGAAAAAAGACACAAGATGTGAGTCGCTCCTCTCCCCCCCCTGCTGTTCACGTTCAGCCGAGCTGAGACACAAACACAAGTGGAAGGCGATAATAAAAACTGACTACACGTCGTCTTGTGCAGGATAATTGCTCTTTCAAACACAGACGGGTGTGCTCCTCATTCTGCAGGCGAACCATTAAAAAAACAAGGCCGCCGTGTTTGTTTGGGGAGGAAAACAGAAAAAAAAGTGGCCAAATGATGATTGTGTTTTCTTTTACTAACAGCTCAGCAGATTCCCTGTCTCTTCCATTAGTGGTGCTCCGTGTCTGTTTGCGGTCTTTTTCACTCTCCCCTTGTTTCTTTTCTCTTTTTTTGCCCACTCATGTCCCCTAAATAATGCAGCGCGCCAACCTGACAGCCTGCACGGCCCAAAACAAAGCCCACGATCTGCTACCGAGGGACACATAAGCCAGCAGCTGGCTCGGCGCCCGCCTGCCTGCCTCTGCTTTACCAGCCATCTATCGCTCACTCCATCTTCCTCCGGGTCTCACACACACACACACACACACACACACACACACACACACACACACACACACACACACACACACACGTCGGCGTTGCACCAAAACAAGAGCCACTCAGTGTGATACTCAAGTCGCCGCTGTGGTAACTGATGCTGGACTAATCAACGGGGCGAGGTGAAGCCTGATGCTGCCAGAGGGTCTGGTACTACAAACCGACAGCTTGTCATTTCTCACTTCTTCTTTTTTTCTTCTTTTTTTTCCACAGGATAAGTCTGCTGATGTTTACCGCTTTTATTCAATTCCTGTAAAACAACCAAAACCAGCAGTGAAAGTGTCTGCGAGCAATTATTAATCGACTCTGAACCACAGAAGGCTTTAGTGTCAGACATTCAGACGCTAATTCAGGAAACTCAGAGATTAAATCTGGTGATTTTTTAAATATTTTTCTGTCAATAAATCACATAAAAAAACAACAACACAGAAACAAACAGCGAACACGCCTCATTGATATCCAGAGTCTGTTTTATCTTCTTCCTCTGAGCTGCAGCAGCTCAATGTTGTTAAAAACACATTAATGAGCCGCACCACTGCAGGCTGATGTGTTCCTTCATTACCACGAACTCACACACACACACTGCAGTTTAGTTCAATCCCACACACACACTCACACACCGTCCTGCTGCCACAAATACGCACCGGAGTGCCAAACATGGATTCATCCGCTGCTGAAAATAGTCCCTGGCGAATGAACTGTTTCCCTCCTCTTTTGACTAATGTTTAATCAGATTATAGGTCATTTTTTCAAATAAAATAAGGCTGTTTTTAAAGATCTACATCAGAAAGTGAAGATGGATGTATGGATGGACAAGTCACGGTCCTCCATAGACCACATGGGACCTCATTTCAGAAAAACTTTGTCTGGTAGTGAATAAAACATTTCTTGATCCTGTTTTGAATTGTGTAAAATCACAGTAAGCGACCGCTACAGCAGCTGTTCACTCTCATTTTACTCAGTTTTTCCGACATCAGAGCCTAAATTAAGTTGGCGGTACTTTTTTCAATGAAATCCCAATAGAAGCTCCTGCTGCTGATCTTGTTGCCGGGCAGCTTTCTACCATCCCTGACATTCACTAATAATAGCCGCTCCTGGTTCAGGTTCACTCTCCGCCCGTCTGAGCTGCTGTAGCTGCAGGAGGCGACGGGTCGGCAGCAAAGACGAGAGGAGGCCGAGGGGGTCAGAGGAGCTCAACAAGTGTCTCGCATATTTCCGCCTCTTCAGTCAGTTTCCGTCTGGCACTGTGACAACTGGGCCGAGCAGCTGACGCAGGGGGAGGCAGGTGGGGGCCGGGGTTCCCCTAAACCTGCTCTGAAGTGCATTAAAGGGCTGCTGGTATGTGGCTGCTGTGACACTCACACCACTGCTAAGTCAGGCATAGTTTAAAATATATACGTCAGGCTGTGGGCTGAGTCATCCCTGCTGCTCGTACAGGAGGACGGCCTGGACACGGGACAGATTCATGAGGGGGAAATATCTCAGAAAACAACGTGTGTGTGTGAATCCTTCGAACACAAGAAGTGTAGAACTGACAAGATGACAGCAAAAACGTGGAAGTGACCAGCAGGGGGCGACTGCACAGGTTGTCGTCTGAGTGTCGCTCTGTAAAAGTCTACGAACCTCTTTGAAGTTGTCGAAGGCGGAGAGGATGATGTCATGACCTCCTCGCACCAAACACACGGCCGCCAGCAGCTCCAGCACCAGAGCTTTGGTCCTGAGGGGGAAATGATCGAAGGCACGCTCATTCTTCCTCTTTGACTCATAGATTGTTTCTACACGTTTTGTGTTTGTGAAAAAACAGACCAAAAAACAAACCTCGGGTTTCTGTTGTTGAGGCTCAGCGTGATCTCGTTGACACAGCAGGGATGCTTCATCACCAGGTTGAACCCAGTCTGAACACACACACACACACACACACACACACACACACACACACACACAAAGAAAATGTACACTTTTATTTACTTGGTTATTTGCACAAGATACTGTTGAAGTCAGTCAGACTTTTGTTTGTTTTAATCTTGACTAAGAAAATCAAAATTCTCAAAATGTTTACTTCCAGTCACAGTCTTGACTTCTTCACATAATTTTGCTTAAATTCTTGCTTAATTTGGAAGTTTTCTTTTTCTTTATATATCTCAACCATGACTGAAAGATTTAACTAAATTCTGAAATTCTTTACTCACGTATTAGTTCCTTTTATTTTTGTAAGTACGTATCTTCAAAAGTCTTAACAGTGTTTTAGAATCTTGTAATTACACATTTAAATTTATATTTCTTAACTTTGTGGCTCATAATTATAACAGTCTCTCTTAAATATAACTACATTTTTACTTAAAATTTTTTTGACTTTGTGTCTTAAAGATTCACTTTGTAAGAAATCAGATTTATGAGTCTTATTCGACAAATCCCAGATTGTTATTATTTGATGAGTGGTGAAGCCCTGAGGGGCAGATGAGAAAAAGATTTAAGGAACTTAGATAATATAAAGCAGGTATGTGAAACCTTTTTTAATCAACACTGGTGAGAAAACAGTTTAGATCAGACTGAGAAAACTGATCGCCAGGAAAATGTGTCCCGCGGGGCTTCCAGAGATGATTAAAAAATCAAGTCAAAATTAGTTACACATTATTTCAACTCAGTTTCTAATTAGTGTCTTTTTTATAACATTTAAGTTTTGCTGGCAGAAATGATCTTCAACACATTCTGCATCTGTCAAACAAGACAAACAAATTAAAGGCCGTCGAGGAGACAAATATTTCCTTTAAGTGCTCGTTGAGCAGAAGCTCTGAAGTACCTGATAGTTCATGATGGCACGTAAGCACATGATGCAGAGGTGAACGTCGTCCGCCTGGCTCACGGCCCGAGACGTCCTCAGCGCCTTCCTGTGTCAGGGAGACAGATGAGAGACGCTGCAGTTACGACTTTGTCCTCCTGACACCTGCAGTCTGCATCACACAACCTGCACGTCACTCATCGACTCCTGGATTAGATTAAAAGTTGCTGTGGATACGAAGGAGCGCTGCAGCCAAACGCCCACCGGTGTAATGAGAGGTTCAAGTGTGTGTAGACATTTCTCACATTCACACTCGAACAACACCTACACACACACACGTATTGGCTATGACAAGAATGCAGTCGCCTCAGATTAGGTGGTTAAGATTGTGTGTGTGTGTGTGTGTGTGTTGAAGTGTCTGCAGTGTGACATCGACACAAACCTCCAGACTTCATGTTCTCTGTGATTTACAGTCACAACTTATCAAATTATTATCAGACTGCTGTCAAAAGTTTAAAAAAGCCTTGACAGTTGAAACCTGTTACACATGACAACAAAGTGTGTGTGTGTGTGTGTGTGATATGAGCCAGGCAGCCATTTTGTTTGTTTGACAGGCTGTTTTCCGTATTGACTGAACCGTCGTTGGATGTCAGATACAAACTGTGTCACCCGTGGAAGCGGATTAAGAGCAGCTTGTCAGGACTGAACTGACTCTGTGATCAGATGAAAGGTGTCTGTGTTTTTGTGCATCTCCACATTTCAGCTTCACTAAATAGCCAACAGTACGTGGACACTCCTGGTTTTGGTTGGACTTTATTGTTCCCGTCACCCGTCGCTCACTGACCTGACTGTGAAGGTCTTACTGGCCTTCGAGCCGCTGTGAGTCGGGGAGTTACTGGCACTTCTGTTCAGATCCTCCGCCGACTTCTCCAGAGTTTTGTTTTTGTCCGTGGGCAGCGTGCCGTTGTCCAGAGTGTCCGCGTCGTACCTGTGAGTCACAGAAGCAGAGATTACTCTCACGCTGACGTAGCCCACAGAAGTGTTCAGGACATTGTCTGTTTGATTACAGTGACGGGAAGTGAAGGAGATAAGACAGAAATGGTTCAGACTCAACTCGTTCCAGGAATTAACAATAACACAATAACGGCGTTTCTAGCTGATACCTACGTGACGGCGCTGTGGGCGAAGGACAGATAATCCACCAGGACGTCTAAACCCTGATTTTCCTCATTTAGGAACTCCTGAGCCCAGCTGCAGGGAGGGAACACATTCAGTGAGACACCAGGACGCAAAGAACATCACAACAGATCACATCTTCTTGTCTTCTGGATTAAAGTTTTGAATGCTTCAGTGAAACAAACTTATTTTGTACATCAAACAGTCTGCTGGAGTTTTATCTGAAGCTCTTTTCAGAACTCATCAGCTCAGCTTTCATTTCGTTCTGCTGAATCTCAAAGTCCTGTTTTCCGGATGAGCGTCGGAGAGCGAGACTCACCCGATGTAATTGGTCCGGAGGGAAATCTCCAACTCTCTCAGGATCTGAGTGGATTCCTGCACGCGTCTCTTAAACTGACAGAGCACACGAAGCGACGTTACAGAGGTCAGCAGACGGTTAATTATTCAGAAAATACAACAAGATGCCAAAACAGTCCGGTGTGTTCTGATTTATAGAGGATTTAATAACCAGCCACAATAAAAACAAAGATCTGTACGCGAGCAGGATGCAGACGCGTGTCGACTGGTTGGTCCGGTCCGACAGTGTCTGTATCAGGTCATCTGAAGCCGTTGTTATCGTCTAACGTAACTGCAGATTCTATCATCTTAATGTGAGGCTGCTGCGTTTTGACTTTGCATGGCGATATATAATCCTGAGCTGTCTGCAGCCAGTTCATGTGTTTTTTGGTTCTTTTATTAACATTATTTAAACAAGTCTCCATCTCCTTCAGCTGCGACGCCGTTTTGCTCTGAAGCTCCAGAAATGTTTTGTGGACTCTTGTGAAACTTCACCTGACT
Organism: Acanthopagrus latus; assembly: GCF_904848185.1. Lineage (NCBI taxonomy): Eukaryota > Metazoa > Chordata > Actinopteri > Spariformes > Sparidae > Acanthopagrus > Acanthopagrus latus. The sequence goes on along the minus strand of NC_051058.1, from coordinate 18,620,367 downwards.
TTTTATCAGCGTGAGGGTGACGACTGACTGATGACTGATCTTTTTTGTTTTCTGGATGAACGTTTCCTTTAAAGGCGTGTTCTCCCATGATAAGACTCACTTTCTTGAACTTCTCTACGCTGACAGTATCGCCTGTTTTCAGTCGTTGGCCACAAAAAGATAACGACGTCTATCAACTCCATTTTTCTGGGAAAACACTCGGATAAAATGATTCTTTTATTGTTTTCACGCCAAACAGAACGTCGACTTGAAGCCGAGCGGTGTGACGTGAGTTTATTTCACCTTCCGACTGACTCCTCCGTGATCCAGGTGACTCTTCAGCTTATCCAGATAGGCCGACGGTGGATTCTTCACTTGAAACCTCTCCTGAAGACACACACACACACACACACACACACACACACACACACACACACACACACGCTAATTATATTTGATTGCGGCTGCAGTGAGGAGCGGGGGGGCAGAGGGCAGAGCTCAGCTCAGCTAGTTTGATTACACAGCGTCTCTTATGCAAATAGATCTGATCTTAACAAGTTTCCAGAAATGATTCGACTGCGGTGCAGCACACACACACACACACACACACACACACACACACACACACACACACACACACACACACACACACACACACAGACTCTGACCATTAACTGAACATTTCTCTCTCTTTTTTTTTTTTTTTTTTCCTTTGCCCTTTGGATGGATAAAATCATTAACAGCTTACAGAAATCAGAGTGAAAACGTTCTGGCTTCGTTTTTGTGGAATCATAATTAATGTTTAATTAATAACAGCTGACTGAGTCGCAGTGTGACGGCGACAGGTGTCCTCTGTCACTCTCTCGTCATGACTCAGGTTGTTATGGACCCCCTGTGGTTACTACGGTGATGTACAATATTAATGAGCTTCCTCCTGTGTGTGTGTGTGTGTGTGTTTAGGTGTTTGGATGGTTTCTAATGATTGGTATTCACATTTGTGTCAGTATATTGATAGAACATCAGCCTATAATCTGAGCTGTTTATGAAGTGATGACAGACCGGACGCGTCGCAGACACTGCTGGTGTAAATCTAGAGCTCAGACTCGCCTGGTCGCAGATCAGATCCCACTTCTTCTCGTTGTCGTACTGACTGAGGATCTTCACCTTGTCTGGAGGAAGATTCATCGTGTTCTGAAAACAGAAAGAGAGAATTCAAACCTGCTGCATCACAGGCGAGAATTAACAAATGTGCACATTATTTATCTGGTTTGGTCATTTTTTTAGGACAACCCTGACGATTTTATTAAAGTAAGCAAGTATAAAGGTGCTAACTGCTGCTAACTGTGGCTACCATTAGCAAGTTAGCTCAGTTAGCCATGCAGTTAGTGGTTCAGACTGGGAGCTTTCACATCCTGTTGATAATTTAGTAATTTTTTTTCTTTTTTTCAAAACTAGAATTCTGATGTAATGCCAGAATTACGATCCAGTTGAAATCACCAACGTCACTTGTTTTCTGTTCTGCAAGCAGGCACAGGAAACGTCTTGTTAGCTGTGGTACTGAAAATTAAAGGTCCAGTGTGTAGGATTAAGTGACATTAGCCGTGAGGTTACAGCCTGCAACCAACTGAACACCCCTCGTCTCTCTCTCCTACAGCGGCCCCTGAAAATACAAAAACCATAAAAGTCCCTCTTCTGGGTTTTGTTCTGAGCTACGGTGCGAACATGGTGGACTCCTTTTCCCTCGGATACAAAAGGTAACAAAAACACACTGATTCTTTGTTTCAGCCAATGAAAAACAAAACATAATATTCACGCGTGAATATAATTTGTTACCCTGCAGATCTTCCATACGGGTCTTAAAAATGAGCCATGTTGACATTTGCAGGTAGATTTTTTATTTTTTTTTTAACTGTCCAAAGTGCTTCTGTCAACTAACAAGCTTATAAACTGTCCAACCTGCAAACTGTGGCACATTTTATCCACCGGTGGATGTTTGTCAAGTTGCAGTAGCAGATAATAGAAAGCTTCTGTGCAGACCAGCTACAAGTCTTATCCTCTTCTTTATGTTGTGCCTCAGGCTGCTGTCAGCTGCAGTCAGTGTCACCCTGAGCCGGTAGAAGCTGGGTGAAGGCTACTGGTTATGAGCAAAATAACTTCTTTGTCTTTGCGGACAGTAGAAATGTCTCATTGTTATGCGCAGACTTTTTACCAAAAACAGAGCACAGATCATGTGACATATAAAGCAGACAGGTAGAAGTAGCAGACCAGACGGTGTGAGTTTCTGCTGCGCTGACGATATATAGATTCAGCATCAAAAAGTGCTGCTACAACTTTTTTGCTGCGTACTTGCACATTTCTCCTTTTCCATGACTAATCTACAAGAGAAGTCTGTTCGATGTCACATCATTTAGTCCGATCTATCTACAATCATTCCAGATCCATTTATCAACCACAGCAGATAAAACTAATCAAATCAAATAAACACAACCTTCATTATTTTATTTACAACAAACTGTTTCCAGACAAACCTAACTAAAAGTCGACTTTGTGTTGCCCCAAACTAACCAGACTCGGTCCTAGAAACACCAGGACAACAAACACAGGACCCCCGGACACGTCACCGCCGTCTTTAATAATACATGGCTCCAGTGTGAAGGAGTTCATTGTCACTCAGAGGGACATTACCGTCCTCTATAAGTCACCAGTCCGGTTCTGAGTCACTCTGAGTCAGAGGTCCTCAGTGTCTCTTAAACGAAGCGTCACTGGTCATTATCGTCTGTTGTCACGACAGAATAACAAGCGCGTTGCTACCTCGACGTCACTCATCACCATCTCATGAACACGGACCAGAAACACGTTGAATAATAACGAGGTACAATTTATCTTTTGATCTTTATCTCTATCTTTAACCACAAAGTCAGAATTAGTTTAAAAACCCTGACTGATGGTGGACTTCGATAAGAACACGCGCTGGCAAACCGATCGGCCTGAAACTGGTGCCGTCAGCTGATGTGGTCGACGACAGCTTCGTGTTCGTGAGTGATAAGAGAAAAACTGCTGTCTCGACCGTCTTTTCATAAAGTTTCTGAGAAGTCCAGATGAAAGATTCTCTACAAACACACACACACACACACACACTTCACAGCCATTAAAGCACGGCTGGTGCCCCATATAATAAACAGCTTCAACAGACACCTCAGCTGGACTAATTATAACCCGCAGACACGCACATGAAACTGGGCTAGTCGACAGGAGACGCCCACGCAGGGACGACTCTTCGCTTTGTTTAAACGCCACATTATCCTCCTCGTATCTCCTCCCGCCCTCACACCTCCTGCTCCCGCGTGAGTCGCTGAAACCGAACAACTCGAGGCGACCGTCACGAGGCCGGAGAGAGCGAGGAGTCATCAACACTGACTCAGTCTGCTGAGGAATGTCCAGCCGTGGTTAACTAAGTGGTTGAATGCTGCGTGCTTCAGAGACAAACACCGACTGGACCACAAAACCAGCTTTTAAATAAGAGCATCTGTTGCTTTAATGAGATTGTTTTTTTAAAAAAAAAGCTGCAAAACACCTCAACCGTGGCACGATATTCAGGCCGTACAGAGATGTTTTTCACTCCTGAGGTAAAAATCATCTGAAGCTAAACTCAGCTACTGCGTCGACGTCATGCCTGCCGTGCAGAAAAACAGGCCACAGCAGATTCCAAACAGTCCAGTAAATCAATGATGCTGTGAGGCTGGATGGGAATCTGATAAATCAGGTCTGATGAATGGAGCCGGTGGGTCAATACGTGCCGGTTATATTCGGCCTGATGGATCTATTAAGCAACACAAACTGAGAGAGAAAAACAACCCTGGTTTTCTCTTCTGGAGCAAAAAAGGTTTGACGGCCTGAAAACAAGCCTTCAAACCTTCAGAGCAGGAAACTGTGATGACTGCAAACGGAATAATCTTCTTTAAAAACATCACGTTTGCACCGATCGACCTGGTAAGGACCGGAATCGACCAGTCTTTAGCATCAGGGGTCGACCGATACGGCTTTTTTAGGGCCGATTATTGAAAACCGATTTTTGGTGCTATACTTCAGTATTTCCATTTTCTGCTTCTCTGCTTTTCCTCTCCACAACATTTGATACATCTAGTGACTAGTTACAGATTCAGATTACTCATATTAGGTCAGACTAGGTTATTAACTGTGACGTGTTACAGATCAGATATTGTTGTTTTGCACATTTTTGAAATTGGTTTATTTATCTGTAATCTGATCAGAAAATGTTGAATATCAGCCCTGATAATCGTCCAGGGCTCCTAATCATAATGTAGGGTTGATTATAATCATCAGTGATGGGGATATAAAGTGGGCAAAGAGACGTATTATAGCAAGTAGAACAGTCTGAAGTTCATGCAGCCTTTAAAACCAGGAAAAGACGACACTTGTGTCATATCATCATATAGTGAAACAATACTGATATGTTTTTCAGCCCTACACTGCTGAAATATAGTACTGAAATAAGTATTTATATCATATCATTTAGAGAATTGTATGCAGTGGACATAGACGTGGATGTGGATGACAGCTCATCATTTTCGGGTGACTGTGATATAAAGCAGGAGCTGTGAGGGAACACGGTCCTCAAGATTCAGATTTTAATGAGGTTAATTTTTTTTCCTCCGTAGCTTTTTGGCGGCTGTGTGTCCTTTGTGGATCAGTTTTACACGCCGAGTTAAGTGTGAGAGCATGTGGCCGTTCTTGTCACACTCAAATTGGCGCTCTGTCCGTGACAACCTGCACAGAAGCTGCCTCAGTATCCTCCACGCTGCGAAATCCCTACGACTGTGCTTCAACTGTTACCGATTTCAGAGGCATTAAAAAGTAAAAATGAGTGACCTCCACATCTGCAGTTAACTTGTGACTGAGCTGAGGTCATTTTAATGTAGCAGCATTAATGTGATGCGTCTGTAATCCATGTGAAACAACACTGGAAGCAGCTGTTGAATCAGGAATACAAGGCTCAAACTGGAAGTAGGAGAAGAAGACAATGTGTTGAATCCAGCAGACAGAAGTGGAACATTTCATGTGTGTGTGTGTGTGTGTGTGTGTGTGTGTGTGTGAGAATGATGCATGGTGATGCAGTCCTGAATCCTCAAACATGCTGACGATCCCATAAAGGAACGGATCAATGGAATTATCATGTTCACAGAAACAGGCTGCGTTTGCAGCAGCTGCTGAATTATTCCTGCCGCGTCCTCGTTCCCTCTTTTCTCTCGTCTCACAGCTCCACTGCATCACACGTGATCATACTGATTCAATTTCAGGATCAGCACACTTATTGGATGGGAAATAGCTTCGGATTTCCCACCGTAGCTAAATGAACTGTATGGCGACACAAGTTTAACACGTTCTTACCAAGAGAACATTTATACACTACATGGACAAAAGTATAGGGACACAGCGACACAACAAGCCTCTAAACAGTCGATGATTTGTGCATTTTTAACAAGGAGGGACGTTCGCCGCATTGCTGGTCAACACACACACACACACACACGCGCGCACACACACACACACACACACACACACAAACACCTGTGTGCACTTCCCAGTGGACATAGTTGCAGGACAGCCTCACCATAACTGTGACAGGCAGCAGTGTGTCTCTCTCTCTCCTGCAACTACACATTGTAACTCTTCACTTTGATCATGAGGGAGCACAGCCCGGTCTCCAGGACAAAATGTCAGCAGTTAACATTTCTACAAACCACAGATACATCCAAGGTCGACATCTGTAGCAAACGCTGCACATCACGTTCATGTTTTATGCACACTCGCTGACTTTCACATCAGGGTTTGGTGTTATGGCTGACCGCAGCTCAAGTCCAACACCTGCAGACATCTCCGTACGTTTTTATGGCCACCAAAACTGTCTAAACTGGTCGAACCTAACCGGAGCTGTGACAAGAGAGAAATAGAAGATTCAGCCTAAACGGTTACTTATCTGTGGTTTTGCAAATTAACAATTAACACTCTCCTGAGGGAAAGTCCACTGTAAGACTCCTCCAACACCACCAACCTGGAAGATTCTCATTATTTATCCTTCTGCTCTTGCGGGACGCTTCAAGAAATGATGGTTGATGGGTAACTACAGCCTCAAACTTAGAAGCATATGACCACTGAGGTTCAATATCGTGCAATGCAGAGAATATTATAGATCCAAGATGAAACCGACTGACAGAAAAAAAAAAAATGCACACATACAAATTTGTCTGCTACATCAGCACCGCAGACAGCGCGATGGATTTATCAATCAACAGCAGAGCCAGACTGTGTTAGACTCAGTCAGATAATGAGTCGATAATGAGAATCAATGAGTCAGACGGTCAAAATCTACATATTCAGATGAACGCCGGCGTCCCTCTTCGGATCGCCTCCTGCCACCACCCCTCCTCTCATTCCGATGAAAGTTGCTCACCAGGCAAAATATGCAAGAGGTTTTTCAGGCTCCCGTGCAGCCCAGTCAAGTCCACATCCAACTGGAAATTCAACAAATTCTTTTACAGAACAAGTTATTTTTGTAGCTGATGACAGCGACGTCCACATACTTCTGGTCATGCAGAGGCCCTCGTGTGAACAAGCAGATTACAATCGGACAGGACATGTGAGCTTGAATGATATATATGTTAGACAACATCATCGTCTGATGTGTGTGTTGATCTGAAACCTTGCAGGAAAAGATGTTCGGGGTCATGAAGTTTATAGTTTCAGCTGATGTCATATTGATTAACAACAAGCAACGGCTCCAAAATCCGAGTATAGCTCGAGCTCTGAAAGACAACGCGGTTCACTCGGTACGCAAAAGACACATTTCACTTCCTGGTGTAAATGTCCTCCTGCTAAACTGTCAGACAGTGATATTCAGTTCATAAAGACGAGACTATCAGTTCAACAGCTCTTTAACCTGCTAACGAGTGAGCAGATGCTCTCATCTTTCCATGTCTCTGAGTGTAAATACAGTACTCAAATCCACAGACGCACATTTACAATTCCACCCACTGCCGCATTCCCTGCTGGGAAATATTCAAAGTGTTATGTAAAACCTGGAGGGGAAAAAGTGCCCCATGTAAATGTAGCTGAAGTCAGTGAAGCGTGTGAACACTGGTGGCGGAGTCACTCAGGACGACTGTGGCAGCAGATTTCTGTCGCTTTCATATCGATTCGGTCTGAAAACACTGCAGTGGCATCAGACGCAAGCAGCGTCATGTGATTGAAGCATCAGTACAAACCCACTAGGTTTACCACACTGTTAACACACACAAACAGATACATTGGCTCTCTGCCCTTAACCTCCACCTTCCAAATCCACACCTCTGACACTCTCTGTCCTTCTCGTCCCTTTGAGCCTCTGCAGAATGAGAGCGGCTGGTTTGTATGCAGAGGATCTTTACCACTTAACAGGAGATCTGCTGTGCAGACTCAGCAGAAGATGGAGGGTGACTTGATAAGAAGGAGGAGGAGGAGGAGGAGGAGGGGGAGATGATCTATATTTGGTGGGATACACTAGTGACGTAGCAGAAAAAAGGAAAAAAAAAAAGCTGCTGCTGTTACACCAGGGGACTGCGATCAGGGTCTGGTGGTAGGAAGGAGGAATTTAGCTGCAGCCGACAGTTAAACTGCTGCAGAGTCACGCCTGGTTTTTATGGCCATGAAATACGACGTGGAGCTGCACACACTGCTGCAGCAACACGCATGTTAAGGAGGGAAAAAACCTGCAGCCGTTGGCACAAGATGTCTGCCGCTGGGGCGTTAATTCAATGCACGGGTCGTCACATGAGTCTGCTCCATCCCCGTCTTTTAGTTCAGTCTCCATCTCACTGGGCTGTTTTATACAGCAGTGTGTTTCACCTCATGCTGTATTTTGCATGTGTGTGAAGTGTTTTAAAAAGTGCTGATGATTACCTCCAGCGCGACACAGATTATATTTGCTGTTTACAGTATGGGACATGCACCGTGATCGCAAACATCTCTCTCCATGCAAAGTAGGAGATGAGAGGAGGGGAATCGTTTGTATCAGGCGAGGTGGTATCGTAGACATGTGCAGACACGGCTGGTTCAAAAGCACCTCAGAAAAACCTGTTTCGCACAAAACAGCATCTTGTACCTTTAGTGTGAGTCTACATCGTGTGCTGTAAAGTTGTTCAACTTTGAAAAATCGTGAGATGCACCACATCGCAGGGAAACAATGCCTGGCATCATGTTATGTGTGACACGTCTCGATGCGATCGGCTGCTAATGCTCCACACAGCGATCTGTGAGACAGCAGTGGGCCTCCAGCTTTGGAGCCACAGGTCACGTTTGTCTCTTTCGTGTTTCAACATGACAGCCCCTCTGCACCGAGCTGTGACGTCAGCCCCACCTGTCACCTTTGGGAACAACTGGAAGTGCAACATCTGACACCAGCAGCAGACTAAGGATCATAGTTTTGGAATGAGGTGTATTATATTCACATGTGGAGGTACCGTAATACTAATGTGTCCGCATACTTTTGGCCATATAGCGTATTTCAGCTCCAGATGACACACTGATGCAAATAAAATGCATATTAGTAATCAAATGATTCAAATCTCTAAACTAGAGGACTGTGACACTTTCCAGTGAGGCATTAACAGCCTCCAGTCGGCCATTTAGAGTTTAATCTTGCATGTTTAATACCTCACTAACAATCCATAACTCTCAACTGAATGAATGCGATTAAATGTGATGAAAGGTATCCAGGACGATTGTCTGGACAGAAGAGTAGCATTCGCTTAAAGCTAACTGGGAGGTTAAACTGAAAAAAACATGTGAATGCTCAGCTCCTAGCTGTGCTTTATATAACACTGTTAACTAAAAGTGTCACACTGGGAGAGCGTTAACCTCTTTCAACACTTAACGATCGTCCGGCTCACCACTGCAGCATCCATTAACAACACGCTGAGGTCGCGTCCTCGCTGTGGTGGCTGCCACTTTAGGACTTTTAAGAGTGGAGGAGATCTACTTGTTAGGCCATTTCAAACCGTTCTGGGAGGAAATAAAGGCACTTTCCCGAGCACATGGCCTCCTCGTTTTCCTCCCTCCACTGGCTCATTTGGTAATGATTTCAAAATTTGTCCACTAGACCTCTGAGATCTGCAGATGGAGCCCTGCCGGTCACTCACAGGTCACAGTGAGAGACACAAGGGGGATCTGGGTTTTGCTATTAGAGCCCCGAACTGTTGAGCTCTCTGCTGAACTCAGACACACTGCATCCCGTCGTCGTTTTTAAATCGCTTCTCAGTTAGCCGTGCAGCCAGCAGACTGGGAGCTGGGTGTTGTTGTTTACATCGGGACGCGGCTAGCTGGTTAGCATGCTAACATCAGTAGATATCTGCACAACACAATACACAGACTGTTATTTTTCACACTGTGTTGACAGTTTATTACATTTTAGAATGTTTTCATCAAAATATTCTAACATATCGGTCCTTTAAATCTGATCAGGTGTATTTTTCACGTGTGAAAGTCTCTCTGCTGCTTCTTTAGTCCACAGTGAAGTAAAAATAATATCTAACTGTTGAATTAACATTTCAGTGTGAAAAATGTCCTTTTCGCCAATTGCTGTTAAACTGTAATATAATTCCCATCACCTAAATGTTTAATGTAATGGGATTCAAGTTTGATTATTACAAGTAAAACCGTCTGATTCTTCAGATTTAATGAGCTCATCTTTGGTCGCCTGTGCTGCAAATATGAAGAAAACCAGCGGAAATGTTTCGGACGCATCACGATGACGGAGAACAAACATGAGCTCTTCGGCGGAGGTGATCCGAAGTGTTTCATGCTCACACTCATTGACTGAACTGTCTCGGTGGCAGACAGGAGCATTTATCAGCTGTAATTGATCACAGTTCACCTTCAGGGAGGGAAAGAAGGAGGCTGTTTTTGTGGATACGCTGACTGACAAGAAGCCTGAGGCCTGTTTTATGTTTTTAATCAAATGACACATCAGCTCGACATGATGTCACATATCACCGCACACCTCAGAGACTCTGAGAGCTGATAAGACTGAAGGAATGCAGGTCACCTTACAGAAAGAGGTCTGGTCACATATCCAACATAACTGCGGTGGCAGACTGAAATCTGTCTCTTCCTTGTTCGGTTTTCTGTCACCGTGCAGGCAGGAGTTCAGTTTGTCACGGCATGTTGTTGTAAACAGGAGACAACCAACAGCTCAGTGAAGGAGCTAATAAAAAGAAAATCAAGTTATGTCGAGGAATGCTCGCGGCTGTCGCAAATAAGTTTAATGTTGTGGCTGAGTCATGGAGACTTGGCAACGCAAAATACTCAAACTCATGAGTGACTGCTGGAGATCTTATTCTCAGACTATGGGTGTTAATCTGCTGCTGTAACAGCCTCCACGCTTTTCAGAGATTTGACGCGAGAGCATCAGTGAAGTTGGACACGAGACAGTCGACATGTGGAGCGAGCTGCTGTGCACGGTCCACTAAACTTCTCTTCACTTATTATTTTCTTTTTTTGACAGTTTCCTGTTGCTGTTCGGTTAGTTTCAGGCAGCAAAAACACTTGGTTATGTTGAGGAAACTGTCCCATATAAACAATATAACCAGACTATTTTTCTGATTTAATCAGAATTTAAGGTCACCAGATCTAGGATCGGCATGAAGTAGATTCCAGCTATATAAACACGGATTTTACATTATTCCACAACAAATTAACGGTGGATTCTATTCTGGGCCGAGACTCATCTTCCATCCAAGATTTGTGGAAATCTGTTCTGTAGTTTTTGTGTAATTCTGCTGAAAAACAAACAAACAAACACACATGGATGAAAACAAACTGACCGAGGCCGCGACAGACCAGAAACTCAAGACGCTCAGAACAATCTGAGCCTGTCAGCTGAGATCAATTTAAAAACTTTTTGTGACTATATACAATTTAAAAATAGGTGTCAGGGTTTAAAAACACCTGAACTACCCTTTAAGATTCCTCCTGATTGGGACTGATGGGCGTTGACCAAACCAAGTTCACTCAGAGTATGTGTCCACATACTTTTGGTTAGATTATCCAGTGAAATCTAATTCTTTAGAAGCTAAATCTGAATCTGACAAAGTGAAGTTTAGTTGCACCTCTTATTAAACTGTAAACAGATCTGACCCCTCCACCCCCCCGTCATTCTTCCTCCAGCAGACCATGCAGTGAGCCTAATGCTGCAGTAAGCTCCAGCATAAAGGACCTCTTATGTATCTTTCCACAGTGGCATTGTGTACCTGGCACTGCGATAAGCTTGTCCTGAGGACGTGCGCATTTCCAACATATTCTGAATTCTTTGTTTCTGTCTACCATTTGCCTTCTGCTGCTCTTCTTCTCTGCGGCAGCCGACAGCCGAGACTCACCAGCACGGTGCTGAAGCGTTGCTCCAGCTCTGCTTCAGGTGGCATCGGGAGTTTGATTCCCTTGGTTTGGCCCGTGGAGCCCGGGGGGGCCGACGCCGCCTTCCCCTCCTTCCCCGCGGGTGCCTCCACGCTTCCTGCTGCATTTCCCATTGGTGGTTATCCGACTGATCCAAGAAATACACATACAAATAAAAACTGCTCCAAAAAAGCAGCTGAAAAGGTCAGTAAGTGTTCAGTATCTAGTTGTTTAAAGTCAATGTTCTGTGAGGCCCGTGACCTTTCGTTGTTTCCATGACCCCAGTCTGTTGATCCATGCTGAAGTAGCTCTCATGACTCGTCCATTTTCTCAAACCAGGAGAAAGCCGGGGGATGAAATCCACCCGCCCCTCTGAGCGAGATCCTGATGCATTATGAAACCCTAGAAAGAGGGAAGGGGATATCCTGAGAGTGACAGACAGAGTGACAGCTGAACGAGTGAAAGAGAAAAAAAAGGGGGAGGAGATAGAGTTCAGAGCCTGTCGCTCTGCACACACAACACTGGGCTGCAAGAAGACAGGGGGGGAAAAAAAAGAGAAAAGGAAGATTAAAAAGAAGAGGTTTCACTTCTGAGTTCCCCTCTGCTCAGGTGAGTGAGAGGAAAAAAAACAAACAAAAACAACTCTGGAGGAAACTACTCCAGGAGCTGCAGAGCTGTGGGGAGGTGAGTGTGAGCCGGGGTGAGGAAGCCCTCCATCTGCTGCTGGATGCTGGGAGTCTGCGGGCCTTTGATCTCCATGTCCAGAGGAGGAAGAGGAGGAAGAGGAGCAGGAAGAGATCCAGCAGGCAGCCGCTGAGTCTACTCCAAACAGGGACAGAGAGACAGAGAGAGAGAGAGAGAGAGAGAGAGAGAGAGAGAGAGGGACGGCATCAGCCCCAACACAGGAGAGCACAGAGCCACCACAGCTCTCTGGGTCCTAATGCCTCCATGTTCAGGGCACCACATTTCAGACACCAAACCAAAGAAAGTTGTGTGTTCAGATTTAAACTCAGGAATGTAAACGCTAAATATAATCATTTTTTCTTGTCAGCAAATCTGATGAAAAGACCAAAACCAACAATTATCTGTGTATTTGTTCCTCTGTGCTCTATTGTCATCTAAAAATATACATCTGCTGAAATTAGTCCCCAATTTCTGTTCGAGCACTATCTTCTAAAAACAACACTGACCAGTTGTTCAAGGAAATTAATTGGATTTTTTTTTTTATTATCAAACCACATAAAGTTGAGGTGTTTTCACAGATCATTTTGACAATCAATAGATAGAATTTAGGAAATATTAAGTCAAAGTAAAACTTGGCTGTTTCTGGTGTTTTCATGTGAAAATACAGACTGATACAAGGAATATACTTCAAGTCGTGTATGAATAATTGGAATTGAGCTCCGATCAAACCAAAACCCACTCAAATGTCTTTTACACTAATAATATTGATCCATTTAATTGATCGGCCTCTGAGTGCATATTGAAGGCTGTGTAAGAATGAAAGCTCTGACACACAGAATCAAGACTTTGTTTTGTTGCGTACTTGGCGAAGAATGTTGAAACGTGTTGTTTAGTAATCTGCATTTGCATGAAGACATTCTGACATGTCACAGTCAGAAAAGGACACGCGTGAATAGAAGAATTTGTGATTTGATATTATTTACCTGCTTTAGTTTCAGGCTCTTGGTTTTGTGCAGACTGTTTTATTTAACTTTAAAAGAAAAAGCAACTCAGAGGACATGTTGTTCTTGCAAAACTAAGTGCAATTATATTAACAGTTTTAAATGGTTAAAACTAAACTGAAACAACTGATTCTTGGTTACATGAAAGCCGGTGCTTGAAATTGAATTATCACCAGTTTCCAGCTCGGCACGTCAGGGACAGTTTTCATTTACATAAATTATGAATCGCATCGAGTTGGAGCTGTAAAATGTGAAGCTGTGGACTGTTGTTGCTCTGCAGGTAGCAAACAGCCAAACGTTTGGCAGCTCACAGAACCGGATCATCTCTGTGATCAAAGCCTCATTCATACCAACATGTTGCTTCATCACTAAACTCCGTAAAACCCCCCCGAGTGCTCACAAACAGCAGTTGTAAAGAGGATCACACGCTAATCAGGATCATAAGTTGTGTAGCCGTGATGACGTAACTCCTCACACAGAGGGGAGACTGTTAGCGAGCAGGCTGCTGGCTGCAGAGCGACTGGACTTATTACAGGAGGGTGAAGGTGGTTAATAAATGATGAGTGTCACGATGATACCTGTGTGTGTGTGTGTGTGTGTGTGTGTCTGGCCACACCTGGTCAGCAGCACACAGGGAACAATGACATCACGAAGCTGAGGAACTTTGTTTACTGGGTTTACAGTTTGGCAGAAATTAGAGGATTGTGATGATGAGTTTCTAACAGGTGAACTGAAGCCTCCCTTGCTGAGCATGTTGAGGTGTGTCCTGTTTAAAACTGGTTCAGAGAGAACTATCTAAAACTCCCACGCACTCAAACAAGACAAGGAAGAAAACAACAAAGATCAAAACATCTAATCTGTATTATAATCGTGATAGAAGACCATATATCGTCTTTGCGTTGTCGTAAACTGAAGTTATATTCTGACTTCACCAGACTGTTCCACTTGTTCTAATACTCATTGTGTTAATATGTTGTCAAAGTACAGTACAGTAATGTGTATATATATATATATATATATATATATACAGTCATCAATACAATATTGCTGCGGCATTGATTTAGAGGTAATTAGACAGAAATATTGTGATATCTGAATTTGCTGCCCTGTTCTGACATTTATAAAGTGCTTTTGACAAAAATTCTGCAAAATATATGTTATATATTGTGAATCGCGATATAGTCTTAAAATACTGCCGTATCATTTGACCTGGCTGTGTTTCAACCTTTGCCAGAGGCCGTCATGTTGCACAACGCCGTCGTGGGGTTAGGGTTAGTAAATAATTTTACTACTATCATATTCCAGCGTCAATATCTGTGGATTTTCATTGTCTTGTGTGATTTTCTTTGTCTCATGTGATATTGAACTGAATATGTTTGGGCTTTGGCTTGTTGGCTGGATGAAACAAGAGACCAGAGGACGTCAAGCTGGGACTCTGGAAAACTCTGACGGACAAATTGACTGACATTATTTGGACAGGAAAATATAGAAATTTTTCTCGATAAATTCATTATTGTTCGGTCTATAAAAATACCAGAGAATGTTGAAAAATGTGGACCAGTTTTTCCCAAAGCTCAAGATGACGTCCTGAAATATCTTGTTTTTTCCTACAACCTCAACATAACTGTTGCAGCCCTTATTTTCTTTTTCATTTGAATCTCTGAGTGAATGAGTGATGGCGCTGATTTACAATCCTCGTGACAGTGTGTTGGTGCTGTATGTGTGGTGTTGTATCTCTATTTCTGTAATAAAGGCAACATTAGAGATGTACGATGTTGCTGTAGAACCATATTATATAAGTGTTTCTGTCAGGTTCATAGAATAAGAACATGTTTTAAACACAGACTGGCACACAGTGCCTCTGCTGCAGACTGACATCTAGTGGTCAGAGGATCACATTACAGCAGAGACCCTGATCTTTAAAAACTGGAAACAGAAAAAGTGAGAGCACTGTTTGCAAAACCCTTTAAAAATATGGACTTTTTTTTGTATATTATGATCATTAAGAAAACATGTGTTGGTTTATAGACTGTTTTTTATACTAAAAGGAGGGTAATTAATTTTCTCTCTTAAGCAACTCTGCTGTCAAATGCAAAATGTATTTGTTTGTGCTTGTTTTTTTCTATCAAGAATGTAAAATACAAAATATAGAATCTATAGTGGCTGTTATTGTACCAATCACCCAACTTCTGTGTCGAACTATGAGCCTCTAAAAACCATCAATGCGGAGATATTGTGGGCTGATTTGGAGAGGGGCCTCTTGACTGCAGCGTCGTCTCAGCAGCCGGGCACTGAAAACACACCGGGCCTCTTTCTGCACAACATACGTACAAACATTCAGTACAAACAGTGTGTGATGAAACACGTAGACGTGACACTCACACACAAAGCCTCACGAGTCACAACGTAAGGATGCACATGAGAAAAGAGAAGCTCATCACAGGAAGAGCACAATGTTTTCTGTGTGCAACATACATACTCTGATGACAGCATGGTGTGTGTGTGTGTGTGTGTGTGTGTGTGTGTGTGTGTGTGTGTGTGTGTGTGTGTGTGTGCAGTAGCAGGGGAATGTATGGATGCATTTTAGGTGAATAAGAGTTCAAATAAGTAAGAAACATTATCAGAAGAGATCTCTATTTGTTTTGCAAGCAGTAGGTGGACAGATGAGTCGGTAAGTTATTAATGCACCAAAGTTTAATTGAAGTGAATGGAAACAACAAACTACAGTCAAACTACGAGACAAACAAAGTACATCTAACAATCTTTGATAGTACAGCAAACATGAAACAAGGACATATTCAACAAGTCTCATTATGTTAAAAAATGTATAATAATGAAAACAACACTGTTAGTAATGAAACAAAAACAAAAAACACACTTCATAATTTTAATCTAATGACGACACAATCGATCCATACAAAGTATTTAGTTAGAAAGGGGAAGTGAAGTCAAGGGTTTGAGTTTATTTAGCATGCAAATATAGATAGAAGCAATAATTCTGATAATAAAATAAAACAGCAAATAAACAAATGACGTCTGATGTTTACACCCTGGCAGTGTAGACACGAAACTAAGACCTTGGACAAAATAATCCAAAACTATGAACAGTTCATACTGTACATATTAAGAAGAGGACAGAAGTAAACATCGAGCACTACTGTGAATGCAAATGATACAATTTCAGTTCCTTGAAATAAAAATGTGATGCTGCTGCCTCTGTGGTTGTGGTTGGCAGACACTCTGGCTGAAGGTGAAAATAATGTCTTATACAGTCAGTTTGGGATCGTGTTGCCTCTGACGACTTGGATTAGACCAGATGAGCTGGATAGAGGCATTTTATGTTGTTGTTTTTTTGTATGTGTGTTTTTTTCTCTCCAGTTATTTCAGTTGTTTCAGGAGAGTGATGCGATTCTGTTTTGCTGTCGAGCTCCAGAAATGTTTTGTGGGCTATGTCAGTAGATCACGGATGAATTTCAACTTTTTGGATGAGCTTATAACCCATTTGTTAGGTTACCTACAGTTGAAGTATCCTTCATTTTTCTGTAAATGCACATTTTGCATCTTTAATACAAACAATGCATAGTGTGCAGCATGTTTATAGTCCACTCTGAAGAATCTTAGAATTGTTACCTGGGTACTGAAATTTGTTGGTATAAACTGTCTCACTGCCAAAGATGCTACGTTCAGGGGATGTTGGAGAGCAGGCCGAGAGCACTGTGACGGCCGGCGAGGACGGGGAGATGGAGCTGACCGACTGCGGCACCAGCAGGGGCCCACACGGGCAGCTCGAGTCCTGGACCAGCCTCAGCACGTCATTGCGGAAGCGGACGCCCACCAAGGCGTACAGGATAGGGTTGAGGCAACAGCGGGTGTATGCCAGCGTGCAGGTGATATACTCCAGCAGGAGGCCGCAGAACTGTCCCGCCATTTTACGCGACAGCACCACGGTGTACGGCAGCTGGAACACGACGAAGACCAGCACCAGAGCCACCATCAGCTTCAGGGTACGCTGACGATGCCACTGCTTCCCTCGCCGGTGAGCCTGACCTTCCGCCAACACTCGGGCGATCAAGGAGTAGCAGGTCACCATAACGAGGACCGACAGGCAGAAGATGCCAATGATGGCTCCATTGGTGGCCATTTTGACTTTTCCACTATTCTGCATTCCGCAGTATGCCTCGCTGCCGGAGCCTGACACACCAGAGAAGAGGATTTCAGGCAGGCTGAGGAGCACCGCAACGAGCCAAACGCCTAGAGCAGCGACCGTCCCGCCTGTGAGTATCCGACTGCGCAGCCTGAGCATCTCTTGAGCTCGCGCCACCACCAGGTAGCGGTCGACGCTGATGCAGGCCAGCAGCAGGAGCCCGCTGTATGTGTTGATAGCGTAGCACGCGCGTGTGACCTTGCAAAGTGAAAGCGGGAAGATCCACCCCAGGTGAGTCTCGGCGGCCTGAATTGGAAGCGTGAGGATCAGGAGGAGGTCGGCCAGCGCCAGGTGGAAGAGGAAGACATCGGTCATGGAGCGGAGGCGAACCCAACCGTAAAGAGCAAAGGTGGCGATCACCAGGCAGTTTCCCACCACGCCGAGCAGGAAGATGATGCAGAAAACGCAAGTCTGGAAGGTTTTGATGGTGAACTCCTGCTCACCAGCTTCACACCAGTCACTGGACAGGTAGTCATCCAGGTCTGTGGCGTTACTGGTATTCCAAAGAGAGTAGTTGTAGTCGTAGCCATCAGTGTTGCCAGACTCGTTGTCGTAGCTGTTGGTAGCCATCGCTGGTGGGGGGAAAAAAAGACCAGTGAGTCAACCCAAAATAAAACTAAAAGAAATAAACTGTGACTAAAATGCATCCCTGCAACTTCTAAATCAATGTAAAGAATTGCTGTTTTTTCAAGAGGACCTCGTCTGCATCAGTAAATGGCGGTGCATGAGCAACAGCAGCGATAAAATCCGCAAAGATTAGCTTTTCACCAGACCACACGAGGGGCGATAAGCTGCTGTGTTCTGACACGTAGCACAGATAAACTGACAAGACGACTTGATACACATCGTTTTCTTATCAAATAAGGAAGTTTGAAAGATGGTAAAGTGGTCTAAAGCAACCTTTAAGATGCCACAAATAAGATTAAATTGTATGACACCAGTTTAAACAACACTTGTCTTCTTTACTACTTTAAAGACTGTAAGAGCTGCATCGTCCAGAGAAATTGTTACCAGAAATGGCCAACAAATTCAGTTGGAATCTACTTTTTAAATCAGCGACCAAAAACCTGAAGCTATTATTAGGATGTTACTGATACTGATTATGCAGATGTGTTGTATTTGACTTCCTGTCCTTCTGTTCTTCACATGCTGGTTAGTTTGTATGACCGGGCCTCTGAGGTTCATTACAAACTGTGGTTATCTTCCTCTTCGTTGGTTCGGTGTACTTATCTTCTCTTTTAAACTTGAAATATGGAAATAATCATCTTTGTTCTCTCTTGTCATTTGTAGTTATTTGGCTGTAATTTAGGAAAAACAGTAAGTGATGCAGCCGTAACATCGCGGGTGGCAAGCAGAAATAAAACCTCCTTGAGCAGAAACGGGCAAAGAAGAGGATCTTGTGAATGTCAAGATCATCTTCAAAGCCCTGCCAGGTGGTTTTCTAAACGAAAACAGAGTAATTTGCATT
The DNA here is from genome assembly GCF_904848185.1 of Acanthopagrus latus. Lineage (NCBI taxonomy): Eukaryota > Metazoa > Chordata > Actinopteri > Spariformes > Sparidae > Acanthopagrus > Acanthopagrus latus. The sequence goes on along the minus strand of NC_051058.1, from coordinate 18,601,586 downwards.
CAGTGTCGATGTGAATTGAGTTACCATCAGAGTACAACTTTCCCCCCTCGTCAGAAGAAGGCCACTGATAGTTTACAACGGAGATGCCTGAACAACTTTACAAACTTCCTATTTAGTTGCTCTCTCGTTTAGCTTGAAATATTGAAATAGTCGTTATTGTACATTGTTCAGGTTCCTGTACTTTAATTGAGTACTCTTACAACTTTGGACTTTTCCTTCGTATGTTTTTTAAAAAAAAAAAAAAAAAAAAAAAAAAAAAAAAAAAAATATATATATATATATATATATATATATATATATATATATATATATACTGCGCATTAAAAACCCAAAATGTTGTTACATTATATTAATATGATGTGAGTTTCAGTCAGCTCTGCACAGAAATGGCTAAAAGAAATGTCCTTCAAAGGGACTTTTGTATTTTAGGTACATTTCACTTTAATTCATTACTTTTACTTGAGTAAAGAAGTTGAATCAGTACCTTCTTAACACGAGTATCTGTACTTTAACTGGAGGAAAGAACGTATGGACTTTTACCACCTGTCTAAACCTTTGGTCTTTATTTAATTTTACACATTTAAAAAAGTCTGAAATATGCGATTGAAGCCTGAAACTCAACCTAAACTGGTGCAAAAGAGACTTCTTTAACTGTTTTACAGCCAACAGCTATTAAAAACAGTGGCTGAAAACCAGATAAGACTTCACAATTAAAGCCTCATCTGTGATGATTATTATGACTCATTCTGAGACGCAGCTTGCGTGAGAAGTAATGATTGCTTCTAAAACATGTTATGCTAAAGATGCCAACCTGGGTTGATGTTTTGAGTGGAATACTGTACTTCATGGCACGATATCAGGAAACACTGACTCCTCCACACAGGTTGAAAGTGGGAGACCTGCAGCTCAGTTCCTCAGTTTGAGTAAGCCGCTGTGATATTTCAGTCATCCTGCACAAGGTTGCGTGACACTGGCAGCAGATCGTTGGCAGAGGGGAAATCGTGGGTAGCTTCAAGGTCTACAGATCAGTCAGTGTCGCGTGCCAACAGCCTTTATAGGCAGTTTCCAAAATCACCTTTTATCATTTCATCTTTCACTGTGTGGCTGTTAACTGCTCAGTCCTCTCGCAATATTAAATCATGCCATGTCTTTAGTTTGAACTTCTTTATTGGATGGTGGAGACAAACATTAAGAAGTGCCACGTCAAGGTAAGAGGAACAACAGTAGAGAGAAGACATTTGTCTTGTGAGCAGAGCAGCGCTGAGTGTCTGAGAGATCGGGATTTACTTGACATTTCTTTTAGTCGGAGATTACTTTAAAAAGATCGGTTCCCAAAAGCTGTGAACTTCATAGTTTATCGAAACAGGCGCTCCTGACAAACAGTGAGCTGAGAAACTATATGTGATTTTTTAGTTTGTAAATTTCAACACGTGGAAATAATTCAGTCTATAAGTTACATGCAGACTCGGTTGAAAAGGAGGAACAAATTCACAAATTTAACCACAAACATAGAATATTTGTTGGTATATTCATCTGGCAGTTGAAGAAAAAGGAAATGTTGCCTTCGGACAGTATTCGTTTGAGTCATGGAAGGGTTTTGCCTACTAACGAGCTGCAACCCAAACTGTCTTGAATCATATTACGATTATAAAGTGCTTTACTGATAAGCTCCATCATGAACATGAGGGGGTTAAAACAGGGCAATATTTCACAGTTCAATTTTGAAAGATAATATAACAGAAACCCCTGAAATAACGTCACGCCTTTCTCGACTCATATTTAATTCAGTGGTCGGGTTTTCCCCTCTGTGTGGCGGCTGCAGTTTATGTAATATACTTTATAATTCTATGCCCTAAAAATGATGATAAATATGGCAGAATTCATCTTATCGACCTGAATTTTGCATCCGATACTACGGTTTAGAAAAACCTGCAGTCAGAAAGCTTAAAGACGCGGGTTTAGAGTTAACTGCAAATCACTGTGAGTGCAACAAGGCTCGATTCTTGATCCGCTTGTTTTGTTTTTTTTTTACAAAATCATAGTGTTACTCCTGTGTAGTTTAATGCTCATCACCATACAGATGACAGTATGTTGTATTCTGCTGGTTTGTACTCGTACTCCAGCTCTGACTCATCAACCTCTTCAGTCTGTTTGATGCTTTCCAGATATCTCCTCTCAATCATACGTGCACCCTAAATGCAAAAGTACCAAACATTTGGTATTCCACATGGACCTTAAAATTCAGCATTTAATCGATTGTTATTAGTAGTTGGTCTTTTTTGTAAAACTCTTGTTCATTCTAGTGTAATTTCTGTACCTGAATATGGAAACATTGCACGCTTTCACAATGTTCCCGCCTCCTCTCAAGCCGCTGAACTGAGTCTGTTATACTTCATCCAATAAAAGCTTTATTATCAAAAATGTCAAAATGACCTGACATTTCTTCTTTCATTTAATGCACAGAGAATATCTAGCTTACAATTGTGATCTATTGTCAGTTTCTCAAGCTATATTATCAGATGTATATACAAATCTTTGTTTTCAAAAGTGAGAAAAATTTAAAAAAAAAATAAAAATTTAAACCAGCAAACCAGATGGGGGGGGGGGACAAATGGTTGCCGTGGCGATGGCCCAGCCTCTGTTCACGGGGTCGACGCTCTACCAAACGGAGATATCCTGTGAGCCGCATAATTCAAATGTTTTTCATACACATATCGACCCTTACTGTCCACCTTCCCTCCTAACAAACCCTCCTTTCTGGGGTTTCAAGTTACCAGCTTGATCGCGATGAATGAATTCATATAAAAATGTTGTGATGCAGCAGCCATTGTTGACTCAAAGGTTTTTAAGCAGCTGTAAGACAATTACTAGGTTGTTGCTGTTAATTTATTTTGGCATTTAATTGTTGGTTGTTGTCATGTGTCAGCATGTGGGAACCCACAAGCAGCTTTAAAAATCCCCAGTGTCACATGCCAGTATGGTCAATTTCATTTCTTCTTTTAGTCTAGCGGCTTTGTAAAATGTTTAGATGATACTGCATTTTCAATATGTGTTTCTTTTCACCAGTGGAGACTGAAGTACAGCAAGGGTTCTCTCCTGAACAGAAATCAGATAAATGTTGGTCAAGAATGTGAAATTTATTCCCTGTCAAGTGTCAAATTTTACCATTTTATTCTCTATTCACATTCAAACTGCAGATTGCAGGTTTAGGAATTAATTCACAGTTGTTACTTTGCAGTAAAATTGGATTTAAATTATTTTGAGAATTTTGCAGGCACAGATAGAGAAAGGAAAAGTTATTTTGTAAATTTAACACAAATCACATGAATATGAGTCATATCTGGGCGCCCAGTGACCACAACCACACTGCAGATGGTTTAGTCTTTAGAGTGATGTCATTAAAATTAACTGAATGTGTGTAAATGCATATGGATGTGACACTTTTTTAATAATCTCAGTCGTATTGATACATGCATTTACCGATAAGCACCTGACTTTTTGTTATTGTTGAAAATATAAAAATTTAATAATCTTGAATATTATTCTACATAAATGCCTTTTGCTCAAACATTTCTTGCCTTAAAAAACTTTTTTTTAATCTACCAATCTAAAAGATGCTTCTTCAGAGAATTTTTTTTTTAACCCTTAATTTATTTATTTAATTTAACTGGCCAAATTTTCTTAAATGACCTTACCTGAGCTGTTTGAGATGTTGAGCATGTCCCTGAGAGCTCCTCTTGTGTCTGTGGAAGAGATGTGAGCAGCTGTCACACCCTTTAATACCCCTGCCAATGAAACCTCTTCTTTTTTTTTTTTTTGCTGACCATGCCTCTGCTTGCTTTTTGTTTGCATCAACAGGAGAGACTGACGGATGTGACTTTGGTGCCTTTGTGGTGCTCTCACATCCCCGAGAATGACTCGGTTGGGTACTTATGATCTGTCTATGATCAGATTCAGTCAAGAAAAAAAAAAGTTCCCTCCTGGTCTGCAAAATTTTGCTCCCAGTCAACAGATGTTTATCAGCATCGCTGCAGGCACACTGCATGTGTCTGGCGCTGTAACTGGAAGTGTGATTTCAAATTCAGCATCACATTTTGTTCCACTCATCGCATTTCTTTTGGCAAATCTAATACACGTCCCAAAAAGAGGACACAAAAATCAAAGAACTGCACAGAGCACGTTCACAGCATCGCGTTTGAGGTTCAACAAGCGGGCACACATGGGTGTAGCTGGTATCAGAACCAGTTCACAACCTTTCTTTGACTTCTTTTGAGGTTACACTGTTGTTTGGGGATTAGGCCACATTGGTGCCGAACTCTGGACCACATCTCAGAGGGCAAACAGTCTTTGCTGAGGGGCACACATACAACCACAGAGTGTTTTTGGTGACATTTTGTGGCTGAAAACTCTAAAGCTGAACTTGCAGTTTGAATCTAGCTCAACTTTATTTTAGGGCTGTCAAAGTTAAAAAGATAGTAAGGCATTAAGTTCCTCGTAACGGTGTACATTTTTCTGACTCACGCTTGTTATGACCCTTGGCCGTAGATTGGGGGTTTTAGGAAGTGATGCAGCAGTATCGTTCTGGGTGGCAAGCAAGAATCAAACCTCTCTGAGCAGAAATGGATAAAGAAAAGTGTCTGCCAGATGGTTCTCTTGACAAAAACAAAGTTATAGTCCCCCTCGTCAAAGGCAGGCCACAGACAGTTTGCAACATAGACACCTGGACAACTCTACATTTGACTAACTTTCAACAGCGATACCTAAATGGGCGACTACAGCTTGCAACAGCTAGAGACTCCTGCACGGTCAAGAGACATCACCAAAATCTGTTTGGAACATCGGCAAAACCCAGTGGGATTCAACCGGTAATAGAAACACAAATCTGCAGTTCACTGTTTGACTGGGAGCCACCCACAGTGCCACAGGAGAGGGCCAACAATCATTCACGGTCAGATTCAGGGTCGCCAATACACCTAACCTGCATGTCTCCAGTTAGCAAGGGGTAAAACCAGAACACCCACAAACAAACAACACAACCTTTTTTTCAGCACCGACAGCTAGATTATTGTTGGACCATCACATCAGGATTTGTGATCAACAGATTAATCAACAGATCAATACTTTACATTTTCAAATTCTTCTTTAAGGGGATCTTACAAGCTTGAGTATTATCCAAAATTTTATATCAGGAAATTGTCCTCACCAAATGTAACGATAGGCTATGTTTCCATCGTTGAACTGCGCTGGGTGATGGACTCGGGTGAGATTGCCAAATTAGTGGTGTTGACACCTGCTCAAAGCAAAAATGACATGCAGCCACATGAAATCTCCTGGCCTGTTGTTTTCTGCTGCTTTAAACCTGAAATGCTGCCGGAGGGTTAGATGTTTTAAAGACTAAGACTAGTACATTATAGCGCTGCGTGCACGCCACTGCGTCAGGTCAAATAACTTGTATTCACCTCCCAGATATCGTCATGTGTGTCCTCCACTGCCACAACTTTCTTTTCAAAATAAAGAACTCACAACAGCTGTTCAATACTGGACCTTGTTCATGTGCAGATGACAGCAAACATCAACTTCTATCAGCCCTGAATTTTGAGGAAAAAAAAATTGTGTTTTAGCTCATGCTCAGAAAAATCTAATGGTTCTAAATTTCCCAGACATTAGAAGCTGATTAAATCACAGTGGGTTGATGGATATTAGATTTTTCTGGTTTGACTCTGCGCCTGTGTGTGTGTGTGTGTGTGTGTGGGCGGTGAAGACGTGGGTTTGAATTTGTCTAATTAACCCCGTTGCACTAATACAAAGTGCACACATGTAGTGTGATCACTGCAGAGACGTTAACAGCGATGAGCACAAAACCACAATGTTTGCCTCAAGCGTTGGCACCAGATCATGTGAAAAATGTGCAGTGGGTCGATGAACTGTTGTTGCGTATGAGAACTGCTTGTCACGTCGACAGCTGGGCTGAGGTGTTTACGATTATTGATCTTGTGTGGTTTTGATAACCCTACCCTCCATGCTTGTTTTTGAGTGTGGTTCTTCTTATCCGATGTGAAAGCTGTGACCCACTATTCAACCTGTCAACACAGCATCCAGGATGAATAGTGATTGGTTCCTTGGCGTTTAGGCTACCTTTTTGTGAAACTAGGTCACATCCCGCTCACATCGAGCTTTTCTTTTCTTTTTTTAAAATACCACTTTTTGTATTCTGTAGAACAGCAAACAGTCAATGGGAACTTAAATTGGAAGGACATCTACCATGAATAAACATTTATATATGCATCAGATGCTCTTAGGTATAAAATGGGAGCTGAATATGAAGAAACAAATTAGATTAGATAAAATAACAGACACATTGTTCGTTGGTTTGACAATTAAGAAACGTGTATCCAGCCAATGTGGAACTATTGACTTGAAAATACCTAAACCACAATTGATTTTGAAAGTATTGATTGCAACAATTGTTGTTGTAGAATTGTTCCTTTGAGCTTCAGACAACATGTTCAGGACTTCCACTTCTGCTGACATTGAGAGGTTTATTTTAGGGAAGGTGCAACACGTTGACGTAATCGACTTAATCGATAACGTAAATATGTCGATTTACATAGTTACTCCGAGGATGTCAGCAGTACTGCCGCCATGCTCGAGCTCTTGAAGTGGAACCATCCCAGGGCAGCAGGATTCACACTGGATCCGACAGTGTTGTGAAACGCTGCAGGTTGGTGCAGGAGTGTGGAGTCACTCCATGGTCTGTGTGTGTGACGTGTTGGGATCCATCTTCACCATTACTCTCTTTACAGCCCGCTGCACAGGCAGATGTCTGTTGTGTTCCCTCTGTAGTATTTATCAATAGTAACATGCCTGATCGCCCGGTTTATGTGACTGGCGACTACAACTAGACTTCCAGCTGCATTCCCCCGAAAGTTGAGTCAACTTCAACATTTCTGCCGCAGCCGGCTGCATTTCTTTTTTGCAGAACCACCTGCAGCGTGCACTGCTACTTGAGCAGGAAAACCTGCGATTTCATCACAACGCCAGATTCAATGTGAATATTCATCCTGTTTACTTTCCGTCCCCAACCAAACCAAACGTAATATATATTAGCATTACACAGATTACCAGTTAAGACTGGGCTACATTTTGGTTTGTGAATAATAACCTGCAGTGCTTACTTTGTCATATTTATTTGTTAATGATTGAAGAAAATATTGAAATATTAATGACAAGTTAAACAATAGTTGTAATGAAAATAGTTAAGTGAAAAAATAGTAATAATTAAAAAATAATGGTGGATGATGATAAAGGTTAGGTACAGCACAAGTTTAATCATGCTTAATATGGCACAATTTGTAAAAACTATCATGTTTTTTTTCACAACTCAGATACATTATTATTGATTTACAGATGACAACCTGCTATTAACGAGAATTAAAACATTAAAAAAATGGTTGAAGTGTCGGCTCAATTTTTTATTTTAGATAATAGGAATAAATGATTAAATTTCATTTCATTTTTAAAAAAATTTTTGTCCAAATATTTATAACAAGTTTATTTACAACACAGTTATAATAAGTTGCAATAGAAAGTTAATTTCCAGTATTACAATATGGAGCATGATGTTTAAAAAGTCCCAAAAAATAAAGTTGCAGCAATTGAGTAAATCAGCAATTTCAATTAATCAATTAATTGAAAACTGCAGCTAACTATTATTTCTAAAAAAAAGAGTTTTTAAACAATCAATGTCTGGCCTATAAAACATAATAAAATGGTGGAAATACCATTCATAACTTATCAAAAGTCGAAGCTAACATCTTCTCTTGTTCTGTTCAACCATCAGTGCAAAAATGTAAAGATATTCAATTTACCAAGTCTTAGATGTCAGAGCTACACAATTTTTTCATCGACTAACTGTTCCAGCTCTGACAGAGTGGTGCCCATGTAAATCGTTTGTTGTCAGTTTTGAAATGAGCCTGGACAGAGCTGAGCATGCTCGACTACAGCTGAAGCTTTTTAATCTTATCAAACTGTGACCAGGCTAAGGTCCAGATCTGGCAAGGCGTTTTCAATGAATCATTATCATTAGCTACTCAGTGTGTGTGTGTGTGTGTGTGTGTGTGTGTGTGTGTGTGTGTGTGTGTGTGAGATGGATGCAGGATGCATGCTGTTTCACACATTTTTGACAGATATTATGATTAACACGTTGTGGGGTTGATATATTTTGCATCACAACTCTTGTTTTCACTAACAAAACTATTAAAATTATGTTGCACCATTTGCTGGAGTCTGAACATGTCAGTTTAATTATTCATGAACTGAGTTATACACTTAAGACTTTGGTTCACATCTGTACAATTTAGCGTTATCCAATAAAACAGTTCATAAAGTAAGACAATTTATTGTCATTTTAATTTTGTTTCAGATGCAATTCATTTTTTTTTCATGATACCTGCTCGCACACAAACACTTTTCATCAGAGAGCAGCTTCTCGGTGAGTCTGATCTTCACACTGTCCGACTGAATATCTGAAGCAAGAAACTTTGAAGGTGCGAAGCTAGACCAGATGTTCGGGAAGAGATGGTGTGAAAATAAAACGAGGTACAGATTAAGTTGATTAGACAACAACAGTATTTAGAACAAAAGGATACATCTGAATCACCAACAGCTCTTTTTAACCACTGGAGGGCGAATTAAAACCAGTTTTAATTATAATTGACGGTGCAGCCATTGTTGTTGGCTAGAGATGTTCATTACTACACATTCATTTACGACCTATAAAGTGTTGTAGCTGCTCTTTACTTGTTATATTTGTGGGCTGAGCTGTTATAAGATAAACAATAAGTTTAGGGAAGTGGTCGGTGTTTGAAGAAGAAGTCTGAGGAAGTTAAAGATATCTGTAATCTTGAGGTTGTAAACACAGTAACGGCAGGAGAACTTTTACCTAAAGTACATTTTTCAGTAACTTTATTGTGAGCTGGAACTATCGGATCAAAAATGTGAAAGATTAATTCTGAGCGGACATTTGATGACAGCTTCCATCACTCCACAGTTTTAACACTTCAGTGGTGCGGATTTATTTCAGTCCCCACCAATAAAGTACTGAAGCTTCATACCCGGCCCCAGCAGCTGGACTGTAACTCATCATAGAATGGTGCGTTTTGTCAGTGAATAAGCGCTTCAACTCCTCAAAACCTCCAGGCCAAGTTTGTGCATCTTGCTTGCATGCTGATAAAATGTGGTTGTCACAGAATAAGCCTTTAAAGGAACAGTACACACAAAAATGAAGTCATTATATACTTGCCACCATGCTGATGGAAACAACAACAACAACAGTTCATCTGGTGTTATCGAGCCCCTGGATTTATTCATTTTAACTTCCAACTTACGAATTGTGTAAATATGTTTTCAAGGCAAGTCGGGCTCTCAGGGGCCTCAAAAACCTGCAATTATGTTGCATGAGCCTTCTTTTTGCTGTTGTTTTAGGGTGAATTGTTCCTTTAACGTGGTCCAGCTCCTTCGCCAGATTTGGCTGCTTATCCGAATTCCATATTTCAGTAAATGTATTTTCCTTTTTATTCCTCATAAAAATGCTCTTCCATAATGGTCTGTGCCGGCTAACAGGGTGATACAGGTCGTGTGATATGATATGTACAGTAAAGGTGTTTGTGTACCCTCAGCCGCAGTGTGAGTCATTCTGTCGTGAGTCAGGCCTCCGGCAGTCTTTCTTTAACCGGAGCGGTGGAGGAAATGTCTTTTCAAAGGTGACAAACAAATCTGACCGTAACTGGAAATGTGATTAGTGGCTTCAGTTACAACACATTTCCACGTGAAAGATAAAATACAGTACATCTAAATATACAAAAAAAAACTCATACAAAAAACAGTTTATCCTGATTTCTTAGATGTTGTGTACTGCCGGAAAAAATACAAGTTATATGATATTCAAAGCTCCAGTGAAAAACATGAAAATTCAGTGTTTTTTTTACTGCAAGAACTCACCGTCACTTTTATTTTTCAGTCCGACAGACTATGATATCTCTGCGTCTACATGCAGAAACAGCAGCCGGTCCAGGAGACAGTATCATGGCTGAGATCATGTGGCTGCAACATGCCCTTGATTTGCTTTCAGAAAAATTCAAAAAATGTCCCTAAATGTCTTTCCACATGCGGCGAGGCGACCCCCCCCCCACCGAATGCCAGAAGAGTTTCCTGTCTGAAGCGATTACAAAAAAGCTGACATCCTGCATGCTGAAAAACACAAAGTACAGGAAGCTGCTTTTAAACATAGTATAGTCGTTGTGTGAGTGGCACAAGCATACATAGTTTCCTCAATTTCACACACACACAAAAGTGTTGTTGAGTATTTTCTGTGTGTGTGTGTGTGTGTGTGTGTGTGTGTGTGATGACTGCTGCCCTGCGCACCAAAGTGTCCGAGCTCCCTACGAGCCTAATGAGATGTTGTTTATGTGTTTTGGGAGCTTGGCTATCTTTCATGCTGCACGAGCTTCCTGAGTCCAGCCACCTTCCCCGTCGTAAATGGGGGAGGAAATTCCTTAAGAGAGTTTTCAACAGCTATGTGAGGAAGAGCACCGACATCAGGGCAGTCCCAGTCCAATTAGTAGATTTAAGGATAATCATGTATTTGTGTCAGTCGGACATACCAGCACTTCCCCTCATTAACTCCTGACAGACTAATATGGAGATGAAGTTCGTATGAAACTGGTCGGTTGTAAACTTTACGTAAATCAGCGTGTGATGAACGTAAAAACACCAAAAGGACAAAGCTGCAACACCTCTTACCGTCAGGACACCGTTTCCCTCGGTTTGCAGAGAGTTACAGCAAGTTTCACCTCAGTGTTTTGATTTTTTTACTCCCACCACTCTCACAGTGTAGTTCTCAGCCACAGCAGACAGACACTCTCAGAAGAAAAAGCTGCAGAAATCCTCCGAGCATTACCTGCTCAACAGCAAACACACACAATTTTTGTCTTTTTCCACCGACGTTCCAAAACTGTCCAGAAAAAACACCTTCAACCATCCTGAAGTTATAAAAAACGTCCAGAAAGCAAAATGTTTTATTTATTCATTACTACCTTTCAATCATCTACCAACCTTTTTATTTATTTACTGTACAAACTGTATTATGCTTGTTATTAAATCAGACACTCCTAAGCATCTTACTGGACTATTCATACACTGTAATAAACTCTAATAAACTGAAAACTTTGCTGAGCAGCTGAAGGGCACCGGTGGATGAAAGAATCCAGTGGCCATGTTTTTTTAGCAGCCACAATGCATGCTGGGTATGATTTTATTATCTTTTTGTGGTAACAAAACCTACAACGAACCTGTGTGAAAATCATGACAGAGGTACTTCTACAAGACTATGATTGAGTTTGCTGATAACTGAATATTTTAAAATCGGCCCATGTTTTGTCATACAAAGGGAAGTTTACTGGGTCGTCCTTAACACACAGACGGCCCTCTGTGATTCAGGATTAAGTTTCCGACCACATTTTAACCCCTGTCTGCTTACTAAAGTGTTTGCCATATCAGCTTTACAAGATGACAATAGCTTGAGTTGCCCCTCATCATTAAACTGACGGTATGTCAGTTTAAGATACTGTCCTCCTCTCATGCCTCTGTTTTTATCTCCAACTTTAATTCTCTTCTATCCTCTTCGATCTGTTCTTCAGGCATTTCTCAGCATCACAGGAACGCAAGCATGCACACACACAGCAGTCGGCAGTGGGAGATAAAGAGGGGCTGGGCTTGTCTCTGAACACACTCGGCTCTCAGACCTTCCGAGTTTCATAATGGCTCCTCAGGTCAGCGGCCGGCCTCAGAGGTTGCTGCTGCTCCCATCAGCTCACCCCACCATGATCCTGTACCTGCTCTGCACTGCTCTCATCCTCCGTACGTATCCCACTTCACACATTTTTCATTTTAACACACAATTATTATTATTATTTTTTTTTTTATCTCTTAGTATTTCCTGTTTTTTTGAGTTTGCTGCATATTTCCATGAGGGTCCATTGTCCTGCCTTTGTGAGGGATTGATCAAGGGAAGAAGGTGGTTGAGGCATTTTTTTTTTCCTCTTTACTTTCTTTTCTTTAGCTGCAGCCAGCAAACAGACGTCTGCTCGTGAGAGTCTTTGATAACGCTGTGGACTTTTCGTGTTTCGTGTAATGTCAAATGGCTTTTGCTCAATCTGTGTAAGCAGGTGTTGTGGATTCACACACAGTCAACGTGACGGAGGAGGAGCTGAGCACAGCAAAGAGGAACCGCACATTCACTTCTGAAAACAGTAAGGCAGTTTATTTCACTGCTTTTTTGGAGTATGTGTAGCAACTAATTATCTCCTGTCAGTTAATCTGCTGATTAATACTATGATGGTAGTGTCAATATCACTATCACCTTATTTCTATGTTAAAATGTTGACACTGATGGCAACAACAGGCAAAGACAACCTGGCAACCATTCCTGTTTAACCCCTTTAATCTATGGCTCTGACACGGCGGCAGTGCTTTAAATTCAAAGTTAAAGTGACTTTAAATCTAACAGACAGGTAACCTCAGTAAGTAAATCTACCTCCTTCCATCTGAGGCTTTTGTTTAAGGTCCTTTTAAGTGTTTTTTAAAGGGTCATACATAGACTAGACTACTGTACTGCCCTTGATGGTGCTAGCCCGACCTCCGTCTCTGTGTCTTTTAACCAGCTCGCTGTAAGCTTCAGGAGTGATTCCAAGATCACAAATCGTTGAATGGGCCAGCTCCGACTTACCTCTCTGACGTTTTACTACCACATGTTCCCAATGATCCCTCAACGTCGCTCAGGTCCACTGACCAGGAGCTTTTGGTCGTCCCCAGATTAAAGGTTTAAGCACAGAGGAGATCGTGCCTGTGCAGTTGCAGCCCCTAACGGACAGAAAATGTTGTCATTGTTGGCTGTTTTTCAAATCCCGTCTCAAAAAACGTCTTTATTTCATGTCTTTTGATTCACCATAGGGATTGCCTCTCTAGTTCTTATAATCTTCGTGTTTCATTATGGGATTTGTAAGTCTGTCTGATGACCTTGATAACGAGACTCAGCTCTCGTCACAATGGCTTCGCTATCTTTCTCAAGAAATCCTCCCTCTTTCCTATTTAATAAGAATTTGCAGGCAGTGGTGTGGATGTGACATTACTCACTCGCCGAACATTCCCAACATTGCTCAGTGAATGTACTTTTTTTTTTTTTTTTTTGCCTGCATGTACAACAGAATCCTTCAACTGGACGGCCAGTTCACACAGAGACAAAAACAGTCAGACTGAGAATTGGCTGCTAAACAACCAAACATCTGCTGTTATCACCGAGGACGATGGTGAGTGTTTTCTTCTTACTTGCAGGAGGGAAGGAAACTCCAATCCTTATCAGTCCCCTTTAAATTTCCTGTGCTTCAGTAACTGTATGAAACATTACTATGTGCTGTGGTGTCAGGGATCTAGTTTCGCTTTCGGGCAAAAGCCGAGATAAAGCAACATGCGCTGCCGGGCTTCTGAATGAGCTCATAACTTTATGAAAAGGAGTGGGGGGGATTCAAAGAGCCTGCAGACTGAATAAATCATCATATCACAGGCAATTTCTGAAGTTCACCTATTTAAATGCAGGCAGACAATCAGAGCACTGCGATTCTTAACGATATTACCTTGCTCGCCTCTGTTAGCCTGAGTGTGTCAGAGGTATCCATTCTTCTTTGCTTTGCAGAGAATTTTCAAGACCAGGAAATTTACTTCCCGAGCAAACACTGTCTTCAGCACCTCCTGAAAAACCTCAGTCACGAGTACTGCGGTGCACCTTTCCACACAGCAATGCAGTCAGTTAGCACAGCAAAGTGGTGCGTTCTGAAAAATGTCATCAGGTGAGTACCTACACAGTACAGGCTTGTATATATATTGTTACTTATTCTTATGTTAAACATCTACTTAAAATGTATTCTTGGTTTCACACACTTAGATTTCCTCCTGTTCTTCTTTTAAGAACTCTACAATTTGAAAAAAAAAAAAAAAATGCTACAAGAGTTATGCTCCTATACATTTTTTTAAGCTTGTCCTCATTCATTTGACACACAGTTGACCACAAAATCCAACTGGGGCCCAACATAATAATGCTTAACGCTTAAAAATAGTTTACCTACAAATGCCCAACACTAAGAAAATGCATATAGTCATAGTTTAGGACAGTGAGGGGGTCCATATGGGGTCTAGACGCCATTTTAAAAACACAAGACTGAGCCACACTGTCGTCGCTGTTCCTCGATTACCATTAACACACACGTCAATTTATTTGCCTTAGTACCACATGCATCATTCTGCTGCAACAAATGCTAGCTAGAGGGCGCCAAATGTGTGTTAGTCCGCTGCTTAAAGTAGTCCCCAACAAATACATGGAGCAACGTTCACAGCATCTTGTTAAAGAACGAAAGGAAAAATGGAAAATTTATAGTTTTCAAGGAGAAGTCAGATATTGAGAGATGAACTAACACGTTGTTTGTCGTTTCATGGTTCATGTTGACAATTGTAAAAAAAAACAAAAAAAAAACAAAACAAAAACAAAATGTAGAACAATAGCAGTCTTATCTTTAAGCAGCAGTCACTGTTCATTGTCAAAAGCTGAGTTATGTGTGAAGGTTTGTAATGGCTGCAAGTGGTACTAGGAAATGTCCATCATCAAGACCGGGTAAACAGCTGCGCCCTGAGTGCAGAGTATATATGCTCACTTTACGTTCTCACAGGAAATGTTTGACCGCAGCACTCTCTGTTTTACTTACAGGTAGATGTGCCGCACAAAGTGGGTTATCCAGTTTCACAAAAACAACTCACGAAATTACATCAGTTCATCATTAAACACCGTGTAAAATATACTGCAGTGTTTAAAGACGCCTAAAAAAAAGTTTGTCTTTTTGTACAAAGTCAAACCCAGAGAACTGTCAGCGACTGTTGTTTTCTCAGTGAATCAACTGATCGTTCTATAAAAAATCAGAAAGCACATTTCACTGACCAGCAGTCCAAAAACGAAAGATTTAAACACAACATTACACGAGCTGGAACTGGAGACTTTTGTCAACTTTTGCTTCATTAATATCTTAAAATTCAAAGTAATAATGGGCCAGTAATTTGAAAGGTTTCCTTGTGTGTTCATGGTTAATAAATCTCTCGATCTGTTTCAGACCATACAACGCCATGACGATCTGTTTGGAGGAAGTGTCTCAGGTGCTCGGATGTTATTACCCAAACCCCGACATTCAGGACTTCTTCATCTACATCCACTCTCTGTACTTCCAGGACTGTTCCAGTCAGGATCCTCTAGAGACGGATGCTCCACGCAGCATGGTGATCGTCCTCACTCTGATCCCTGTCACCATCATCCCCGTGCTGGTTTATGTGGTGGTTCGGAAAAGTGAATTCCAAGATTGAGTCGTGTTCGGCACCACGATCACACTGTGTTCATGTGTGTTCACTGTGTGATTCTGAGTGTGTTTTAAAGGAACAGTCTCACTTTTTCATAATTACACTACACTGAATTTCATTCTAAAGACAGAGGCTGGTTAGCTTAGCATAAAGACTGGAAGAAGTGGGAAACAGCTAGCCTGACTCTGAAGTTATCAGCACCCACATGAGCGGCAGTAGTTGTCCCTTGTTTCCAATCTCCATGCTAAGCTAAGCTAACCCTCTGCTGACTGTAGCTTCATAATTTCCAAACACATGAGTGGCATCAATCAACTGTAAGAATTGTCCACCATGAAGTCATACTCCCAAAAAATAGCAGCAGTAACTGCTATGCATGCAAACTGTATTCTTTTCAGACATCATGACTGTAGCTACTGTTAGCTTGTTAGCTCAGTTAGCTGTGCAGCTAGCCAGACTACAAGCAGAAAGAGGAGGAGAAAGAGGTTCTTTAGGCCCAGGGCTAGCTGGTAAGCACGCTAACTTTGTTTCTTCAACACAAGACGTTACGTCATTCTGTTGACAGTTTTTTTTGCACATTTTTGAATGTTTTAAGCTGAAATGATTTCATACTGCACTTTTAATACAATATGTACTGATGAATACATCCAATCCAGTCAGAGCCTTTCCTTTAAATGGAGCTTGGTATGTTCGATGGCTTTGTCATGTTGAAACCGGACAGGAGACAACGACAAACTGGTGGAACAAAAAATGCTGAAGCATTAAGATTACTCTGAATCTGAACACTGAAAATCAGAACGTTAAACTCTCATATACTGTATCTGTACATGTTTTCATTAAATCAAGTCAGGAATATGTTGTGTGTGTTGTGTTCATTTCACATGTGAGCCGTCCTGTTTGGTTGACTGAAAATGACATTATGAGCATAGCAGAGGATTTAGAGTTGGAAATGCTTGGAACCATTTGAATTCCCTTTATGTGTTTTTACTTTATTAATTGTTTTTCACCCTTAAAGGTGCGATGCAGAGTTTTTATTGGTGTGTTTACATTCAGTGTAACTCACCCAAACCATTTCTTTGCTCTTAAATCATTTCAGATATATTGTTTGCTAGCAGTCCTGTCTGCTAGCGTGCAGTTTGTAATGCATGTCATTTTAGATGTGCACGTTTCTGCAAACCAAAGATAAGTCCTGGGTCCGCGTATTATTCACAGGAAGCTGAATCCTAACCAGACCATTAACGCAATGTTGTGACACGCGAGAAATAGAAAGGTTAACCTAAACAAACATAAAGATGCAACATGAAGAAATGTTCAGTTGAACCTGTCATTGGTTTTGCAGAAACATACAGTTACTCTGGTGACCTGTCCTTTTTTGCTACTGTAAGTGTGAAGCTCTTTATGGCTTGAACCGCTCTGTAGCGCTACTTGTTGCCAAAAAAATCATGTTGCAACACATGCAAAGTTGCTAGTGGCTTCACACATGCAAACACACACACGCACACAAAATGCATTGTGGAATCTGAGTTCCTGAGTTAAAATTTCAGAGAAAACATGGCCGCTGTTGTTCCTGGTAGCACCTTGTATGTTTGCACGTGTGTGTGTGTGTGTGTGTGTGTGTGTGTGTGTGTGTGTGTGTGTGTGCTGTCTTTGCAAGGGCATTTTTCGCTGCTGACGGGCAGTTGGGTGAAGTTTTCAGGTCAAAGAACATTTCTGGAGCTTCGCAGTACAGCAGCGTTGCAGTGCCGTTGTGAGCAGATAACTGAGCTGAACTGTTCCTTTAAAGGTCGAGGTTAAGAGTCTATTCAAAGAGAGTCCTCATGAGAATAAATACAGGCTAATCTGCTGGGACAAAGGACCTGTGATGTTGCTGGGTCATAATAAGGATGCTGGAGATAAGAAGAAATCATTAGCACAGAGTCTCACTAACACTCCTCTGTATGCACACACACACACACACACACACGAACACACACACAGGTAATTTGCTTCAGCCACAATTTCTCAGTTTCCCCCTTCACACCTTCACCACACACATACTCTGTCCTGAAACTCAGTTTTTTTTTGTAAACTGAACCTGAGTTTTTTTTTTTCTGTTGTTATTCTCATCCTGTGTGAAACCTCAAACAGAAGTTTCAATCCAGAAATGCCTGTTTTAATGACATGATTTATGTGCTGCAGGCAGCTCAACTGAAGAAACGCAGGCCAGTAATTAAGAGATAACCTGCTTTCAGGGTGGCGTCATAAAGCAACTGATGAAACATCGTGTATTTGATGTTAACACACTGAAGACGGACAGTTGTACCCATGATGTTAGCTTCCATTTGGTTTGTGTGGTGTTCCACAGACAGGAGACAGATTCTGGTATAACAGTGATCTACATTTCCTCTCTCTCTCACACACACATCAGTGGCGGTGTGTTCGCTTGGAGCAGATCTCTGCAGGTGATTCTCCCGGCAGAGACGGATCATTGTGTCTCTTATCTCGCAGCCTCTGTGGTCGACAGACGTCCTGCTGCTGGCTGCATGTTTCACATTTTACTGGAGCGCTCAGTCACACCATCACGCTACAATGCCACCTCTTATTGTTTCCTAACTGCAGCAGTTCACAGCAGTTCAGCCAGTTTGATGAAGCTGACGTGAAGATTTTAAGGTTTACTTTAGCAGAGTATTTCCATTTTCTGCTACTTTATACTTCCACTCCACCACTTGGGAGGCAAAAATTACACTTTTTACTCCACAATGTTCATTTGATAACTTTAGTTGCATGTTACTTTACAGATTACATGCTGCATCAGAGCCAAATACATATATATATATATATATATATATATATATATATATATATATATATATATATATATATATATATATATATATATATATATATATATATATATATAAATATATATATATATATAGATATATAGATATATAGATATATAGATATATATAGATATAATTATAGATATAATTTACTTCTACATTGACAATACTGTCAGTTTATCCCAAACCTTCAACTCCAGCATATCTGGAGATCCGTGGTTTTCACTGGACAGGAGGGTAATCTAAAAAGTCACTAATAACTAAATCAGACGCCTCTGAGATGAAGTGGAGTTTAGTTACTTTGCAGATTTAAAGCTTCATCAGAGGAAAAGCAGCACTTTTATTTTAAGATCAATATATTTCAAGCAGCATTTTGATGAGGAAAAAACAAGAACACTGGATCTGGTAAGATGTGTACATACATATACATATAATTTACTTTTACTTGTACTCTAGTGCTTAAGTACATTTAATATCAGATACTTTAAGAGTTTTACGGAACTACAATTTGTATGGTTGACTTCTTCTTTTACCAAAATAATATTTAAACACAACATCTCTATACTTTTACTCAGGGATGACTTTTTTTGTACTTCAGAATGCTACTTGCATAATAACTGCCACTGTAGGTTTGTATAATGTAATATAAATAACATTATATTTATGAACACACACTGTTTTCCACAATAAACTGAAATAAACTGAAGAGAAACTGAAAATAAATCATACATAACAAGAGACGGATCAAAAAAAGGACGGTATTTTGTTGGTATTCAGAGAAACAACTCCGTCACAGTGTCTGTGGTTACAACCTATTTTTTAACCACTGCTCTTATGTATGTAAGATTGCAACATATTAGAAGTGAGGGACCATGAAGACAGACCACAGAACAAACCAGCTGCACATAAAGAGACGCGTCCACACAGTGACAAATGGACGCAGTGACACCTACTGGCTCAAATTAAGACAAATAAAATGATTGCTGCAGCACTTGAAGCTCCTCAATAACACCAGTGAAGGATTACAGTGCATCAGAATGTATTCAGACACCTTCACTTCTTTAAAATTGTTTAAATTCATGTGTTTCCTCACCGGTCTGCGCTCAATACACCATAATGTCAAAGCGTAAACAGAGTATTTGAAATGTTCTGCAAATGCATCTAAGAAAGTGAATTGAAGTGGTCTGAATACTTTCTGATGGCACTGTATGTCTTCTTATTGTTGAGGGAGAGATAAGCTAACTTCAAACAGATCGGGGACATTACAGTGTCTACACCTACAGGAGGTGAAGCAGCAGGAGGTGAGAGGCTATAAAAGAGACGGAGGCTGACAGTCAGGACAGTTCTTATTCTGAGGAGGACGTCAACCCAGGTAAGTCACGAGGAATCTGTTTTCCTGGAGCTGTAAATGTTGGAGGGAATATTTCAATCTGTATACATGAATAGTGTGAGTACGAGCGTGTAGACACTCTCCATTATTTGTATAAATACTGCATGAAATCTTACTTTTGCTCCAGTAATCACACTGCAAGAGTAATCTATTACAAGAAAGGTACATGGACTGTTTTTATCATTTTACTGAAGCAGAAGAACAAACTTTTGTATTCAAATCTCACATTAACAAACACATCAAGACCTATTTTTTAAAATTATCTTACTTTAATGTAATAATTTTAAATGTCACCGTTTTAATTTGATATTTCTTTTTAAACATTTATTTTATGCTTTTAAGTTAATATTGATTTGCCACAACCAACTTGTTTTGACTTCATTTCTTCTCTGGAGCACTTTAAGAATGAACAGCTCCTTATTATTATTCCATTCCATTATTGTTTATAATACAATGACAATATATTGTATTTTATAAGCTACTCATAAGTGTACAGTTAATGTGTAAATTACTGATCTGTTACAGACATAAATATACTGAAATAATAAGACCAGTATTTCCCTCTGACATGTGGTGGATATAAAGTTGCAAAAAAGTGGCAACACTCAAGTAAAAGTACCTGATTTTAGCTCAGTTCAGCTCTAGTTATATATGAGTACAAGAGAGAAAGAGAAGAGTAAAAGTACTGTTTGTATATACAGTGTGACGTTCAGTCACTGTCGCGTAGACAGTCTGCAGAAATGCTGCGAGACTCTTTGATGTTACATAACAGGAAAACCACAATCACCTGGTGGATGCGTTGAGGAGCTTTAAAAGATTTTGTGTATTCGCTCTGTTTGATGTCTAGACTCACTTTAAACTCCGTCAGTCTGTAGATCTGTGGGCTGATTCACGACAAGTGGAGCATTTATGTTTCCTCGCGTGCCGTCACACCCAGGATACACATGTAAATTCAACACAATGCTTCCTTTGCTTCACACGTGTGACCTTTGACACGAGGTTTTTAAAGACTTAAGGCTTCTTGTTTTGTCGCTCTGCTGCTGCTCAGGTAAAAATGGTCGGTCATCGGTGGCTCCCCTGGAATAACAATCCAACATCTGGCTCAATCACAGTGACTTCAGCCAAGCAGGATCAGGAAGTATGTAAGTAATATACGACTCATGCACGGCCACACTTTACTTATTTATAAGCAATATATCAACATTGAACAAATGTTAAATGTTAGCTTACAAATGATAAATAAGGAGTGATTCTTCTAGCAGTAACTGCACTGAAACTGTATTTCCTGACATGTTTCTAATTCATCCTGACCTGTAGTACTTCATACTGATGAACAAGCTCAAGAATTTTATTTTTTTTTAAAATATGGTTTCATAGTTAAATCCTCAGAGCTGTACTTCATCTGATCCCAACAGAAATCAGTTTAATTTAAGGGGAGATGAGAGTCAGGATCTTAAAATGAGAGAAGAGCCGGTGAGAAAAATAAACTTAATTTGAAGCAGACAGGTTGATTTGCATTTTGAGGACATGGAAATAATACAAAGCACATAAGAAGAAGTAGAAACAAGTACTTGCACTTGTTTCAAGAACGTACGACATGTTCAGTAACCGATTTGATAAAAAGGAGATGTTTAAACTACTACTACAAATAATAACAATTAGAAGCAGGCAGGGAAGAAGCAGTACAATGATTATGATGATACTAAAGAATCTGTCTGATGTTGTTTTCAGCGTTGGATTGCCTCGGCAGCAGGAAGAACCTGAGCCGTCAGCGCTTCTGTCCGGTCGTCGGCCTCTCAGCGCTCTGCTTGTTGCTGCTCGTGGCCAGTGTGGCGCTTTCTGTCCTGTGTGAGTGAAAGTCACCGATGAGACGAAAGCAGAGTCATGAATACTTTATTATTTCTTCTTTTTTAGAGGGCGAGATGAGAAGTTTGACATCCCTCTCATGTCTGTGTGTGTGTGGAAGCTGGAATCTGGATGTGATTAGCATAGCTTAGCATAAAGACTGGAGGCAGATGGGAACAGCTAGCCTGGCTCTGTTCAAACATCTTACAATAACTGAATTTCTGTTCATTTTATTTATTTTTTTATTTTTTTGCCACTTGGGGGCATCAGAAACAAGTCATGAACAAAACATTAACAGAATCACTACAATTTAAGTTGCTTATGTCCACATTTTTTAAGTCATCTGTGCTGTGTTTGAATAAAACGTATTAGTCTTTGTCATTAATCTTCAGATAACAACAAGTCAGACAGCAGGCCCGAATGGAAAAGCCTCCTGTTTGACTACCAGAACGTCAGCGAGAGCTACGTCAGTCTCTCTAAAGCCAACAGCGTCCTGAGAGGAGACAACCAGGTCCTGAAGGAGCAGAGCGCCTGGCTGGACGAACAGGCCAGACTCCTCAACAGGACTTCGGCCAAACTCATGTCTGTCAATCTGGCTCTGAGTCTGGAGAGCACCGACTTAATGGAGCAAATCGTGAATCTGACCTCTACAAACTTACAGCTCACGCAAGAACACGCCCGTCTGGTCCGGCTGACGTCCGAGCAGGAGGAGGAGAAGATGAACACGTCTCGAACTATCGAACATCTGGTCGAGTCCAACCAGCTACAAGAACAGGAGGGACAGAGGCTCTCCCAGATCAACGTCCTCCTGAGGGAAGAGCTGCTTCAACTGAGGGACAAGAATGAAGAACTTCTGGAAATCAACGACAGGTTTCAGGGAGAGATCAAAAATCAGAGCGAGCAGATCGCAGCTCTGTTGGACGACTGTGAGGAGGCGTCGAGGCGCAACACGGAGCTCCAGGAGAGACTGACGGAGCTGCAGGAGGAGAACCAGAACCTGAGCAGCACCTTGATGAAGGAGAGGCAGGAAGCAGCGGAGAGAGAGGACGACAGGAGGAACGAGACGGAGAGGATGGAGGCGAACTACCGCTCCTTGGACCTCCACTGCCCTGTGGTTAATCACAAGACCAAAGGTACAGATGATTAAATCCGCAGTGTCAGTGTCCTCTCTTGGTTTGGGAAATATGTACAAAATTGGTTTGAACATTGAAAGTAAATATCTTTTAGCTTAAATGAAAAGCTGGAACAGGTTGATTACAGTACATGATACTGTTGGACAGGGTGGAATAAGATGATTTTTGATCTTCATGTGTTTCTGCAGAGCGTATTTGCACAAAGTGTCCTGACAGCTGGAGGCTGTTTGAGAACAAGTGCTACTACGTCTCCTCCCGCAAGCTCACCTGGAGCTCCAGCAGGTCCTGGTGTCAGACACAAGGGGGCGACCTGCTCGTCATCGACAGTCAACCAGAACAGGTAAGAGGATGAGAAGAAGACCACGTGAGTCACAAAAAAAAGAATTCCCCCCAGGTGTTGTTTAACTTGAATCATCTCTCTGTCTTTAGGACTTTATTTTTGAGAGCAGCCAGGCGTCGGGTCAGAGCGACACCAGGCTGTGGATCGGTCTGACGGATGCAGAGGAGGAGGGGGAATGGTTCTGGGTGGACGGCAGCTCGGTCACAACAGGAGTACAGTGAGTCAAAGTTCTTGAGCTGATTTGATTTGACATAATGTGTTACTGCTACGAAGGAAATAGAAAAGAAAAGACAAAAAAAAAACTGTCTTGACCTGTAACACAGCGTCTCCCTTCGTCCTCCAGATTCTGGCTGAGCAGACCCGGCGTGGGGACGGAACCTGACGACTGGAAGCTGGACGACCCTCTAGGAGAGGACTGTGGGCACATGGACACCAGTGAGGACCCCCTCCAGTCCTGGATGGACGGATCCTGTAAGACTCCTTATAGATGGATCTGTGAAAAGAACCTTTAGATCGTCCACGGACATTTATACATGTCATATTGTAAATATTGCAGTAATACACTACTAAGTTTTCTATGTTAAGGCAATTCTGAGACTATATCAGTATGATATATACAATTGTTTTCATGTATTAAAATGTGAGTGTTTTCTTTCAAAATGAAACAATATTAAGTCCTCAAGTTGCAGGGAATGAAAACAACATCTGCCAGGGAATTTGTCTTTTTCTTACTTTTTTATTTATATAAGGTTAGATTTAACGTAACAGACTGTGTTTTCTTCAAGTGATGATTCAACAAGATAACGTTACGTCCTTCAATGTGAAATGTTGATCCTCATAAAAACATCAAACGAAACAGAAACAATAGCTCATTAAATTTCACATCCTGCAGAAAACTAAAATACTTTAGAAACCGCTGACAGTAAAACCAAATTCAGATGATTTGCTGTTACACAACAGGGAGTTCAGGACAGGCACACAGATGTCGGCTGGAAATAAATCAGTGTATCCGCTGACTTTTCTCCATTTGGTGCGTTTTTAACGCAGAATCTTAAATTGTTGTGATGTTAAGAAGCTCCAAAACAATTCCACATCTGTCCTCTGAAAGACATTTTTGTTTGTGTTGGGATGCATCAGTTAAAGTTAAGTCTGGTGTGATATCATATGTATTTTTATTATTATCATCAAGTTTTCAGGAAACAACCAGCAACAACAATAATCTGTGTGTCTGTCTCTTAATACTTGTTGTGGCTCTGTTCCCACTGAAGTCACCACGTTGTCAAGTCTTGAACATTTCACAAAATATGTATTTCAACTGTTATGTTTAAGGAATATTCTTCATTTTCAACATAATTTGGCGCAATTATTCAGGTTAACCAAAATCTTGGATAATAAACATATCCGTCACCAAATGTCTTGTCTCCTGAGAGAAGCAATCATAGCATAACTTTGATTAAACACACAATCAAAGTAACAGCTGGTACAGTAAAGTGAAAATACGTTGACTGCTGTGTGTAAAAAGGAATTCTGTAAACTTTATTTTTTGGCTGCATTCATAATATTAATGTGAGGATAATGGCTTCAAGAGTCTGGACACATTTGTATCCTGAATGTGCTTTAAAAAGTGCCTTTTCTTTTTAAAAGTCTTTAACATGACTATGTTAATCATGCTAACAAGATGATATGTCAGAAAATATTATCCGCGTATATCTTGTCCAGTATGAAAACGTATTATGATGCAGAAAAAGATTCTTTCTTCTTTCTTCTTCAAAGTTAAGACAACTGTTTCAGTGCACAGATGTCACTTAAGACAATGAAGTTTATCATTAAACTATAAAATATGCTGGTTTTGTTATCTTTGTGTTCACATTTGAGGGATCATTGCAAAAATACTGTGAATATCAGCCGCTGTGTATCATGTTCTCCATTCTAATTTAGTCGTGCCATCAGTCCTTGGTTAAGATATATAAATGAAAGTACTGGACAAATTCAGCGTACAGCATTATAAAGAGCTGAAGTCACGCACCTTCCTCTCTATAGGGGATCACCAAAGCTTATACAATTCATCGTTATAATCAAGCCATTAAATTTGAGACATTTCACCAGAAACCACAAATCTTTGGTGCCAACCCTTCTTTCAGTGTTGAGATATTTCACTGGAGTAGTGCAAACTTTGGCCTAGTTATGGTGCTAGAGAAAAAGAAAAAGGACAGGTATCACCAAATTATTAAGAATTATACTTTTGGAGCCTGTCTGTACAAGATTTAATGGCAATACTTTAGAATTAGGTGGGACATTTTACTCAAAACTAAAAAGTTTAAAAGTTAAAAAGACAAATTCTTCCAATTTCATTCAAAATTCTAGTAATTTAAGTCTCTGGAGCCAAAATGGTGGCTTGACTGACCAATTCTACTATAGCATGGCTAAGAATATAAATTATTACCAGTCTTTTAAGATAACTTGTTCTTTTAATAAACACTAATCTCATGTGAGGAGTCCATGACTACTCCTGCTTGGCTTTTCTCCTCCTGCAGAGTCTAAGGCAAAGGAATCGTACTGATCCCACTACAATGGCTGTCAGCAACAACAGTACTGCTATCAAAACACATATAACATCCACAGAATGATAGACATACCACGGCATTTTATAAGACTCAGTGCGTAAATGTGAAGCCCCTTTGTGCCGCACAACAAACTCAATCCAGTAAAGAGCCTTTTCTAGAGGATGCATCGGTTGATCCCGATGCAGAGCAGAGAGGCGCTTCATGTTATTTCTGTAGGATGGATCGTGGAGAACTTCCTGTATCGCTTCTAAGAAGTTCTGATGAGTGAGTTTGGTGGCATCCACCACCTTCGCCGCTCCTCGCTCCTCCAATCTCAAAACGTTCTCAAACTGGTCAAACAGGAGAGGTATGCCTATTATCGGCACTCCGTGGTAAATTGACTCATAGACCCCGTTGGTACCACCATGAGCCACGAAGGCTTTAATCTTCGGATGACCCAGCAGGTCATTCTGGGGCATCCATTTCACCAGGAGGGTGTTGTTGCCCAAATTGTTGGGGCGCTCACCGGCATGCCTCCAGATGACCTTTTGAGGAAGTTGGGCAAAGGCGGCAGCGATTTCAGAAGTGATTTCTGTAGGTAAGCCTTTGACGAGAGTACCGAGAGACATCAGGATGACTCCGTGCTCTCCCGAACTTTGAACAAAGTCCTCCAGCTCTGACGATAAAGGCTCAGAGGGCTTACACTGAAAACCACCGATGTAGACGATGTTTGGCAAGGTGGGTCGGGGGAATTCAAAGACAAAGTCCACCCGCATGAGCCAGATGTCGGCTCCTTGGAGAAGATGATAGAAGTTCACATCTGGACCAAAGTACCTGTCTACCAGTCTATCATAGTGGGGGCATACTGCGAACTTTTCAATGCATATGTTAAGGATATAGAGGAATATGTTCTTGACTCTTTCTCCAAAGGTCATTTTATCCGAAGCAGCATTTCCTGAAGTTGGAACGTAGGATGTTGGAGATGGAGCCACCACAAAATGCCCCTCTGCGCTGGTGATCCATCTCACGTTAAAAACAGTCGGCAGCTTCAGTTCATGAGCAACCAGAACTCCAACAGGCAACCCCGGGTCGATAAGAGCCAAGTCAAACTGAGTGTCACGAATACTCTGCATCAGAGTCTTGTTCTCAAACATTTCCACCGCCAACAGACTGGCCTGCTGGTGAATCTTTGAAAGCGCAGTGAGCATTTCCCAATAGAAGCTCATGAAGCCGATAACAGACGCTCCCTCTTTCTGAATCGCCAGCATCTTAACCAGGAAGGTCACAAAGAAATCCTGCTCCTCTATGCTGATGGCCTCTGGCAGGGTGACGGTGATGGAGCTGTAATGTGGTGCGTCTTCTTTTACGTACCAGCTGGTGGCCGTGCGGACCACGGTGACTTCATGGCCTCTGGCATGGAGCCTCTGGATCAACAGGTTCATGTTGACCCAGTGGCTTCCGTCCACAGGGAACACCAAGATCTTTCCGCCCTGGACGGTGGGGCCTGTCAGGAGGGACAAACTCACCACCAGCAGCAGAAGTGAAACTCCTGGGATGCACCCCATGGGTCACCTCTGAGGAAAAGAGCAAACGCACACACTGAATTAATTATACATGTGTGACAGTTAGCCAACCTTCACGGTTCAATAGAAATATCCACTTTATATGATTTATTCTGCTGAAGACCCACTGAGAATCAGATGACAAGCAGCTATGATACGAAACAAACTACAACAGACTGGCATGCCTGTTTTGTAAAAAGGTAAGCTAACGTGACATTAGTCTATCAAGTGCTTTAGATACGGATGTATGCTAACGTTACTTTCAGTCTGATATCTTCTGTGTTGCCAGTCAGATTTGAAGGTTCATGTCTGCAGTAGACTATCTAAAGTGACATGTTGTTCATTTTTCATGGGATAAAAAATAAACAGCAATGTGATCCAAGTCCTTTTTAACAACACTCATACATGTGGAATCACTCTCCAATAAAGTAAAACAACATCCTCCCGATGCCCAAAAAAATAGAGTTGAGTTAGTTACTCAACATGTTGCTGTTGCAGCAAGTAGTAACATTTTGTCTGATTCAATGAATATATCCAATTTATGGGATTAAGTTAGCTAAAGTCCCTCTGAGAATCAGACAAGGAGTCATTACATGGACACCAGAGTGCCTTTGCTTGAAAAAACAATTGCTGCTCTAACACTTCGGAGTTGGACTGAATAAAGCCTGGTTCCAAAGGCCACATCTGTTCTCAGCAGAGACTTCCTACCAGGCTAAAAACACTAGCAGGCTTTAAAAACATTTCTCTCCAGCACCCATTTCCCTCTTTGCAGGTTGAGAAAGCCAAAACAGGAATCTAACCGCATGCATACAGATCAGCAACTTCCTCTGATTTAAAACTGCTGAACATAGTTATTTCAGAGTGCTTTAAAGTTAGTATCAGCTAAACAGAATCTCACTTCCTCTGTAAAGCTGTGACGGCAATTGGTTGTTGAAAATGGAGAAGTGTTGCAGCCTACCTTAAAAAGCTCTGAAAAAAGTTGAGAAATATCAGTGTGAGCCTCTGGATGAGCGAGGTCCAGCTCCTACTCGGACAGGAATCCAAACTCCAAACCCGATTACTGTGTTACATAAGGACGGGAGGGAGGTGGGGGAGGGTGGGTTCGACAAATGGACTTCAGATGTGTGTGTGTATATTTTGAAACGGGAGGAGAGGCAGAGGGTTTTCCCACAGAGGACGTCCTCTCTTTGTGCTGTACACACAGGACTGCAGGGAGACATGCAACCACCCACACACACATCCACACACACACACTGGGCAGCAACACAATATTTTCCCCAAAACTGTTTTTGTCTCGCATGCTGTGATCTGGACAATGAGCTCATCATGCAAAATTAATCTCCAGGAGAAGGATGCTGAGTAAGTCATCGGGGGGTTGTAGCGGGTCGTCCAGTTATCAGTGCTCCCCTGGTTTCACTGTATCCCAGCCTCTGCCATTAGTGTGTGAATTTGTGTGTGAATGTGTTCATGTGTTGTAAAGCGCTTTGAGTGGAAAAGAGCATATAGAAACCTAAGTCCATTGACCGAGTCCAAGTCTCGGGCTGCAACTTTGCAGGCACAATCGTGGGTAGTCAGCGAATCTTGAGGGCTGTGGAAACTCACCAAACTACCAAAACAACTACAACTAAAAACAATTACTTTGTTATAATGAGTCTTTTACTCTCATCACCTTCCTCTTCCTGCTCACCTGAGTTCTGTTTCCCTCCCCACACCTGTCTCACATCAGCCTTGTTGGCACTTCTGTTCCTGTTTTTATGTGAGTCTTTGTCTTCATCCTTTCAGCTTTCATTAAAGCTCCCTCCTTTGTTGAACCCGCCCGCCTCCCTCATCTGCAACAATCATGGTACGTAAGCTAGAAACAGCTGTGTGAAACTAATGTTGAAACCTCTTCCTCTTTCACAGAGGGGTCATGTGTTCATGCAAAGCAAAACAGCTCTCAATGAATTCGTGCCTCACTGCATTTCACTGAGTGTCTGTGTGAAGGCGTGTTATCATGATCTCGCCTTACTCCGCTCTCACTGTGGTCGTCCTGGCCGTCGTTGGAGGCTGGTGCCTGTGTGCAGCTGATGTTGGGGATTTCGCTCCATGCCTGCAGTTTTTCTACAAGTCTTGGCCTCCTAAAGGTCTGTCTGGGACCCCCATCTGCCAGCGTTATTACAACCAGTACCGCTTCGCCACCTTGTACAGTCGACCTCGACGCTCCCCGTGGTTTTCGGCATATGTTTACTCTGTACCGGCAGGGAAGAGACCCTCCGCATCTTGGAAGTTTGAGCCACAGGTGAGGATCTTTTTGAATATCTTGTTGTCTGATTCATTGATTTGAAAATTAAAAATTAAAATATTAAAGAAGGTGAAAGTCGAGGGGCAGTCCAAAGACGGTATAAGCATGTTCACAGGCTTTGATCTGAAGTTTTGCTGGTTTATTCAGATGCTTACGTCAGCACTGAAACAGGACGTGAATATTAAACATCCAAAAGACTCTGTTTGATTTCGTACAGATTGATGTTCCAGTATAGCGTCATTTATGTAACGTGTTTTGGGGAAATAACAAGAAAAGGCAGAACTGAGCCCCAGTAAAGGAGAACTGAACTCTCCACGCTGCAAAGAACGTGTGTATATTTTTAGTTTCGGTAACCCTGGACGGTAAACTGTGACGACATCGCCAAAACAACTTGGACAGATGAATTTAAAGTTCTCTCTTTAAAACTCAAGAATTTATATCTACTTATACAAACCGTCGGTTAACTAGTTAGCATAGTTAGCTGTGCATCTAGCAGTCCTGACTTGGTCAGTGTTGGTGTTAACATTGCTAGCAGGGGAGCTTTGGACCAAGACGGGGCAGCGCTAGCTGATTAGCATGCTAACGTCATTAGATATCTCTGCAACCGAATACATTGACATCAAAAGTTGTTTTTTTCCAACTCGAATTCTTTATTATAACTACATCACTTTTTTCCTCCAACCGATTAAACAGTTAGCCTACCCAGGAGCTGACGGCAACATGATCCCCTTCCCTCCGGGCCCTCTGGACCAGAACGTGGTGGAGAGCCAGGCGGTGGACCAGGACTACATTAACTCCACCTACTCTCGTGGCCACTTAAACCCCAGCCTTCACCACCAGAGCCGCGAAAACCGCTCCGCCACCTTCACCCTCACCAACGTAGTGCCTCAGAAGGCAGCCTCTAATGAAGGGCCCTGGGAACTGCTGGAGAACAGTGTCAGCAAAACTCTGGCGACCTACTGTCTCAGAGAGTCGTACATCATCACCGGCATCATCCCGTATCTGAACGAAGACCGCTGGCTCAAGAATCATCGCGTTGGCGTGCCAGAGTATATTTGGTCGGCCTACTGCTGCCCAAGCTACAACAACAGTCTTCCAGCGATACTGAAGGATGCGTTTCCCACGTACGCTGCGATCGGCCGCAACGACCGCAACAGCTCCCAGGAGATTGTGCCCATAAGTGAGAAAACTAAGAAACAGTTCAGGGGATACGATGTGAGACAAATGCCACTGGAAACACTTGAGATGTATCTGAAGGACAGGTTCAAAACTGTTGTCAGTGTTTTTTATGAGCGGTGCTCTGGGTCAGACTGATCCTGCACAGACGGAGACACAAATACACAAACTAAATAGTTACAAATGTTAATGCTCATTTCACGTAATTCTGACAAATACAAGTACAACATTTCTTCCTCATTTGGTGAATTTTACTGGCAGTTAGAGCTCCTGTTGGTAAGATATTTGATTACTGAGGCTTTGTACGTTGAGTCAGCCAATATCCAAAATTGTTAGTATTCTGTCTCCACTCTCGCCAGCAGACGAGGAGATGTTAGTAAAGCATAAAGACTGGAAACAGAGAAACAGTTAGCCTTTCAAAGAGCTCAGCACGTTGACCTGGCATCCAAACATTATTTGATGGCAGTGCCTCGCTCGCTCAATGCTTTGACCTGGTCTCTAAATTCCCCGGGTCCCTTCCCGATCGAGCATCCGTGGGACATGCCGGATTAAGAATAAGGCCTAATTAGGAGCATCCAAACAGAACATGCTGTTCACATGACCTCAGGCTCTGAACACCTGTAGCTGGTCTCAGTGGTTTTAATGCTGCAGCTCATTTGAGACCCGTGGGCTTCGAGGTGCGGCCTCCATGGATCGGGCTTGTTCCTGCATGTCCCACGGTTGAATCGGATTGGGGAATTTTGAGGCCAGGTCGACGCCCTGAGCAAATTTTGGTCCTCTGGCGGAAAAGTTTCTGTGCTGCCATCAGGGAGTGCTGTTACCGTGACGGGGGTGGACACAGTCTGTGAAGGTGGACCTAAGTATTCCCAGCAGAACACTGCATTATAACAAGATGATCAATGTTATTCTCTTCACCTGTTAGTCTTTAAAATCATTAAGGTTTTGTTAGGTGTAGGGACATACACTACTCACTTCAGAGGGATTGTGGTCCTGCTTTAAAGAAGCCAACACTGACTTTACTTCACTGACTGACTATAAAGGACAGTCACATGTTTCTTTCACCCAAAGATATTTAGGAAAACGGACTAGAAGTAGAAGTACCTCATGTCTTCATCACTTTAGTCAAGTTCTTATCAGTTAATCAGCTTACAGATATTTGTCTGTTAAGTATAAATATGTAGCCAGAAGATTCTTTAAGTTAGCTTAGCATAAAAAAACAGGAAACACTGGAAACAAATAGCTTAGAATAGCCTATATTTAATCTATCTTGAGCTCACTTTTATATAAAAATTGTATCTTGTCTGTTTAATCCACACAAAACATATATACAATGGTTTTCCTTTTGTCTAAGCACATGTAGAATTTAAAGTTTCCACTGCAACAATCACTCTGGACCAGGAGGTGGTGACCTTGTGCAATACATACAAGCTGCATTAGTACCAGCTTCAGTTGACTTTACTCTGCAACTGGAGGGATTTTACCACTAAGTTTCATCTATTTTGATTATACAAATAAACACTGGACCTCATTTTTACAAAATAATTCAGATGAGTCTTTGATTGTATGTTTAAAACTTCCACATTTTCATATTTTTTGTGCTGAGTCTTTCTGTCTTTGTGCTTTAAATCGAGAACAAATGCAGGTTGATTGCAGAGATGAGTCACGGAGACAAACCTGCTCCATGAATTGGCTCAACTGTTCTGAAGCTGTGCCAATGTTTTTTTTTTTCTTCCTTGTAATGATCACTGAGACACAGGTTTTGTCATATCAGACTTGTTGTGGATTTATTGCATGAACAGATGGTACAGTAGCACAGATGTACAGAGGCCTCAACATGTGTGACACCACACGCTGATGTGTCAAACTAGATTATTTTTGACAGAAATGCATCTTAGTACGGACCCTGTGACATTCTCGGAGTGAAGAGCTTGTCCCACACCTCCACCTTCATGATGGCCCTGCCCAGAGGTGACATGGTGACCATGATGTCGAGGTTCCTGCCCTCATATATGAGACTGGAGCCGGTGGCCTCTGCCCGCACGAAGTTAACCTGCTCTTTGTTGTAATACATCTCTTTGAACAGAGCCTCGTTGACCTCTTTGCCCGGCTCGTAGAGTCCTATGGCCACCCAGTTCTTGTACGCGCCATAGTCGTAGGGCACAGAGAACATTATGACTAATTTCTCTGTTTCGCCTTTGTTCTGCTGGAACAGGTCGTAGGCCAGGAGGCCCACCGCGCCGGAGGCTTTGGCACTGGTCTTGCTGAAGTTGCACACCTCGGTTTTCAGTGGGCGCACGATGGGTTGGGGTGGACTGTGGCAGTTGCCGCTCTCCAAGTGAACCCTAAGAGAGGAATAAAAGTGAGGGCAAAAACTAGAGGGTGAGAAACTGGCACCTTGTCATTTAAGCAACATTTTGTGTCCTAGAAAACAAGCAGCACCACTGTCTTAAATGCACATAATGAAGGTGCTAAGTCAGACAATGTCTAGAGGTAAACATGAATGTCACGCTGTGATTCTACCCTCCCACTGCGGCTACACGGTGCAGAAACAAGTAACACAGACACCGTTCACCCCATTACAAGACACTGTGCCATCAACGTGATTCTGAAGCTGTTATTGTGCAGTGAAAAAGTTACATGATGTTGCTTTAACTTCAGTTTATCCATTCAAAGTTTATGAACATGCACTTATTGTTTTAACAGTTCTTACACGGGGTCCAGCAGGCAGTAGTTATTGGTGACGTTGGAGATCTCAATGGTCACATTTCTTCGGCTCTTGAGGTTCGCAGCCAAAGCCTCTGCAGTTTCACTCATGGTGATGCTCCTAAAAGGCTGCGACAGATCACAAGAAGTTTAAACTGCAGATCAGTTTACAGAGCCTGTAATAAAATACCTACAGTACGAAATCCCTCTCATACATCAAAATTCACTAATAGTACTTGTCAGTAAGGAAAAAAGAAGCTTACCTGTCTGGATCAGAGGTGTGCAGCTCGCTCAGAGAGTGTCAGATTTGAAACACTGCGTTCAGTCTGTAGATCTTTCTTGTTCGGGGAATGTGTGGCACCTAAATCCCACCCAAAAGTGTCTCCACCCAGGACACACACCCACTCCCTGTTGCTCACTGTCTCAGACTTTTTTTTTGTCCCGTCTTCACCTGAGGCGTGTACACAGAGGCATGAGGACAGGGTGCAGCCAACCAATATAACATCACTGTGTCTTTTTGTTTTCATGATCCTTTTTGTTTTTCCAAGCGAGGAGCCGGTTCGTTCGGCTTTTGTCTCACCCCACCCTGCGTCTGTATGCACCACACCTCCACACCAGTATATGTGATGTTCTCACTGTCTGAATGTGAAGACAACAGTGTGATGATTTCACCGTCAGTGAGGACTGTTTCATGTTGTGTCCACTGGAGCAAATCTTTTAACTGACTTTTCATTTTGTTGTTGAATGCATGCAGATGTTTGTGATCATACAAATTAAAGACGATACCAAAGACATTCAGGTTCATGAGACTGATTTTTATTCAGTTAAATCATCCATACATGATGTGCATGACAGACAAATTGCATGTAGGTTTTCAGGAATATCTGCATGGACTGTGTTTAAAAGATTTATTCCACTTATTTGCTTTTAATCTCACAGCTTTACAAACAGACTCATCCCATCCTGTCATACAGCTCCATTTTGATAAAAGCTCTGCCCTCATCGGACATGGTGGCCCTCACATCCACCGTTTTCCCCTGAAACTTCACCCCAGAGCCGTTGGCCTCGTGGCGCACAAAGCTGTCCTGATTGTCGTTGTACATGCGCTTGAACAGACTCTTGTCGCAGGGCTGCGACTTATCGAAGATGCCCACCCCCAGCCAGTTCTTGTAGAAGTTGTAGTCGAACGGCACAGAGAACATGACGGCCATGAGCTCCGTGCAGGAGCGTTGTTTCATGTTGAACATCTCGTAGGTCAAGATGCCCACGGCGCCTGATGCCGTGTTGTCGTCCTTGGTGAAGGAGAACACCTCGGTCACGTTGGTGCGTAGGGTCGGCGTGGGAGGGCTGAAGGCGAAGCCACTTTCCATGTGAACCCTGGAGGGCAGAAGAGGAGGGATGCAGTCATTAGTGTCGGTACTTAGAAGTACTGAGATTTTTCAACTTGAAATCTAGTCTCACAATGTAATAATACTTTACTGCAAGTAAACACCTTTCATTTAAGATTCAATGAGAGAAAAAGAACAGGAGTATTATCAGGTTAATGTACTTCAAGTTGCAAAAATTAAACTGCAGTAGAGTTTGTTTTTTAAACTGAACCCGGCCCAGCCCCTCCACCCTCCACCTTGGTGTGATCAGAGTGGAGGGGCTGGGCTGGGTTCAGTTTAAAAAAGGTTCTGTGTTTTAGGGAAATCATGCATTGTTATTATGTCTATCTCTACTATAATTTTCTTTTCAAGTTTTAACCTTTTTTCCCCCATAATTCTTTTTTATTCATATATTTTTTTCCTCAGATTTCAGAATTTGGAGATTCAAACGAGAATTTTGTTGAATTTTGAATGAGAACTGCTTGGAATTACCAAATGAGAACAATATTTTATGCTGTTTCAGGGGAGTAATCTTGTTGCAATAGTTTGTTCCTTCCACCCTGCACAGACTGCGTTAAAGGGGCTGATATCTCTGCAGCATTTTACTGTTCTATTAGACGATCCAACCTCTTTGGGTCTAAAACAATTATTTTAATGAAACCATCTCAGACATTCGGCGCTGACATGTCTATATGGTGAAACTACTCGTAAGATCTACAACCTGACGAGGGACCCAAACTAGAAAGTGCTTTATTTGTTTTTTTGTCTAACAGGGAGTCTTACTTTGGTTTCCAGAGACAGTAGACCGAGCTGAGGTTAGTGACCTCCATCACACAGAAGCGGTTGGTGGTCAGGGCCACAGCGTGGGACTCTGCAGTCTCAGGCATGTTGACGGTTGCTGGATGACGGCTGAATGATAGAGGAAGAAAAAAAAGAGCTGTGAAGGATTTATCATCATTAGAACTAAAATCTCCCTGAGTATAATTTGACTATGTCTTTTATTTTACATTCAGGGCTGAGAGGCATGCAAGCAGTCATTCTAAATGACACAAAGATAAAGTACGATGCATTATGTTACGCCCAGCAGCACACTGTCACGAGATAAAGTGTTAAAGGCATCTCTACTAACCATTACTACACACTATTATCTACCAATATTACCACCAGACATTTGTTTTTCCAAACAAGCCTATCTTTGGTGATTGCTGCATAACTATGTCAAAGTAAATGTACTTACTTTATGTCTCACACAGGATGGCGGAGAGGCTTCTGAAAGCAGGTCTGACTTTGGATCGGACACAAGTTTGAAGTCACACCCTCCCCAAGAGAGTCACACCTCTCGTCAGTGTGAGCTGACAGGAGGTGTGTCCGTGCTCCGTAGTCAGATCCTCAGAAACCTACCTGTATAATAATGTAAGTGTGAACTGTTAAGTCTGCAGCTTCAGTGAAATAGACTGGAGAACAGGAACACTGTGTGAATTAAACAACTCAGTAATGATGATCACTTTGGCACAAGATGGAAAATCACCGCTTGCACAGGGGAACAATAGATAAGCCCTCAGTGTCTGACAGTTGGTGGAGAAAATACCTGAATGTCTGCTGAGATTTACAGAGTAAAGAGTAGCAGACACACCTGTCAGACAGCCGGTACACCTGATGACAATGACTCATTTTGGTCGCAACCCAAACCCAAACCGGTTCAACACGCAGAACTCTTTGTGACAGTTGGGGATGCATTCATTTATTACATGCACTGTCACTCTTTTTACCACAGGCTTGAAAAAAACAGTCTCAGTGCGATTTGTTATGTTTGAGTGTGTTTAATTAGATTTCGCGTTGAGAAACGAGCTTCAACTTCATGCAACACACACTGTCATTGTTTTCTGCAGGTGGAGCCGGCTGCAGCAGGTGCTGAATAGATCGAAAGGTGGTGTTTAAATAAGTCGTCAGTCCATCAACAAGAACAGAAAAGATTGAGAGACGCACACACAAACATGCACATGGATGGATGACTGAACAGGCCTACTGCAAGCAAGCCGGAGGGCTTTAGGGGTAAGCTGGATGCTAAGAGACACAAAACGACCACAAAGAGACACAATACAACTACTGAGAGACACAAGGCAACCACAAAGAGACACATTCCTGCAGAGAGACACAAAGAAACTACAAAGAGACACAAAATAAACTACAAAGAGACATAAAACAACTACAAAGATATGCAAACATAATATAAAGATTCAAAAAGAGGCACAAAACAACAACAAAGAAACACAAAGAACTACAAAGAGACCCTGACCACAAAATAACAACAAAGAGACATAAAACAACCACAGAGACACAAACATACCACAAAGCAAGAGCACTTTTGTTTTGAAGTTCATTTAGTCATTTATACTTGCAGTGACGCCGTGTGCACGTAGATGCAAATGTTCTTACTAACTGAATGCATCAGCATCAAGACATTTGCTTCATTTCAGATTGCAGAACATCGTCTTGTTAGAATTTTCCTGGTGTTTTTCTGACACGTCGTCTTGTGATGACTCCTGCAACAGAACATGTTGAGTATTTGAAATATGTTTTTTTTTGTGTGTCTCCAAACGAGGGAGGCAGCTGTCTTTCACAATATCAAAGATGTAAACACGTTCAGTGTCAGCTCAGGTGAATGAACGTACAGTATGCGCAGCATTTCAGCCTACAGAGCTTCACCAAACCGTCCTGTTCCTGTGGAGAGTCACATCAGTAATCGAGTGGCTTTAGATGAATGAAGTACAGCTCGTTGTATGTGTTCGAAGACACACAAAATGAGCGCAGACAGACAGAAACTACTACCTGACCTCATTACATTAGTTTTGTATGGCTTTTGTCTTCAAACAAACAGAATGCATCAGATCATTTCATACATTCGCTGCCAGTCAACATAAACATGCTGCTGCAGTCAGTGATCCAGTCATCGCTGATCAACTGCTGTTCCTTCATTTTTAACCTCTAGCACCATCTTGTGGTCAGTTGACATGAAAATAAAAAAACATGCATGAGTCGCCTGTAAATTATCCAAACAACTATATTAAAGTTGAGCCTTCTGCATGAAAAGATTCCACCACCAGATAGACTATTTATTTTGAAGGCTATTAAAAAATGTGGCTGGCCAACTTTTCATCCGCACTCAAAGAGTGACACTGTGTTTTTATGAATTATTCAACAGTTTATTTGACAAGGAGGATACAGGTGAACATCATTACATCTTTATAAAATGCAATCAATGTATTATGAACAATATGAAAAAACAACATGTTTACAAAAAAGCTTTGAGCAGAAGATCTACAAAAATAATCTAACAAATATAAAAATAAATCATATATTTGAACAGAATACATGCTTACTCTTTTATAAAAGATAGAAGCAAGCAGCAAACTATTAAGTGCAATAAGAACCATATGCAACAGATCAGTATGAAATACCCTGACACACCAGACACAAAGATACAGTTAATGTATTGAAATTAAATGTATTGAAATGGTTTTTGTTCAAGTTTTAGCTGTTTGTCTACGAACCCTGTTTGGATGTATTTGTCCCACAACATCGCAGCAGCCATTGGTTTTCTATATAATACTGTTCAGTATGAAAATAATGCAATGATAATGTATTTCTTGGCTTGATGTGAAGGATTGCACAACACAAAAAATAAGAAAAGTACACAGGTCAATTTTCGTTTGACACGGAGTGAATGAAAACCAGTGGCTTCTGTTAAGTATGAGAGGAATCTGTCCATCCAAAGATCGAGAACAGACAGCAACACGCATGTTTAAAAACAATTAACTGTGAGGTAAAATACAATATTACCTGATTAACAAACAGGCCAAAACATTTAATAGCAGACATACTTTAAAGGCTGGTATTTGTCTTTACCCTGTCGATGGCTCTGAACCGTCACTGGTTCCTGTTCAAGATCCTTAAAAACGGCTCACAAATACATACTTTTTACTGAAACAGCTGTAGATCATATCAAATGTATAAATTATAAAAATGGCTCTAAAGATGGTAATGTCTGTCCACCACTTTGATCCAGATTAAAATATCTAAACAACCATGTGAAGAATTGCCAAGAAATGTCCAGATAACATATGTCCATGACTTTGGTGACCAACAAAATGTTGATGTTTTTCATATGTTTGATTTAAAGTGAAATACCTCAGCTTGTTCATTACTTTGCTTTATGAACAGATAACTAAAAAAAAACTGTTCATTTTCTTCCACTTATCGGGGAGCAGTGTTTTTCATTTTACCTCACCAAGTAAATCCCAGACCAGATGAGATATATTATCCCTCCAGTGAGTCGTGTATCTGCCCTGAGGTCTTCTTCCAGTTCGTCGTGCCCAGAAAACCACCTACAGAAACTTGGCTGCTTGTATCCGCAATCTAATTCCTTCCGTTGACTCCGGACAAATCTGCCTGTCTGCCTCACTCTCCATTTTCCTGTCACTCATGAACAAGACCCTGAGATACTTAATCTCCTTTGCTCGGGACAGGAGCTCAACCCCAACCTGGAGGAATCATGTAAACCGGCCACAGGAGGGATGGGTCTCCTCTCCAGTATTCGGAACACCGTGGCCCCTCCCAGACCAGAACCAGACCTGGGAGGGCAGCTCGCCAGGGAGCCACTGGTGACCGGGCCTTATACAGCAGGACTGGGACCTGGGAATCGTGACCCTAGGCCTCGCAGACCGGTCAGCTGCACCCTGATTTACAAAATGTTGTAAATGACTGAGACTTTAAACCAGTGATTTAGACCATGAACTCATCAGGAAACTGTTTACAGAGATAATAAATCAAGGGAGAAGTAGGGTCATTTTCTCATAAGCTTACATACAACCTGACTTATTTTTGGAACCAGACTAGTCTGCTGGTCATCACGCCTTGGATGCACAGATAAGGCTTGCCACTGGATGAATTCTTTGTTTGATAATTTCTTGGGATTTGTCAAGGAAAATATAAAATATTCTCAGCTGTATCCTTTAGAACCAATACGGGGAGCAGGACAGCGGTTCACATCACGTCCTCAGCCTGACAGTCACTTCTGAGGGAACATGGACCCAGCAGTGATGGACGACAGCCCCGTCTTCCCTTCGATCCATTGGTTGTAGTTGGTCACTTTGGTGTAAACCCCAGGTCGGAACGCCTTCGAGCAGCCGTCGCCCCAGCTGATCACTCCAAACAGGAAGAGCCTGTCACCGACCTCGCACGCCAGCGGGCCCCCCGAGTCTCCCTGCAGGCGAACAGACGAGCACCGTTAAAGAGAATCAACAGACGGATCTGTGGAAGCAGAGCCTGATCGAGTCGGGACTTGTAGTGAATACCTCGCAGGCATCTTGGCTCCAGTCGGGACGCCCGGCACAAAACATGTTTTCAGTGATCATGTTTCCATAATAGTCCTCGTGTCGACACATATCGTCAGCGAGGAGATTCACCTGAGCTTCCCGGAGGTACTGAGACTTATACCACAGACCTGGAGAGGAGACAAGCTGTTAAAACCAGACAAATACTCAAATCATGATGTTAAATAGATATAATTAGTGGCTGGAACAAGCGGATTATATTAATCTAAGTGCTGCAGTTAAAGGCATATTGTGTAAGACTCCTGCATTTTTGTAGTTCAAACCCGGAGAAATCCAAAGTTCACTCAAGGTAACGGTGCGTTTCATGAGTAAGGAAGTAGTAGCAGAATGTGATATGACTCTGGGTGTTTATTCCTCCAGTAGGTCTGGTTCTCTACCAGACTCTCTCCATCCGTCCAACACTCGACAAACATTTTTTGTTTTGTTTTAATTGCACTATTACATCATGTGAGTTTAAGTATAGTTTTAAGTCTGGCTCTCTACTTTCCACTTTTCCTCCACAAGGCATATCAGATTGCTGGGAGTTACTTTGCAGATTTAAATTTTATAACATGAGATTTTTTGGGAACTACAGAAGCCCTATACAGCCATGCGTCAAAGATTATATTTCCTCTGTTTCCTTTTTGTGAGTCAGTTTTGAAATGTTTTCTTAAGATCTTAGCTTATTTATGTTATGATGACGAGATAACGAGATGAAGGATCAGAGAATCTAGTAAGT
Organism: Acanthopagrus latus; assembly: GCF_904848185.1. Classification (NCBI taxonomy): domain Eukaryota; kingdom Metazoa; phylum Chordata; class Actinopteri; order Spariformes; family Sparidae; genus Acanthopagrus; species Acanthopagrus latus. The sequence goes on along the minus strand of NC_051058.1, from coordinate 18,560,866 downwards.
GGCTGCTGGATAAACCGCCAATATCCTGTTGTTTTTCATGTCCATTCTCCTCCCGTCTGTAGGTTTAATATTCAGGTGTCCACATACTTCTTTGCTGTATGTCGACTTCACAATCAGACATCACCCAGAGGACTTTCCTCACCGTATTTCTCTTTCCCGTATCCAGCGATCTCACAGGTCATACCAGAATGGAGGCTCTGCTGAGGCGGCGGCAGGCAGACGGTCTTCACTGAGCTACTCACCTCTGCACACTTCCCGTTTCTGGCCCTCAGCTTCAGCAGGGCTGCAAGACGGTTGTCAAGGAGTTAGTGCTTTGATTTCATCACAGCATCAATACTGAAGCATCTTAAGATGTTCATACCGATGTCGTTGTTGAAGTTCCCCTCACTGTTGTCGAACCCTTCGTGGACGATGATGTCCTCCACCCTGAACGCCTGCTCCACAGTCGGGTCGCTTTCATTCAGAGCATTTTTCCCCAGGACGACAGAGAAGCGGCGGTTCTTGGTGTGAGAACTGAAACAGAGGTCACAAGTCAGATCAACGTGCCGTTCCTCAGCACCTGCTGCTGTTACAGCGGGTGACCTCACTTCCTACCCGTCAGGGAAGCAGTGGGCAGCTGTGAGGACCCAGCAGGATGAGATCAGACTGCCCCCGCAGCGGAAAACCTTCTCCTTGGTCGCGCTGCGCCAAAATATGGCAGCGACCCACGGGTGGGATTCCACAGTGGCAACTGATCCACCCACGATCTTCATGAGCTTTCTCCTGTTGCGTCGGCCACATGTGTCTGCAGCTGGGGGGTGAAACCAGGATCAGTATACTTCAGGGGAAACGCACGACAGTAGGATGTGATGAGTTCAGAAAGGGGGGTGAAGTTACCTGGTTCTGGATCAGTTGGTGCAGGTGCAGGTGAAGGAGGAGCTGGAACTAGAAGATTAGAGAGATTAACGCCAATAAAACATGAACTCTGGTTTAGATTTTCTGTAAAGAGAGAGCGCTCTTACTCGACTCAGAGGTGCAACGTGGGACGCCACAGTACTCCCACACCAGCCGCAGGTTCCTCCGCACGTAACACCACGGACGCCGTCTGTAGAACAGATTTCTGAGGAGAAAACACACATCAGATCAATCAAACTATAACATGTGAAGATATTACTTGTGAATGCACATCACTTGAACGTCCTGGATTTGGATTTAAACATTAGAGGCGAGAGAAGCTATAAGTGACCAACAGTTACCAAACTTAAATTCAGGGAAACATGTAAGATTTTCAGGTCTTAAGCTCAGCAGCATTCACATCAAGGAAAACTGTTTATTTTAATAAGCACCGGCTCTGCTCTCCGTCTGGTCTTGGACACAGAGGACTGGATTTTACCTCGATAATGCAGGAACATCACTGAATTGTTTGCTAGGTTCTGTAATTCAGGACAACAACCATCCAGTAAAGTTGATGCTTGTACAAGAAAAGTCTTGTGATGGGCTGATGGTTAAACATGGAAAAGTTCATTTCAGCTCCTTCGTGTTTGTATTTGTTTGCTTGTAGAAATCAAGTAAATCATGTGAAAGTCATACATACACATAACTCTGGGGTAGATTTTATGTAAATGTGCATCAATTTGAGAGGAGTTTATGGTATCCAGCCATCGTATTTATCAATCTTTACGCATTGCTTGGCAGGAAACTTGCTTGAAAAAGCTTTTCTCACTGAAATACAGCTTCATTTATAATACGAAGCACAAAGCATTTTTCTTGCAGGGAAACTTAGAACAAAACATGAAGAAGGAACAAACTGAAACCATGTTTGACATTATTTTTTTATCAAACTTTTCACGTTGGATTAACAGGATCCACATTTTTTTGTGTCAGTCTTGACTTGATCTCAACCACTCAGAGTCTCGTCTCGGTCTGCTCACGCTCTGGTCTTGGTCTCGGCTGACTACACTGTGTCATAGTTATTGTTTAATTCCAACTCCACAGAAGTGAAATGACCAAACAAAACTGAGTACTCACAGGCTGAATATATATCATAAAGCAGCACTACCTGCAGTAGTTGTGCCTCCCTGAATTCACATCTGCAGACAGGTACAGCTGCCTGGTGTCTGAGTCCCACTCCTCACACGTCCGTCCACTCGCCGATGTCGACACCGTGCCCTTGTAGTAAAGTCCCAGCCCCTCGTAGCAGTCGCCACTCTTCACTGAGGGAACAGGACAGTGTTCTGTTTTGAAAACCCTGACAAAGATCAGTGCAATTTGGTTTGCGTTCAAGCTTCTTACCCGTTTCACATTTTTCCCCTGTGAAGCCGTCAGGACACAAACAGAACATGTGTTCCCCAGAAGTCAAGGCTGGGACAGAGGTGCCCCCATTCAGACAAACCCCACCTGGATAACAAGAGAGGATACGTTTGAGTTCATGCTCGGTGCAGCCTGGAGGGAACCAGAGAGCTTTGACGGATTCTTACCTGAGCTTTCGAAGGAGGAGGAGAACGAATACGAAGAGGATGAAGAGGATGAAGAGGACAAAGAGGATGAAGAATAGGAGGAGGAGGAGGAGGAGAAGGAGGAAGGAAAGGAGGAAGAAAAAACAGATGATCTGTCCCGTCCTCTGTCCCTCAATGAGCCCTAAACAACACAACAAGTCTGATCAGCTCTCATGAAGATAAATGCAACATTTCAGAACAATCAAGTATATAATAAATAAAAATATCCTTACTGCTTCAGCAGTCAACAGAGCTGCCAGGCTGCAGATCAGAGCACAGAAACTCTTCTTCTTCATCATCATCATGTTGGATCTCTGCACAGATTGGAATCTGAACAGCAGGCGTGTGCTTGCAGAGAGCTGTATGGGAACCTCCTCAGGGTTCATCGTGTTTTGACTGCTGCGTGCAGGGAGGAGGGGAGCGCTGTGATTGGCCGAGGGGAGCTGGCCCACACGATCTGATGTGAAGAAATATGCGTTTGCGGATGACTAAGAGTTGTTAATCCTCATTGTAATTCTCAGGAAGCACATCAGTAACTTCGGTATGTTGGGAGCTGGGGGTGTCAGATTGGACACACAGCTGTTTGAGTGGTGAATTTATCAGAATCTGGATTAAAGTGAGCGTGGATGAATAATAAAACCAGAGTGTTAAACATGTTTAGACCGTCTGGACATCATGCCGCTGCAGCATGATGGTGTCCACACCCAGTGACACCTCAGAAGGTCTCATCAGTGACGCTGCAGCAAATATTGGGAAAGTGATACTAAAATACTTATAATGATCATGTGGAGAAGAAACTGTGTCAGTGGGTCGTGGGTGTGCCTTTGACATAATTTCACAAAGTCTCTGTTATATGACATATTTTATAAATAAATTGTTTCGAAGAAAAGTGACCACTGCTAACGTCCTTTTTTTTTCTTCATTTTTTAAATTTGCATGTGCGTGTGGATATCTTGAAAGTTAAAAAGGTCAAAGTTCACACCAACACAAGCTCCTCTCTCCCACAGCAAACACTCCTGCTCCTCAAACGCCTCGTCAGCAGTCTCGCACATGAATCAGAGACTTTGTGACATCAGACAACATTTCCATATCACACATTTGCATGCACATTTTAAAAAAAACAACAACATCCATGTCACCTCTCTGCCTTTGTAGTTTGGCTGTTTTGGTTTATGGGAGATTATGGATTATTTACATGATGTTATAATAAGTGCATTATTGACACAATATCAATATTTCCTTTTAAATGCAACTATTGTCATTATTGGTATATCACAACTCCCCTGATCACAGCAGAGTGAAATTATAAATGTTTTAAAAACCCAGTTTTTGGCCTTATATTATTATTTAAAATGGAAAATTATTTCTATCAAAGTATTTTCACTTGTGGCCTCTTGACTAAACTTTTTGGACCCTTTTGTACTGTAACTAAAGCAAAAAACCAAAAAAAAAAAGAAAAGAAAAGAAAAAAAAAGTATGTTGGTGTAATTTACATTTGATTCACTGGATGTCACTGTTGCTCTCTGAACATTAGAGCTCAGTTACCCTGACTGTACCTGAAGTGTCAAAAAATGTCCATCTGCTGAGGAGACTAGAAAACAAAGAAATAAACAAGCAAACAAACAAACAAACAAACTTACCACTGAAAACAAATAATAGTGATAAGGCAATGTGATGATGATGATGATGATGATGATGATGATGATGATGATGAGTTTTCAGTCTTCACACCTGCACCTGGAGTCTGAGGTTTTATGATAATGAGGGCAGTTTCATCCAATGAAGAGCCTGAACGAGAGCAAACAGTGGGATCCCGGAAGTGTCCGAGTTTGGATCCTGCTTGGCTTGTGCAACCTTTATGGGCCGTCGGAATTATAAAAACTCTTGAACATAACAGTATTTAAAAACACGGGAATACCGGAAAATAATGTTGTTTAGCACTGTTATAGCGGCATAATGTTTGCAGGACAAGAAGTGTCATTTAAATCGTAATGGTTTTATTTTAAAAAGCCCTTAATTCATGTTTTAATACATACCTGACTTCCAGGTAATGTTACTTGAATTTTTGTATTACTTTTTACATAATCTATTTTATTGAACTCACAGTTTGAACTTTTTGATTGATTACATGTAATTGTAATACTAGATTTTGTTTAAATTTCTCCCATGTAAAGCACTTTGCGACTTTGAAAGGTGCTACATGACTTGACTTTTTTTAAAATATATAATTAATTTGTTTTGGTTGTCACTCTCAAAAGATGTGCTAGCTCTACAGGCCCATATATTAAAATTAAAATGGAATCAAATAAAAATTACAAATCACATTTTTCACAATTCAACACTTCACATATTTACATCTTTATCTTCGTGTTTTGGCAGTTACAGCACAAAAAAGTGTCATATGGTGATTAAAAATATAATAAATTATAATAATACTATTAATAATAATACAATACAATACAATACAACGATAAAATACACAGGCCTATGAATTAGCAAGCATGCATAAGGAATACAAGACAGATAAAGCTTATAACCATGGCTGAATAAAACACACACACACACACACACACACACACACACACACACACACACACACACACACACACACACACACACACACACACACACAAGACTGTTTTCTCTAAAAAAGAAAACAGTCTTGGCCTACATTCTCTGGAAGCTGTAGTTTCCGAGCCTCCCCTGAAGGCGTCAGCAGCGCGGCGGCTGTCAGCGGTGGATGAGGACGGAGATTATCCTCCTTTACTGCGACTCAGTGTTAACACGGATCCACACAGGCAGGAGGTGTTTAGTGACACAAAATGGGAAACGCCGACACCAAACTTCACTTCAGGAAGGCGGTGATCCAGCTCACGACCAAAACTCAGGTCGGTTTATTACAACTGAACACCGTTAAATGACGGAGATGAGCGTGGAGCGCGTCGGTCGTGCGTTTGTGGTTTTAATTCTGGCTGTGGAGATAAAGTTGGAGTGCCAGATGGTAGCCTGAACTGCAGCCCAGATGACATGAAAGAGGGGAGAGGAAAAGGAAAACATAACAGTCAGTCTATATTGTTGGTTTTCAGACTAAATATAAAGACATCCCCTGCAATATTTAGGTTTTAGTTTTAATATTTGTCCTGTTGAAGTCAATGAAAACCATCATTATGTTCTGCTGTTTTCACTTATTCCAATGTCTTGCTTATTTAGCTGATCACTCTTAATAACATAAACATGTAACATGAAACATGTTGAACGGAATTAGTTTACAGCAGGAAGCAGAGATGTGTTATCCTAACAGGTGGACTTAAGGTGGAACTAACTAGTACTTGAATATACAAGGTTCCCCTCCTGTTTCAGTACTGTGTGTTGATTCAAACTGTGACGATTAGACAGTTAAAGTGATTCACAAGCAAACTGTTTTAAAATCGATCAATCATTTCAGTCCATTTTTAAGCAAAAATATATTTTTTACAGTCGGGTCAAAAACTGTGAGACCACAAATATGCTATTGTTTTCATTACAGATGATGACATAAGTTTAACAATATGAGTGTGAAGTCAAATCTTTTATAAAATGCCCATGAAATAAGAATATCTTAGTATTTGGTATGTACACGAGCTGGCGTGGACTCCACAAGTTTGTCCAACACACGTCAAAGCTTTGTACGAACTACCTGAAGTCCAAAGAAGACTGAGGAGTTCTGACAGTCACTGATTTTCCTCCATAGTTACCTCACCTCAATCCTCTCTTTTTTTAATGACATCATTTTCACGAGCTGGCATGGACTCCACAAGTTTGTCCAACACATGTCAAAGCTTTGTAAAAACTGCCTGAAGACCAAAGAAGACCAAGGAGTCATGGCTGTCATTGACTTTCCTCCACAGTCACCTGACCTCAACCTTTTTGCTGTAATGACAGCGTACACTCAAACTGGCATGGACTCCACAAGTTTGTCCAAAACACCTGAAAGCTTTGACAGAGCTACCTGAAGTCCAAAGAATGCCGAGGAGTCCTGGCGGTCATGGACCTTCCTCCACAGTCACCGAACCACAACCCTTTTTTCTGTAATGACAACATGTAGTCGAGCTTGCATGGACTCCACAAGTTTCTACAAAACACCTCAAAGCTCTGCAAAGCTTTGAGGTGGTCTTGTTTTTTACTTGATTGTTAGGTTGATAGTTATGATGACAATTTTCTGACAAAAACAATGAATCAGTGAATGAAGGAAATTAGCTGATGTACAACTGAAACAACAGTTCACTTGCACTCACCTGTTTTGTCCTCTGCTGCAGCCCGTAGAGGCCACAGACGATGCCTTCTGGGATCAGTTCTGGGTTGACTCCTCCACCACCATCCAGGACGTCTTCGCTCTGGTGCCGGCGGCTGAGATCCGAGCCGTCAGAGAGGAGTCTCCGTCCAACCTGGCAACCCTCTGCTACAAGGTAACATATACTGTACCAATGTTAGAGGCTGTTTAAGAAGATGTACTTTGATATTTGTATAAATTAAGTAAATTAAAATAAATTAAGACAGTAAAAAGTGCAACATTTCCCTCTGAAATGTAGTGAAGTAAAAACATGAAGTAACATAAAATGGAAATACTCAGGTAACGAGGCAAATAACTGTACCAAAGTACTTGTGCACTTGAGTAAATGTACTCAGTTACCTCCCACTGGTGTCTTGGCTCCATCCTGGATACAGTCAGAGTCGAAGGAATGCTGCTGTTTGTCGTTCCCACACTTTAAACGTGACACACATCAGTGTTCGTAAAGGTCAGGGGATATTAGAATGAAAAAGCAGATTCTACAAATTCCTGCAACAAGGAACAGATCTACAGTTACAGGTAAAGCACGAGTTCAGAGTCGTAAGCGTCTTAGTTCATTGTTTGATCAGATATTTTTTGATTCAAGTCAGAATTTCCCCCATTATTTCCCATTTCGACAGAGTTCTTTTATAGCTCCATTTGTTCAGACGACTTATAACGTTTGAGAATTTTTATATTTTTTGTTAAACGAAAAGAGATGTAAAAAAAAATGTCTATGGCAGAGAGTGTCATTAAACCACAACCTGTTGTTTTAACATCTTAACATTAAAACTTCTGTAAGTATTTCAACCACTTTTCCCTTTCTTTGCCCATTTAGTAGCTTTAAGGTCTTAAACTCTTCTTCATGTGTGTTTTTGTCCTCAGGCGGTGGAGAGGTTGGTCCAGGCCGCAGACTCCGGCTGCCCCTCAGAGAAACAGCGGCAGATCGTCCTGAACTGCGTCCGCCTGCTCACCCGCATCCTGCCCTACATATTCGAGGACGCCGACTGGAGGGGCTTCTTCTGGTCCACGGTGCCCGGCGCCGGCAGAGCGGGGGTAACCACTCCACTCCGACACACAATCTGTCACAGGAAGTGTTCTGGAGAGAGGCCACAAACACTCTGCTGAGGCCTGATGTAACGTCTGCACGCTCGGCTGTTTGAAAGAGTTCCTGGTGCTGTTAGTCACTTCAGTTCTGTGTGTGGGCTGGAACAGGAAGCAGGGATTCTGTTTCTACTAGTTAACCGACCTCAGTGTGTGTACCGATACACAAGACCTGGCTGCGATCTTTTCAGGCTCTTTCTTCTTCTCTTATTATCTAAATTACTGTTTTAATCTGTTATTAACAGGAAGTTGTTCCCTGACAGTTACCGGCAGAGCAATTTTCAGTTTAATGTCAAAACACTGACTAATTACATACACGGCAAAAAAAGAATTAAAATATCTCAGATTTTTTTTTTTCCCTAACATGTTAAAGGAGCAGTTTACCAAATTTTAAAAGATGTAAAATAGTATAAAACCAGTTTTGGTGAACTTCAAAGAAAAACAAGTCAATTGCCATGCTGACTGGTAAAACGATCATGTCTGGAAGGACAATGTTTACTAATTTTACCATTTTAATTTGGACTTGTACTTGACTTTGTAACTCAGTGTCCATTGGAGCTTTTTCCAACTTCCAGCCCCATCGCCGCTCTTCTGATTGTGACATGCAGTTTAAAGTTTCAGGGTCAACAATGAACTTTCAGGAATCAACTTACATTACACCAACAGTCAAAATCCAGTGAATCATGCTAGCAAAACTTAAAGGCATCCAGTGGAGGTTCTGACCACTAGTGGCACCGTGGAGCTCTGTGTGGTCCCAGACAGTCGATGTGATTCCTGCCAAAGGTTTTAAGCTTCTTTGTGGCAGTAACACACCAAGGACTGTTGCAAAAGGCAGCCAAGAAGGAGACATAGTGAACAATGCAAGGATCAGAATATTGATAAGAGTCTGCTTAATGTTTAATGAGATAGGAAACACTTTTGGCACATGTGTTGGACCTCAAGGATTCACAAAATGGGCTGTTAAATCAGCAAGAAAATGTTTGCCGTTTACAGACAGCAGTCACAAAATGCCTCACAGTCAAAGACATAAACAAAGATAAAATATAGAGAAAAATTAACATGGTAATATGTACGAATAGCAAAGATGATATTCCAACTAAACTGTGAATGTAAAGAAGATTTTTTGTTTACAGGAAGAGAACTCTGCAGAGAACCTTTACATTTTGATTTGGAGAAATCTCGACAGTGAAGATCACACAAATCTGGCACCCTGTTAAAAAAAAAAATCTTCATTAATTTTTTAAAAAAATCATTGAGTTTTCCTTCAGACTAACTCACAGAGCTCTGCTGTCTGAGTCAACTGCACCACATGCTGTTTGAAACATCAGACGGAGGAACTGTATCCTCCTGCAGAACTTTAATCTGTCAGCAGCTCTGCAGACATCAGACGATCTGAGGCCCCTTTGAGACTCCCGGTTAAAACCTACACCCGTTAGAAGTGATGGTGCTGTCTGAGGCTGTAGCTGTTGATGCTGTCGAGGTCACTGTCCAAAAAACAACCCCCTCCCTCCCTCCCTGCTCTCCCCCCTCCTCCCTCCTCCTGACGGCAGCTGGTTCTCTGGTTACCTGGTCGGCAGGGGACCCACAGTCCAAACACTGCCCATATTGTGTCCCCCCACCCCCGTCCTCCTGGCCACTGGTTGAATTAAGGAGGGATTGAATGTCGCTTAATTAAAGTGTGGGACTGAGGTGAAGTGCAGATTGTGGTTCTGCAGAGAGATGCTGCTACTGACACGATCCAAAGACAAGAAATGTAGAAACTGAAATTATAGATAATCCATGACATTTTTATTTGTATGCAGTATAAGTGAACTCCTATTTGTAGGTGTGGACACACTAATGTAAACATCTGTCGAGATAAATCAAATGACGATGCTGCAGATGTTGATTGGTGAGGCTGTTTGTGATGCTGCGGTAGTTTGATGTTTTGGACTAAAATGATGCTCAGATCATCATATTCTCAAATATCAGACAGTCTGTAACATCTGCGACGCCTCCTAACTCGTCTCTTCGCCTTCCAGCGCCTGGATGAAGACGACGGTGAGGACGAGGCGCGGCCGCTGGCTGAGTCTCTGCTGCTGGCCATCGCCGACCTGCTCTTCTGTCCAGATTTCACCACTCAGAGTCACAAGAAGAGCAGCGCGGTGAGTCCTCCGCCTCCTATGTTACGCTGACATTCAGCTGCGGCCTCATTATCCCAGAGTGCAGCTGGACACAAACACCTGCCAATATTCAGTATTTAATTACAGATTTACCAGAGCATGGCCTCGGGTTCATTCACTGACATGCGAGTGACGTTTCTGCAGCACAGCCAGGGCTGCTTAAAGGAACAGTCGACAATTTGGGAACGTTCGTTTCCAAGACGAGACGAGAAGAGCTGGGGTGGTTAGCGTAGCTTAGCATTAAGTCTGTAAGCAGGGGGAAATGGCTCGCCAGGCTCAGTTCAACCATTTCTTCCCGGAGTCCGTGTTTTCTTGTCAGCAACATTGTTTTTACACTTCTACTACTTTGCTTGTGATTTCTCATGAGGAAACACTCGTCATGTTGACAATAAAACCCTCAGGAAGAACCACAAAGGAGGGATCCCTCTCCCAGGTCAGACAGACAGACAGTAGCTGTTGCATGTCCAGAACAGAACAGCAATATCATAGATTACAAAGTCTATAAAATATATATGATGAGTGTGGATCCAGGAGGACGACTGAGCAGGCTGAGGAATTGCCAAGTGGTGCCCGAGTTGCAGAGCCTCCACCCCTCTTGGTGACGGATGTAAGGGGATAGGACCATGTCTAGTCGTTCCACAGGCGTCGGTTTATCAGGAATACACCGATAAATTGGTAACTTGGGTGAAACGAACCATTAAAGGTCTTCTTTGTAAGAACTGATATCAAGTGCTTTGGGATGCTTGCGTACACGACCTACACTCCCAAAGCATTAGTATTTGACAGGTTGTGAATTAGACTCCAAAATGGACTTTTCTGACAAACAGGACCTTTAATGAAGACATCTTTTGACCTCCAAGTCCTGACCATGAAGTGAAAGCTCAGACAGAAAGAACTCCGTGAGAATGTTCATGCTTCACGGGTCACCGAGGTGAGAACAAACGACAGCCGGAGGTCATTTTCCACCTGCCGCGCCGTCACAGTTTCACTCGCGCTCCAGTGAACTCTGATGTTTTCCTCTGAGCGATCCGATCATGGAGGGGTTGGGGCCTTCAGGGCAGCCATTTTGTGTCACCTCCCTGCTCTCCGGCACTGCGTGTGTTTGCTCAACCGGGTTAAGAAGCGTCCGCCCTGTTCTCCGCGGCCCAGTAGACAAACATGGCCACTCCTCCGCCTCATGAGGAGTAACTCATTAACTGGAGCTACTGACTGAGGAGATTGTGTGAGGGAGATAACAGAGCTCACTGGTACTGCCGCAGGGTGACTAAGAGAGACCTGCAGCACCGGACTGACACTGATGTAGCCTCAAGGCAGAAACTCAGCAAACACTGAGCTGAAGAAGGTTGTTTGACTGTTGGGAGATTAGCGTGAAACTTTGGGGAATACTTAACTTTTTCTGAGAGAATTAGAGGAGATATCAGCCTCATGTGGGTGTGATGTACAGAGCAGGAATCAGCTGGTGATTAGCCTAGCTTAGCATAAACACTGGAGTCAGGTGGGAAAGGCTAGCATGGCTGACTCTGTCCAAAGTTTTAGCATCAACACCTCTTAAACATCGTCATTTACTGAATGAATCTCATTTTATTTTTCAAAACATTTATTTTTCCAGCGAGTCAGTCACTTCCTGTGTGATACATTTTTGTGTGTCTCGGCTCGGTGCCCTCTGCTGTCAGTTTACTCATGAAGCTAGCAACAGCAGCGCCTCGTCGGATCTATTCATGAAGCTGTAGTTATCTGTGCTGATGTGTCACACACACACACACACACATCATCAGCTTAGTCCACTTGTTGAATCACATGGTAAGAAGTAGGTGTGAACACAGTCGAATGTGTCTCTAATGGTTATATAAGCAGACTGTGAGTGCTGAGTCCCGGTTTATAAAGGCGGTCGGTAACTGTACACTGATAATCCTCAGTTTAACCAGTCAGTCGGGACTCAGTTCACCTTAAAACGCTTCTGTTTGTTTTTCGGCTGATAACATTAAGTTTCTGACAGTTTGGTCCTGACTGTGGTTTACCTCCATCGACTTCTCACAGAGACCTGAGTTTTTAATCATACTACAGCAGGGAATAATGACATATTTATCATTGATTGTTCAACAAGGAAGGAAATTTTATTAACGTGGCTAAATCGTTTAAAAAAAACAAAAAAGAAGAAGACACTCTGCAAAAAGGTTTTTAATATTTCACCCAAACTAGATTCAAAAATAGTGTATATATATATATATATATATATATATATATATATATATATATATGCCTACAAAATAAATCTTGAAATTAAGAATGAGAATATTATTATATAATACTATATTGACTCTTTTTTATATTTATATTGAATTTTATTTATACATATTATTTATTAACTTCAGGTTTTGTTTCATAGGCATATTTTTTTTTTCAAAATAATATTTATTTTTTAATTTATCTACCCAATATCCTCACGTTTGAGGAGCTTGAATTAGAGAACGTCTGATGTTTTGCTAATTTAATGACTCACAGACTCTCCTCGCAGTAATGATGACTCAACCAGTTAATTATAATGGTAATGATCAGAATAAAACATCAGGAGGAGTAGGAAGGGTGGGAGAGTGGGAAGGAGTTTTTCTGTCATTGTTTCTGTCTCTTCATCAGGATGCAGCTGAGGACATTCAGTCCATCGACAGCTGTGAGTACATCTGGGAGGCCGGGGTGGGCTTCGCTCAGACTCCACCTCTAAACTACGTCCACGACATCAACAGGTGAGTCTGACGTCTTCGTTAACTTAGTGGTGCAGATCCAGATCTAACAGTGCCAGGATTGTTGGACAGCACCATATTCTGCCTTAGCACATTTTTAGGAGGGATTTTGACAACTTAAATTTTTAATTTTTCTACTGTAAAATGTAAATACGTTTCTTGTTTGCTTGTGTCTTCAGGACGGAGCTGCTGAAGCTGCTCCTCACCTGTTTCTCTGAAGCCATGTATCTCCCTCCATCCTCCGAGAGAAAAAACCTCAACCCCTGGGTCTCCTTCTTCTGCTCCACAGAGAACAGGTGACACACACACACACACACACACACACACACACACACACACACACAAAGGTACACGATTCTACTGTTTATTTGAAGCTGATAAGAGACTTGGAGAGGCCAATAATCGGCCTGGAACTCCACGAGTTACTGTAAATACAAATGTAATCTCAGAAAAAACAAGCATAATTCCATGTTTTCAGCCCTGAGTAGCGTCTGGCAGGTATTCTTCTCAGACTGCATTAAGCAAGGTTTTAACACTAGTGTGACACAGTGGCAATTTTTCTGAGTGTCATAAAACCCGTGCAGAATTTTTAATGTCACGTTCATAACTTGATCCCTTTCGGTCAGATAAGAGCTGCGCAGTTAAATTTTCATGTAAGCCCCAAAAATGTCAGTGGAGGCCTAAAGTGTAGGTCAGCTGGAAGTGTGCACGCTTTGTGGGCGGTGGAAGATCCAGGTAATTGTATAGCCGGGACTGGACCCAGGAACATAATAATGAATCAGGTCCAGCCTTCAACACTTTATTCAGATTTTCCTTGTTATATCCTTGATAAATCCATGATATAATTAGATAAGATGAGGTATGTAACCTGAGAGGCGAGACCCAGGGCTTACAACTTTTTTTCTTGACTCGTCTGTTCTGTCAGTCAGTAAAATGTTCAGAGAAACGTTCACAAAGAAGGGGACAGAAATAGGACCTGCTGTGCATTAACCCACACTGTGGAACATGACATGTCCCCTCTGAAGAGCCCTTCACTGCTCTGAACACTTGGGACACTGATAGGCCTCCATGTGTGAGATATACGTTCTGACCTCGACCCGTCTGTGACCCGTCAGACACGCCCTGCCGCTCTTCACCTCCCTGCTCAACGTGGTGTGTGCGTACGACCCCGTCGGCTACGGCTTCCCGTACAACCACCTGCTGTTCTCCGACCAGCGGGGGCTGCTGGTGGAGCAGGCGGTCCAGATCCTCATCGTCACCCTGGAGCAAGAGACCGGGTCGGCTGCCGGCTTCGCCCTGCAGGCCCTGAACGGGTCTGCATCTCCGTCAGCTGAGGAGGAGCAGGAGGTGAGAAGATGAAGAAGTCATTTTTTAATTCATAATCAAAAAAAAAACAGTGATTCTGACTTTAAGTTATCTCCTTTTTCAGTCAGCGGGACCTGAAAACCTCTTTGTGAATTATCTCTCCAGGATCCACAGAGAAGAGGTAAACACAGCTGACCATCAACCCGTGAAGAGGGGACGTACTTCAGGGTGTTTTAATGTGTTTTCTGTGCTCACCAGGACTTGAGCTTCATCCTCAAAGGTCTGGCTCGGCTGCTCAACAACCCTCTGGTCCAGACGTACCTGCCTCACTCCACCAAGAAGATCCAGTTCCACCAGGAGCTGCTGATCCTCTTCTGGAAGTTCTGTGACTTCAACAAGGTGTGGAGCTCGAGCTACGGATGGTGTTGAAGCCACTTTTGTATTTAATGTAGAAAAGAACAGTAGGGTTGATATGAACATCGTTAAAATGTAAAAATACAGTAACTGAGTGCACAATATTCATATTCTGAAAACTCAAACAAAAGCTCCAGTAGTTTTGTTTTTTTTTTATGTGGGGGAGTTAAAAGTTGAACTTTGTGTGTTTTTGTAGAAATTCCTCTTCTTTGTGCTGAAGAGCAGTGATGTGTTGGACATGCTGGTTCCCATCCTCTTCTACCTGAACGATGCCCGAGCAGACCAGTGTGAGTCAGAGCCGCCCTGCGCGCTGTGTGTGGGAAGATTAAATATAATTCATGTGTATTAAGTGCTAACAAGCGGGGATCATTATTAAAAACCTTCTCCTCTGCAGCTCGTGTCGGCCTCATGCACATCGGCGTGTTCATCCTGCTGCTGCTGAGCGGAGAGAGAAACTTCGGTGTCCGTCTGAACAAACCGTTCATCCTGCGCATCCCGATGGACATTCCTGTTTTCACAGGAACCCACGCCGACCTGCTCATCGTGGTAAGAGGTTCTCCGAGGTGAAATCAGTTTTCAGTCGACTCTGCTGTTGTATTAGAGTCTTTGAGTGACAGAGGGACAGAAAGAAATAATCAAATTACAGACATCTGCCACCTTCTAGAGGATGACATACACAGGAAGTGGCACCTATAGACTCTCTGAAGGGCCGGCACGAAATATAAATGGGTGCACGAAACTGATAATTATTATTTTATGCCACTAAATTCAGCCCAGATAGCAACTTGTATTTTACATGCTAAACATTAGCATAGTAGCATCCACATTTTACTCTAAAAGGGGACATTTTAATCAAAATGAAGTGTAGATGTTTTGGGTGAGTTTGTGATTTGGAGTTATATAATTCAGATTTACTTGCTGAGCACATCTGAGGCTGACAAAGGACATATTCCACAGATTAAATCTGAGGTAATCTGGTAAATTAGACCCTCCATTTTAATCCCGTAGTGAAGACGTTTTATGTTAAAGAATATTTTATGTGTTTCCAGACTATCATGTCAATTTTGTCTTTTACTTTTTGTGTTTAGATCTTCCACAAGATCATCACCAGTGGACACCAGCGCCTCCACCCTCTGTTCGACTGCCTGCTCACAGTCATAGTGAACAGTGAGTGTGACATGACACGGGACAGGTCGCCATCTGGTGGCTCAAAAGAAGAAGTGCAGCGTGTTTTAAAGTCTCTGTGACTCTGTTTCCTGTTTTATTATTTTTTTTCCCTGCAGTTTCTCCGTATCTGAAGAGTCTGTCCATGGTGGCAGCGAACAAGCTGCTCCACCTCCTGGAGGCCTTCTCCACCCCCTGGTTCCTCTTCTCCTCACCCCAGAACCACCACCTGGTCTTCTTCCTGCTGGAGGTCTTCAACAACATCATCCAGTATCAGTTTGATGGTGAGAACACAGATCGTCAACTCAGGTCGAATCAAACAATATCCCACCAGCCTCTACCGACGACTGAATCTCCCTCACAGGGAACTGCAACCTCGTGTACGCCATCATCCGGAAGAGGAACGTTTTCCACCAGCTGGCCAACCTGCCGTCCGACATGGCGTCTATCCAGAAGGCCCTGCAGAGGAAGAAGAAGTCTGGGATCTCCAGAACGAACTCCATAGAGACAGTGTCCATGGAGGGCTCCAGACCGGCTGTACCTGCCGAGCCGGGCACGCTCAAAGCCAGCCTAGAGGCCACTCCAGGTAGGAAGGAAGATCACAGTAAACACTGAAAGTTTCACTTTTAAGAACTCTTATACCTCTTTCATCTGGACTAAGATCCCAGCAACACTTTGCTCAGATCTCTGGGTGTTTGTCAGCTCCAGCTCTGATCGTTTGTCATGAAAACATCCAGACGAACACGCTCATGTTTTGCCCCTTGTTCCGGTGCGATGCTGTGAAGCTGCGCTTGTTAATTCTTTTCCACCCGCCTCTGTTCAAGCAGCGCTCCAAGTTGAGTTTGAAAACGTGACAGAAGTAAGAGATATTAAAAATGCATCCACCGGAGGGGCTTCTGAGCCTGACAGCCGCCTGGTCGCTACTGCACATGTGCAACTCTCAGCAGAGATGAGAAAGAAGCGAGAGGTCTCACTGGTTACTGCTGCCATCATCAGCTCTGGTAAAAAAAAAAAACAAACAAAAAAAAAACCCAATGTGTCCGATTCAGAATGTTGTTGATTAAGACTTTTTAAACCGACTTCAGTGTCTTCTGGAAGTGATCTGATGCTTTCTGCTGTTCTTTTTTTTTCTGGCGCGTTTGTGATGACGAACGTGTCATACAAGGAAAAAAAGAAAAAAGAAAGGCAAACTTGTCTCCTGTAACGCTTTTTATTCAGTAAGAAGGAAACAAGTTACAACCTTCTCGTCGTTCCAGCCTTACAGAAGGAGAAGACTGTATGCTTAAAATATCTGCCTTTTCTCTCTTGTGTCCCTCAGGCATCGATAAGATAACAGAGAAGGCTCAGGTGAGTGAGGACGGCACCATGGTCGCCGTGCCACACTCGGACTCTCCACAGGCAGCAGCTGACTGCGGCGCTGCAGCCGGAGGCAGCGACACGGAGTCCAACTCAGAGAGAGACCACGAGGTAACGGCGCCTCACATCACTGATGTTCTCGCCACGTCTTCGTCTTCATCTGCTGTTAAAGTGATTTATCCTGTCGTCAGGTGTATCAGGCGGAGTCGGAGGCGACGAGGAGTCGACTGTCCAGCGTGTCGTCATCAGCAGCCTGGAGCCCAAACACAGACTGGGTACGGAAGAGTCTAAACTGTTTTCTGATGTTTTCATTTAGTTTCAGTCTTCAATCAAACATATTAATTTTGATCATCAACTCACAGGTTTTCTGTCAACACCAGGTGATACTTGTACAAATGTGGAACTAATTTGTTACAATTTGACTGAGAACTGTGTGAACTTGAACTGTTGGAAATGTTATTTTGTGTCCTGTTAATACCTACTTGCACATATATTTTGACCTTTATCTTAAATACTAACACAAAATGTAATCTTCAATTGTATTCTTCAACATCCAACAGCAGTGTGAACATTTATAGATATTTTAATTTTAATATTATAGAAGATGTGACACTATCACACGTACAGTGTAACACAGCTCGTGTGCTCCTCCTCCCTCTGTTACCTGTGCATCTCAGGTGTTGTCATGGAAAGTGAAGCTTCCTCTTCAGACCATCATGCGGCTCTTACAGGTTCTGGTCCCTCAGGTGGAGAAGATCTGCATCGACAAGTAGGGAACAATTTAACTTTTAAACCCTGAAGTAAATAGATTACGTGACTTTTTTGGTGTTGTATCTTACTGTTGTGTTGTCTTGTATTTGTGGGGCACTTTGTGTTGCCGGTTCAGTCGCTGTGACTCTTGGTGTTCATGCTACACCTACCGATGGGCAGGTGGAGCCTCCTGAAGCTTCAGGTCCTCACTGAACACAGCGCCCTCTGGTGGCTTGTGAAGTTTAAAACAACCTCACCTGGCTATTAATAGTGTCAGTCTCATAATCGCATGCAATAAAAGTCCCAGACGCCTGCATGTTATTAAATCTGTTTCATCCACATGGTGCCACATTAAATATAGATGTAACTCTGCACTGTTTTACTGTAAACTGTCCCAAAGGCCTTGATATAAAGATATATTTTGCTGAAACAAAACATTAATGTATCTTCTGGTGCAGTTTCATCCACCATATTCATTAAAGTGAGAGTGATATTGAATAAATTAGAGACTTTTTTACATCATTATGTTGGTTAATGTTCTCATACGGTACATCATCATGTTTCCATTGATCTGCTCTCATAGTTTGGCTGTAAAAACCTTCCAAACAATCAAACTGAATGACGCACCTTTGAGGTTTGAGGTGATTTTCTTCGTCGGACACAATTTCCGGCACACTTTATTGAAACAGCGACATCACAGGAGCTTCGTTATCTGTTTATTGTGTTAATATTACAACTGCCTCCGCCGCTGCTGGGAATATAAAATAAATCCCTGTCCTTTCTCAATCTTAAGTCTCTTAGTAACAACGTCTCCAACACCAGATGTTTGGATTGGCAACTATTAGAAACTTTAAATTAAACAGCCGAAGCTGATCTCAAGTGGGCCAGGAAAACATAATAACCTCTGAATGTCTTCCTGTCTTTTACCGCAAAGAAGTTAATTCTGAAAACATTCACAGATGATGATGATGATAAAAGTTTTATTCAGAAAAAAATAACTTCAGTCTGATCGTGTTGTTCTCAGGGGTTTGACAGACGAGTCAGAAATCCTCAAGTTCCTTCAGCACGGCACGCTGGTCGGCCTCCTGCCCGTCCCCCATCCCATCCTCATCCGGAAGTACCAGGCCAACGCCGGCACGGCCATGTGGTTCCGTACCTACATGTGGGGAGTCATCTACCTACGGTAAACAAGCCGCGCCTGTTTAATTTACTTATTATGTGTGTGGACCTGGATAATAACAAGGAAGCAGTTGGTGGATTAACGTGGAAGAACAAACATTTATTTCAAACCAGCCCGACGAGTGTTGAGTAAGACTCTGGCTGTCACGGCTTTAGTTTTAACAATGACCTGTTTTTGTTTTTTTTTTCTCCCTGATTCGTCTTTGTAGCAACGTTGATCCTCCGATCTGGTACGACACGGACATCAGGCTCTTTGAGATCCAGAGGATTTAAAGCAGCTGTTTTTCTTGACACACTCCCTGACAGAGAAGATCCGGTTCACCTCCCTCACACCTGAGCTGCGACCAGAGGAAGAGACGATCATCAGTCTTCCTGCCAACCATCAGGATCCAGACCAAAACGCGTCAAAACGTCTTGTCGGAGTAGAAAGAAATGCCAAATTGTCATTATATGTGAAAATAGATCTGACATTAATTGAATATTAATGTAATCACTCTGCCAAAATATAATTAGTAGTTGGAAGGGAAGAACACACTCGACACTTTCTGTTTGTCTTTTAAACTCTTCGCCAAATATGAACTCCTGGATACAACAGACAGCAGACTGAAGGAAACTGTTGTGCTGAAGCCTTTCACACCGAGCTGAAAGGGAACCGAAACTGTCCTGCAAATGTAAATACAGTGTGTTGTATGCTGAATTAAAAACCTATTCACATCGGTTTGAGCTCAGAGGAAGTTCAAGTTCAAGCGTTATGTGGCCAAAAGTGTGTGGACGCTTCATCATCACACCCACGTGAATGTGAAGTGATTAATCGCCTCGACTCCTCTGGTTTCTGTCCTTCCTCCAGATGTTGATCCTGCTGCAAAGACTCCCGTTCAGTCACCCATACAAATAGTGGTCGAGAAGAAGTCATAAAGTGTCTGACATTGAATATACTTTATTATTAAAAGTACAAGAAGAAGTAAATTATAGATATAACTGATATTCTGCATTTTTTAAATTAAAATTGGTGATTTTTTTTATCTAGATGCAGATGAAGTTTATGAAGTGCCTCTTTGCACATACCTGCAAAAAACTAAACTAAAGTTATTAAATAAATGGAGTGGGGCAAAAAGTACGATATTAACTTACAGAAATGTAGTTCAGTAGAAGTATAAGGTAACAGAACATGGAGACAGTCAAATAAAGGCATTTCAAACATTTTAAGGGCTGTTAATTGAATCAGGTATACAAATATGAAATAATACATTTTCCAGCACAATTTCGCTTTAATTTTTTCGCATATTGTTGTAAAATGTTGTAGTTTTGTTTCAGATCTTGTTAACTGGTCGTGTTCTTCCACACCGAACTTGGATAAAAGACCCACAATCCTCTGCACAGTGGATGATGCGTTACATCGACTGAGCCAACGAGAGAACACAGGTGACAACTTGACAGTGTGTACTTTGTGAGGTCAGCTGCTGTATGCACCAAGGTAAAAAAAAAAAAAAAAAAGAAAGTATGCGGAATGCAGCTTTCATCATGTTGAAACAGGAAAGAGACAAACACAAAGTTATACAAACACATTTATCAAACATCACTGCGCGCTGTAGCATTAAGAAGTCCTTGAATATGAACTAAAGAGCTCAAACCACGAAAAGCAGCCACGACAAAACATGTAAACTAAATAATTTATAATCTATTTCTACTGTGACAGTCATGTAGTCTGCTTCTCGTCATGCAGTGATGAGCAGCTCCATCAGAGCTCCCACTGAGTGCATCCTGTAGAAAACACTGAGCGGCTGGCCCAGGTTCACCAGAACAAACCAGGCGGAGAAGCCAAAAAACTGTTTCCCGAGGCCGTTCTCGAACTGAGGGTGGACTCCGAATGCAGGGATGACCCACAGCTGCAGGGAGAGGACACATGGATAAGTTTTATAAATGTAGAAACAGCGAAGGAGTGTGTGTTTCTCTGCAGACATGGCATTACCATGATGTTGGAGAGGATGAGGAAAGCGCAGATCTCTTTTAACGCTTGTTTGGTCCAGGGTTTTTTCCCATCATGCTCTTGAACTGCAGCTGGTGTGTTCCCCTCCAGGAGTGAAATATCCGTCTTCCTCTCCTCTTGTATCGACGCAGTGACCTTTTTCCTCGGCTGTGGGGCAAAACAAAACCTTTACATGTGCAAGTTTACAAAACCCTCGCTGAAATGCAGGCATGGTGGCGTTTACCTTGAAAATGCTGCTCCGCTGCTTCTCCTTCTTCTTGGCGAGGAGACTGGGGTGCCTGTGGAGGCCCTCGATGATGAAGATGTTCTGGAGGATGAGCTCCAGCAGGCTGAGGAGAGAGTAAGACAGGTCGAGGCTCCCCAGAGGCCCCTCGGTCCCCACGGCGAGGGCCGCCACCAGGGAAAAATAGGAAAGGGCGAGCTGGCCCAGAGCTGCGGCGACCAGGAGGAGCACGTCCAGGCTACGAGTCGGGTTGTGTCCGCCTTCGTTCGCCCTCCTCTCCAGCCTGTGGACCAGCATCCCGGCCAGGCAGCAGAGAGACATCACGGGCATGACGCCCAAGTGGTAGCCGTAGAATATGAGGAAGGCGGTGAGGCGAAGCTGCTTCTGACCCACCCAAACCTGGTAGAAGATGAAGACGGTCACCCCTGCGACGAGGACGAGTCCGCCAAGCACCAGGCCGAATATGATCCCACCCTCATAGACGACATGAAGGGTCAGCTTCTGGGTGACGTGGTGGTGATCTGGACTCATCCTGCGGCCCACGTTCTTCCACATCACGTAGATCATGCAGCCGGCCATCAGGTAGTACTCCATGTTGAAGGGGTAAAGGACTTCGATGGCTTTCCTGAAGGTGAGGCAGGCTGCACTCGCACTGCACTGACAGAAGGTTGAGTTGGCAACTCCTGGAAGCAGGCGAGGAAACAGACTCAATCAACTTTTTTTGCTTTAACTTTTCAACTACCAGGACAGATTTTTCCTCGAAAAATGAAGGTTGAATTTTGACGCAAAGGAAGAGCATCAACCAAAACAGTAAGAGACCTGCGATGGACTGGCGACCTGTCCAGGGTGTCCCCTGCCTTCGCCCTAAGTCAGCTGGGATAGGCTCCAGCCCCCCCGCGACCCTGCAGAAGATTAAGCGGCGTACATAGAATATGTACAGATGATGGATGGATGGACAGTAAGAGACACTGTTTTCTCTGGTCACTGTCACTAATAAACACCCAGAGCCATATCAGACTTTCTGGAGGAATAAACACCCAGAGTCACATGGGGCGTCCGGAGGAATACATAAACAGTCATGTCAGACCTTCTGGAGGAATAATCACCTGCAATCTGTGGACTAGTTGGAGGAATAAACACCCTCACACACCTAGAGGTCACATCAGATCTGGAGCTGTTAACGGAAGGCAGGAGAGCTCTGAGATACTTTACTTTTACTTTGACTTTTTATCTTGTGGGATATAAAACTGGATTTATCTTCACTCCTGGGATGAGTACCTTTCCATTTGAATAACGCAATTAAACGTGAAAGATTTCATGGTCTAATCCGCGCTTCTCTGATGTGACTTAAGCACAAATTTTCACAGAAGAGGTAACGTTTTTTCACGATAAGTTTATTCATGTTTGCCGACTTCCTTCCTCACTCACGTTTGGGATAATGTAAGTAAACAGCTCGATAAAAAATGTCTTGTTGTTTCCAGACATTTCAATGGAGGAATGTCACATGATATATCTTGAGCTACCTGTTAAATCAGTCACGTCTGCTCCAGATGATTTTGTGTTGCTGAAATCGAGCCTGTCTTCTTTTTCTAACTCGATCTCTGTGTGGATGGTGTCTTCGGTCACTGCGTTCAGCCACAGCAGCAGGTCAGCGGAGAGGATCAACATCAGGCCGGACCTACACCGAACACAGCGTGCATATATAAACAGATTTAAATATGAAGGTAAAGACATAAATACAAAGAGCACATATGCAATACATAGACAATAAAATATAAAGTATAGACAGATGCACCTGGTTATTATCTTGTGTCTGTGGATGCAGTCTTTGGAGTGAGCCCACAGTAAATATGTCTGCAAAGGAAAAATAAACTCATTTTCAGTGGGGAATAAGAACAGAGCCATCAGGACAGATACTTAAGAAATGAAAGATTGATATATTAAGATGATTTCTTTTTATAATGCAATCTCTGATGCTCAAGTACTTTGTTGGACAGAAGTGTGAAGGAGCCAGAGGTCTTTTTTTGTTGTTGCATTTTTTGGTTTGCATCCGGTCGATAACAGAAGCGCTGATTTCATATCTCATAAATCCCTCAATACTTTGATATAACACATCTCACACATTATAGTTTGAATACATTAAAATGTATTCAGGTGCAGGTTACTTTATTTGTAGCCACAGGTAACAGACGAACATAATGAAACACAATTTTTAGCATATTTTTACTTTCTGCATTCTTGCTTTTTCAACACTTCTTTTGCAGAGTCTCCACCAGGATGTAAATATCTTTACCTGCAGAGCCAGGAAAGGCGCCTCGATGAATGGAGCGACCACTTTAGCAGCCGGCTTGCAGTCCCTCATACTGATCAGATAACCGATCCTGAAGACGTACAGCAGCAGACTGAAGGCAGCAAAGAGCATCAGGACCACTGGAGGGAGGAGGAAGTAACTTAAGTAAAAGATCCAGAACAAACTTATAATCTGTTGTGATGAAGGACCTCTGGAGCTCACCGGTGACAGTGATCCCCCCGGCGTGGTGGTCTTTATGTGGGCAGATGTCGGGCTGCCTCCTGGCCCACAGCAGGTACCACAGGAGCCACACCAGACTGACCCCCAGCAGCAGCAGCATGAACACCTGGGGCTCGTGGTGCTTCAGTCCCGTGGGGTTAAAAGCCTCCCCGGCCACCAGAGCAGCTCCCAGCAGCACCACGTTCAGACCCAGCAGACCTGAGATCAGCCGCCTGCCGCTGGGGGCCCAGACCAGAAGAGGGTCCAGCTCTGGCTCCTGGTGGTCTGAGTTCTGGACTGGTTCATTGCTGGGAGAGTCCAGCTCTGTGACTATAGGATCTGGATTCATATTTGTAGTGCTTCCTCTTCTTCTTCTTCTTCTTCTTCTAAACTCGCTCTTTAGTTTATTCCGCCCTCTGTCTTCTTTTTCTCTTTTCCATCCAGTTTTCAGGCTTTTCTCTCAACATGTTAGG
Source organism: Acanthopagrus latus (assembly GCF_904848185.1). Lineage (NCBI taxonomy): Eukaryota > Metazoa > Chordata > Actinopteri > Spariformes > Sparidae > Acanthopagrus > Acanthopagrus latus. Next base: position 18,536,722 of record NC_051058.1, on the reverse strand, counting down.
GCATGAAAGGAGCTGGTGTTCCTCTTGAGCTGCCTTCCAGCGCTGGCGCAGGCGTGGTCACGATCCAGAGCATTAATAACGACACACCTTTCACAGGAAAAGCAAAAGGTATCATGTTTACTTTTCATGCTCACCTGTTTTTCCCCTGTCAAACCACTTGATGAACCTTCACCTGAGCACCTGAACAAAGTTTCCTTCACGGCCCCAGACGACAAGAGTCTCTGTCACACTTCAGCTGAGTTTTTCTCGAAAAGTCAGTGAGGTTATTTTACTTTGGAGGTGTTTATCAGCCGGGCTCTGCGTCACTGTTTGCACACGGTCGACACCAGGAACTGATTATAAATCTCACCTCGCTCTTATCACTGCACAGCCTCAAGTAGCAGCTAATGGCTCAGTCAGAGCTGATAACCTGCCGCAGCTCCGTTTCACTCTCTGGTGTGAATGATCATACGGGAGGTTTTGTACGTTTCAAACTTCACATCACAGCTTTAACTTTTATCAAACATGTTGATTTATTTTAGAAATATAAAGGTTTTCCATTCATTCATTTCAGAGTGAAAACCCAAAGAGAAAGTCCATCACAGTTAACCCCAAGTTGATAAATTCATATCATCTTCATTTATCAGGTAGAATTTTATCAATACTGATAGAAAGCAGATAAGATACATTTCTGAATATCAGTTTTCAACCATATCTGTGTGTATTAACTCTGATTTAAATGAACATAACCAAGACTGAGGACGTACCCTCAGTGATTCCTGGAGATTTGAGGAAGTCAAGTTTATCATGTAATGCAGCTTTGAAGGATGCAAAGAGATTTTGACAAATCACATCGCATGTTAATCGTAGTTGAGGAGTCAGAATTTGCAGACACACTCTTAAATGTGAGCTGTGGAGTGAGTGCTGTAGTTAAAGGGTCATTGCAATTTTTTTGCATGTTTGAGCCCATTTATTGCCCTCTACCAGGTGAGCTGTTCATCCGATTTATCCACGCTTTGAATATAAACTTACTTCATAGGGTTGGATGAGCAAAACATGGTAAAAAAAAAAAAAAAAAAAAGATCTGATAAATAGCTCACCTGGTAAAGTACATGCCTCATTTTGAACCACAAGAAGCTCTTTAGACGTCAACTGTGAAATTGAAGATGTCTGAAATAAAACTGTGAAAACTTGATGTAAAACAGTTGAACCCTGTACAGATGTCACCTGGACATCACTAGCAAATGCTGAAAAGAGGTCAAAACTGAGGAACCTTTAATCTGGCTCTCCGGCAGACATCTTCTCAACATCGGCATTAACGTTGAAAGATGTCTTTTGGACATGTTTTTGCTCAGTGGGCTAAAATGCCAACATTTCATTCTGGTAACTGGGCTGTCAATGACCCTCACAACAGTGAGTGGAGGTATAAATGTGTAGTTCGTGGTCTGGTTTTACAGCAGCTGAAGATGAGCGACTAAACAACTCCCATCTGTCTGCTTCAGACAGCAGCTGATCAAATACACAGCCTGTCATAAAGTCAGACACATTATTAAGACCATCAGGGTTCATGACGCACTGCTGAAAAAATACATCAGGAGTGAGATTTATTAGATGAACTGAAGTTAATTAAACCGTCGCAGTCTTTGTGAAAAGACGAGACAATGAGCAGTCAAAAGTCAGATGCCACAGGAGTAAAACTGCAGCCAGCAGAGCTCCACTGTGTAAATCAAGTATTTGTTTAGTCTGGCTGAAATCATTCTGTGGGTTTATGCATGGCTGCAGCCCTTCAGACTGATGTGAAGTGAAGTCAGGTGGAGATAAATCAATCACTGCTTCATAACATCACCAAACATGCTGCCTGCACACATCGATTATCTGGTTTGAGGAGCATGTCAGCACTGTTATGGCCTGTTAGATTAAATAAAGTGTTTTTACACCTGATTGCTCCTGAGTAAATACATCTGTATTTATATTATACTTACATTTCTGGAGGTAAGCGCAGTCAAATAATCAAACAAATCAAGTGAAGTTTCAGTTCCGCCCTATTTTCTGCCCTCCTGTTTGTCAATCAATTAATAACTAATACTTAATTGAGTCTTTGGGGATAAATATAGGAGAGACATTCTAGAGAGATCTTGCCTGACAAATTCACATCGCGATACATGATCTGTCTCCTGATCTATTGATAAGAAATTGATCGACTCACCTGTAGCTGCTGGTCAATCATCTGAAGAATCAGTTCACACCCGGAAGAGAGTCTGTGACGTCAGCCCGATCAATTCTACTCTCCCCCCCCCCCACTCTGGCACAGTAGTCCACATTACTTTACTCTACTGTCCTCTATTATATTCCACTGTCTACATGCTGCTGTCTTCTACCTGTCTGATCTCTCACAGCACTGGACTCTGTTTATAATATCATCTGCTATTGTATTGTGTTTTATTACAGCTGATCTCAGTCCAATAGTCCACATGTTCTCAGATACTACACTGACCTCTGCTCTGCTCTCATCTGCTCTTCTTCTTTCATTCATTTTCTCACACGTTTTATTTGACTTACTTTGTTTGTAGTATAGTAGTATAGTATTCCAACTAATATTAAAAGAAATAAGTTAATAAGTCATTAATAGATAAAAGACAACTGTTCTATAGATCAATAAGTGTGTTAAGTGTCCGATAAACTCTGAGGAGAGAGCACAGCGTGTCTTCTTATCAGATGATATAGTTGGGGAAAAAATGGAATTTGCTTTTCCTCCGTTTAGATGTGTGAATGAGAGTTAAAACCAAAGTTATATCAGTTCACATGCATTCTCTTGATAGAGGAGGAAGTACATGGATTTTGGTTGAAAGCCAGTCGTCCATATCAAACAACAGGATAATTATGACATAATAAATAACACAATAATTTGGAGTTGTAACAGAATCACAACGATTGTTTCCACACTAAGATTCTTATTTAGCTGCTTTTGTCAGCTCCATTCTATTCTATTTTACCTTTCATGCCAGGTAGAACTGTCATGATAACTACCTTTTATTAGACCATTTTGTTCCACAGAAATAATAGCGATGAAACAACATTATTATCATTTAAACACCATTTTATGCCACTGACACTAATTATAATGTAAAAGCAAAAATAATGCAAGAGCCCCTGTTAAAGAACAATTAACTTTTATTTTTCAGGCCTATGTTTAGACATTGGAACAACAGCTGGAGTACTGAACTTTTGTCTCCCTCTAGTGGCACTTAATGGCGTATATAGCTGCTGCTGTGACAGTGCAGAGTGTTTACAGAGATGACATTAAAAAACTCTGGTTTACTGCAAAATACACTGCAGACACTCATCTGAAGGGGGTTCAATCAATCAGCAATGTGCGAGCTTCAATATGAAATACTTTTTCATTTTGTGTGTGAAGTTTCCATACTCCTGCTTTATGAATATATATAATTATAAATTACTATATATTTATAAATATACATAAAACATAATATAATAGAACATAGCAGAATAGAACAGTATATACTATACAGTTGTATTATATTATATTATATTATGTTATATTATATTATATTCTGTTCTGTTCAGTTCTACTCTATTATATTCACACTGGCTCTTAGCGAGGGGGCGTGTCCACTACTCGTAGCTCCGCCCCTACCTGACAACTGCACGCCTCGTACTCGTTTCCTTAGTAACCAGCCTGTCAGCCTGTCCGGACCGGACACGCCGAGTCCCGGGCTGAACGTGGTCCAGAAAACGGGACAGAACCGTCCAGAACCTCCATGGAACCGTGCTCAGAGTGAGCGCAGGGCGCCGCCATGAACGACCGGTACCACCGGGCGGCCCGGGACGGCTACCTGGACGTGCTGAAGGAGGCTACACGGAAGGAGCTGGACGCCCCGGACGAGGATGGGATGACACCGACCCTGTGGGCCGCGTACCACGGCAACCTGGAGGCGCTGCGGCTCATCGTGAGCAGAGGGTGAGTCCGAGGAGCAGAACCGGGAGCTGGATACGGTCAGTTATCTGATCCAGGATCAGAGTTTGAGTTTATCTTATTAACTTTGTCAACTAAAGCTGTCAGAGAGGGTGAAATAATGGACCTGGCTCCTGAAAGACTTCCTGTCGACCAGAGGGAGATTATTTATTCTCTCCTGAGAGAAGGATGTGTCATTTTGAGGAGAAGTTCAGTGGACAAACTGTCAGTGTACTTTATTATTTCAGTCACAGATCTGTGGAAGCTTGGTGGAAAAAAAAAAGTAACTATAGTAAATCATAATCGCGGGATAAAAAGTAAAAATGTACCCCATAAAGTCGACGTTTTTTAATCTCATAATTACTGTTTTTAATATCATAATTTGGGTTTTTTTTATCTTTGCATGTCATTATTATGACTTTCCCCCCATAATTTAGATTTATTATGTCAGCGTTTTGACTTTCTAACCCATAATTGTCTTGTTATTCGACAATTTTAGACTTTTTGTCCCATAATTATAATTTACTATTTACTAATTTACTATATATATATATAGTAAAGCTAAGTTCTAATCAGTGCTTTCTTTAACTGGCAGAAATGGGCTTCCATACAACCTCACTTGATTTAATCACTATAATGACATCACTATTTTGTAAACAGGAAGTTGTAAGAATATAAGAATAACAAAGAATAAAGTGGGTTGGAGCTTCAACAATTAATCTATCATTTGTTGACTATTAAATAAATTTGCAGCTATTTAAATAATTAATTAATTGGTTAATTCTCTGATTGCAGCTTCTTGATTGTGAATACTTTCTGGTTTCTTTCTTCTTGATGACAGTAAAGTGAATATCTTTGCGTTGTTGTCAAAACTAGACATTTGAGGACGTCATCTGTAGTTCAGTTCCCATTTTGCTGTTAGTTGATATAAAATAATGTATTCACAGAAATGGAAACTCTTGATGTGCCAGCTCATATCAGCCTGAATCTAAAAACATGGAGCCACACTCGCTCCTGCCTCCGTCACTAATCTAATCAGTGCAGCTGCAGATGGAGCTCTTTACATTTTAACAGCCTGATTACAGAGAAAGGTCACTGCAGCAGGAGATCAAGCATGTGGAACATAAACACACACTCTCACTCTATAAGGCGCAGAGACAGAGAGAGTGTGTGATAACTTTATATCTAATGTGGCTCAGGCTAATCCGTTACATAGCAGGTGAGTGCAGGTGAGGGTTTTAATCTGATCTGAGACGTTTTTTATACCGATCAGTTACTGAAACGGCTGAACAGAAACCGACTGTAAGCTCACAGGCTTTAGATATGAGTGAAAAATGAGACAATTATAAGAGGATTCAGGTGTAAGTCTATATTCTGTGAGATTAGCTGCTGGTGGTGTATCAGAAGGTCTTTTGTCGGAGGTTCTGGAGCAGCAGCCTCTCAGGCAGGATGATATTTACCGTCACCGTCTGTCATGCTGCTGCTGGCAGGTTTATTAGGCGAACAGTAAAGAGGAGGCAGTTGAGTTTGATGCTGGAGCGACTGCAGACACAGGAAAGGTCACAGTGATGGATGGTATGAGTTCTTCATCAGAGCGACCCTGCAGAGCGACTGTGAGGCGAACGAAGACGACTAAATCTGAGCTGCAGGTCAGAGCTCACAGCAGGAGGTAAACAACAGAAGCAGAGAAGATTTAACAGAAGATGTTGTCATTATTCTTTGAATTACTTTTCTGATTTTATTTTCTTTCTTTTTAATTATAAGTGCTGAACATATATTCCTGCTTAAACTTTTTAATTATTTTACAACATAGGACAAATTTCTGAAGTCACCAAAGTGATGAAGGAAACGTTGTCTAAACAAAATATAGTGTAAAAAATGTGAAAAAAAAAACCCAAAACAAAAAAAAGAACAAAACAACAAAAAACTATGATATAAGTTGTCAAATATACGTTAACCAGGGCTGTAACTTGGGTTTATCTTCATTTTTTGTCACTTATTTCAGGATTAATCGATGAAATGACAAAAAAATTGTGAAAATCACTGTTATCACAATTTCCAAGAGCCGAAAGTGATATCATCAAATTGCTTCTCTTTCAATTTGCAGCTCTTAAGTTAATAAACCAACTTATGGTACGTGCATAGGTTGACTGAATTAGTTTCAATATCAGCTGAACTAGATCTTTATAAATATTACTTAATATTAATACCTTGAAGAGGGGGCATATGTAAAATGTGCCCTGAAAGCTTGGCTACAGATCTGAAGTACTTCTGTATGATATGATATGTTTGACTAAATAACACCTGAAGTTTTATTTATTTTAAGTTTAACACTGAACTAAATGAGTTAATGTGCATCATCAGGACTGTGTGGACGTACTTTTAATGTGACCAAACAACCAGCTGACTGACTGTCATCAAATCTAGCTGATTCACAACTGAGGCTGATGGGAATGTGTAGGATTGTTCAAGTATTTGGTAATTAACAAAAGCAAAGGACCAAATACATTTTGGACCTGGTGATGGCACTGGAGGAAAAAACACCCAACGCTTGCTCAGTCCGGATCGAGGTGGTGGACTAACTGACAGACCCACATTTACATCTCCAGAGCCACACTGTTATCACGGTGATATTCAATTACCACAAGTTAGTTTCTGGGTCTATGAGCAGATAACAATGCCTCACATGCAGCCTGCTGTGCACTCTGTTACAGCTCAACAAGCACATTTTTGTTAGGACGCTCCTTCGGAGCTGAGCCCGGCCGTGGGAACTTGAGTTTTTATTATCGGGCTCCAGGTATATTTAGTTGGTACCAAAGACACGATGTTGTCCTTCCTGTATTAGGAAGAGGAGTTATACAGGAGATAAACATGTGTTGTGTGATTTTTGCGTGTCGTCCCTGACTCAGAGCTCCTGGCAGAGCAGCAGATGGTTCAGTTACTATCAGTGATAGTTCGGTGTGATTCCTCCTCGGTGTTGCTACACTGATACATTTCATTTTGGAATATGATCTGCTCCACTGCCCTTTCAGCTGACAGATATGAAAGTAAAGAACGACTCTCTGAACATAAAAATAAACCTCGTACTGTCTGTTCCGATATCACCTGAGATATCTGTCTGCTCGGCCAGCGTGCAGTGCGGATCTGAAAATCAGGCTTGATGCCGATGACGGTGGTGACCCCGCAGTGTGTGGTGACCGTGTCTCTGGGTGTCTGCAGAGAAAAAGACTTGGTGTGTGGGATGAATAATGCAGAGTCACCTCTGTCATGTTTAACCTGTGGCACTTCAATTATTCATCAGGGCTGAGCCGCGGCCCGGCGGTGAAGGGGCGGGGAGAGAACAGGAAGGGGAGGGGCTTCAGGTCAATACAAACACCAAGCAGACATGTTTGTATATGAAGTGAGGAAGAGTCAATATGCTGCATGTGTGTCAGTGAACTGTAATCAATATGTATCCAAGAGACAAAGTCCAGACTGTGTTGTTGTTGCTAGAACTGTTGTTGCTTGCACAGCATTATGGGTAGTTTTGATACTTAAGTACATTTAATATCAGATACTTTTACTCAAGTATACTTTTAGGAAATTCTTACAACATTGGTTTAAGGTCAAAGAATTGTGAATAATATCCACAGTGGTGTCTTTAGATGCCTTGTTTTGAGTCAAGGTTTTACTATAGTGGATGATAATCATCGCATGTGACCCGTTTCATTACCTGACTTAAGTAATAACATGCTACAAGCTTTCTGTACAGGAGATGAAGTGACATAATTGCAGGTCATGTGAGTCATCTTACTTCCTAACTTCAGTCTGTTGTGTAAGAGGATCAGCAAGGTGAGCTTGAGTTTCTCAGTGAACCTGTGTTGAAGTCTGCACTGTAGTCGATCTCTGTGAGAAACGTTCCTATCATTTGTAATAGATAAGAGAAACACGCAAAATGTTTCTTTAAGGTTATCAGCTGAAATCGTATCATCCGTCTTCCAGAGGTGACCCGGACAAGTGTGACATCTGGGGCAACACGCCGCTCCACCTGGCGGCTGCCAATGGCCACCACAACTGCCTGTCCTTCCTGGTGGCTTTCGGTGCCAATGTGTGGTGTCTGGACAACGACTACCACACACCGCTGGACATGGCCGCCACCAAGGGCCACATGGACTGCGTTCGCTACCTGGACTCCATCGCCGCCAAGCAGATCACCCTCAACCCGAAGCTGGTCGGCAAACTGAAGGACCGGGCGTTCCGCGCCGCAGAGCGCCGGATCAAAGATTGCGAGAAACTCCAGAAGAAGCACCATGAACGAATGGAGAGGAGGTTCATGAAGGAGTCGGCGGCTTTGGACAACTTAGACGCTATAAGCTTTTCTAGCTACACCAGCGGCAGCACACTGAGCCGCAAGTTCAACACCGTCACCTCCAACATGCCATACTCACAGGTGGTTACTCTTTAAATTTTACTCTGGGTTTACAGTTAGCTACTGTTCTGTTAGCTGTTGCTTCTCAACATATTTTCCCAAAACGAGTTTATTTCATCACTTAGCAAGAATCTCCCATTTGCTATTGGTGAAGCTAACACTGATGTTAGCTTGGAGTAGCCAGCACTGATGAAAGATGAGAAAAGACATTATCTAGCTAAGCTCTTGGAGAGGAAGCAAGACTTTTATTCAGTTTGTCTTTTTTAACTCCTTACTGTCTCAACTTCCCTCTCAGACCACGCTGCATTCCACAGCCAAGGGCAAGGCCAAGATCCAGAAGAAGTTGGAGAAGAAGAAGCAGGTCGATGGAACTTTTAAGATCTACGAGGACGGGAGGAAAAGCGTGCGCTCGCTGTCCGGCCTGCAGCTCGGCAACGATGTCATGTTCCTCAAACAGGGCACATATGCCAACCCCAGGGAGCGGTCGCGCCTCGACATCCGCGACATGTTCCACCGAGACAATGACGACGACGCCGACACCGTCTCCCGTGCCATGAGTGACCCAGGCCTGCATGAGGCTGCGTACTCTGAGATCAGCGCTGATTCCGGACGTGATTCATTGTTCACCCGACCTGGGCTCGGTACCATGGTGTTCAGGAGGAACTATATGAGTGGAGGCATGTTTGGGATCGGAGCGAGGGATGAGGGGAGTGTAGCAGGGAGTGAACCTGTGGGCAGGGCGCCGAATGTTCGTCTACGAGGACGTCTGCCTCGACGCTCGCCCAGCTTCGATGAGGACAGTATCGGCAGCGCGTTGAGCCTGCAGGAAAGAAACCTCCAGGAGCTGCCCTGGGAAGAGACCGATATTGCTCTGGATCAGGACTTGGAGCCAGAGAACAGTCCTCTGGAAACCTTCCTGGCCTCTCAAAGCCTCAGTGAGTTCATGCAGATCTTCAGGAGGGAGAAGATCGACTTGCAGGCTCTGCTGCTGTGTTCAGATCAGGACCTCACCAGCATTCACATCCCTCTGGGCCCCAGGAAGAAACTTCTGGACGCCTGCAAGAGACGTCTGGAAACGATAGATGAACCAGAGGCCATTGAAGACACAGAGCTTTGAAGGTCAGTGTGGAGTAATCAACAGTTTGTTTTAATGGGAAGAAACACTGTCCTTTACTTACACTTTTAAGCAAATGTTTATTAAAAAGCTATATATTTCTGAATAAAAATGATCCATTCTTGCCTTTGCATTTATACCTGGCATAAATCAGCCCCAGACTCCCTTTAAAAATCCTGGATTTTTGTGGGATGTGTGGGAGCTCAGGGAGTCTTTATGAACTTAGTAAAACAGTGTCTGTGATAAATTCTTAATTATCTGACCTCTCGTGAATTTGGAATATTTAAGACATTCAGTTATTCCTCTCTTTGTATGAAAGATTGTTTGTTTCAGATTGTCCTGGTTTGTTGCAGCACCTGCATCACATACATTTTTCCCACAGTTCTGTTAAATAACAGAATGAAATGTAAGAATATGTGTTTAATCAGTAACTATAGCCAAGTTTTTAATCTGTGTTATAATCACATTTTATACCAGGTGTTAGCTACACTCAGTTAAGAACCTTACTGAGCTAAGAAAAACTATTCGACTGCACCGCTTCTTCAGTTTCCAGAGCAAACTTCCATAATACCTCCACCCGACTTCAACCTGAGCTGTGATAGATTTGGCTTTCTTACAGGCTAAATGGCACCACCTAGTGGCACAAAGTGATACACCAGATCAGATTTCATAGCTTTGGATGCCTTTAAGCCCTTTTAGTTGCAATGCACTTATACTGCTTATCACTATACATTTCATCAGTCATACATCGAGTAAATGTTTCTTTGTTTTATTCACAGTTTCCTGTACAGTCAGTGAAGACAACATGGAGTCCAGAAATCTGACTCAAACTTTGCCACATACACAAACTCTCATCTGTTGGAGAAGAAAACTGATTCTCCCACGTCATTCTGTCTCCATACAAGAGGAGGTCATAAGTATCTCGTGCAGACGTTAAAGTATTGATAAGGATAGTGAAGGGTGCCCATAGAGCATAGATCTCATGGTCTCTGCAACCTAGATACTCAAAGCTGCTGTAGATGTCATGTCTACAGAGCAGATGTCTGGCAAGCCACGACAACGGTGACTGTTTGCTTAAAACTCGTAAGGAGGCCTTCGATCTGTCTACATCAGCAGACCTAGAGGGTAATCCTGACCTATTTTACCTCTTCGTCCTCTAGCGAGAGGGGAGAGACTCTGCATTACTCCCCTCACTTGCTCATGTGTGGAAGCACTGCCTCCTGAAGCTGCAGATATAATTTGGGCATTTGGGAAGACTCGTTAGGATTATCATGGCAACACTCTGTGCAGAGAGACGTGCTGTTATCTCAACGTAAGTCATCGATGTCTCTGAGTCTTCTTCATCTCTCCTGATTGGTCAAGTGAGCTGAAATTCCACAACATCATCCAGTGTCTGTTACTGTAACCGCTGATGTTTTTGTATTAACTCATGTATCATAGAATGATTCATGTATTAGTGAATCTAACGTGTCCTTCATGACGTCTTCATTGTACGTTTGTATTACTTTAAACACGTTATATCCCTCCGTGGCACATAAACACTGGTGACCTACTATTAATGGGGTTATTTATGAATGGAGCAGCCCCAGACTGACTGCTGCTCTGCAAACACTGTTGCAATAGTAAAAACAATGGGGTGGTTCTGTGGGGCTGTGTGAGTGTGTGCTAGATAACACTGTTATCTCAGGTTGCTGCAGGCGTATTTGGTTTCACTGAAGGTCCGTCTGTGTGAGTGTGTGTGTGTGTGTGTGTGCACTTGAGAGGATGACTGTGCATGAATGTTGTTTTAAAAATATCTGTTTTTTGTATCTGAAGATGTTCCTCCAAATATGATGTTTTATTAAAATAAAGGGAAAAATATTATTGTTTTCTTCGTGTTGATAAATCTTTATTTTCCCAACAACTCTAAAAAAAAATAACATAAAAGTACATTTTATCAAGTAAACTTAAGAACACTTCATGTATATCTCAAGTTTACTTTATCAAGTAAGAACACTAATATCAGTGCACTAGTAGTTAACTTACAAGTGTACCACTTTAATACTTTGGGACCTTGTTTTAGATTATAAAAGTCAACTTCTGAGTTTAATTGTAAACTTTGAGTACACAAGTAGTTCATATCAAACTACAACTACTGTGAATTAGTTTTATACTGGCAGTAGTGATGGAATGCTACAGTTTAATAGTAATTTAAGACTGTCAAAGGCGGTGAGAGAAAGTAACTAAGTACATTTACTGCGCAAACCTGAGGTACGTTTGAGGTGATTTATACTTCTATTACATTTCAGAGGCAAATATTGTACTTCTTTTTACTCCATTACATTTATTCAATAATTGTAGTTTCTAGTAACTTTGCAGATTACATACTGCATCAGAGCCAAAGAACACTTTACATGGTGTTTGATCAGAAATCAATCAATCAATTAAAGAAATGATCTAATAATCAGAAAAATGCTGAATATTGAATAAACTGAATTTATAAGATTTTTCTCTGTAATTGTCAGTATAAACCAAATATACGTGAATTTTTTTAGTCTCGCTCAGAGTCTTATCATCCCAACTTGCCAAGTATTGATGCTCTGGGATTGTTGACTCGACCTACAGTGAGAAGACTCTGACATGACACTCAAACATGACACAGAGTGGACCTTTGATTTAGTTCACTATATCTCTGATGAGTATAAAAGGCATACTCTTATTGTTTCGATTTAGAGAAGTACACTGACAGCAGAAGTGTGGTCTCTTTCTGAAGGGTCATTGTTTGCTGACTGTGTGCTTTACCTCTCTGGCCTGCGTGCACAAAAACGCAGACACTGACGGTCGATTAGTGCTTGCATAAATAAAACCCAGCAGCTGAAGGCTGTGGGAGGATGTAAGCAGATCTGTCAGACGCCCTGGTGTTCTTATGTTCCCTCCTCTGCAGAACCTGCTGTCCTGCGGCCTCAAAAACGCACACAGTTTCTGTTGAAGTGCACACTGCAGCCTGGCCTCCAGCCCAGAACACTGGCCTCCCTCCAGAATAAAAAGCAGCGCTGACATTAGATCTGTGCACGCAGATATTTATACTCTCACCTGAGCCAACACATAAACACACCCCCACTTATCGGGGGCTCATTCCTGCACAGCAGCATCTTGAACCTTTCCCCCAGTGAAGAAACAACTGACCGGCCTCTGTTAATCCACCTCCTTCTCTCCCTCTCCTTTCCCAGGACGTTTGCCAAGGTTATAGAGATGGGAGGAGAGAGGGGGGGAGGGGAGGGGAGGGGAGGGGAGGCTGACACAAAGAGAGACGAGGGGGTGAACGACATGCAGAATGCATGAGAGAGGAGGGAGAGGCAGAGCCGAGCGGCTGGTAGTTTTTGGATCCATCACGTCACGGGGGCAGTCCTACATCTTCAGGCCGTGGGACATCACATTCCTCTGCTGCTAGACTGCACCAGGAGTCAGCTGACAGGGGGAGAGAAAGAGAGGAAACTGTAAGAGAGATGAGGAGGAGGTAGGAGAGAAGAGGAGGGTCCACCAGCCTCTTGAAGCAGCAGGAAGGGGGCTGGGCCTCCCTGACAATGCTTCTCGCCAATAAGGACTTTCGCAATGCTTACTTTGACCTGAGGACTTTGCGCTCAGGGTGCAGCGTGAAAAAGGCAGTGTTCAGCTCCGGCTGCTTGCTGACTTTGTTTTGAGCATCAGCACAGGGGCTGACATGCAGAATGTACCAGAGGAGAGGATGGTGAGGAGGAGGGTGGGCTCGGAGGACAGTGAGGAGTGCAAGAAGAATGGAGGGACAGGCGTTGAGGAGGTGGAGAAGGAGTCCCTGATGATGGAGCTGACGAGGCTGGTGCAGAAGATGGTGAAGGAGAGCAGCTGGTGGGAGAGGAGGGGGATCGACTGCAGCATCCTGGCAGCAGCATTCCTCTGCCTGCCACCTGGTGAGTAACAGTGTGAGGAAACTTCACACGGCTGCTTCACAAAGAGTAAAAAGTTACTAAATGTTGTTGGTAAACAGGTAAAAATAAGTTATCACCGAAACTATAAAGGTCTTAAACAGTAGTTTTAAGTTTTTGAGTTGTTTCATGATGTCTACCTGCTCAGAATAATCTACCTTTTGGCTTAATCTGACACAATTTCACTACAGTATGAATCTCAAGTCTATAATGCATTATTAATGCACTTTTATCATAATTATAAGTACTCATAAATATTAATAATTCCTCATAGCAATAATCATAACTCGTAATGGAGTCATCCTGTTATTGTATGTTGGTGATAGTTTAAATAATTAACTGATGCAGTGTTTTGTGTGCTGGTCTTCACTTTATACAAATAAAATAAATAAACTCTCTTTGTTTTACAACTGAAAAACTGAATAAACAAACTGACCTTAAAGGTCAACATAGTCTCCTACTGTTTTACTTTGTTTACATTTGGCGGACCCTGCCACCTTTTCTAGTTTTGAACAGTGTTCTGGGGGCCTTAAGTTCCCCTGACAGCTTGTTTATTCAGTCATGGAAATATTTCTGTGATTATCAAGTATCGGGTAACATAATCTATGAAGCCAATGTCTCTAACTCATTGTTACATGTTATTAATGTACATTGAATGTGTTATAATTCTCCAATAGCACCTTATAATTATAGTTATAAGCACTTATGAATATTATGATTGATAAATGATGATATCATGAATATGATTATTACTTCAGTAATTACATTAGTATTATGGATTACTTTGACTTTATAGGTTATGTAAGTTATATAACATTCCATTTATTGCATGCATTTAACAGCATTTTGTGTGCTTTTTCTTGCATTGACTAAACTTGTGTTATAGTGACTTCCAACCAGCTCATAGTGTGTTACATCCGCCTATAACACAGAAATGTTCTAACCTACTTAGGATGATGATTATTATGCTGCTATTTTATCAGAAAAAGCATTTCACAGTGTCTTTTTGTCTGTTCTTTTCAATATTAACTGTTAAATCTATAAATAATCTGCAATTTATGAAAAAAATGTGAATCATAACTTCACAAAGCACACAGTGATGACTTTAAATTGCTTGTTTTGTCTGAACATACAGTTAAAAAAAATCAATTTATCAGCTGAAATCCACTGAAATTGTCCAAATTTAATGTGATAATTATACACTTTATTTATATTGCACTCCTAAACAGGGTCCCAAAGTGCCTTACCAAAAAAAGAAAACAAATATTGATATATGAATATATCAGGTGTGTCTTTTCACTAATTGAATGACTCTGTTATTGCTGTATGCGTTTTCTCTAAGTCACAGTCTCTCTCCACCTCCCTACACTCGTATTTGAAGGTCATTTATTTGCCTCCTGACATACAAACACAGATCTTTGAGTCTGTTATCATGACTGGTTCACACATTCCCAGTCTCTCATGGCCCCCCTGTAACTGGGTCACTGGTGGGCAGCTACTGACCTCAATTAGGACGAGAGTCTGTTGTCGCTCCTGTCATTCGATCATTGGAAGTGACAGCTCTCAGCAGCTTTACGTGACGCCTGGTTCAAGTTTAGATTCGCTGTGTTTTTTTTCTCTGACTGTGAAGAAAACGCTCACATCTGAGTTGATTCTAAGTCTCACAGTGGAGCCGAGGAGTCTCCTGTCGTTGTGTATCAGAGCTCGTGACTTATCACCTCGAAATAGGCTGCTTTGAAATAGGAGGTGCAGCCTATTAGCACAGTTTTATTGGGTTAGGAAAGAAACATGGCTGCTAAACCGGCTGCAGGAGTCGGTCTGGTCACTGGCTGCCTGTGCTGCAGAGTTATGTCAGTTAAAACTCTGTTGAAACCACAGCGCAGCCACATCGATCTGCTGCGTCTCATGAATTATTAAATGTGATCAGAGTGAGGTCATTCTGTGATCAAACTGACTTCACAGTCAAGAAAACCAACAGAGTTCAGATGCTTGTTTCTGCATCACGTGGAAGCCTGTAAGCAGAGACATTACACGGTGATGTAATCCTGAAAGGAACCCCGTTGTGTGAGATGAAACAGTGTCACACACAGAGCAGCACAGTCACCTCCAGTTAAGGATAAAGTTTCTTTCTTCCACCTGATCCTCCGCCTGTCATGGCTGAAAGTAACACCACCAACACCACCATCGCTGCTGCTGCTGCTGCAGTGGAATAAACGGGTGGCTGCTCACAGATAACAGGGACAACACTGCATGTTTTTAGCCACACAGCGGCGTTGCTGTGGGGATGAAGTGTGGCTCAGTTGGTCTGTTGGTCCAACTACTGGATGGATTAACTGTGAGAAGAGCCATTTATGGAGCAGAGAATGGAACCAGGTGTCTCTGGTGAACCCCTGACTTTTCATGTGAGATTAAAACATCCACTTGTCCAACACTTAAATATATAATACTAACTAATTCTGTATTAAAAATACCTTTGTTATATATGTATAGATGTTGTTGAGTTGTGTACTACCAACAATGTTCAAGACTAAATTTAAGGTGAATGAAATGGCAGGATCATTTGTGTTTATGAGCGTAACTCATGCAGTGTTTATCTGCCCCGAAAAGACAGATTACTGTACCCCAGATGAAAGCTTACGTTAGCGCCTCTGTGTGTTTAAATTCAGGTGAACTCTCAGTGAACTCAGCAGTCAGCAGAGACTCTGGTTCTCTCTCTCCTCTCCGGAACGTAACGTTCAGGAAGTAAAGCACATTTCCCTTCCAGCTCCAGTCAGCAGTCAACATTACAGATCATAAACACCCGACAGTGGAGTTCACCTCCGTGGATCCCTGCTGCAGTCAGGCTGATAAACAGGAGTGAAGATAAATCCACTTTATGATCCCAAAAGTTTTAAAGTAATCTCTGATCCCCCCCTTCCCTCAGTAAACAGCTCCAGATCAGAACAGAATCTGATGCGGGTGTTTATTCCTCCACAAAGTCTGTCACCGGGTCAGATTCCAACTCATAGGCTCGAGGTTCAAGAACCGACAAACTCACAGCTGCTCGATGCACGAGTCATAAAGTTGAAAACTATTTTTTATGGTGGAGTGCTGAGGATGAAGTGAGGAGGCTCGTAGTCTGAGGACAGAAGCTGCTCTGCAGTCTTATGATGTGGCAATAAAACAAAGTTTACCTTCTGCAGCTGCCAGTAGCAAAAGTTCCCTTCAGAAGAAGAAGAAGTTGAGAGGTTGTCTTTCTGTTTTTCATGCATCCAGCAGCTTTGTTTTCTGGTGCAGGGGACATTGTTGCCTCATGGGGGCGCTAATAAAGACTTTTAATGTTGCTGAACTGTGAGAGGTCAGTAAACGCGCCCAACATGAATTTAGAAAACAAAGACTCTCAAATAAAGATTGTTAAAGATAATTCAAAGGATCATAAATGTAACTGTTTATGTAAAGGTTAGGTAGAAGTAAATTCAACATAATATAGATAATATTCTGTGTGAATAGTCGTTGTCACATTAACAAAGTCAAAGCATCACTACGTCATGTTTTGTGAATGTACTGACGTTGTTTCCTCGTGCCCTTGTGTTGCAGCCTTCCTGCTGCTGGGCTCCTCTCGGCTCCTGTGGTTTTCAGGCGGCGTGCTGCTGATGGGCGTGGCCCACGCTGTCATCACCATCAAGGGGACACATCTGGCCAGCCACGGGGCGCTCAGCGAGTCTCAGGCCTGGGCTAAGTTCTGGGCCGTCTTCTTCATCGAGGTGTGATGTTCGGAAATAAACTGACGGCTGTCATGAAACACCTGAGGGAACGCTTCTCTTTAGTATGATCACATGTGGCTCTGTGGCAGAGAGCTTCAGGTCCAAGTCCAAATCAATTGAGTGTTGTTGTATTTTTAGATATTCTTACTGGTATTTTGGTGTTTTTTAAAAAAAATTCCTGGAAAGATCATACAGATAGTTTTCAACCAAAAAATACATAAATAAATAAATACTGTGTGTAAATATACTTTTAACTGAGAGGTTGACTTTTTTCTCAAAATTTGACTTTTTTTCTGGTGCTATTCAAAAGAAAAGTGGAGTTTTGAGTTTCATTCCCAACTCGTCAAAAACTGATGCTTTAGGACTGGCAGCTGACCCGCCCTACAATCCCGAAGCATCTGTATTTAACAATTGGTAATGAGACTCAAAACTCAAATTTTCTGACAAATAGCACCTTTAATCTCAGAATTAAAATCAGAGAAAAAAAGTGAGATTAAAGAGATTGAAGTCCAAATCACCCCAAAAGATAATTTTGGTGGGCCCAATCCTCTCCCAAAGAAAAACAAGAAAAACTGCAATTAAATGGAATATATATTATTTAAAATAAGACAAATTTTCACCCAAGGATGATTTCACTTACCAAGTGAAAATATCTCATTTCAGAGATACCTTAAAACTTATCTAACCAATAGCCAGATTTAAAATAAGCACATTTGTCTTGATACAAAAAGAGGATTAAAGAATTTCTTTCTCAATATGTTGGAAAATGTGTTTAAATGTATGCTGCAGTATAACAGCCACAACCAGCAGACAGATATCACCATGGACACATAACTTCCATTATTTATCACTGTACAGTAAGACAATATTTTTTTCCTTTGCAAGTTTTCTAATATCTTATGATTAGATATGCAAATGAGGCAGTCTAATTAAAGATGCACTCATTTGCACAACTATCCAGATCAGAAGCCTGTACAGTGCAGGTGAAAGGTGAATTACCAGCTCATGTATGGTCCTTGACACAGTAATATTCACGAGGGTGAATGATTACCCTTCACGGATGTGGACCAGGTCAGTAAAGCTGAGTTTAACAGCCCCGCTGTCTTAACAGTGAACTTCTGAACCTGTGAATATGGATGTGGATGAAAAGTAAACAGACGGTATCATAACCTCTGCTGTTCTTTCACCCTGCCTATCAACACATGATAAGAATAATCCAGTCAGTTTCCTTCCTGATGATTTCCACTGATCTGTGTTGCTATGTGTCCTCCATCCCCTCAGATCTGTGGCTCGTTCTCAGCCCGTGCCGGCGTTCAGGGCCACATCAAGATGCATCACGCCCACACTAACGTCATTGGACTGGGCGACTCCAGCGTGTGGAAGGTCCCCTTCCTGCCTCGCACCATCTACCTGTTCATCGCTCCCCTGACGGTGCCCATCATCACGCCGCTCGTTGTACTCGGTGAGAGGCGCCACAGGACCAGAGATGGTTTATGAGCTCACGCAAATATTTCAACATTAAATGTGACTCAGCGTAAAACTGAGACTTCTAACCATCTGATCCTGTTCATGTTGCCGTGCTACCTCGCCTCTCTCACTCGGCTGTGAGTTTATTCTCACGCATGTGACAGTTTTCTGATTCTCTGGTCATGCAGCTCACCTCAAAGGGCACTCTGTGGCCCTCATCGTGAGGACCATGCTGATGGTAACACTGGGCCTGTATTCACAGTACTGGCTGCTGATCCACGTGTCCGGCTTCCAGTCGCCTCTCACCGCCCTGCTCTGCATGCTGGTGTGCAGAGCCATGTTCTCGGTGCCGTACATCCACGTCAACATTTTCCAGGTGAGAAATACCTGCAGCCGGCCTGCTGTACTGTACCTGCTCACCACATGGTCTTATCTCTGTGAGGCAGTTCACCTCCAAAATGTAAATCCAGTTGTTATCTCCTCACCCTCATGCTGATGGAACGTCAGGGGAAGTTTGGTAGGTCCACAGAACATTGACCTTTTTTAGGTAGCTGGGGACTTGTTTTAAGGACAAAAACATCTTTAAAAAACAGACAATGGCTCCATACAGGTCGTCCGGTGTAATCCAAGTTAAAGATTGATTTGAAAATATGTTATTTACACCCCTGACACGTAATTGAGCTCTTCAGACCGGGAGTTAACTTCAAGTCATGCAGCTACAGTGAAGATTTCAGCACAAAAAAAACGGGTGTAAATCATGTCTTTTCAAATCAAGAGTCCTTTCATCTCTATTTATTCAGGCTGACATAGCAGCTCATTACTGTAAATCAATCAGTCAGTCAATCACATATTAGCTACAAATTCCTGGACTTTCCCTGGAACTTCTGTTTCTGGACTCTAGACTTATCAAACTACAGACTGTAGAGGTATCAAACCCGCCTCAAATTGGATAAATGGTTCTGATAAACCCAACACAGCTTAGTTTGGATGAAAATCTGAGGGATGGACAATCAGACACATCTTGATAAATAAAACATGAACTCTCAGGACCGTCTGGTTCCCAGGTCGCTCCCTGACAGCTCGGTGAAATCCCTCTGCTGATAAAGATCTCGTGATATGACTGAAAGCTCCTTCTATCTCCTAAATGTGCTCCTATACTGCATTCAGACTGACACTGTGGCCGTGTCACTTCATGCCAAACCAGCATGAGAGCACTTTCTTGTTACTCTGCACTCTGAGAAATTCTGCTTCAATGCAGCTTTGTGTTCTCATAGATCAGATCGGTCACACAGCCGAGGGGATCAAGAGGAACAATTCATGCGTGATGGAGTGCGAGTCCGGCAGGTCATTGTGCATTGTTCTGATCAAAAGCGTGTGAAGGTGGATTAGAAAACACAGGTTCTGGATGTGAGGTGTAGCAGGGTTTGTTCTCTGTGGGGGGTCACACTGAGACCTGTTCAGACCTGCCTGCTGCTGCTGCTGCTGCTGTTCTTGGCTGTCGGTCTATATTTCTGACCTGAACGCAGTGCTCCCATGGACTTCTAGCTGAGGATGACCTTTGGTTACCTCGACTCTGGTGTCTCGTTTGAAAACATGTCATAATAAAACTCTCCTCATTTCCCTTCTATATGAAAACACTAAACAGTGACAGTGGATAAAAAGTGAAAATATGTTATATCCCTTATTTTGGACTCATGCAGCAGTGGTGGAAGATTTCTTTTTGATTTTTTGCTTCATCAATGGCGAGCAAACATTGAAATTCGAGGAATTGAAATCCAGTTTGGTTGAGCTCGTTCTTGATTTACAAAATGAACAAAACAAGAGATTTGTGTTTTTCATCCCCCCCTCCCCAGGTTTCCTCCCTGGGTCAGAATTCTCCTCTATTTCTTCCTTTTTGTCATGTCATGTCATTGTCCGTAACCGCTTATCCCTTTCCATGGGGTCACGGGGTGTTGCTGCTGGAGCCAATCCCAGCCTTGTCTCAGGGCGAGGGCAGGGTACTCCCTGGACAAGTCGCCAGCTCATCGCAGGGCCCTCACTGATGAGCAATGTGGGGTTCAGTATCTTGCTCAAAGACACTTCGACATGCAGCTCAGCCTTGCCCTGAGCCGGGATTTGAACTAGCGACCTTTCGATCACTAGTCGACCTGCTCTACCCGCTGAGCTACAGCCGCCCTATTTCTTCCTTTTTATGACAAATTTTAATTTCGTCTTTATAGTTATCACAACCTGTTTCTAGCACTGTACAGCCTGAGGTACAGTAAATTACAGATGCGTCTCATCCTCCTCAGTGAGTGAGAGACGGACAGAGAAATGGAGAAGAGAAGGAAGCACTCTTAATAAATATTTCTTTGTTTTAAAGGAAACATATCCAGGGTTTTCAGTTTCATCTGTTCTTCAGTTGCTGCTGACTTTGACCTTTTTAACTTTAAGACCTTTTACATGCACACAAACCCATAAAACAACAAAAACTGTTATTCTGCGTTCTTTCCTAAGAATCAAATGTAAAGATAAAATCCAGGTGCAGTGTACCTCTATTTTCTAATTTGCTTTTCATAACCTGTGGCGTTGCCTGTGAACATCAAACCAAACTAACACCGTGTGTGATCTGCAGCACATCGGCCTCGACATGTTCTCTCCGACCAGCCGACCAAAGAGGATCTACCAGATGACCCACGGGGTCCTGAACCTGCCGCGTAACCCCGTGCTCGACTGGATATTTGGACACTCGCTTATCAACTGCCACGTGGAGCACCATCTCTTCCCCTTTCTGTCTGATAACATGTGTTTAAAGGTGAGAAAACTATTATGTACTATCAGTCTACATGTGGCTTTATCTTGTTATCTCGTTACGTCTGCCATGTGTGATGTGCACTGACAGGTTGAAATCAGTCTTGTGATGTTGAGAAGGCAGCGTGTAATGATGCAAAAGAAAAATAACTCATAATTCCCCTCAGATGCATTCAAACTAAGGTAATGAGCCTGTTTTGAAAATGTAAGTCAGATGAAGGGAGGAAAAGTCAAAAAGTTCTCAGACAAATAAATACTCATATGCTGTGTATTGGCATTAATCAACAGTAATAATTCTGTGGCATTGTTTGTTTTATTTGACCAGTAATTACATCATAAATGCCTCGTTAATAAAAGTTGATGCATTGTGCAAACGGAGCTTTTCATTATCAAAGAGCCACAACAAAATGACCGGCAACAAATAAAAAGCTTCCATTTGTTTTAGTCATGACCGTCATTATTACACCATTATATCACAGTTAATCTGGCAGCCAAATGATTTCAACCAACACTGATAACGATTTCTTAATATCACTGTTTGGTTCACACAGCTTTATTTGTTTTGGTTTATCAATAAGAGCTTTACGAGATTACAGTTATTAATCAGTGCGGTCGCATGATGAGTTCAAGTCAACCTGTGAAAACTTGTGTGATGTTTTTTTCCTCATTTGAGCCTGAAACTTTCAATTTTAGCAGGAAATTTTGGTTATAAAGTATGTTTTAAAATCTTTAACGTTCAAAAGACATGAAAATGAAAAATGATCCCGACGATGAGCTGACGAGTCAAGATGTTTCTGCCGTTTCAATTTTGACTCTCTTTTTTTTTTTAAATCTGTCCCTAGTGAGCCCTTTACCTTTAAGGGAATGCAGTACTAAAGCTGTGGGCTATCCCTTTAAAATATAAAAAATAAACATTGTACAACAGCAGGTTAACCAAACCAAATATGCAGAAAGATTTACATGTTAAACCGACCCTGTGTGTCTGCAGGTGAAGCCCGTCGTGTCCAAGTACCTGACTGAAAAGAAGCTCCCGTACCAGCAGGACAGCTACTTCTCCCGCCTCAACATTTTCTTCCACAAATACCAGGAGCTGATGGTGTTCGCCCCGCCGATCACAGAGCTGGTGGGGGTGCAGTAATGAAGGGGAAAAACTATTCAGACTAAAGACTGTCGCCGCCACCACTTCAGTGTCTAGGTACATCTCTGCCTCCACGGTCCAGGTTTGAATAGTCTCTAACATTCAGGATAGGTTTTAATCAATAACACATACACTCATGATGTTAGGAGCTAAATCAACAAGAAATCCTCATGATAGCTGTTTTAATGATCATATTAACTGACTGAATAGCCTGCTCTATTAGAGGTAATTTAATGAATTGCACAAAGCTAAGAGCTCAAACAAAAGCCGACTTGAGTGAGTTTGATGTTTGCTGACCTGGAGTCTGTCTCATGAAGCCGTTCGTTCAGCTGACTGATTCTCTCTGTGAGCACCGGCTGGTCCTTGATAACTGGTTCAACAAGACGGTTTACCAACCGCCTGTTATAAATGGCATTTAACAGCAGCGTGCAACATCAAGAGAGTCAGAGGATCTCATTTCATGAGATATAAACAAATTGGTGTTATTCACTCTGAACCTCATGTAGCACCTTTTAGATTGTATTTTATATTTCTCTCATGTCGGATCGCTTGGTTAGGGTTAGGAAAACATCGCGGTTTGGCTTAAAATACCTGTTTTGGTCACCACGATCACAGATGGAGATGGTCTGACCTCCCTTGAAAAACGGTTTGGGCAGCCTCTGGATTATAATAAGACCACCACCATCCTCCCCACCTGCTGATGTGAAAGGTGATATGTCTTGTGTGGTACCAATCTCAACCTTGGACATATTTGTGGCTAACATTCTTTAGCCAGGTCAAGACCTACAGGAGGTTGTGGTGCTCTTACTGCTTTGGTCCACAGGGGGGCGCCATAATCAATAAATAAAAGTTCTTTGTGGCTGCTTTGGGGTAAAGTTACAAACAGTAAACACAGCCACAGAATATTAAAACAATCAACTGGAATAGAGAAATGATATGATAACCACACAGCAGGCATTAATACACCTGCTTCATGAGACAGGCTCCTGTTTCCATAGTGACAGACGTTTGTTTTCTGTCTCACCACCTGACTGCACTGTAGCTACAAGCACATAAAGTTAGCACATACGTTAAAGAGTTGTCTCAGTGTGTTTAATGTCTTCTGATAATAAATTTTAACATGAATTTTAAAGAATTAAATGTCTTTTATTGCCTTTATTGTGTCAGAGTCCAGTATTCAAACATCGGTGCTGCTTGTGTTCAGGTGTTCTTTAACTGACATTCCTGATAAAAAAAAATATAAATGATTGTCTTTTTATATGGAAATTAAACTTATCCAGAATTTCTTTTAAACCTACAGGCAGCTTTAATGAAATTGGGGGGTGCAGATCTGATGTCAGCTTTAGAGGGGAAATACATGAAATGTCCTCAAGATCTGATGACTTGTGACTTTAAATGTGTTTTATTGTATTCTGTGGGAAGAAACGTCATAAATATAACCTTTGTTTGAACAACTTACTGGAGGTCAGCCACTGAGTCACATTCACACATACGTGACGTATCTGCATCATGTGTCACTGCTGAGGGCCGAATGGCTCAAGTGTGTCTTAAATGTGCGTTAATGATACTGAAATGAAATAAAAATGAAATGAGTTGTGTTTAGAATTAAATATTATGGGGGACAAATCACATTCCTGCCAGGATTCAGGGGGTCATGTCTCATCCTTCACACACTCACACAGTCTAAAACACATTGAGTAGTGCTGATGTATGTTTTTGCCACTTGGGGGCAGCAAAATGAACAGTTCACACAACACTTCACTTTTTTATTGTTGCAGCACTATTTTGTACTTGGAAGCAAATTGTTGATAATTTCACGTGTGAATTGTGCAAATTAAAGATCACCTACAAATAAAAATAACCCTTTAAATCATCAAAATCATATTTGCCTCTGCAGAGTAAAACATTCAACATGTTGTTTTGAAGGCAGAAGTACAGTAGGTCGAATCCATGTGTCTCATTGGTTGAACACACGTGTGATTAATCACATGACCACATCTGTGCTGAAAGTTCCTCTTGAGTCATCTGATAAATGTGTCTTAATGTCCACTGTAACTTTTACTCACACTGGGCTCTCTGATAACCACAGTCTGTGGTCACATGGTGGCAGTATCATTTTGCTGATTCACTCAGTGTATTTACATTTCCACTGGATTTTCCACTTGTACTTTGGAGCAGCAGCAGCAGAAATACTCACTTGACAAAAGGCTGCAGCAATCACTTCCTGGTTTTTATCAGGACGGCTCGATCATGCTGTAACAGAGGCGACAGAACAGTGAATGAATCAATCCGTGAGGTGAGAAAAAAACATCTGTCAACAATTTAAGCAGTCAGATTTGCTTTGTGTTCAGACACAGTGCATGTGGGAGAAACTCTACACCTCCTTACAGCGTGGGCTCCACCCTGTGGTTTCTTTTCCTCTGGGGAAGGGAGGGCAGTGATTCAGGCGTGGGTGTATCTCTTGTGTGCTGGCCCGCCTGCTTGCATGTGAGTGGGTAACATTTAGGCTGAAACCATGGACTTCAAGTGACATCCTCTAGGTGTGGCTTTCACTGCTGTTCAGTGAGATCCAGGAACTACCAGCTGACAGAAAGTGGCTGAGCCAGTTACTCTCAGAGAGCAGAGGAGAGCGGCTGAAGACATGGCAAATACAGCAGCAGAAGAAACAGCTCCCATCTCCAACCAGCCGCTGTGTGGAGTCTGCTCAGGTGCCCTGAGCGGAGACAAGCCGGCAGCCTGCGGTCACTCCGTCTGCGGCTCCTGCCTCGAGGACAAGAGTAAAGGATGTCCTGAGTGCCTGCAGAGCCCCGACAAGCCTGAACCTGACAGCCCGAAACAGAACGGGACGGAGGCTGAAGCTCCTGTGATCGAGAGCAAAGATAAGCCGGACCCCAAGACCACCGAGGAGACCAAGATCCAAGAGGATCTGAAGGAGTCCGAGGATCCCAAGACGCCTGAGGAGGAGAAGAAAGAGGCAGAGGAGGTCAAAGAAGAGGAGGTGAAGGAGGAACCTCTGGGCCCCGACGATGTGGTGTGCGACTCCTGTATCGAGAACCCCCGCAGGGCCCTCAAGTCCTGTCTCACATGCCTGGTGTCCTACTGCGAGGCTCACCTCCGGCCTCACCTGGAGAACACAAAGTTTCAGAACCACCGGCTGGTGGAGCCGCTGCGGGACATCGAGAGGCGGACCTGCGAGAGCCACAAGTGGCCCCTGGAGCTTTTCTGCAGCGCCGACTCCTGCTGCGTCTGCCAGGACTGTGTGACGGAGGAGCACAAGGGCCACAACATCGTCCCTGTGGTGGAGGCTCGCAGACGGATAGAGGTGAGAGACACTTCACTCATATGCTGGATTCATTTACTTTCATTACAGCTCATCAGAACTGCATGTTTATACATCGTAATCTATTAAATACACCGTTTTTTTGTATAACTAAACTTCTCAAACATTGAGATGATTCTCTGATTATATCTGATTGTGTTTGATAACAATTAATATCATCAATCAGTCATTTAATCAGTGGTCACTTATATCATATTAAAAGAAATTAACAGAAACATAATCCAAAAAAAAAAAAAACAGGAAAAAAAAAGATTTTATGTCACATAAATTTAAGGACCCTTGTCTCAGGTGACAGCTCAGTTTAGATACAAACTGAGAACAGCTAAAGTAAAAAGTACTTATTTCTGTACAGATGTGTCCTCTATGAAGGATTTTTGGAAGCCTGGAGAGGTGAAAGTATTCTGCATTTCACAAGAAATAAGCTAAGAAGTAAAAAAAAAAAAAAAAAGAAGAACTAATCCCTCGGTTCCTGGCCCTCAGGGTGGAAAATATTTATAAACCAAAATGTCAAACATTCACTGGTTTCAGATTTTGTTTGATTTGCTTGTCTGTCTGTTTTATATCATGAGATCTTTGGGCTCCTGGACTCTCTGCCAAGGCAAGGCACTTTTATTTATTGAGCCCCCTTTTTCACACACAAGGCAATACAGTGCTGCACAGAGGCACAGCAACAGATTAAACACAAGACAGAGGAAATGGTAAAATTGAATTCAGATGACAAAAGTAGGGTTAAATAAACTGCATTTAAAAGAAAAATGAATGAACCACAATGAGCAAATAAATAGTTGCATATTAAGTAGAAATGATGCATTTAATGCATTACTTACTTACATGCCGTGATTTCTGGTCGTATTTAGTCTGAGTTCTCTCCCCAGACAGCTTAACAACAACCATTCACACCTGGGCTCACCTACTCCATCGCAACCAACACTGAGGCCGGTTAAATCAACGACCCACTGAGGGCCCTAACGACTCTGAAACTCAGAGCTCACACGTGTCCTTAACGACTCTGTAAGGACAAACCCTGCAGTTCCCCTCGGGTTAGTTAGAACTGAAGAAGCTTCTTGGACAAGAGGTGAAAATTCCTCAAGAAACTGGAACAAGTCCAGTTGTCAACGATACAGAAGTGTTAGAAGTGTCAGTGAATATTCCCAATTAACCAACTTTAGCTAGCTACCGTCAGTGTTGCTAACGCTAGCTCGCATTAGCCACCAGCCCTAAACTCCAGCTGACCAAGGAGAAACGTGGCCACCTCGGTGTGACTCCAACAATGTTTACTGTGGTCGATCCTCGTTTGCTCGTAACAAAACACAGACACCATGTGACAGCAACGCTGACATGTGATTGGCTTGTGAGAGGCTCAAACCAAACATCAGACTTCTTACACAGAAACAGACAAACTATTATTTTTGGACCTGACAACATTTTTTAAATCTTAAATTCTAAATTTTAACATTTTAAGGAGTATATTTTTAAACGTTTTATTGTTGGTGTTAAATACGACCTTTAAATGAGCTGACGGTTGTAGCAGACCTCAGGTTTGTCCCTCAGGTGCTGAGCATGGAAACTAAAAGCTGCTTCAGCTTTGATCGGGGGAACACTGAGTCAGCTCGTCTTTGATGAACTGAGGAGTCTGAATGCTTCGTCACATATATTTCTTTATCAGGGGTGTGTAGGCCTGAGACCACTCAGCGCTTTACAGAGAAGCAAGAAGATTTTAAAATCTATCCATTGACACACAGGAAGCCAGTGCAGAGATTTAAGGATCAGTGTAAGACATTTTATAAGATAAAATTATTGTTAATGATGATCCTAATTTAGTTGCAGCAGCATTTTAAGTCCACAATATTCTCAAATTGCAACAAGCCTCCAGTGTGGTTTTGTTACCTGATCGCTGTGTGTTTTCTTTTATTTATTTTACGATGGGTGGTAAAGGTGGAGTCCACCGGGTTGAGCAGGCACACTGAGGACTTAAGTTTTGAAGTTTTTTCAACATCAAAAGTAGAGAATATGACAGTCATTTGCAAGATGAGCTCCACTCTAATTTCACCCAGAATTGAAAATTAACCCTGATGTAAAGCCACAAAACATTCCTGAGATCTCGATTATTAACCACTGATGTGCGGTCGAGCTGGTGTGCCCACTTCAGACAGGGTTAGCAGCTACAGTGAGTGTAAATAACGTATTTTCAAATCAGTTTGGGATCTTAGGTGGGTGGATGGTGATGGAATTTAATGTATCCCTTTAATCCTTTAAAGCCTGCAGCTTTCGCACATCGAAGAACAGATATTTATAGCGATGTCTAGCTGATGGCCGTGACCTTCAGCTCCGGTGCGACAGGGATAAACTGTATCTTCTGCGTGGATCACAGTTGTTCTACAATGCAGCTCTGATCACTTTAAATCTAATTAGGATGGTCGTTG
Organism: Acanthopagrus latus; assembly: GCF_904848185.1. Taxonomy (NCBI): domain Eukaryota; kingdom Metazoa; phylum Chordata; class Actinopteri; order Spariformes; family Sparidae; genus Acanthopagrus; species Acanthopagrus latus. The sequence continues at coordinate 18,508,406 of NC_051058.1, read as the reverse complement.
TGACTTATTATCCACTGTAAAGCTCATCAAATCATAGTCTGCTCTGTGATTAACAAGATGGTTTGTCAGTCTGGAAACTCAATACTCGGGTCTATTTCCACCCTCTGACACAGAGAAAGCTCAAGCTTCAGCTAAAGTCTCATTTGTCTTTGGTTTTGACACTTCGTGACCCACAGGTTCAAGCATTCCAGTCCAGATTCCCGCAGAGATCTGGTGCTTTTAGCCTACACCTGTTATTTGCGAAGTGTGTTGTTGCAAAACCTCAAAGTGCTTCATCAGAGCAGTAAAGCAAACAGTGTCAGGAAGCTCGTAGTGTCAATAAAGCTGTTGGAAAATGCAGGTAGAATATCAGTCACAGTTGCAAAACATGTTTTATAACATCTCTAATTGTGTTTGAATGGAAAACAAAGAGGGTAATAAATAATACTGATATTTTCTGCTAAAGGAGAACTTTCCTTCAAAGAGATTTACTCAAACAGGACAGACATCGACAGGAAGAAAAACATGGAGGACAATAGAGTAAAACAACTTCCTCCTTAGAGTTTATGTTCCACGTTTACGCACCAGAATTCCTCCTTTTGAAGAATTCCTGACATAACTCAAACCTCTGTTTGATCCTACCGTCCACCGATGCTTTGCCGTGGCCTCGCCCCAGTTACAGGTGGGGTGAGCGGACCTGGAGGAAGGCAGCTGATCGTTGAGTTTCACGCCCCAGGTTGCCGGACTCAATGGTCAACTGTCTTTCTCCTGAATTGCTCACCTCACCTTTAAACAAGGCGAGGTTCAATGCCAAATTTTAATGCATAATTTTGAATGAATACTCAGTGACAATAAAACAGAGAAATGTAACTGGAAATATAGTTTTTACTTGTGGTTCATGTTGTATAAGTCGAGCAAAACTTGAACTTGAGAAACATGTAAAAAAAAAAAAAGTCCTTCTTTCATTGAAAAAGTATAGATGCTAAAATGTGACTTGACTTTGACATGTTAACTCATCCATCAGTTTGAGCTCTGTGGCGACACACGAGGCCAAGAGTAGAAGCAGAGGGCTTGTGCTGACAAGTAACAGCAAGTGTTAGCAGAAACACTTTTCTGCCAAACAAGTAGGTCAAATTCATTTGTTGGCACCGTGACAAATATCTATAACACACCCAACAGCTACTCAGCTTTTGCGTCCAGAAGGAATTTGTGTTGGTGAATTTGTTTATTTAGCATTACGTCATATAACCCAAATCCAGAGGGTTGTTTAAAAAGTCTATTTTGCCACCTGGACAAAGAAATATTCCATCACCTGCTTAATGAAAGAAAAAATATGGTTTTGAGGATGGACTCTGTGTCTCTTTGAGCTTGAACACAAGTAAAATCCTTGAGTGGTATGTCCATAAGATTTGTGATCTGGTACATCAAATCATCTATTCCACAAGACAACTTATCTGAGACTTATCTGTTTTGCGGACTGCTTGTCTGTCAACTAACGTTAGATTACGTCCTGAAATGTTAGCCTCCAACCTCAGCAATAACAGTTATTTTTTTATCCATAAGTTAGTTAGGTCACTTTTTTCCAGTCAACTTACATAGTGTAACGTATCTAACATTTTGTTTTCTGTCAGTAGCATTTTGGATCATTTTGATAACCCCCACAGTGTCACAGATAACCACTAGCAAGCAACGTTAGCTAGTTACTCAGTGTAGCCCTAGCGTTAGCTCCATTTTCAGAGCTTAGCTAACGTTAGCTTGCTATGGCTCACTGCTTTACACGCAGTGCTCAGAAGAGTTGCCAAAAATCAAAGTGCCTGATGAATATTGTGTTGACAACATGAGCAGTAAAGCTCCAGACTCATTGCTCATAAAGTCATCGGTGCTTTTTTTTTCTTTTTAGTAGCCAGCTAGCCTAACTGACTGGCTAAACATCAAACACTATGAACAAAAATGAGCGATAAATACTGTCACCTATATGTACCAAACAAGCTGTTATACTGATGAAGTTCAGGTGGAGCTTTAAAAGAGCAAACAACAACTACAACTTTTTAGTTGTCACAAATCGATCTGGGCCAGTTGTTTGTATGTACATGACAAGATGAATTACATAACTAAGCCACACTTTTGGATCTAGATATTTCTGTACTGAGACAGAAAAAGAGAGGGGTAGAGAAGGGATCCTGTCATGTTCCCCTCATGGTACATGAAATTCCTCAGACAACAGCTTACAGCTGTAGGGTATTTTAATAAGAATTCCACATTACATGTCTGGTTGGTTTTTGATCATAGGCTTGATGCCCCATCACAGTGGAAATGTTCCCCTCAGGGTCTGAATCTTATGGAAAAGAATCTCCTTGTGTAGCAGCTTCACATCCAGATTCGCCCGGACATGCCCGAGGAATTCAGACTTTGAAAACCAGAGTGTAGAATAGGATGTGTGCCCCCTCATACAGAGAGAAGAGGAAACAGCTTAGTTTTCCTGAAGAAACAGCCTGAATGTTTACATCAGCCCAGATTCATTTATTTTCCATCTGTTAGGATCGGACATATTTTCGGCATGAGAACATGGCTGTGGTTTTTTTTTTTTTCTGTGCTGACTTCAGTTTTCTTCTGATGCTCACAGAAAGAGCTCAGGCAGAAGCAGACTGAGATGGTGAAGACGATGACGGCAGCAGAGAACGCCATCAACAAGCTTCAACTCAACACAGTCTCCATTGAGGTAAACCCACCACATGACTAATCACAAACAAGCTTCCTGTCATTATGTCACATGATTGTCACAATACTTAATGAATATCAGCAGGTTATTTTTGGACTGTGAAACCACCAGACTGCAAAGACTGAGGTATCGGAGTCTCCCCTGACCGAACAGGTTCCCCTGCGGTGTGTGGCGAAATCAATGTTTTCATTTAATTGAGTGTCGGTGAGGTAACCAAGCGATCCCTCAGTGAGCTGCCAGTTATGTAAAACCATCATGTGACCTGATGCATTCCCTACCTGCCACCTGAACCTAACACTTGGTTAGGGTTCGGAGAAGATCATGTTTTGGCTTACTTGGCTCTGTCACTACGTTGGCATATTGCTCTAATGTCTCATTAAAAATACCCGGTCTAGTCGCCGCAGGTACAGTTTGAAAAACGTCTTATCAAAATATCCATTTTTGTTGCCCAAAACACGTCCGGAAAACAGATGTCTTATCAAAAATACCTGGCTTTGATGCCTCTAACACAGCTGAAAATGTCCCAAAATCAACATCAACATATGCAGTGGTTTCACGCTTATTCAAAAACCCTGCCCTGAAAATGTCCCAAAGTCTTGTTAAGAAGTATCCAGTGGTTTCACGCCTATATCTCAACATCTTGTCAAAAATAGTTACTTTTGTTGCCGCAAACATCATGAAACATCTTATTGATATTCAGTGGTTTCACGCCCACAAATGATAGATAGATAGATAGATAGATAGATAGATAGATAGATAGATAGATAGATAGATAGATAGATAGATTTCCTCAAGAGGGGAATTAACGGTGTTAGAGGAAATTAACAGTGGTCTCTTGCCTTGCACCCTCTCGCACAGCTGTCATGAAACCACCATACATACGAATTTAACGTATTCATAGTTTGCAGAAACGTAAATTGTAAACTTTTCACTCTGGCAGCCGAGCTGAACTAAAAGCTTTACTCCACAGAATTCAGTGACGGAGGTGCGGGCGACGATCGAGCAGCAGTTTGAGGAGCTGCAGGCGGTAGTGGAGAGGGCGAAGCGGGAGCTGACGGAGATCCTGGAGGGCGAGGAGAAGCAGGCGCTGAGGCAGGCCGAGGGCATCCGCGTCCACCTGGAGCAGAGGTGCACGGAGCTGAAGAAGACACAGGCGCAGATGGAGAAGCTCTCCAAGAACAAAAATGACGTGGATTTCTTACAGGTAACACCAGCAGGAGCGAGATCATTTGTTTCTGGAGGTCAAAGTCCTGCAACAGTCCTCACGTCTGTTATGTTTGTTGTTGGTTCTGTAGGAGTACTCAGAGTGGAAGAAAGAAGCCACTGACATTTCCCTGCCTGGAGTCTACATCGGCCTCATGGACCGCCTGAACTCCTTCAGCCGCGTGATCGTCGACTCCACGCAGGAGCTGTGTGCCATGCTCGTGTCGTCATACATAGAGAAAGTTAAAGAGACGTGCAAGAACGGTGAGAAAAGATAGCACGATAAAACGGCGGGGTTCACACTAAGATACAGAAGTATTCTGTACAGACTGTCTGTCTGGGGCGTGTTCACACCTGTAAAGAATTTCGAGCCTGCGTGTCATCGCTGTGGAGCTCAGGTACACAGAGGCGGTAACGTGGGCGATGGCATTTACATAAATATGCTCATGAGCCACCTGTGAGCTCCGTGACTCACCTGTTTTGTGTGCCACCGACTAAAGCCGAGAGACAGCACATACTTGTTTCCCTGCGATGCATTGTCGCGCCAGCTGAAGTTTCATGCAAATGAATCCAAACTGTGATGTTATCAGACACTGAAGTGCTGTTTTCCCTTTCGTTGCAGACAAAATGGGGATAAAGACAACGGTGCAGCAGATTGTTGCAGCGAAGCAGAACATGTCCATACCGGATCCAGTGTCTCATGGAGACTTCCTCAAGTGTGAGTGCTTTTCAAGATGTGTGAATGAATGTGGGCCAAAGGGCAGAGACAGGGCGGTCATGGTTGACGTAGTGATTTTAGATACGCTGAGGTAAAGCGCTCCACTTCCCTGACATCACAGAGTAAAGATGACACATTCAGACAGTTGTTTCAGGTACAGTCCTTGAGGCCATTTAGCTACCAAACAGGCTCTGGATCAGATAAACCAGGTGGACAACTTCCTGAATACTGAAAGAAAAAAGTATCTGGCCTGAAGGGCTGGAGGTGGGAAGTAATAACCTAGAGAAAGACATCACTGAAAACCTTCATCTGTCCATCTGTAAATGTTCATCTTGTTCAAACACACAGTGGGTTGAAGCCTTTTCCAGCATTCATGGTACCAAAGACACCTGGACAGGTCTATAACAGAGCCGCATTGTTTCCACCTGGTTTGCTTTGGACCATCCCTGGACTTTTACTCAATTCGGAAAGGGAACTAAAGGAACCAAGTTGAACTTTACTCAAATAACAATGTCAAGAGCATCAGAGGTGGATGCTCCACACTGTAGGTAAAAGTAGCAGTGCAACAATGTGGAAAGTAGAAGTTCCTTTGTAAGCAAAAGTATAGAAGTAATCAGATGAATTTAATCAAAGAATCAAAGGTAAGCGCAGTCAGTGGGGCCCTGTGATCGACACATAATTCACATAATCATAAATGACATTACAAGTTTGCACTGATCAAGTTTGCAGCGATCATAAGCTGATGTTTTTTTTTAGGTAAGATTTAAACTGACACAACTTTGGCTGTCTGACGATGAAGTGGAGGAGAAAGTAGACAACAATAACAAAATGATGGCCTTGGTGACAGCCGTGGTATTTGCACCGTTGACAAATATTTTCACAATCCTCCCCCAGATGCCGCCCACGTGAGTTTCGACCCTGACACGGCTCACAAGTTCCTGCGCCTGACAGAAGAAAACAGGAAGGTGACTAACACCACGCCCTGGCAGCATCCTTATCCTGATGTACCTGAGCGCTTTGAGAGCTGGCGCCAGGTCCTGGCCACGGAGAGCTTCTACCTGGGGCGGCACTACTTCGAGGTAGACATCAGCGGGGAGGGAACGCACATCGGCGTGACCTACAAGAGCATCGACCGCAAGGGCAGCGAGAGCAACAGCTGCATCACAGGAAACAACTTCTCCTGGTGCCTCCAGTGGAACGGACGCACCTTCTCCGCCTGGCACAGCGACGTGGAAACCCCTCTGAACATGGAGAAATTCACCCGTATCGGGGTTTATGTGGACTATAGCAGAGGCCTCCTGGCTTTCTACGGCGTGGATGAAACCATTAAGCTCATCCACAAGTACGAGGCAGAGTTCCTGGAGCCTCTTTACCCGGCGTTCTGGTTATCCAAGAAGGAGAATATTGTAGCCTTGGTGGCACCTGGGGAGCCATTACGGCTCAAAAGTCCCTCTCCTCCCACCTCACCTGCAAGCGGAGCTATTGTTTCAAAACCAGCAGCGTAGCGATGAATAAAATGAAAAAAAGTCTGTTTGCGCTAGATCATTTAAGTGACAATTCAACAATGTAAGACTACTGCTGTATAAGAAAACAACGACAAAAATAACAGACAAATCAAAAAAACTGTAAGGGAAAGAAATTGAGAGTCTTGCCACAAATGTTTCATACAACTGCTGGATAAATGATGAATGTTTATGTCATGTATGTCTGGGCTCAGGTCATGTGTACGTTTTGGGACTAATGTTACTTTTTCAACACACTGTGAATTCAGAGGACTTCTATTTTTTCTGTATGCAAATAAATCATTTGTATCATCATTTGCCAGAAAAATGTCAGTTTCTTTATAATCATATTCAGTATATTTAATCAACAGGCTCACCTCAATCTGATTTTGTTTTAGACAATTATCTCGCCCTGAAATGTCACTACTGATATGAGAGATGTTGTATTCACAGCTTAACATGGAGCTGAGCATGTTTGTATTTGTATGTATGTAAGTCCAAGGTAGGACTGACTGTCATCACCTAATTAACACAACAAAAAGGAGCAAAGAAATACAGTAAAATCATGTAGTATAACTCAGTAAACTAATGGTTTAGCTTAAAGTGCAGTCTCTTACATAATAAAATGCTGTCTGAATAAATGATGCAGGGACCTAAAAAGGTTCTTCATAGTTATAAACAATGCAAATGATGTCCAGATGTTTACCCACTTGTAAACTGTATTATTTGGGATACTGTGCCTCAATACACAATAAATCAATATCAGTAAACAAAAGAATTATTAAATATCAGATATATACATTGTGATGAAATGCATCAGTTCTGAGAGCTATTAGATAATAAGAATGAAAATGTAAACAATTCAATTAAATCTATAACTCCAACCACAAAAATTATGACGTAGTACCGACGTGGCACGTTGTGGTCACGTGACCGCCTGGTACAGTGACGTGTCTTCCAACTGAGCATGTAACCAGGAAGAGCCTGCTCGGATTTCAACATGATAACCGTAAGTGGCAATTTTTAATATTTATATTTTAGCCATCATATAGTATATGTCAATCAGATGATGTCGTTTCATCTCATGGGGCTAAAAACTGCTGAAAAACGAGTTCGTCGACACAGAAACACTCCCAGCTGCGGTGAACAGCTGTCGTGCTAATGTTGCTAGTTACTTAGCTAGCATGCTAGTAAGCAAGTTAGCTATTTACATTTCAACACAGCCGACCTTAACTTTATTTTATCGTTTCAAAACACAGTACATGTACAGTTTTGTTCTGCTAAACGCCTAAATGTGTTTTTCGGGTTGTTTTAGCGTCAACACTATCGCTAATAGCCAGATAACTTAAGCTAGCAGACTGAAGTGCTTCACTGTCAGCTAGCGGTAGTAAAATAAAGTTAGAGACGTTGCCTTTCTGCTGACACATCGTTATTTTCATCAAATAGAAGTATGTATTCGCAGATCTGTCAACGGGATCGCGTTGTTATTCGCCATGTTTAATTTTAGTGAGCAAATGTGTTCAAATGTTTTAGCAGTGGGCAATTAGCATGTAACACATCAAGCGACAGACAGTAAAGCTCACACATAAAAAGACGTAACCTTACAATACATTCAGAGATATTTTCTCATACTGATGACAAATTAGTTTCTGAACAACCCACTGGAAGCAACGTGGTGTAGGAGTTTTGATTAATATGATACACTGACTTCAAAAATTTGTGCTCATGTGATCAGATGTAAACAAAAAATGAGCCTCTGGTGGAGATGAGTGTGTGTACTGTGTCTCCGAGGGTTTAGCTCTTCCTTATTGATCCCTCAGGATACCAATGATGAAGACGTGTCTCTGTTTGATGCGGAGGAAGATGTGGGGAAAAGGTCGAAGAAGACGAACATTAAGTAAGTTAACACATGGCTGATGGATTGAACTGGCTGATGTACAGCACAGCAGACCAGCAACAACAACTACTTTGACCATTGATTTACTACTTTAAGCCAGATGTTCTGACTACAGCTTCAGTAATAAAGTTTAATTATATTATATGTTTCATTTACAAGGCATCCAGTGGCCTCCTTCTTCCACCTCTTCTTCAGAGTCATGGCCATCATTGTGTACCTGCTCTGTGAGTTTATGGGTGGAAGTTTCATCGCCTACATGGTGACAATAATCCTCCTGCTCTCATGTGACTTCTGGGCAGTAAAGGTTTGTTTTCATACTTATTTTATAACAACTCTGTTGTCAAAACAGGAATTATTGTTACTGTGCTGATGTTAATATATACTGTGCATTTACAGAACATCACTGGGAGATTGATGGTTGGACTCCGGTGGTGGAACCAGGTGGACGATGATGGACGCAGCCACTGGGTGTTTGAGTCCAGGAAGGTGAGATGCTCCTCAGTTTGTTCCAGTTTACTTCTCTGTTACAGTAAATGTTCCGTCCCACATGTGACTCTTTAACCCCATATGACACTGACCTCTTGTACTGTTTGAGTTGATGAATGTACTTGTTTACTGCCGATCAAACTTATACTATTTGCAGCTGTTCTGACTGTGAGAATATCCTGTTTTCTTCAGGGTACTGGGAAGCAACAAGGGTCAGACGCCGAGTCCCGAATCTTCTGGCTCGGACTTATCGTTTGTCCGGTCCTCTGGGTCATCTTCGCTTTCAGCACCCTCTTTTCCTTCAGGATTAAATGGGTGGTAAGTTCTCAACTTTGAAGGGGAAAAATGGCTTATTTTGCCGTTTTCCACAGTGTTTCCCACAGTATCACTGTGGCACCTACCCTGTCTGTCTCAGTTTCTCTTTCCCTGTGACTTTATTCAGCAGTGTGCTTTATAAAGTCACCTCAAAAAACACACCTTGTGATTTTGGGCGTCATGTGGAGGAAGGACGTTTTAATGATGCAGCCTATTGAAACTATCAAAACCAGTGTGGAACTAAGTGACATTGGCCCTAACCAGCTGCAAATTTTACGAAACTTGACTAAACTGAGAGAGAGTGTGAGGGCTCAATCTGACAGAGAGCAGTTTTAGCAGTGATGGGTGTCTTTTTTCCATTTGGTTTCTAGAGGCTTTTAAGTGTTTGTGCGTGCTGTTCAGTTAAAATGAACTCATCTTGTAGCAGAAAAGTGCCTGACGTCACTGTAAAACTATCACAGGCTCATCCTAAAATAAGTATAATAATCCTTGAACAGACCGTAATTGTGGTGAAGCTCCTGGAACATTTGGTTGCACTCCCTGTTCTATGGGTCTCATTTATCCAGAAGGGTTTCTAATGTGTCAGGATGTTGGTTACCGTTACTGAAGAGAGGCAGCTCTAAAAATAGATAATGAATACTTGCTGTAATTGAATGTAGGGGAAATCCTGTTTCAACGAAAGGCTCTGTAATTTCACAAACATTACATTAATAGAAGGAAATCTCTGAAAAAAAAATCTCTGATTCCAGCTTTCCAAATGTGTATATTTTCTGGTTTCTTTCCTCCTCAGTAAACTGAATGTATTTAGATTGGAGACATCATCTTGGACTTTAGGAAACACTGACTGACACTTTTCAGCATTTTCAGCAACTCAGATTAATCAAGTACATACTTGACAAAGAAAATAATAGTTAGTTGCAGCCCGACTTTAGTGAGTATTTGGTGCAGCAGGATGGTGTGTGTAGGATTGAGTCAAACTAAACTACAGTGTGTGTGTTCAAGCTGTTCACGTCGAAACATCGTCCTAGTGGCTGACTGATGTGTATTTAAATAGTTTTTGGACAACAATGGATCTCTACGGCCCAGAGGAAGAAGATAATTCAGGCTGTGATACACACAGGAGATACAGTCACTGTTAGTTTCAGTCTCGTCTTGTGATTTATTGGTAATCAGAGAAATGGATAATGCAGTGAACCTGAAGTGATATATAAAAGACTGAATACTAAATAATGTCCCATTGCTGTCAAACTCTGTCTGTCCCTTCGCAGCCTGTAGTGATCATGGGTCTGGTGCTGCAAGGAGCCAACCTCTACGGCTACGTGAGGTGTAAAGTGGGAGGCAAGACCAGCTTAAAGAACATGGCTACGAATTATTTTGGACGACAGTTTCTTAAACAGGTGATTTTACATTTTGACTAGAACACAGAGAATATTTACATTATTTTGTTAAACAAAGTCTCACGTGTGTCTTGTTCGTTTTCATCCACAGGCGCTGTCTAAAGAAGAGGAATCGTAGACTGCCGCTCTGCGATTTTAACACGTTTGCATTATTATTAATGCTCTTACATTTATTCTTTTAGCAAGCGGATACACACAGAGAAATCTTTTTGCAACGTGAACTGAAATAACACCTTGTGATGCGTTTCTTTCTTTGTGTATGTAATGTGTGATTCAATCAGTCCTGATAGAGAGAGGTCTGAGGTCTGGTAGCTGTTTTCAGTAACTGGAGCCCAGCAATAAACCCCCAGACTCTGGCTAACACTGAAGTGTAAATGCATGAGTGAAAAAAGGGCTTGACATGTTAAAGGTTCAATGTGTCCTGTAGTCTCACAGCTCCCGGAGACATTTCATTTAGTTTGGTATCTTCTTTAGTTAGTTTTTGTTCATTCCCTCTAACTCCAATCTTTATATAAGTAAATAATTGAGTTTGTTTGTGAGAGGTGTTGTACAAACATTTTGTTTGAGCAATAGACAGGATTGTAAAGTATGAGTGTAAAGTATTCCAGGAGATTTGTAAATATGTATGTAAAGAAACTATGTGGAACATCTTCTTTTGTGCTAATACATTTGTAACGTTTTTCCGAACATGGTGGTTGTTTTTATTTCTGAGTATATTTATTTACTGTAAAATGTAGGAAAAAAGTACAAGTTAAATCTGGTTAGTTCTCTTTGCTAGTGGTTTGAGAAGAAGTCTGGGATTTTTACTTTTATCACCCAGTTTGTGTTAATTTGAAATAATTATCATTAAAAACAAACAACACAAAAAATCTAATCATTAAGATTTTGTAGGTTGTTTTTTGTTTGATTCCAGCCATTTGTTTTTGTGTCATAACAGCAGTTTTCCAAATTTTCCCCAAAATTCCAAAATTGTTTATTCATTTTACACCACAAAATCTTTGTCTTTCAGTCAAGCCAAACTATTCAGAGCTAGTTAAGTTATTGGCTGTTGCTTTGGTCTGCTTAGGGGGAAAAAACAGCTGGAGTAATTATGACTACGTGCAATTAATCACTTTGTAATGACAAAAGGATTGGTGAGCAAATATGATACTCAGCTGAATTTAAACATTTGATACAATAGATTACAGTTCACACAGTTTGGAATACTTACATGTGAATATAATGGTTTATTAATAATAATAATTTTAATATCTAATGTTTTGAACACTTTATTTACTTTGTGTTTTGGTGCCTCACTAGACTGCAACGACCCCCAGCGTTTATTTGGGGTTATTGCATGTAGCCTGGTATGAGTTTTGTATTTCTCACAAACGTATTAATCAGTAAGTATGAGCCGCAGTATAATTATTTTATAATTGGTAATATTTTTCCTGGTCACAACAAACATGACGTCAGTGTTGTTCCAAACCGGCCCAGGATCACCAGGCGGACCCGGAAGAGAAGCCTCGCCTTTGTCAAGTTGATGATGTGGTCATTTCCGGAACTTGGAATAGTGTACTTTCAAGATAAAGCATACTCAGTCTGTACACAGGGACTTTTCTTTCCTGTGCGGTAAATCTGTAGACAGACTCAATATATTTAAGCACATGAAAGTATTACCATACAAGTCGCAATGATCTTGATACTATTGATAAGTAGTGAGTGTAAAATAAGGTCAGGTAGGTCGCTATACAACAGCAGGGTGATTTACTTTGAAAAGCTAACCGGAAACACGACCCTGTAGCCGTTATCTTGCCTAGCTTGACACCTTTGCTGCTAGCTATCCACAACATTAGCCCCAGGACGTCGTTGTTGTCATTTTTATGCCCTAAACCGATCTATTAATCGGTTATAATTCACCTGCGGCCGTCCTTTGTTGGGAATTTCCTCCAGGATGATCCCCACCGAGGATGCGTCCGCCAGGAAGCGGGAGATAGAGGAGAAACTGAAGCAGGTCAGACATGACAGGAGAGGAAGGAAGCATCACAAACGAGCCGTTCAGTGGCTTATTTATCAAACTGGCCCCCACTGCTCGTTTGAATTGTTATTTATTGATAAGTTAGACGTCACTTGGTGCTGTCAACATGAGAGAAGTGAGTCACTGGTTGTGTGTGTGATGTTACAGGAGCAGGAGACGCTGTCATTTATCAGAGAAAACCTGGAGAAGAGTGATCAGCTGACCAAGGGGATGGTATGACACACACACACACACACACACACACACACACACACACACACACACCTCTAATGGTACTCAAAGATGTAACTCCTCCATTAGTCATAGATGAAGAGCAATTGTCCTAAATCCATTATTAATTAGTTGCTATACTTGCCATGCATAAGAGCCTGATCTCTGTCACGTACAGAGGACCTCTTCTGTGCCCACAACACATCGGAGGATATGAAAATTTCATGTCACGATTACCTGGTTGAACATGATTGCAGTTCACATTTTACACAACAGACATACTTGAATACGTTTAACCTTAGACTTTGTCAGGAAGCAAATGTTGTTATTGCATCACAGAGGGGACACACATCTTTATTTAATGACTTGCAAACAAAGAACTTTTACTATATATAAGTATAAATACATGTTGGTTACCTCATCTCCTTGTTGGTCTTTAGCTCTCAATCTGTAGTATTCACACACCCGGTTTAAATTGTTTGAAGGGGATAGAAATGCAAAATAAATACACAACAAATAAACCAATAAGGAACAATAGGGCAAAAAGCTACACAGCTTTTTCAGGTCGGTCATATGAGCAGATGTCTGTTTCCAACCTGTGCTGATGTCGTTCTCGCCCTCGAAGGTTTCCATCCTGTCTTCGTTTGAGAGTCGCCTGATGCAGCTGGAGAACTCCATCATCCCGGTCCACAAACAGACAGAGAACCTGCAGCGTCTGCAGGAGAACGTGGACAAGACTCTGTCCTGCATGGACCACGTCATCAGCTACTACCACGTGGCCAAAGACACCGACAGGATCATCAGAGAGGGGTGAGATTCTGGTATTTTATTGGTGTCGGGGAATTGATGTACAAAACATTAGATGTGTCATTACTCTGGATGTTTCTGGCTCAGGCCGACGGGCAGACTGGATGAGTACCTCGCTTGTATTGCAAAGATTCAGAAGGCTGTTGAATACTTTCAAGATAACAACCCTGACAGCCCCGAACTCAACACAGTGGTACAGTATTACCTTTTATCGTCATACAGTTTGAAGATGTGCATTGAGTTAACAATTAATGGATTGACTGTGAAACTAATCTGTAGACTAATGAAAATTGTTGTTGGTTGTAGACCTACAAATATTTCCAGAACTACTGTACACAGGAAAAAACAAAACCACCTCACTTTGAATATCAAAGGTTGTGTAGCTGTGAATGTTCTTCATGTTTACCATCATTTTCCTGAAAATACACAAAATGTTGTCTGTTTTCTGCAGAAAGCGCGCTTTGAGAAGGGTAAAGAGCTGCTGGAGGCCGAGTTCCGCAGCCTGTTGACCCGCTACAGTAAACCTGTTCCCCCGATCCTCATCCTGGACGCTATCAGTGTGGACGAGGAGCTGGAGGTTCAGGAGGACATTGTGCTCGAACACCTGCCGGAAGCCGTGCTCCAAGACATCATCTGCATTGCCGGCTGGCTGGTGGAGTACGGACGTAACCAGGGTACGGCTTTATATCGATGGCTGTACATCCTGCTGCTATGCGCTGCTCCTTCTCTACCTTTTCTCTTCAGTCTTTCGTGTCTCGCAGCTCTCTTACAGAGAAATGAGATTGTTCACGCCTGGTTAGTGTCTCTAGAGTGAAAACAGAAAATACAACTGTCACTATCAATGCAGCTTCCATCTTAAAGGCTTTCACACGCATCACTTTTGAGGGTCTATGTCCTGTCTGTGGCCCCTGAACTGATGCAGGTGTCAGACCAGGTCCAGAGTGTCACATTATCAGCTCCATAGAGAAGAAGGCGAGAATGAAACAGCGGGAACAGGCTAAAACCACATCATAGGTGGTTTGGAGAGAATGTCAGTCTGTAGGGACCTCAATATAGAACAGATGGACAGATTTGAAGTGGGAGAGATTACTTTTTGCTCTGCGTGTGATAATGATCTAAGAATAAGTCGGAAGTCAGTTTGTGCCAACCTGATTCTGGACTTCTCACGGCATTGTAAGGGTTTCTGTCCTGTGTCATAAAACATGAGCTTTCCTGACTACTTATTATCTTTGGTTAATATTTTTAATGGCCATTTAAGATTAGTTTCATTTGTCAAACTCTGAAACTCCAGAAATATGGTGCTTCAGTTAATGATGAGCAGGCTGTGTTACTGAATTTATAAACCCTTAACAGGTGGAAGTATAATCGGCTCATGTGATTTATTACATTATGCATCATTGTGGAACACGATATAAATGATGTTTTGCTGCTTGTAAATACCACTTTACTCTAGGTTTAAGATAGAGCCTCAACTTTCTCACCTTCTTCCACCTTCAGGAGGATCACTTGGAGCCCTTGTTAGTCTTTTTATGGGATTTGTTGGCAGTGAGTACGACTGCAGTTGTCCTGACCTCTCTCCTCCTCCCTCCTCCCTCCTTCAGATTTCATGAACGTCTACTTCCAGATCAGGTCCAACCAGCTCGATCGCTCCATCAAGGGCCTGAAGGATCACTTCCGTAAGAACAGCGCCTCCTCCGGGATCCTCTACTCGCCCGCTGTCCAAACCAAACGCAAGGACACGCCCACCAAAAAGGCTCCCAAGAGACCAGGTCAGCAACAACCGCTCCTCCTCAGACGAACTCCATTATCACTCCACCTCAGTCATGATCACACTCCTCTATAGAAGCCCTCTTTTACAGATTAGTCTCACGATAGAGTGTGATTCTGCATAATGTTGATTATTAAATGATAACAGCACACAGTCTTCACCACATCAGGTCTGTTTGATTAGACGACCATCCAGCCATATTATTCTGTTTCAAGTGTCTCTCTAATTATCCTCCTCACTGATCGGTACAGCGCTACCACTCCACACTGTTTCTCTGTGATTTTACATTCAGCTCCAACTAATCCTTCATCCTTTCCTCTTTCATAATCCCAATGTTGTGATGACAGTCTACATCCCAGGTAAACTGACAAGCTTCAGTGTGTGCCTCGTGCTTGCTTTCTGTCCGGCGGATGCCACATTAAGTGACAGCATGAGTTTGTTTAGCTGTGACAAGTAGGACCGTGAGAGCGCAGAAGTTTATATGTTCTCTGGAGAGATGTCACAGGTTGTGTTCAGTGTACGATAGATGTGGACCTCTAGTTTCACTGTGGAATGTGCTGCTGGAAACTGCTGCAAGGGACTGAATGGGTGGAACAAGTTTACTTTGCAGCTGCTTGATAGAAAACATTTGGGTCATCATCTTAAAAATAAGGAAATGTGTCAGTGAACGTAAAACATAAAATCTACTGACACAGTACATGTAGTTATTTAGGACTGTTATAAGGTTCTTGATCAAAGTAACACAAAAGTAGTGTAATCAGTAATACATTACTAAACATAAACAGTAATATATTAAAAAGTAGCTTATCACTTTCATATGAAAGTAACTAGTAATATGTAGTCCGTTATATATTGTAAGTTAACTCTCCAACACTGCCCCCCCGTGGCTGGCTCAGTTAATGCGGTCGTAACCACTGCCCCCTCTGTTAGGAGACGGGACATACTTAAAAGTCATTGTACACTTTAAAAAAACATTTTATTAATGAGCCACAATGCATCTTGAAGTTCTGATTTTATTTACCAATTAGGCGTGTTGGTCTGAAGTTGTCAGAAAGTTATGAATGTCCATCGGCGGTTCCCAGAGGACACGGTGACAACTTTAAATCTTTTATTTGTTACGGACACATAAAACTCAATGATATTCAGTTCACAATCAAAGAAAACCATGAAATGTTCACATTTGAGAACCTGGCACCAGTGAATTTTTCCATAATTACCTGGAAAAGTATTAATAATTGTGCCTTATTTAATAAACTCAGATATTGGGATTCTGCAATGCATGAAAAATGTAGTGTTACACACCTTTACTAGCCTTTACCATTAACAGCTGACTGTATTGTGGTTGCATTGTCGATCCAAAATGTAAAGAACATTTTACAAAAACAAAGTAGGCTCCACAAATAAAACATTTAGCCTGCAGGTTCATTATGCGTGTTGCAATGAAAACCTGCCGTTGAAACATTTGTAGCAGTTTGCCACCATGAAACTAGAGGCTGCAGAGTTTCAGTGTTGTGTAAATTAGTTGTGCAGAGTGGATCGTGTGTCTAACAGGACCGTGCGTAGAGTTTGTAGCTGATTTTCTGGTTCCTCAAGCACAAACAAAATTCAGTCTAAGTATAATCTTTCAGCCATCAGTGCTGCTCGAATCTGAATCAATTTCATCAACGTGCACTCACAGCTCGGTCCTGCTAATGCTTCCGCTGAAGTGTCATAACAACACCGGAAAAATAAAAATAAAATGGTTTAGAAAGGTTTTATAGCGGTAAAGAGTGAGGACGGATTCAGAGGAAGAAGATATTGGACTTAAAAAAACGCCATAAGGTTGCTCTGTGTTTGCTGCATGTGTTAATAGCCAGCTGTTTGCTGAAAATGCAACAATAAGCCCATGATGCGGAAAATCATCTATTCTCAAAAAAATAAATCAACGACTGCAGCTTTACTCATGCTACATGCTTACTAACCAGCTAACCAAGCTCAGATGTTGTGTTTTAATCCTGAGAATATGAATGTCCTGTAGATCTAAACCATGTAACAACATGTTGTGGTAATGTTAGTGATGTTAATGCTGGATATGACTGTTAATTGTTTTAATTGATGGCTGTTTTGTGTTTAAACTGACCTAACCTGTTCATTCTGCTCTCACATCACTCCGGGCGCTGTGTGTCAGAGCACATGTGCTCGGATGTGTTTTTCATGACGTAGTCGCTCCATCTCTCTCCTGAACATCCTGTTGTTGTAGCTGTGGTGCTAGGCTGTCCCCCCCCTCCGCCACGTACAAACCTCTGCTGCCTGTCTCGGTGGTGGTGTCTGTGTTTCATCACTCACTTCCTAGTTCTCCCTTCTTCTTCTTCTTCTTCTTCTTCTTCTTCTTCTTCTTCTTCTTCTTCTTCGTCCTTCCTTCTTTTCTTGGCTGTCTGGACCTGGCCCCTCCCCCCTCCTCCTCTGGACTCTGTCTCTGTGTTTATGGGACCAGGGACCATTCGCAAGGCTCAGAACCTTCTGAAACAGTACTCACAGCATGGGCTGGATGGGAAAAAGGGGGGCTCTAACCTCACTCCTTTGGAAGGTAACGCACCTCGGTCTTCTCTTCGGTGTCTGTCTCTGCCTCCTCGCTGACAGTGTACCGGTGTTTCTCATGTCGTGCTGCCGTGTTGTTTCTCTTTCAGAGCGACAGGCACATAAATCTCCTGATGACAGTCACAACAGCTTCAGAATCATTTAGATGATTTGTAATAAATCAAAGAAAAAACAATTGGATGGGACAATTTATTTAAGTCATTTAAAGTAAACGCATTCATCCTGAAACACTCGACGCTGTTTAATTTAGAGTATGATATATTATAGTATATAATCATAATTTATATAGATTGCCAGCCAAATATAGACATCACAGCATCATATCTCTTGCAGAGTCACAGTGAACTTCACCGGAGAAAATATTAATTTGATCTTTTATATTAATGATGAACATTAGTTCAACAGCCGAGGGCTATATTTAGATCCACCGTGGTAAAAACAAATCAATCACCTTGAATTTATTGTTTACTGCCTCAAGTGGAAAATTCATGCGGCAGCCATTAAAAGTACAGAAGAAGACATGAAGTTTTTTAACAGTTCAACTACAGAGTATACAGATTGATATAACCCCCAAAATCACAGAGGAAGTCAGTGTCGCCTCAGATGACCATAATGCAATGCAGTGTTTTTTCGTGGCTCATGTAAAAAACTGGAGTTTCCATAGTCTGAAGTGATGTCTTCAAACGTCTCGCTTTGGTCGACCAACACCTCAAAAATTTGTTTGACTTTTGTGATTCATGAATAACACATTTACTGTCAAACGTTAAAGTTTCACTTGTCAAAACTGTTGTTTTCAGACGACCTAGTAATCAACTGATCTTTCATAGCAGCGCTGGAGAATCTTCCAGCTCATTCTGGTACGGGGGAATAAAAGGCTCTGCCTTGTTTGTGTTCCTTTTAACCAATCACAATCATCTAGGGTGGGGCTTAACACAGGGTTTAAATTAAATGGATACAACACGTTCATTAGACCTCAAGGGTTCATGCAACAACACAGAAGGTAAACACAACTGTGGCTGTGTTTACATAGAATCTAATATTCAGATTATAATCTGATTGTCCAAATAGATTAAAATGCTCCGTATGAACAAACCCAAACCAAACGGCACAGTGAGGTAGTTTAAAGTGTTTTTTAAAAGAATGAAGAAACATCATCCATGTAAACATAGCTGGTGAAGAAGCCAATAGAAGACACACTTAGGATCCTCAGGAAGTTAGGGATACATATTCTGTGGGAGGTGTTGAAAGGCATTCTGGGAAACGTAGGAAAGTAGAAGTTGACAAAACAGGTTGCAGGGAAGTCAGTCCACCTACATCTAAAATATTAAACAGTGTCGCAGTATGAAAGGATGTCTTTCACCTTTAAAGCTGCACTGAATCAGAAGCTGTTGTGACGCTCCTCTTCCAGCTCTCTTTGTAGTTGAAACACACACTGACTAACGTAGATATGAGTCACACACATAAAACAAGCCTCTGTGGGCACTTCAGTGGGTGTCCCTGCTCCCCCCCCTGCCTGCTGGGTGCTTGGTGGTGGTCGGTACAGATGTTCCAGCTTCAGGTTTTGGCCTAGTTACGACCCCGGTGGTTTGACTAGGCCTGTGTTCCTGCTGCCCCCCCACCTCACCCACCAGGTTACGATCACGACCTGCGGGTCAAACACCACAGTGACGCCCTGACCGAGAAGCACGGGGCCGCCGCAGGTGAGTGACGGGAACATGTGGGGAACAGAAGGAACAAAAACAGGCTGATGTGGGTCTCACCTGCTGCAGCTTTAACACATCTCATTATCTGTAACCAACAAGTACAGTTTCACTACTGCCCTGCATCTGAACACACACACACACACACACACACACACACACACAGTAACTGCACCAGACCTCATGCCTTTGTATATATAAAAGAAACTCCTCTTGCTTCCCGACTGACTGGATGTTTCCTCGTGTACCTCTCAGGAAAGGACGACGTTCTGGACATCGAGATCGACTCCTACATCCACTGTATCAGTGCCTTCGTCAAGCTGGCTCAGAGCGAGTACGCCCTGCTGACAGAAATCATCCCCGAGCACCACCAGAAGAAGACCTTCGACTCCCTCATTCAGGTCAGACGCGTGATGGCCTGAGTCTTCTTCAGTGGTTTCCCAAAGCTGAGGATGACGTCCTTAAACATCCTCTTTTGTTAGCAACACAAACATATTCAGTTTACTGTCAAAAAGGACGAAAAGAAAGCTGAAAATATCCACGTCTCCATTACATTTATATCTGCTTCCGTCCTGTCCCCTCGTCTGTCCACAGGAGGCGCTGGACAACCTGATGCTGGAGGGAGACAACATCGTGTCTGCAGCTCGCAGAGCCATCATGCGTCACGACTACTCGGCCGTCCTCACCATCTTCCCCATCCTCAGACACCTGAAGATGAACAAGTCGGAGTTTGACACGACTCTGCAGGTCTAAATCACTTCAGTCTTGTTGTTTACACAGAATGCTGCTGCATATAAATAATACTTGATTTTTTTGACGTAACTGTGTCATCCTTCGTCTGCAGGGAACAGCAGCTAGCACCAAGAACAAGCTGCCGACTCTCATCACCTCCATGGAGACGATTGGAGCCAAAGCTCTGGAGGAGTTTGCAGACAGCATCAAGGCAACAAGCACACATTTTAATATCTTTTCTGTTTATACTCTAGAGCTGTTTGCTGATTTCTCTCTTGTCTGACCACAGAACGATCCTGATAAAGAGTACAACATGCCCAAGGATGGAACAGTTCACGAGCTGACCAGCAACGTAAGCCAACGCTCTCTCACTTCTCTGTTAGGTTACGTCTCTGGATGTATTTGCTCTCTCTGCACTTCACACTCAACACCGTCCTGCAAGGACTCTGCCTTTTGTCCGTCTCTGGGGCATCCAGGTGGTTTCCTTGGAAACAGCAAAGCATCTCGGTTTAATGAATAAACCGAGGCGATGCTCACCTTGACTTCTCTCTGCAGGCCATCCTGTTCCTGCAGCAGCTGCTGGACTTCCACGAGACAGCCGGAGCCATGCTGGCCTCACAAGGTAGAGACACGCCGACACGACTCGTTAGCTGTCGTCATCTCAGACCTCCGGTGGCACAGCTGGGCTGACACGATGCTGCTTCCTCTAATCATGTCACCACACTAACACGGGTCCTCTGTTAACCTGCACACCACATGCATTAATGTGTCAGGAAGTATCTGGACAGTGATGTGTTTTCATGGTTTGGTTCTGGATTTAAATATAAGGAAACTGCAGCAGAACTTCTGAACACAAACGTTTCCAGCTCAATATATATTCTTATTACGTCATGTTCCACATGTTCTTCTTATTTAAAAGAAAGTAGTAATATTGAACTGGAACTTTGAATTATTTATTTTTTATATTTTCACAGATGGAAACATGCAACAAAAAAAAATTCTTTTTTTGGGGGGGTCAAACCTTTATCCCCCCAAAAAAGTTTGTTCGCTTGTTTTCACACATGAAAAAGTCCTGAGGCGAAATAAAAATTATTTCTTCTTTTCCTCTAGAAAAAGTATGTGTCCTACAGCACAGATCTCCACATAGTGTTCCTATGTTGGTAATTACAACTTCAACATCTCTGTGTGTGTTCTGCTGCTTCACAACAATATTAGATTTCTTTCTGAACTGACAAGAAAACAAGTCGCTGTCTGAACACTGTGTCTGAATCCAGACACAGAGGAATATATAGGATCTAAGATCACATGGACCCTCCCTCAGGAACAGCAGTCCAACACTGTCTCAGTTTCTCCCCTCACTTATTCTGTATGTTTCCACCTCCTCCTCTCCTCCACCTCCTCCTCTCCTCCACCTCCTCCTCTTCTCTACCTCCTCCTCTCATCCACCTCCTCCCCTCCTCCACCTCCTCCCCTCCTCCACCTCCTCCTCTCCTCTCGCAGCTTCACGTTGTTGTCTCTTCTCTCACAGGGAGCCTCTGTGACTCTGTGACCAGCATGTGTTCAGACTCGGGGACTCTGCGTCAGTCCCACTAATACTTAAATAAAAGATTGATTCATTTGTTTAAATCAGATTTATTATGAATCATAATCCAATCGCCGTTCCTCTGTGGATTGTAAATCAGTATTTGCAGCTCCCCGGCTCCCTCCTGTCTCCTTTTCATTACTCGTCTCCTTTCAAACACTCGACCCCTCGCTGCTGGCTGATGACTTGTTTGCTTACTCTGCACTAACAGATCTTTTCTAACCTTTTTGCACTTCTGCCTCTCTTCTCTTCTCTTCTCTTCTCTTCTGCCTTGCCTCGGCCCTTTTTAGTACTGGGGGACACTTACAATATACCTTTAGACCCCCGAGGTAAGAAACAGACTGCGTGGAGGCTCCTGATGAGCAGTGGTGGAGAAGCACTCTGATGTTTTACTCAAGTACAAATAAATGTAAGAGTAAAGAGAATCCTGCTTCAAGGGAAAGTTCAATTCCACTTCCAAAGTCCAACTGAGGCCCTGGCCGCTGTGGGCATAAAGTGTAACTTGATCTGTTACAATGTTTTTGATTGAAATAGCTTAGAATTTAGAAAAAGAAAACTCCTAATGCAAAGAAAAACTGTATATGCATAATAATTTTGAACACAATGGCAGTATGCAGTAATGCAGAATTGTGAAATATTATAAAGTGGAAGTACATGTACCTCAGCCGTGCACTAAAGTTCAGTACTTGAGTAAATGTACATGGTGACTTTCCACCTCTGCTGCTGACTCTGAATGTTTTCTGTGCTCTGAAGTGGTTTTCATGCCGATTTTTACAACTATAATTGCAGCTCATTAATGCAGAGTGACTGTAGAGGAGTCTGATTCATAAGGAGACACTTACGGTGTTGTCATGGAAACCTGAGTCCCTCCTCTGTAATTAATACTTGTGATCAAGAGGGGAGATGAAGTGCAGATGAAGATTTAAGTCTTGGTCATTGGAGAAAATGAAGCGAGTGTTATTAGATTAAATGAAGCAGCAAAACTGATAATTGTGGGTTGTTGAGTGAATTCTAAGTCGCGTTGGTGCTGAAGGCGTCTGTGTTTCCTCCAGAGACGAGTTCATCAGCGAGCAGCTACACCTCCGAGTTCAACAAGAGGCTCCTCAGCACCTACATATGTGAGTATGGAAACAAACCACCGCCTGTTCTTGTTAACGTGAGCAGATTTCAGACCTGACGGCTGAGTTTCTCCTCTCAGGTAAGGTGCTGGGGAACCTGCAGCTGAACCTGCTCAGTAAGTCCAAAGTGTACGAGGACTCGGCTCTGAGCGCCATTTTTCTGCACAACAACTACAACTACATCCTCAAGTCGCTGGAGAAGTGAGTTTTCTTTTTCCACGTCCTTGATGTCTGATATGAATTATTTGTGAAATCAAGTGGAGAAAAAAAACAATATTCCAAGGGAACATTTTTTTTTAATTTCATTTCATTTCACACGTTTCACAAATTCACACAGAGTGAATTTTTATTCTTTTTCTCCTGGAGATGTTTTTTTTTCCCATGTGTGAAATTGATCGTAAACATTTTTAAGGATTTTTCCATCGCTGCATGAAAGGTCAACGAAAATAAATTTAAACTTCTAGAAATCCAGCAGCATAGTTTGCTGTAAATTAAAATGATTAATCAGTAAGTGGGCTGAAACATTCTGTCCAAAACCTGTCGTCAGCGAGTGAATCCGTCCAGCACATAAACATCTGGATGTCTCTTCAGGTCGGAGCTGATCCAGCTGGTCACGGTGACGCAGAAGAAGGCTGAGAGTTCCTACAAAGAGCTGATCGAGCAGCAGATCTACATGTACAAGAGCAGGTAGACGAATCAAACTCCAACACGCTTCATACGTCCGTCACACCTGCGCTCGTCCTCACCTGATCTGTTAAACTCTGTTGCAGCTGGCACAAAGTCACCGAGCACCTGGCCGACAGGAACATGCCCGTCTTCCAACCTGGCACCAAGGTCGGAACTTTATCATCTCTTGCTGTCTGTGAAAAGCCAACTTTGGTACAGACGTGTCAACTTTAACACGCCTGTATGATATTTTGGCAGCGGTGAAAAGTTGATACTGCGTCCAGTGTGTCTCCTGCTGGTCAAACGTAGAGCAGCAGACACCACTGGGAGCTCTTTGGTCCATACGTGAAAAATAGATACTCAGATTGTAGCTTAAAACTGACCTGCTAACGTGAGAAAAATGAGATGAATCTGAATTTTTTAAAAGCTCTTTGACATTTGGGAAATTAGAAAACTTGTTAAAGATGAATGCATACTGTGTAAAATCTTCCATTAAATTTTTTAGTAACTGCCGTCTCTGCTCCCTCCAGCTGAAAGATAAAGAGCGGCAGGTCATTAAGGACAAGTTCAAGGTGAGAGGTCAGAGGTCAAAGACGTTTCAACATAGCAAATGCTCTAAAAATCCACACCGTCATATCAGGAACCTGAGAGAACAAACAAGTCTGACCTGTTTTTCCCTCGCAGGGTTTTAACGACGGCCTGGAGGAGTTGTGTAAGATCCAGAAGGGCTGGGCGATCCCGGACAAAGAGCAGCGAGACTTCATCCGTCAGTCTCAGAAGAAGGTGGTGTCGGACGCCTACAGGTCCTTCCTGCAGAGGTGAGGCCGGTGGAAACACACACTTAAAACAGTTTGATATGTTTATGTTAATGTCACAGTTAATTCAACAGTCTAAAGGATCCCTGGTGGATGTCTGGATGGAGTAGAGAACCGTTGAGAACTGGATCCAAATGATCCGATCCATCAGACGAATGCCTCCGAGCTTTACAGCAAACACGTTTCCTGTAAAGCTGCTTCATGATAAAATGATGCTTTTTAAATGACTTGATTTATTGTGAAGAAGTTACAGGAAATGAAACGTGTTTGTAACTGAATTAGAGGAGCCACTTTGTTTGTGGCGATTCTTCGAGAGCACTGCAGGGATCGTGACAAGCGCGTCATTGGTTTAAGACCCACAAGTGGTCTGATTGGCTGCTTTCTGCTGTTCGTGATGTTGAATGTAACACGATAAAAAAAAAAACAACAGAAAAGGAGTCATACGCCTCTTATTTAGACCATTTTCCTCTCTTGCCTCATCCAGATGTGCCAACATCTCTTTCACCAAGAACCCCGAGAAGTACCACAAGTATCGACCGGAGGAGGTGGAGGAGATGATCGAGAGGCTGTTCGACACGTCCGCCTGAGCTGCACTTTGATCATCCGCGGCTCCACTTCCCCACGCTCCTTAAACACATCTCACCCCGGGCAGAACACGAGCTCCTCCAGCAGCACTCTCCTCACACTACGTCACCCTCCTCTGTCTGACAAATGTTTTGTATAAAGATAACAACATGATGTATTTATGTCATTTAGTTCCGGTTCCAGCTTAGCATTTCAAACAAATTAAAGGGAATTCTGTGAACTGGCCGTGGCTGTGATTTGTTTTGTCGATGACGGTCGCACAACAACAGAACACAGAGCAGGTAATTAGACTGTTTAACTGACATGAGACACAACACGGGGCTGAGTACTGAGAGCCTTTTGTCGTTTGTTATCCCATTTTTTTGTTCTCTCACCACTTCGAGCGTTCGTTTGCATGAATGAGCGAGCAGACATCGGGGAAAGCTGCTCTTTTCTCTCCCTCAGAGCAGAAACGTATCATTAAAACCAGGAGCATCCGGATGTTGTGCATCCTAATGAGCCTTCGAGGGTTGTCGAGGCGTCTCCACCACATGTGCACATTTGGAACAAAAATACCTAACGAGCTCGAGACATCTGAACAGAGGAAGTGTGTGTTTGTTGAACAGGTTGTTGCTGAGCGCCTCGCTCTAGATTGCGTTTTGGTTTTCAGACAAATAACGAGCGTCTGGTGTTCCGCTGACAGGTTGGTGTGCAGACCCGAGCTCGTTCTGTCATGTTGAAGCCGCTGTTATCAATATTCTGACGTGGTAACTGATTACATGACTACATGGACGTGAAACATGGACGGATCAGTGGTGGAATCAATCAAAAGGAGTATTTCCTTCTTCGGCTACTTCATACTCTTTCTCCATTACAGTTATTTCAAAGCTTCAGTGACTTTGCAGATTCAAATTCTTGAGACAATATAAATCAGCTGATTAATTACGATGCATTATCACAGCATAAGTTGCACTGAAGTGAAGAATGGTGCAATAGTGCAGTAATATACAGAGTGGAAAAAGATGAGCGTAACAGCTTTGCAGTGTTCTGAAGTAGATGGGGAATGTAAAAAAACAGCTGAAGAGCATCATTAAATGGCTCCATACATATATAATGTTTGAGGAAGTGGGTCATTCATTACATCACTCATCATCTGGGTCATCTGCCTGTTGCTCGTCTAAACTGAGCAGTAATTCATTCATTCATGAGAATGAAGAAGAAGAAGAGGAAACGGGCTGGGAGGAGGCTTTTGTGCAACGGCAGCAATCATTAATCAATCATCAATCATCAGAATTCTGAGAGAGTTCCAACAGACGAGGCAAAAATAATGATCTGATTTTTCTTCCTCTCATTTTCTGGATTGTAGGTGCAGAAAACAAAATGCTCACTAAAAGGAGCAGAACGACTTTCACCATTAAACACTAAACCCTCCAGCAAATGGCTCACTGAAGCCCGAGCAGTCATCTTTCAGTCTGGATGGTGAAGTGTTTCCATCCCGCTGCTCGGAGGTAAAGACACTTTTTCTTGCCTTTTATCGCCAAGGCAACCAGCCCTTCTCAACATCCTGAGTTTTGTGTCCTTGGCGATAAAAAGCGTCGAGCATCGATCGGTGACCATGGCTCGTTACACCGTCCTGTTCTGTGTCACGAGCCTGATTCCGCTCGAAGAGACTGAATGAAGTGTTTTGCTTGATCGAGCTCTGCTAAATGATAAATGAGGTGTTTCTGGCGCCTGGTGTGATGACGGGAGGTCGTGTTTTGTGGGGGGAGATTCAAAACAGGTAAGATGAACCTCCCTCTCAGAAGTTTCTCCGTCAAATTTCTGACTCTGATGACTCGCATTATAGAAGCAAGGACTGATTCTGAAACACAGATTAAGACTTAGTTTGATGCTCATTGTAACTGCATTAAACCTCACACTCATGGATGAGGTTTTCTCAGTATTTACTGCTATCATGCAACATCACATCCAGGAAGCCACTCGACAGGTGTAACATGTCAGGATCTACTGAAGGGCTGCAGCAGACACTTAATGTCTGGAGTTGGACATGTCGATGCGCAGACACACAGAGAGACGAGTTAGGCAACAACTTGATGGATTTATTATTCCAACAGCTCTTGTTCTGCGTGTTCTGTACACACCACGGTAATACTGTCAGCATGCATCACAACACAAATGTGTCTCACTTTACAGATAAGGAAACCTGTTTTATATTCAGTGACAAGCAGGTCATAAATACTCAACATTACAACACTCAGGTTTCCACTGATAATAGATCATCATGCAGCACGTTTTCAAAAGACACCGAGGCTTGTGGAGGCATCTGTACAAGTCGCTGAATCAGCAGCACAACAGATTTATATTCAGATATTCGAGTGAAGTCCCTGAAAATCTGTCTGACAACTGTTGGTTGCATAACGATCAATCATTCAATTCCAAAACCGCCCACAGCTCCTCAGACAGAATCGTCTTAGATCGTCGTGAGATTTATCTGAGATTTTTTAAAAAATCCTGAACTGTAGTGAGCCATCGAAAAACTCTTCAACTTGGGTG
Source organism: Acanthopagrus latus (assembly GCF_904848185.1). NCBI lineage: Eukaryota > Metazoa > Chordata > Actinopteri > Spariformes > Sparidae > Acanthopagrus > Acanthopagrus latus. Next base: position 18,481,081 of record NC_051058.1, on the reverse strand, counting down.
ACAGTGATGAGCTAAATCAGGCGAGGCGGCTTTCAATCTTCAGTTAAACCCACAATGTGTAATTAACTTGAAGGGGGAAATCAATCAAGCTGCAGTCGGGTGCAGAGCCGGACCTCCTGGAGGAATAAACACCCAGAGTCACATTGAAATTCAGCTCTGATCTGGAGCATTTGGAGAGCTCAGAGATTAGTTTGTAACTGTTGGGATTGAAAGTGGATTTATCTTCACTCCTGTTTATCAGTCTGACTGCACCAGTGATCAGCGAGATGACCTCCATTTTTTTGTATATATATATGATTTTTTTTTTTCACTCAGTTTGGTACATTGAAAAAACAATTCTCCTGAAAGACAAAAAAATCACCTTCAATATTTTTTCTATCAGTAAAGTTTTTCCTCTGTTCATCAGCAGCTGTTCTGTTTTCCTGAAGTCTTCCTCATAGACAAGTTTACTCAACAGACATTGAAATGAATTTAACACTTTTGGGTCATAGAGTCATCTAAAGACAGTTTCTGGGTATGTTCATAGTTCACGGTGTTCAGTAGGCTCTCCCTCTCCTCCATCTTGCTCCGGTTCTTGGCTGCTGTCTTCAGTTGGATGTCTCCACGCTGCTGACCGTGTTCACCGCCTGGACCACGTGCACCTTGTTCACCTCCACCCTCCTGAGCGAGCAGCTGAACACCTTCCTGAAGCCTTTGCGGAAGTGCTTGGAGACGAGGGCGTAGACGATGGGGTTGAGGCAGGAGTTGGTGTAAGCCACCAGGTGGGAGAGGATGCGGAGGACGTAGGTGGTGTGGTTGAGGGGGAAGCTTCCAGACCACATGCAGAGGATGACCAAGTGGTGGGGCAGCCAGCAGAGGCAGAAGAGAACGGCGACGATGATGATCATCTTGGTGACTTTCCGCTTGGCGCGCCTCGACTCTGACATGTCCTTCACGGGATCCACGCTGGTCCACAGGTATCGGATGGTGCGGGCGTAGGTGAGGCCGAGCACCAGGACGGGGATGAGGTAGCCGAAGACGAAGGTGCACACGTCCATGATGATGCGAGGTTTGGCCTCCCAGGCGGGGATACACACCACAGCGCCGGCCAGGTCCATCTGTGTGTAGTAGCTGAGATACGGGCCCGAGAAAACCAGCGCCAAGGCCCAAACCAGGCAGATGGAGGTCAGGGCATTCTTTGGTGTTCTCATCTCTCTGGAGCGGAGCGGGTAGCAGATGGCTAAATACCTGTAAGAGCAGAGAGGACGTGAGCCAGGGCCTTGTTATGAAAAGATGTCATAACTGCTACTTCAACCGTCTTATTACACTTATCACAGGCTTCTCTACCAAGCTAGCATCAGTGTTAGCTTCTCTGGCAGGGTAAGATGGAAGCGCTGAAGGGAGAGTGATGATTTTGTTTTTAATGATTTGTCTAACTCTCCTGTGTTTATGACTTGAGAACTGGTGGGAAAGAAGTTTTGCCAGATAATCTTTGGAAGTTACATCTTTTTTCTTCATCTGTGAAAATGGGGGAAAGTTAATTTCAGAGAAAAACTTTTTTTTTCCATTTACTAAGCCAAGTATAAAAGTAAAAATCTTAGGATTTTTTATTTTATTTTATTTTTTTAAAGATTACTGAAATATCGAAAACTCTCCTGAAAACTAAAAAATCTTTTGAAAATGTGTTTTCTTGATAAAGAAACATTCCTGAAAAGTTCTCCTGGAATAAAAAAACCCTAACCCTTCTCCTGCAAAAGAAAAAAAAAATCTCCTAATTTTTTTCCCAGATGAGCAAGAAAAAATCCTGTAAAATTCTCCTAAAAAAGAGAAATCTCCTGACAATGTGTTTTCCCTATAAACAAGAAACAATCCTGAAAAATTCTCCCAGAAAATAAAAAAAAAAATCCTGAAAAAAAGAAAAATCTTCTGAAACATTTTCTCCCAGACAAACAACAAGAAACTCCTGAAATATATGGGAAAAAAAACATTTCTCTCTATGTTTATGTATTTAACATTTTCAGTGATGGAAAAAAAAATTAAGGAACTTATAAATATTATCTGGGCAAAAGTTTAAGATAGAAGTTGGGAGTTTCTCCTACATGCAGGTAGTTTATTACAGAAAGATATGAATCAACAAATCAAACTGCTGTACTTTGTGATGTTGACTTTGAAAAAAGGAAACTGGACGTGATTTAAAATTGCTGGAAAACAGTCGTATAAAACAGGAAGCAGGAAATGGATGATTCTGGGTGTGTTGGTGTGCATACCAGGACACAAATGGAGCTTGAGCTGCTAATGGAGAGTTTGTCTGAGTGTGTACGTGTTTCAATCACTGCTGATCTGAGAGGAGATGAGGTGATGCCTTCACTGTCCTGGAATTAATTAGTTTTACGTGACAGGATTTACATAAAAATTAAGATTTCTTTCCCTCTTTTAATTGTTTTCTATTGTAATCTGCTTATTGTAGCCTGTTTAATTTGACTTTTTAAGTTCTATCTTGTCTCACTGATCTAATTTTTATGTTATTTCCTGACTGCTTTAACACATGAAGTCAAATCCATCCATCCATCAAAAATCCTATCGGTTTGCATCAGTTCACAACCAGTTAAATAAAATATGACTTTACATTTGAATTATTTCTCACAATAAAAATAAAGAACTTTTCTGTATATTAACATTTATTTTAAAACAAACAAACAAACAAACAACAACATGTTGGACGCACCTGTCGAGGGACACAGCGGTCAGGGTGAAGATGCTGGCGTACATGGTGAGGAAGATGATGAAGTGCACGACCTTGCACACCACAGGACCGAACACCCACTCATCCAGGGTGTAGATGGTGGCCTGGAAGGGCACGCAGAAGATGATGAAGCCCAGATCCGCGATCCCGAGGTTGAGGATGAACAGGTTGGTGGTCTTGGTGTTCATCTGACCGTTCCGGAGCAGAACCGCGAGCACCAGAGAGTTCCCCACGGTGCCCACCAGGAAGATGAGCGAGAAGCCCAGAGAGATGACCACCGACTCTGCTCTCCAGGAGGACGAGTTCAGCGAGGAGGAGAGATTCATCCTGATGGACTGACGCGCTCGGATGTCTGTCCGACATTGACTCTTGGAGACGCGCGCCTCGCCTGCGCGCAACGTTTCCACATCCAGACGCAGCGCAGAGCCGCAGGATGAGCCATGTAGCTCACTGTGATACTGATCAGCTGTGAGAGACAAGAGTCACCCCCTCCCTCCCACCTGTCTCTCTGACTGTGACACACTATTTCTTCAAGGTTGCTGATAACTGAAGGACCTCTGGAGTCAGTTTGAAGCTTTCAATGTGATAAAACAAGAAAAATGTGTAACCGTAAGTTAATTGTAGACAATTCAGGCAGGTGAAGACATTTTCTAAAAAGTTACTAGAAATAATAAAGGCATTGTAGACATCATAAAGTTCAAGTGCTCATAATAAAGCTTAGATTAAACTATTAAACGTTATAACCGAGTTCTTAAAATGTTATTATCAGGTCGCTTTTGTCTTCTGTTCTGTGGCAGGAACATCTCTGCAGAAAATCCTCCAAACCACCCAGTTGGCTGTTTTCAGTCACCTGTTGACACCTGTCCTGTTTCCGCTCAGTCAGGTGAGCATGAGAGCAGTCTGCCCTCCTGTGGTCACAATGAACCACTGCACTGCTCAGAAGAAGCTGAAATATCTGAATGTTCCTGAAGGACCCAGACATGTTAAGGTAATAATGCGCAATAAGTACTGGGGGTCATTTAATAAATCCTGGATATCAATGCACACTGTTTACATTGGTATTATTTACATAGACACACGTAAAAACAAATCTTCCTGAAATTTCTCCTGAATAAATGTTACCTAAATATGTCTGTTTCCTGAAAAAACATTCCTGAAGAAAATATTTTTCTTCTTTAAAAGAATATCTTTCCTCTTTCCTGAAAAAGGAAAGAAATCCTAGAAAAGCAAAAAGTCTTGAATGAAATACTCCTGAAAGAAAAAATTCTCTGGAAAGAATTTTACCTAAAAATGCCTTTTTCCTGAAAGAAAATCACGAAAATAAAAATTCTTCTTCCCTGAAGAAATTCCTGGAAAAAAATAATTTTCCTCTGAAAAGAGTAATTTTCCTCTGAAAAAAGTATTTTCTTTCCTCAGAAAAAAGTAATCTTTCTCAGGAAAAAAAGTAATTTCCTCTAAAAAAATCGTTTCCTCTGAAAAAAAGCTACCAAAATATATTCTTTTCCTGAGAGAAAATGATCATGACATGCATTTTTTTTCTTAAAAAAGATTATTCTAAAAAAAAAAAAGTTCTTCTGCAAAAATAGTTCCTCTAAAAATCTTGTGAAAATCTTTCTGAAATTCTGAAAAATATTCTAAACTATATTTTCCTGAAAAAGAACAATTCCTTTCTGATATATAAAAAAATCCTGACAAGAAAATGTCTTTTTTTCATCATCTACTTTTGCTGTGAAATAAACTTTAAAAAATCTCTGGAAAGAAATACAAAAGATTTAATAAAAGAAATAAAAGATTTCCTGAAAAAAAACAAAAAAAACCCCCAACACTATTAACAACATTATTTTCACGAAAGATATTCCTGAAATGTAACCAGATGTGTACCTGTGATAGAGTAACACATCAGGAAGAAGATGCAAAGACAATGATGAACTAACCAATGAAAGAGCTGATTTGTCATGAGGTCAAAGGTCAGGACACTGTTAATAGAGTTTATTCATTTTTGAGCTGATTTTGAGGTGAGCGTTCTCAACACTGTCTGAGACCCAAACACGGATCTGATGTGACCCCCCTCCACACTGAGTCCTCCATCCTGATTATCTGACTCACATCACTCACCACCTCTGCACACACTCACAGCCGCGTCCAGCAGCTGAACAAATACAAACTCCTTCAGTGGACTAAATTTAAAGAAGAGGTTTCTGTTTTAATCAGGAGGAAGTTGTTTCTGCGTCTGTTTCCTCCGCTGACAGTCTGAGTCACTCCACAGTCAAACATCCTGGTAGTGTGAGGAAGTCCAACCAGTCTACACATCACACATCATCTCACTGTTGTTCACAACAAAAATAAACCTCAAGCTTAAAGTCTATGCAACATTCTCCAATAATATATCATCATTCAGTGTGATAATACGTCAGGGTATTTTCTCAGAGTCAGCCTCTCTATTGATTCCTTTTCATTTAATATTTGTTATTTTTCAGTTTCAACGTTTAAACCCAAAGACATCTGTAATTTTATTCACCGTCACCGTCATCTGGTCGCCTGTCATTGCCCTCATATTGCCTTTACCCCCCTCTAGTGGCCTTAATCCCTGCGATGAAACATCAGAAAGTCAACAAACATGGTTGATAGAGCTGAAAGAGTGCTCAGATGGAATTAATTCCAAATACAAATAATGTCATTTCCACCAAACTGGGATGGAGGATGAGTCTCAGCCCTGAACAGACCCCATTAACTCTCGGTGCGGATCCAGATAAAAGGACGAATCTGGGATTTTTTTCACTTTCTTTGATGCTGTGGGACTTTTTTTTTTTTTTTTTTTGCTGATCTTGATGACAAAAAAACAAAACAAAACCTAGTGTATTTAGATGGCTGGTATTTATATATGAGCACAATCTGTAGTGGATAAAGGGGTCTGATGGGCCTTGACTGATGTATGCGCTCTACTGAGTGTCACTCAAGTTTTATATTTAGATTTGTATAGTATAGTTTTAGCGGAGACTCTAACGGTGGTAACTGGAAACAACCTCAGTCATGCTGACAAATGTGAGGTGGAGAAACTGTAGAAGAACAGTGCAACATGTTTTAATTTAGATAATTGTAGTAAAGTGCTAATTCTCAAGAATGTTTGAGCAGACGAATCTCTGTTCGAGGACGTGTTTCTCCTCATCGGCAGCAGATGGCAGCAGAAGAACAATGAATGAAGAAACTGGACTGGTGTGACTTCCTGCTGTGGCTCAACACACACACACACACACACACACACACACACACACACACACACACACAGAGTTCATCAGTGATGTTGCCTCGGAGGAGATGGAAGTTCATGTGTACTCCTGCCTCAGCATCCTCCAATCACAGACGCAGGAAAAAAAAAAAAGAAAAAAAAAAAGGCACACTCTAACCTCCTGTGATGCATTAAGTCACTGGGTTTTCCATGTGTCAGCCACGTGATAACGACCTCAACTTTACACAATGCTCCTCTGAGAGTGTTTTCCGAAGAGTAAGAAGACCGAAGATTAAAGTCCTGCAGCTGTTGAGGCATCGCGTGCATCAAAGTGTGTATTTTTAAACTCTGGGAAACACCAACAGCCAATCTGAGAGATGACTCTCCCCCCGTCCAGTAGTCGCGCAGGAGGGAACGCTCAGAGGTATCAGATCGAGACTAACCTGATTCATGTTTCAGATACTGTCTATAGGAGCGCCTGGAGCAGGAAATGACATCATCGCTGTGTGATAATGGGCCGGACGGGGCAGGAATGTTGAAAATGGGCAGCCTGGGTGAGAGTTAACCACGCGCTGCACCCTGGCGGTGACCACACCTGGGAATATTTCAGCCTTAATCAGGGGGAAATCATGCGAGCGTGTGTGGACGGAGCAGGTGGAGGCTCGACGTGGACGGACTGAGGAGGCTGCGGCGGAGGAGCAATTACAGGAACCACCTTAAATAAAAGTCTCATCAAGTGGCACCGTTGTGCACAAATTAAGAGTTTGGATTGATGAGACCTGGGGAACGGCAGGGGGCCGCTGCTGCTAATCATCGTCGTGGAGGATATGAACGGCTGCGGTGCTCGTTCTGTGTTTCCTATGAGCCGCAACCCACACATCATGATTCCCTCATTAAGTACGACTCCAACCCACAAGTGTCGACACTTGCAGGGAGGCGGATGGAGCAGCGGTGACCTCAAAACATCTGCTCTTTACAACAACACAGCGCCGCTGCTCATCCGCTCGAACGGCCGAAAACCCCTCATGACAAAAGAGTGCAACCGAGGCAGATAAACCTGCGGGTAACGGTCACTTTCTCTCTCTCACACACACACACACACACACACACACTCTCACTCTTTCACACACACACAGAGAGGCTCCACATCCTCTCAGCACCCCGCCGCCGTGCCTCGCTGATAGTCCCACACTTTATAAATAGCGTGCGCTTTTAATATGCGTGTGTGTCCAGTGGATAACGTCAGCGCTTTGGGAGAAAGGCTCAAGGAGTGTTTCATTATAAACCTGTACCATTAAAACTCGCTGGCTGGGTCTGGAGTTTGGCTCTCACGTCCCCTCTCAAACTTTTTATGAGGCCAGTTATGATCCTAAATCGATGCAGGAAACTGAGATGGAGGATTTGGGGTAAGGTAAGCGGTGCCATGACCTCGCGAATAAAAAAGGTAGTGTTGCTGATTGTGTGGCTCTTTGCACCATCGAGTAATGTATTGCTCAAGGTGAAGGGCTGATGCTGCAGGTACCTGCACAGTGCACATGTTTAGTACGAGGACTGTGACACATGTAGTCACAGCAACTCACAGAGAAGTGTTTTCAAGCAAATGCACTTTAAGCAACTGAAGGGTGCAGAAGAGTCTCAGCTTCTCAGGAAACTTGCTCCTCATTTGCATTGAGTTGAATTCTGGCTACTGTATGCAAATTGGTGGCGTCCATCGTGACACAACACCTCATGAAACTCGTGAGACGCAACAAGAACTAAACAAAGTCGAAGTGAAATGAAGGCAGATCCTGCAGCTGCATGGCCTTTTCCTCCCCCAAAACACATTGCTGTGCAGCTTTTGAAAGACAGAAGAATGGTTTCCAAACAAGCCGTCATGTTGGTCCCGTTTGAAATACCCGAGCGGTGGCCTGTGAGTGGTATTCGTCCAATCGGGTGCAGCGAGTGACTGTTTGCATGGTTGCAGACTTTTGGTCAAGTGTGGAAAGCAGGCTACAACTGCAGGAAAGTGTTGCGTGGCCTCGCGTCAAACGACGACCCTGTGGACACACACCTGTAGAGCGACAACTACTCGTCACTCATCGATCGATTATTAAATACATTCGTCAAACATTTCCTGGTTCCAGCTGCAAAGTTTTGCTGCTTTTGTTTGTCGCTGATAATAGTGAATGAAGAGTCTTTGGATTTCTGATTGTTTGTTGGACAAGAGGCACAACTTGAAGAAGTAACTTTGAGCTCTGGGAGATTGTGATGAGAATTTTTTACTTTTAAATTAAAATAGAAATGAGTTGCAGTCTTAGTCACAGGTACTGCTTTAGTCCTAGGCTCGATAAGATTTGTTGATTTGTGGCTATAAACTGTAAAGAAAATGTGCAAAAAAATGCATCACTGCCCACATACTTACAGACGCTGTATCGGTAAAATGACGTAACACAAGAACTCGCGACTCTGTGGCCGAGTTCAAAGGTCAGCAAAGGTCGAGCGTCGCGGCATGCAGGTGCTTCGGAGAGCTGCAGGAGGAAGCGAGAGGGGGAGAGCAGAGACAGACGAGGCTGCGAGAGAACCACAATCACGCAAGCTGCGTGTGGTTTCCAGCCCGGTGCCAAGACCTCTCACTCTCTGCGTCCCAGACTTTCTCCTGAGTTATCCAATCCCCCTGTCCCTCCCCACTCCCACTCTCGACCGCACACAAATGGTTTGAATAAGAGGTCTGCATGACTGGGCTGTGGCTACAGATGAAATCCTGAAGAGTGATAGTTTACTTAGCCTAAATACCCCCGATTAGACAAATTGAAACATTGTTGTTATGCGGTGGAAACTCAAGGACCTATTGGCCTATTGGAGTCTGTTCACCCCGTTCCGGAAAAGGCTGTGCTCGCGGACTTTCGTCATGCGAAAACCACAAGAGCTGGCACAAGTGGAAAAAAACAAAACAAGAAAATAAACCTCGAATCCTCGAGCAAAACAAAAACTGTAAAAGAGAAAATGAATATTGTCACATAGGGATGATTCACAAAGGGGGCAGGCACACGCGACTCAGGCTTCTGTGACTACTGAAAAACATGTCCAACCACAGCCCTTCTGTCTTGACTTATGGTATGCCTCATGATGTCACATTTTCCCCTCATTTCGATCGTCTCCGGGATCAGAAACAGGGGCTGCGTCCATGTGCTGCTCTGAATTGATCACAGCCCACTCCTCGAGACAATAAAGAAACCAATCAGTGTCACAATTAATGAAGAAATCATTTAAATTCGACTTTAACGGCCCCACTTCCGACTCCTGCAGCGTTCAGAGTCAGCCAACTGTCAAACCTCCTTCATCCCATTAAAAGCTGTAATTTGTAAGACCATGGAGACCTTTTTTTTTTCTTCCCTTTCAGCTACTTAAATATTACAACACACACATGTACTGCACATGCACACAGTTTGTAATAATACACCAAAATGATTCTAGCAGACTGGAGCTAAACGGCAGTGGAGACTCGTAAAACGGCGCGGTAGCTGCTTCATCCGCCAGTGGACTCCGTCTGGCCGGGCAGTCTGGTGTCAGCGCTCAGCGGCTGGACTCGGATGCAGCCACACTGCAGCTGGAAGAGTCTGAACTACCAACACAGGCCCGACATCGGTGCTGAAGTGGTTTTGTCAACTGATTAATAAATAAGACATCCCTCTCACCTGCTTAGTTAGATCAGGAAGTGGAGGTGCTAACACACAAATGTAAACACAGGTCTGATCCATGACATCATGCTGGACGCTACTTTAAACCACAAGCTAACCATTTAATATGCAGGTTTATACCAAGAACAGGTTTAACTAGTCAACCCGAGTCATATTTGCATGTTTAAAAGCAACATATCTCAAACTCACACAATCATTTTCCTGTTTGAAGTGTTTTTGAACCTTTCATGTAACCTCTGCTTGCTGTCTTTCCTCAACAGGTAAATGTAGCTTGTAAATCATCATGGAGGGATTGTAGTTTTATGTTTTGTGTTATATTTTATTTTTACAGAAAGAGAGAAAAGAGTGTTGGTTTTTTTTTTTGCGATTAAAATACTAAAAAATAAAAATCTGGAATATCTGGCATATGCTGAGATAACTGAACAATCAGGCTGTCCTCAGAAAGAGTCCGGCAAAGACCTCTGGTGGCCATAGTTATGACAAGACCAGCAAAGGAGGAAGTCAGGTGATGGAATATAAAGAGTGAATAAGACAGCGTAAGAAGGAGATTGAGGTAGACTGCTGTTCCTGTCCCATGGAAGTCGCCGGTGGGTTATTTTGTCGTACTCTGGTAGATGAGTGACGTCTCGTACAGATTATTATTATTATTTTTTATCATTATTATGTTATTTCAACCAAATCCACAACATTTCCTTCACATGACCGAGTACTGTTCTTGCCTAAATCTAACCGAATTATATACCAAAAGTTCACGAGTTGTAGATCTGGTACGCCTGTTGTTGTTACATCGCAGTGGCCATGTTGTTTTGGGAACTTTGATAAACGTATGTTGTTTTCAAATACTTTACGTCATTAGTTACCACACTCACAATCTCACAGTTTATTAAATACTGCTTCATATTCAAAGCAAATTACACTTTCAAAAGCCTTCTACTGCTGCCTGTTAGCTAATGGTAGCATGCTAAGTTAAAAGGGTTGAACGTTTTACCTGCGGAAACATAAGCAAGTAAGCATTGTCATTTTGAGCGTGTTAGCATTTAGCTCAAAGATTTATATGTAAACACTCGAAACAAAGAGTTACTGGATGTGTATTTTCCCCCTTGGTTCCCTGGCACGCATCAGTGTAAACGTATAGAAATAACAAGAGGAAAAAATAGCGTGAGATGCAGATTATATTAACGTCACAGTGGGACTCCTCTTAGTGCTCAACATCAGTTTCCCCTGCAGGAAAAGGAAAAGAGACGCACATCCACAAACGACATCACTTCTCTCCTCACCCCCCGCTAATCCACAGACCTCTGGGTGATATTCGGTAAGGCCTGGAATTACGTCGCCTTGATTCTGGGGCAATTAGAGCATCAGGTCCATTCTGCCAAGTCCCCTCGGAGGCTCGTGTGAGTCTGCTGAACGTGTGGCAAACAGCGTCTCTTTCGGGAAGTGAAAAGACTGGAGGACGGCCTGTAATGAACTAAAAACAGGCTGTCGTGCCAGTGAGCCTTTCCAGGTCTCGATGACATGAGCGCAGGTGTGCTCTCACAGAAATGAGATGAGATGGTGTGTGGCTCCGTCAGGTGCCGATGGGTTCGGGAGGCACATGGATGCTTAGCAGGAGCCCTCAGGCTGTGGCAGCTCCAGTTCAAAGGACAGATTTTGGAAAATTGAGGCCTAATGACCCTGTGACGGGGGAGAAAATGGCCTCTCGTCCACACTGTGTGCAGCTGTGAGAGGAGATGGGACCTCTTAGGACAACGTTTAGACACAGCTGCCGCGTCGGCTTGCTTACGTGAGCAGAGTTTGGGTGAAGTCACAACACTCCATGTTTGTTAGACATCTATTTTGCACACAGATGACCCTTGTTTCAAGTTTATCTCACGTCAATGTTTTTGCAATAATGTGGCTAAAAAACCTTTGTTAGTATAAGTGTTTGCAACGATGTTCAAACTCAGAGAGAAATCCACAAGTATACTGACGGTGTCGGTAATTCACATTTGGTTGCCTGTTGCTGTAACTTCCTGGAGAAGAGTCAGAGAGTGAGGAAGGAAGTCGCTAATGACACTTACAGTAATGAGAGTAAAGGTCATCTTTGACTGAACTCAGCACTCAGCAGAATCTCTGGTCCTCTCTCCTCTTTCCCCTCTCCTCTCTGTAAGGTCGGTGAACATGGATCTGGATCTGGATCAGAGCAGATTCTGATTTGACTCCGGGTGTTTATTCCTCCTTTAGGCCTGGCTCTGCACCCGACTCTCTCAGATCAATGTCAGATTGAACTGAAATATGCAGATCACAGTCCTCCTAACCCCAAAACCCCAGTGGTGCTAAAAATACAATGTTTGCCTCCAAAATGCAGCAGAGCGGAAGCATAAAGTTGCAAAATGGAAATAGCTAATACAGTTATAACATACTTCAAATTGTACTTAAATACAGCACTTGAGTAAATGTTCTTAGTTACATTCCATCACTGCTTCAATCAGCCACCAAACGAGGACTTTCCCTCGTCTATATACCGTCCATCCATAGTCGAGCTCCCCCTCGAGTTTTTCATTCATCCAGAGTAGTTTGTCACATTTTCAGAGTGTGTGCTATTGAAACAAAGCTCTTCCCATGGGTGTGTGATCAGGTTTAAGAAAGTTCAGCGCAGCTACACAGAGGACAGCCAGGAACAGAGGAGTTTTTCAGAGAGGATTTCGTGTGGACTCTGCACCGTCCCTTTCAAGTACCGAAACCACAGGACCTGGAGAGAAGCGGCTCTGTTTTCTCTTGACGTCAGAGCAGCATGCACTGAACCTCATATCACCGGGGCGGATCGATCAGTCTTTCCTCGTCTCGTTATTGCCGTCTCATGTCCGAGGGTTTATGATACGCTTGAGCTTGATGATGTGCTATCAAGTGTTTGCTTGTATGCATTTATTATTGTGTCCATATGGCTCCAGATTGGTGTTTCGGGGAATCGACTGACCTGAGTCAAACATTTCCGCTGCCTGGACCATAAAAATATTTCCAGCCTGCGAATACCTTTTGGTTTCAAAGTGACAGAGAACATTATGTTTTTAAGACAGCGTGCACACACTGAAATTATTAGGACCTCTTACTTTTAGGTGTGTCCCCTTTCTGCTTTTACTACAGACTTTACCTTTTATACCAGTGAAGGAGAACAACAAAGGAATCTTTAGTGTTTTTGCCAGAACGGGATTTATCTCATCGTGCCAACAAAATATCTCGACTGTTTTGCTCGTCGAGGAAGCTTTGACAGAACGAATGGGTAGCGCTGTGCTTCAGATGTGTTGCATCACATCCAATGCTGAAGGATAAATTCAGCCAAAAAATGAAAATTGAGTCATTACCTCCTCATGCTAACAGAAAGTCAGGTGACGTTTCGTAGTCCACAGAACATTTCTGGAGCTTCGCAGCAAAACAGTGCCAAAGGGTTCTCTGAAACAACTGAGGTAGCTGGGGATTTGTTTTAAATTGTACAAAACAGCCAAAAACAAAACATAACATGGATCCACAGGGTCAAGTCTCCAGAAGCCCAGAGAACCCAAACTGATTTGAAAAGACTTAAATCACACAGTTTTTAAAGTGGAAATCTTCGCTGTAGCTGCTAAGCTAAAGTTGTTAGCACACCTGGGCTGCTGGCGATGAAATTCAGATCTCGTAGCTTACGAAGACTTGGTCATATGGAACCATTTTGTTTTTTTGTTTTTTTTTTGGGTTGTTCCCCGGCTACTTCAGATGTTTAGAAGAATGCGGCAACCCTGCTGTGAAGCTCCAGAAATGTCTTGCGGACTACGAAACTTCACCTGACTTTCCATCAGCGTGGTGGTGAGGAGATAATGACCGAAGTTATCTGTTATTTAACTCACAGTATCATGACATATCCGCATTCTGCAACTCCACTACCCAGAAATCCAGAAACAACACTGTTAACGCTCAGCTTTGACTCAGCACTTCCTGTAGTTCTGTGTGTACTCAGTTAGGTGTAACCACCCCTTCCCTTTTACTCAACAGTGCTGAAGTTTCCCTTTACTCCACCACATTACTAATGTGCCACCAATGTGACACCTCAGTGCTTCACTCCTGCCTTGCAAGGCCGCATGAACCCTAACATTGCTCTCAGGCTGGAACATCGGTATCTGACGGCCTGGGATGAGAGTCTTTTGGATTGTCAGCTGAAGAACAGCAGCCTTGTTAAAGTCCTTAGTCTGAATCTTTGTTGACCCTTCCATCTAAGCACCTTTCTGCCTCTTGCAAACTCTGTAAGTTCACGTGAACTCAGTGAACTCGGAAGTCGAAGCCTGACCTCGCAACGCCATTGTTTAATCAGAGGATTTATTTTGCAAACCCCGCATGTAGCAAGTGACGTAACAAAGCTATATTTTCTTTTTCCCCCACTACCTCAAACCAATACTGCCTATAATGACTCCATTATCCTCCCACATGCCTCCCCAGCAGCACTGCCACCCAGTTTGTCCCCTTTGAGAGGCTGAGAGAAATAAAAGGGTCTCTCTCTTTCTCTTTCTCTTTCTCCCTCTCTTTCTCTTTCTCTCTCGCTTCCACGCGAGGCCAGGAGATTTTCCACTGGTTTAATGAGAATCACAGACAGGAGGAGAGGAAATGTGCAGGGTATTTATAGAAAAACGAGAGGAATGCAAGTCCCCTAATTGTGCTTAGTCTATCTCTCTCCTGCAGAACCTGCCCAGCGCTGCACACACCGACTTTATACGTGGACTCGAAGCATGTGGAGGGAACTGGACGGAGACGGAACGTGTACTACACCAGACGTGTGAAGGCTATATGCATATATGATATCTTAACAATGAAGCATCACAATGTCTAATACAAATTAGGCCTTCTCATCTGTATTTTGTGGAGTTCTGTACTTACACTATCCCAAACAAAATCTGCAATTTTGTTCAAGGTACTGAGTAACTTCCGTGGAAACGTCCGATGATATCTGAGGAAGGAAGTCTTCAAACGTGACTAAACATTACGGGAATTAATTAAGCATGACCTCATCTGTGAGCATTTCTGCCTCGGTCACATGAGACAGATTTTCATCAGGAGAGGTGGCTGTTTAACCACAAAGGCAACAACCCCTACGATCCCATGCTACCATCAAACTGCACGTTTGGCTTTATCGTCTTGATTATGAGACCCCTGGTGGCAGAAAGTACATCATGTGTTTTGGTGTTTTTCTGATTTTCTCCTTTGTCTTAGTCACAAGAAAACTGTGTGAATGGTGGCGGAAGCAGATTGTTGCGGAGGCAACACGCCACTACAGATATGTAGCTCAACGAAAAAGCTTATTCGTCTGGTCTGTATACAAGGCTAGCAATAGGCTAACAGCGCTTCCCTGCCATCCTCCTGGTATTCCCATTTCGACTTTCCTGTGAGGCTCGCACTTTTCATCGCCCTCTCCTGGTTTCCTTCCTCGGTCACAATTCTTCTATATTTCTCTGGATCTGTGACAAATTTTCACACAATCTTCCCATTTTTACCACAGCATGTAGACTACTGTACTGTTGCATTTCTTTCCTGAAAGTGCGCTAAAGAAATTCTCAACTTCAGGCATCTTCAGGTGGGAAGAAGCGTTCCTGTTACTTACAGAAAGATTTAAAGGAAAGGGGTGTGCATTTTATATAATATTATTTAATATATATATTATTTAAAAAAATCACTATTCTTGAGGTCTTGAGGTTGGCGGGTATGGTGATGAGGCTCTGTTTTAGTTTAATGACTGACACCAACACCTTGGACATCTATAGTTGTTCAATGTGCATTTGACCATTAAAAAAAGGTATTATTGTCAGAAGCAAGTACATTTTGTTTCCGTTTGGAAAGCTGCTGTGGTAACATTTGAAGGACAACAAAAACACTGTCTCTTCGCCGCTGAAGCTCAAAACCCCAATTAATCAGATCTTCTCTCAGAGCACTTCATTGATTAGTGACGGCAGTCTGACATTTTCTCGCTAATGTACGGTAATCTGATGTTTTTCATGGGGATTTCTTCTGATGAACTCAGGTAAATGTCAGCTCATCTCAGCAGATTACGACAAGCTTTCGGCTGAAGACGGCAAAGTTCCACATGCAGCTCAATCAAAACTGTCCTTTAAGTTAAATCCAAACATGTTAACTAAGTGGACGACTCCACGACAACGTATATCTCTTATTTCCATTGCAGCAGTTTTCCATGTTTCCTTCTTTCCCTCTGTGGACGTGGAGGTCAGGTACAAACAGCCTCCTTTTCCAACACAATTAAAAACCTTTCACTCGTGCACTGTGTTGTAAATGTCTAGACAAATCTCATCCTCGTCCTCCTGGAGGCAGTGAGGGTTAACCTCCGAGCAAACTGCCCGTGGAGACAGATTCAGCATCCTAACCCAAATCCACACACGACCCCTCTCTTCCCCCCGACTTTAGGAAAATCTCAGAAGCGCGATGAGCGAATGGCCTTAATGAAACGCACACTCTTTCCCCGGCGCAGTAAATCACTTGCAGCGTGACTGTGTGTTTATGTCATGTTTGTCCTCTGTTGTCACTAAAACACTGTCCCCTCCACCTCCGCCGCCGCTGCTGCTGCTCTGCAAGGTGCACTCAGGAAAGAGAGCCTTCAGAGTGGAATCTGACTTATCTTAAGTCAGTGATTAAATACATTAAACAGGGCTTCATAATCAGTTGAATTAGGTGGATAATACATCACAGGGATGAGCAGCATGGAAAATAAGTGTAATCTACTCCGGCGAAAAACACTCCCCATACACACGAGCGTAGCGCAAGAGCATGTGCTGTCAACGTTATGTCATTTTGCATGCAACCAGACGCTCAGAGCGTACACATCTGCGGGGCCAAGATTGGTGGTGTAAAAACACCCAAACATCGGCTACACGACTGTTTGGATTTCTCCGTAATGAGGTATGATGATGGATGGCGCTAGCGAGGACTTTTCTATTCCATATCGACCTATGGGGGCTCTTCATTTCGGGGGTTGTTATTACAGTAGTCCTGCTCCCTCTGGGCGAGAGTGTTTTGTCATTTCTTTATTTATTCTGCTGGGGACACATGGTGGTTATTTACCCTCAAACACACAGAGGAATGGGAGGGCAGACAGATTGGATCTCACTATTTACTAAACAGGGCAGTGATACACCTGTTTTTGCCCTTAATCTCGGCCTGACCTCTTGCTGTCCTTTTGTCTTCCTGTTGTGTCGAATGCCATTCCTAATTTCCTTTTGTTTTTCACAGCGAGGTGGTCAGTCCCCCCCCCTCCTCCTCCAAGATCTAATCTCTGGAGTAAGAAGATACATAAGTGAGCAGTGCAGGAAAAGTAGGGCTGTAAATACAGCTGTAAAGTGAGAGCATTGTGTTTCTGCAGTCTGACCTAAAAGCATCATGTCGGCTGTTGTTGTGTCTCGAGTTATAAAAGCCTGAAAAGAATAACTGACATAAGTAGCACACACACCTTGAGTTTCTCCCACAGGATTAGTTTCATCACAGCTCTGCTATGATGGTTTGCATGTCAGGATAATCAAACGCAGAAGCCCTTTTTCGCTTTTCCAGTCCAAAGTGGCTGCAGAGGGAATTCTCAGCACTTCTTTGAAGAGTTTTTCTGGCCGCACCTCGTCGCTGCAGGAAGCAGAGAGGTGAGGCACCAAACAAAGGTCTGAAAAAAAAACAAACAAAAAAAACCCACAACAACCTAATCTGAGTAATTGGGTCACAATGTCTCTACGCCCTCATTCTGTGTTTGTATCAGGAAACATCCTCGATCCAAGTTCATTAAATTCACAGACTAATGACTTTCCAACACATCCTCAGACCTAAAATAGTGACTGAAAACAATGTGACGTATTAGCCATCATTTGGTTAGGTTGAGGGAAACGTGGTGGTGTAACCTGAAATAAATGTGCTACTTATGAGGCTTAAAGGAACAGTTCACCAAAAAAAAAGAAAAAAAAAGAAAAGAGAATTCAGTCATTACATTTCAAAACAGCACTGTAGCTGGGGAACATTTGCATTTGGGTGCACCACAGGGGTCACCAGAATCAACCTAGTAGCCACTTTTGCAAACTCCTCAGTAAGGAAAGTCACTATTGGGTGTCCTAAAAGTTGCTAAAGATGTCATCACCTAATTTGCATAACGGGCCATGAGCATTTTATTTTAATGGGCACTGCAGCAGAGGTGAATAACATTGTTGGAGTGAAAAAAGTGAGTAAAAAAACACCCTGAACGCAGAGCGCTGAACATCTCCTGCGTCGGCTGCAGCTGGGGGGCCTGTTGACGAGGACTGGGCCACCTGTGAGGGCTTCAGGATGGATTAACCGCTTTTTTGAAAAAGAGTTGCTAGAGGGGTCTGAAAACTCGCTAAATATAGCGACGAAGTTGCTAAGTTGGCAACACTGGTAGTAGTTTGAACTCACGTTAGAAGAAGATGAAGGCGTACTTAATTTATCCCTTTTCCAAGGGATTCAGTTTTAGGGGTGGACTGATTATTGGCCCTGGCCGATTACTGAGGCTGAAATTCAACATTTTCCGATCATCAGTCCACATTACAAAGAGAACAAGCCATAAACTTCATGTTATGATCTGATTATCTTACCACTCTGACTGATCTTACTGTAAAATTTCCAAACAGTATTTGGGTAAAGCTGTTTCTACCTGGCGCCGCCTTTTCACTTATTAAAATGTTCCACTGTTTACCCCAGACCTCATTTTTGGTCATTTCATTAGCGTGATACGCCCCCCTCATGTCTAGTTTTCTGCTGCTGAAGCTCTGTGGTTTGACCCGTTACATGAGAGCACCGTCGACTCACAGCAGTTTTGACAGTTTGGTTTCCTGACAAAAACCGCTGACGACCTGCACCACGACGCAGAGAAACGCAAAAGAAACAGCTTAATGAAATAATGCTGATTAAAAAAAAAGAGCCGAATATTCATCTAATACCTCAACTATGATCAAAAGGTGGCTGAACTGACAGATCTGGCAACAAGTGCTGTATGACGCACTACGGCTTGAATTTCTACACCGCCCGTCATTGATGGGAAAGCTAAGATAATTAATTTAGGTTGAACCTTTGTTCGGTCAGTTTTAATGAGAAAATGCTGTTTGTGAGTAACACAGGGCAGTGACGGGGTCAGCACGAACTGTATGACGAACTTTAATCAAAAAAACGTTATTTTTCAATGTTTTAAAGGGGAGAAAATAACCTAAATAGTATTTTTATGTCTGCTGCTATTGGATCTAAAAAGCATAAAGCGGGAATCAGATGAAGGAAACAACTTCATCAGTCGGAAAAAGGTTTGAAAACAACCGACTGAGGAATTTTAACTAACAACGGAGTGGATTTCATCAGCTTCAGCGAGCAGAAAACCTCCAGCGGGCGTCGTCCGCATGCTGGACTAGTTCAAGGCGGAGGGGCGGGGCTTCCTGCTGGTGCAGTGACAGGATCTGTTGAACTTCACAACCGAGTCAGCAGCGCTGTCCGAGTCTCAGTCCTACGAGGCAGTCTCCTTCACTGTCTGGTCTCTCGACATGGTTTTGCGGCGACATCTCATTTGAGTGCGACCAGGACACTGTCCAGGCCACGCCCCTTTTCACCAGGAGGAGATCCCGTCTCTCCCTTGGATGGAGGGAGGAGAGATGGGGGAGGAAGGAGGAGCACAGCTCTCTGCCCAGACAGTCCCAGTAGACCTGGACTTGGAGGATGGACAGTCTTGGTGAACGTCTCTGTGACAGACTGATGCTCGGCCAGCAGGGCGGCAGCACAAACTGAAGCTAAACAGACACAGATTGACAGACTGCGTTCAGGTGCAGATTGAATACAGGTTGTCTGAGTACTAAAACGTTCCCACCTACAAGGTCGTCACGAGGCCAAATAAGATAACAGTGTTTGGTGTTTCATGTCAGAATATTGAACATCCTCACAGTTGAGGTGCTCAGACTGGAGGAAGAAACCGCCACTGGATTGTTGGAATCATGTCGCAATCATCTGTATTTCTGTTCACGGTGGAGCGTCAGTGTTCGGACGACCTCCATTAGTCAGTTGGCCAAATGTTAAAAGTGTTGTTATTAAGAAGTTCCTATCTGTTCTTATCCACAGAGCACACTCTCCATTCTCCTCAAACCACACAGAACCAGAGGAACAAGGAAGTAATCTGTTACACACCAACACATTAAACATTACAAGTGTCAAACTGGAGCACCAGGAGCTCCACTCAGATCTCAGGTCAGTATTTCGGCTCTGAGGTCAGGAAGGGTTGTCATGCCATGAAGTCTGATCTTCAATGTTTGAACACAGATAATTATTTGTTTTCCGATTCAGTTTCAGAGGTAAACCAGCGGCTCTGGTTCACAGTGGCGTGTGGCGGTGACGTCACTGTAAATAATTGTGTATCCCTCACTGGTTTATGATCAAAGTGGCTCCTCAGTCACTTGTTTCTGTTTATTTACATTAAATAAGAATTTATGGATTGAGAGGAAAAAGGATCCGACGTTTTTGTCACAAACAGAGAAAATGCTGTTTGCATGAGTCTCTTATTCTGGGTGTTGTCTTAATCAAGTTAATACTGGAAATATTACGGTCCGTGTAAATGTTTTGTCTGTGTACGGCTGCCAGCTTTTTGTCATGTCCAAGACAGGCAATGGGAAGTCGTAAAATAAGCACAGAGTATGATCTATTACATGTAGAAAAGCTTTGAAAGGGCGAGCGGAGAGACAATGATGAGACAATAAAAAATAAAATACTTAGAAGAAAAATGTTCTGGATCTCCGTCAGAGAGAGAAAGTCTGTTACGTTATTCAACACATTTCCTCCTGATCTCACAGCTGTGCAGGTCATTAGCAAACAGTTGCACGGGAACCGCAGGCTCTGCCAAATCCTCTGCTGCAACTCCTGCTGTACATCCTGGGGTCACGGCAGGCCTCTGGGCCCGGGTCCATCCGAGGTCTGAGACTTAAACGAGACGCTCTCAAACATAAAAGCTACTGGCGATGACAGATCCTTGAGGCTGGACAGGATCACGGCTGCTGATTCGTGACCTGAGGTCTCAGCGGTAGGAAGTCAACTGCACGCAGTGGCACTCTCATGCCAGGCTGGGCCGGGTGCAGCCTGCAGACCTGAGACCTGGACCTTGGTCACGAAAATGAAGAACTGACTTACTTACTTATGAAAATACTGTAGTGTCAAACTTCTTTAAAATCTAAGAACAGTAAAAAAAAAAAATGCAGACATCAGATGGACTCATACAGGCCTTATATAGTCAGACACAACTTGATTATATAATTATTGGTTCAATACAATGGAAGGACTTTGTCTAACCCCCAGATTCCACCATTACCATCTCAATCGCACGATATGGTCACTGGAACCAATCACAGCCGTTCTAGACAGCTCGATTCAACAGCGTCCTCTCTGCGGAAAATATATGCAGAGTCTATTTTGACAGAAGTGGACTGCGGCCACTTCAATTTGTAGAGAATAGACTGAGCCACACAGGAAGTCTGGCAGCAGAACAGCATGGCACATACGGTCAAAGTCATCATGAACCAACGTATCGACTTGATGGCACTCAATAACAAGTCAGATGATCACCAAATGTATTACAACACATCTTGAGGTAGGACTTCAATGTGTTTAACAAACGTTTTTAGTAATCCATCAGATGTTTTGAGATATTCACTCAAAACCCAAACGGTGTACCTTATTTTGGTGCCAGATGAAAACTCAGGGATTCAACCCCTGGGGACCATGAATGTCTTTTTATTGGTCAGCTTCTTGAGACTCAGAGGACTTGACTTTGACACCGAGGACTGTATGCTCCAATTCCGACTTACACTTAAAGACTTGTATTGGACTTGCCCCGAATGACCTCAAAACAGTTTTGGTGTCATAGAGTTTTACACCAGTGTTTACAAGTTCACACTACTACAGTAGAGGTCTTCATGGTCGGTTTCTGGTCACTGAGACCCAACCTAGGAGCTGAGTAGGGCATGGTTCAAGTTATATTCAGGCCAGCTGGGTTGGGTTGTGTTCTAGCATTACTGCTCTTTTCGAACATGGCTTCCAGTATTGGTGTCCGATCTAGTTGCCCTTTTATCCGTGAATCTTTTTGAGTTAGGTTTTACTTGCCGCGGTTCCTCTTTGGAAAGGATCCCAAAGAACATATAAAGTCCCCAAATCAATAAGAGTAAATATCCATTTCTTTTGCGATGGGCTCCCAGATGGCACCTCGATGATGCCTGTGCCATCTGAAGGCCCCCCCCAAAAGTTTTCGTTCAATCAAACACAAAGCTTTACTGAGCTAATGTTTAAGGTCATATCTCTGCAGCACATGTGGAGTAAAACCCTCAGCTTTTATTAAAACGTGAGAGGAGCACAACAAACTTACAGACAGTCAGCACAATCAATCAAATAAATGGAGGGAGAGAAAATCTCAAACACTATCACATATAAAAACACTAAGAAACAATTCCACGGTGCTATAAAGATGTACTGGACTACACAAAAATCCTCATATGCGGGTTACCAAAATACACTGCAGTGGAAAGTGAGGAAAGCTGCAGCTGATCTGTGTGTTGCCACAACACACGAGGAGACTGTCGCGTAAGTCTGACTGTGTTTACCGGCAAAGACCAACATGTCATTTGTACTGTCACCATACAGACCATGACGACAGACCTCCTTCTGAACATATAGAGCCACAGAGCTTACAATAGAAACACCACCTCCGACTGATGTTGTGTAAACTACAGACAACAAATAACAGTGGGATTATCGCAAAAGGCCACGCTGGGCTGACATGTTCTCCCTGACATTTTCTTCAAAACTATCCCATAGCTCAACAGACGTCAGGCCACACCTTATGTTAATATTGGCTGTTGAGGAATCAAAACTTTATGTCATTGTTTTCATCAGCCGTCACTTCACATTTTATCCAAGTCTTTGTACAGTTACTTTGAATCTAAAGTTTTCTTAGTTCATAGTTTCATTAGCACCAAAAACCTCCACGATTCAAGTCAAGTATGTTAATGTGGATTTACGATAATATTATGGTGAGTCAGTTGTTTCAATGTTTAATTATCTTTGACTTCTTTGGCACCAATTCCAAAATACTCCCGAGTCTGCACGTGTGCCGTTCAGTGCTGCCTGCATTTGAGGCATCTTTTCAGCCCATCCTGAACTCCATTTGCAACCCCAAACAGCCGCCCCCCGAGGGCGATAGTTATTCAGCGTCTGCTGTTTTTCCCTGTGTTTGCTCGATGTGCACAGTCGGCTTTGGTGACCGTTCAGAGGGGCCTGGGTGAACGAGACCACACGAAGCCGCAGCTCGTGTTGATACAGTTGCCTACCCTGAGGCTCGACAACAGCCCCTGAAGAGAGGGGCCATAGAGACGGATTAGGCCCCTGGCACTGACCTTCTTCCCTGTTCACCTCCCCCCAGACCGGAGAGGTCGCGGCCCTCACAGCTGAGCTCAGAGTCTAGTCCCAGTACTGCTGGCTACGTCCTACTGGCCTGTATCCTCAGAGTGGACGTTGATTATTTACCTGCTGCACGGGAGCCTGTTTGATCTGATGTCGCCCCTGAACGTCTTCCTGGAACCGACCCAGACATGTGATGAAACAGATCATCAGTCATGAGCAACATCACCTGAGAGCTGGAGACCCTCTGCATTGCTCCTGCTGAGAACACTTTACATCATAAAAATAATGTCGAAATAGAGGAAAGGATCCAAATATATCTGGGCGGGTGCCATGGAACCTTCTCACCAATCAAATGGATTTGCACAACACACAGACCACCCTTCAGCAGAGGAAGTACTGTAGATCTCTCACACATGAAGGAAAATCTGAGTCATTGCTCACTTCCAATAAATCTGTTTAAATCAGATCACAGTCCAAGCACATGCCCGCTGTTAGACTCAGGAATTTAACACAATTTCATAAGTGATTCTTTCTAAAGAGTTACTTACTCTGCCAACAATCATTATTGATCCGATCAGATCAAAGATGGGAATCATTTAAACCTGATCAACAGCTACTTTGACGTCACGAATGAAAACAAACTCCTTTCTAACACGAACACTGCTCAAACATCCTGATGACAAACACCCAAACTGGGGCAGCAGTTCAGAACTACTCAGTGCATCTGGCTCCGGCTCACACATCAGCTGAAGGTGCTTAGTCACCGGCCCAAAACAACATGTCAAGTGAAGGATACTGAGAGTTCAGAGCTGACCCAAATGCTTCAAAGCTTCTGCCGTCACCATGGTAATCCAAATCCAAATTTGTATTCGAAGGAAGGAGACGTTCAAAAGTCAAAAGAGCGAGAAATTCTGAGTATTCTTGACACTCGCTCGTCAAGTTGACTTTAGAGTCGATGGAGCCTCCACACCCTTGTCAAAGCTTCAAATAAGTAATCACGTAATTTCTGTGAGGGTTAAAGTTACCAAGTCCTTGCAGCATGATGCTAAGGTTAAAGATTGGCCGCTTGTGAAACACTTGTGAACTAATGCAGTTTCTCGACATGGCTCTTCAGATGCAAATGTCGGTTGTCAGTGGAAATATCTCAACTATTATTAGAGGGAATGAAGTTTTACAGAGGCATTAAACTTAAATGACTACTAGTTTATTGATGTAGCTAACCAACTAGCTAGCCAGCTAACATTACATTGTTACTGCTGATTTGTGAATGACATTCCCACAATTTGATGTACGTCTCTCCCCTTTTAATGGTATATGACACCCAAGATTTGCCATTTATCCGATGGAGAATGAAGCCACTACATTCCTGAGCCTCTGTTCTGAGGGGCACAGGGGCACTCGAAAACCAGGAGTTGGAGTAAAAATTGGAAACAGAATTGAGTCTTAAGTTGCGCTCTTATTTCACCCAACAATTTGTCCTTTTTCATATTTTTACCCCACCAAACAGATTTGTATAATTTGCGCAATGAACAGGGGATTAGCCAAATAATGTTCTAGACTGGTTCTGGTCATTTGGCTTTCTGTTATCAAAAGATGACACTTGATCTCAGATTGTAATTTATTCCACTGCATTGATAACTTTGTCTCGAGACTAAAGTTCTCTCAAGTTTTGAGAAGTCCGTCGTTCTCTGAATAAACTCAAACTCTGCCAACATTTGCGGAGGACAATTTTACACCGTGTTGTTTTTACTTTTTGATTGCATGTTTTGGTAAAATTGTGGGCTTGAGTCATGGTGTTAGACCAGTTTCAACATCAAACCTCTTTCTTCCGCCTACTGTTTAAGCTAAATATCAGTACTGGGATGAAGGAGACAACACATAAACAGTTAGGAGCTTGTGTGTGTGTGTGTGGTTTTTTTTTTTCAAACTTTGTCTTGACCAGCGCCGCTCATCACATCTACAGGTTGGAGCAGAGACACTGAAGATGTGTCTCGTTACTGTCAGTGATGAAGACTGCATCTCTGTAGTGATCTTGTGAGTGTTACTTCACTTGTTGCTTTGTTTATTTGTGTTGTTCCTACTTTCTTCTGCTCGGCTGTTAAAGGTCGTAAATTGATTTCCTATTTTGATCTGGAAAACAAGGGCAGCTTTTTCCACTCGGCCACTGCTGCGTGCTGTTAACTGTGCGTATGGACAACATGAATCATGTTTTTGATGCGGGTGAGCTGCTTCAGTGAACTCAACTCTTTTCCTCCTCGACTTATTGAAAACAGCACCTCAGGGAGGAAGCGAGGGGACGGCTGCATGCATCACTCGGCCTCTGTCGCATGGCGGAGCTCACACAGGGATCGTTTGAAACTGAGTAAAAGCCGGCTTATTGGGACAACAACTAATTGATTAATTGTAAAAGAAACAGCTCCATACAGCTCTCTGGCATACTGCCCTACCTACTCTACTCACGTTATAAGCAGATAAGCAGCTTCAGGAAAGATTTTGGCTCAAACAAAGAGCATAATTGACGTCTTTTCATATCAATTTGGGATCTCAGGGCTTCTGGAAACCCCCATTACACTGTTTGGATCCATTCTGTGGGTTTTTCGTGTTTCAAAAAGAAAAGACAATGCTGCAACGCTGTTTTGTTGTGAAGCTCAAGAAATGTTTTGTTGACTACGAAACTGCACCTGAATTTCCATCAGCATGCGAGGGGAGGAGATAATGAGAGTTGACATTTTTGGGTGAGCTGTTCCTTTAATTTGCAATGTGCTGTCCCCTCCTGCAGTGGCCTAATGGCACACTGTCGGTGTCACATTTGAATAGACACTTTTGTTTTTTGTCAGACTGTAGTTGATGATTGAAAAACGCTCTCTCATGAGTCTCTGTTGTCTTGAAATGAATGTATTTATGAAGTACAGTGGGTCGGAGTGAACTGCAGTTTGACTACATCTACTTTGTGTTATCTTTTTAACACATGTTGCTAGCATGTAAATCTGGCAGTGCTCGACAGGAAGGTGTTTCCGCCGCCGACACGTGTCCTCAGCAGCACATGCAGCTCGTCCTCCTGGGACATCGCAGGTTGAACCGCTGGGAGATGTCACAGCAGGTCAACGACCCGGTCCCTGCAGCTATAGACGATAATGTTTTACTCTGAACACGGCTCTGACCTCGCTTTCCACTCAGCTCATGTCGGCCTGCTGACTCCTCATTGGCTGCGATCTTTAATTGATGACAGAACACGCTGGAACAATCGATTTGTTTTAAAAGCTTTGAGCAGAATCATCAACAGAACTCCTCTGTCAGTCTTAACATTGTGTGATAGGAAGCTGACACACAGTTTAACACATTCTCCACTGAGCTGTGCGCCTGTTATTTATGATCACTCGAGCCATTAGCAAGTAGCCCAGTAAGGTGTGTTTTCAATGCCCCGCCTTTCTGCTCGGGACCTCTCCCCAGGGAGGGAATGAGGTCATGTTCAGGAACCGACTCATCTATCTGGACAATGGACTACTCACAATTTCCCAGGGTGCAGTGCTGAGTTGCACCAATCAGATGCCTGGGAATGAATGCCCATAGTTTCTTTTTATTTCCTAAGAAGTCAGAAGGGTATAACCAACCATCTGATACCACCAAACTGCTTCCTTCCTTGGCGAGTGCTGAAGGGAAACCAACAAAGCAACGTCAACACCCAGAAGTGAGCGGCTCCTCC
The DNA here is from genome assembly GCF_904848185.1 of Acanthopagrus latus. Lineage (NCBI taxonomy): Eukaryota > Metazoa > Chordata > Actinopteri > Spariformes > Sparidae > Acanthopagrus > Acanthopagrus latus. The sequence continues at coordinate 18,454,337 of NC_051058.1, read as the reverse complement.
CGAGTGTAACAATAAAGTGTGCCATGCAGCTAATTATACAGTCATGACGTCCGTGGACGATGATGAAAATCTTTGGGTTTGGGAAGGTTGGACTGACCCGAACCGTGTTGGAAATGAGACTGAACAAACAGTCATCTTGAAACCTGGAAAACTGAATTTGATCAGAATCTCTGCATCCGGGCCAAACTCACACCTCTTCTCTCTTTATCTTGAGGACAACATAAAAAAAAACAAAAAAACCACTGAATATCTTCATCTTCCAGGTTGTGTTTGGATACTAAAATACCCCGTTGGTAAGGTAACGAAAGTCTTGTGTCAGATCTGGACGGCGATGAAAGGAGCGTTTCCTCCCTAAACGCCTGCTGGTGTGACTGAGAAGATTGATAACTCCTGAGGTGGATTAGAAGAGATGAATCAATACTCAGCTCATCGCAAAGCTTCTTTAAATAGACGTGTTGAGCATGTTACCTCTCGCTGACCTGACACACTTTGCTCTCTACACGCTCTCACGACGGAGATCATTCACGTCCACTTGCTCGAACATCTGACACCAGTGTCCCCTGGTCGGCTGGAACCAGATCTGCATGTTAAATATGTTCTTTTTTATATTGTTATGATAACATTTTGAGAATTGTGCACCTAATTGCAATTGATTGGCTAATGATTGTTGCATTGTGCACTTCTTTGGGGAAAAACAACAATTGGTGAACCTTGAAAAGACGTCTAAAAAAATGTTCATTCTGGCTCCTTCAGATATGACATTTCTGTTCCAAAAATACTTATACTCATCGATATTTCGGCACTGACATTCGGGAACTGGTATCAGTTTTGTACTGTTCCTCAATATTCATCCCCTCAGGTGGAAAAAAACACGACTCCAAAGTAACAGTTTTGCTTGTTGCTGCAGGATGTGTGAAAATGCTGCTTGGCGATTAAAAAAAAAAAAACTTAATGAGCTGATAATAGCTGTTTTGCATCATTCGCTGAAAAACGGACCAAACAAAAAGCACCAACACTGTTGTGTTATGATATGTTTTGGTCACATTGCAGATCAGAGCAACAGGGCCGGGCTGCGCACAAGATTCAGAAACCGTACACCACCTCCCTGACCACACTGCCTGCACAGCAGCAGCCAACTGTGGACCACACCGCCGACATTCCAGCTGGGTCTAATTTGGCTGCTTTCCCTCCCCCTTCTGTAAATTTTATTATTATTTTTAATCATAACTGTTTCCTTTTGCGGTTATATTAATATCTGGAAATACACTCCCGCAGCCTCAGATCACTCAGAAGTGTTTGCGTGGTGTGTGATTACGGACGCCTGGCCGGCCTGACGTCCCGCCTTCGCGTGGGTAGGCAGAGACAGCAGCAATGGCAAGACCTTCCAGGAATATCTCAAATAAATCAGGTGTGATAGCTGAATGGAAAAAACGGCCTATTTTCCATGTCCACTCTCCAAATATTCCCCCTACCAGGAAATCCAAGGTTTAACACCTTTTGTCATTTAACACTTCTGCTGCTATTTCGAACAAAACAAGAAAAAAAAAAAGCCTTTGTCTGTGGCTGTAAACAACATCTTTTTCCACCGGTTTGTTTGTTGTATTTTCCCGGGCAACAACAGAATCAGCCGTTTACGCACCTCCGTCACCTCCTCCTGCTCTCATCCTCCACAAGCTTTTCCAATACATTCTCAACAACACTCTTTGAGTAATTGTAGTGGTTAACGCGGCAGGCCAGATATCCAAACAGGAAACAGGAAAAAGTGCCGAAATTATTCCGATCAAGTGAGACTGGATGATGGAAAACAAGGGAAGAGGAGGGTCAGAAAGTGCACTCGTGAAGTCGGCTTCGCGCTGCTGCTTGCTTTGATTGCGGCGATTAAAAAATGGACAGCTGAAGACACGAAGTCACACACTCGTCTTGATTTTATCACAGCCGAGATTTAATCCTCTGGAATTATTTTTAGCTCGGTGCAGCGGTGCTATCAGAGGTCTCCCGGTGACTGGATTCAGCTGTGAGGGATTATGTTGAGGTGAGAGACGGAGGTCTTTGCATGCAGACGGGCCCAGAGTGCGGTCACACAGAGGTCTCCGCATCCACACTGGGGCTGCTGCCATTAGAGGCTGGTCATACTGTTGGCCTGTCACACAGTGTTGATGTTTGGATGGAGAACATGGAGTGTAATTTTTGGATGACAAATCTTCCTCTTTCTCTCTCCTTTTTGGTATCGATTCTGCGAATTAGTAAATATTTTCATGCGAGGCATTACTGAGGGAAGTGGATTAGATCATTTTCTTTTCATAGCACTTCTTCATGTCTCGGAGCTCTTGACCGCTCATTACTTTGGTGAGAAGGAAAGGAGTTATATAATTTTCTGGGGTTTGGTTGTTGGGTTGCCATGGGAAACAATATTAGGAGAATGATGGAGGTGAAACAGAGGACCTTGACCTGAGATCTGTCAGCTGGTCCCAGCTGCGCAGCTCATTGTTTGAAGCTAAAGGTAAGTGATACTTCCTCACAGTGTGTTCATATTAGCTGTTTTCATGTTGGAAAGGGACAAAGGGAGAGATATTTTGTTTTGTCTCCGTACTGAGTGAAACATCTCTCTCACTAATGTTATTTTTTAGTGGCGATGGAAGCTGGAGGCAGTTCCTGTTGCTGAGAAGTTAAATGTAAAATATGTAACTTCTGCTGCCAGGGGGCGCTATCAAATCAAAAGGATGTTTACGGAGGCTGGGCGGAGCAGGAGTAAGAGCTGCTGCTCAGCTGCTCAGAGCCGGCAATACAGTCTGGATTAGAGCCAGACCTTTTGGAGGAATAAACACCTGGAGTCACTTTGGATTCTGCCCTGATCATTTTACCGACGGAGAGGAGAGGGGAAGGAGAAGAGAGAGAACCAGAGACTCTGGTGAGTGCTGAGTTCACTGAGGGTTGACCTTGATTACTTGGCACACTCTAATCACACCATTAAGTGTCGTCAAGGTACAGCAGCTGGGATGTGCCGATCCAGAAAATGATGCTTTTCTGCAGTATCAACACATACTGACCATCTGCATTCTGACAGCCGGTATGGTTACGCAACAACGCGCATCAACCTGTGATGCTGATTGGGAACATATAACAAAACACAATAAACCACAAGTGTTTTGGAGCATGTCTTAATGTTGGCAAATCTGCTGATGTCAAAAACATTAAAAAAGAAATTCCCATTCCTAATCCCAATGTTGATCTTGGTGACCAGTATTTGTTTGCAGTCTGAAACAGTTTTGTGGTTGACCAGTCGAGTAAACTCTACTCAGATGGTCTCGGGTAGGAAAATACTCTCTTACCCCATTTCCTACCAAGGGAGTTCAAAGACCAGTTTGGTGCCAGTGCTGTTCTTGAACAGGATTTTGACAACCGAAGAACTGGCTCCCAGCCAGGAAAACTGGTTCAAGAGCAGCAACATTTTGCTGGACTGGAACAAAGAAGTGCTAACATCAGGGGCTGGGGGAGAATTATTGTGGCCAAGGGCCATCTAAAATCATTTTTAAAAATTGCATAGTCTGTATAGTGAGATTATCTACAGAAGAATAAACAAAAGATTTCCACTGTGGCTTGATATCAGCGTAGTCACATAGCTAGCTAAAGCACAACAAGCAGCGCAGATGCATTTCACAAGTCATGTTTGGCCAGGAGCAAAGCTTATAAAGAGTTGATTTAGTCCGCCACAGTTGTTCCTAGCAATGCTTGGAAATTGTAGATGTCTCAAGTAATGATGTGATTCATCGGTGTCTCCGTAGCCCGTGAAAAAGTCAACTGGTCCCTTAAAGATGGTGATCATAAGCAGTTTAAGTTTCGTCATGGTCAACATAACCCTGCCCCCAGCCCCTGACATAAGTAGTTCCTTGTTCCAGACCCGCAAAGAGTTGGTGCCACATTGGTGGTGCCAGTTTTCTTGGCCAGAAACCACTACTTTGGCTGTCGAAATGCAAAGAACTGGTTCAAGAATAAGTACTGGCTCCAAACCACCCCCAAAATAGCTTTGCTTGAAAAAGAGGAGGTGTGCAGGTTGACCAAATTCTGAAACCAGCACCTGGTTCACGTTGGTATAAAGGGGGCATCTGAAACCCTCCTGATGCCCAGGAACCAAACTCGGTTGTAGCTTCCTGCACTTGAACTGCAGGTGAAAAAAAACCGAGAAGCTCTTCTGGTCGGAAAAGTTTTTACCGACTGCCACATTTAACACTGAATACACAGGAAAGTATTTGGGAACAAAACTATAGATATCAGAAGGCCAAACGCTCCTGACTCATGCACCAGTGTGGACTACATCAGATGGACCTAATTGAAGCCACATTCCTACGAGTGAGGCTTAAATTCCAGAGCTATTCCTGCATACAGTACACACTGGATACCACACACCCACTCACACATGAACAGACACACACCTACAAGCATAGGTGATGGCAGGCTGTCGGCTCCGGCCATGACTTCATCATTGAGACTGGAAGCAGAGGCCGTGATTGTCACATGAATTCCTTATCTCTTACCGGAATGATATCAAAAACGGCATGTTGAAATTCTTTTCAGGATGTGCTTGAGGACTTTTTGCAGTTCAATGTGTGGTTGTGATTCACTGTGTTTACATTCAGACTCTCCCCACAGAGTGGCTTTGGCCACCCAGCCACAGCAGTCCATGAAAATGCAGGGTCACGACATCAAAGACGTTTTCGAGATTATTCCAGTCAGGAGCATGAAATAACACTGTGACAAATACAACTCGCATGGCAGGATACAAAAGTCCCTCATCCGTTCACATTCTGTTCTCAATCAGATTGCTTATAAATGTCCAAAATTAAACCAGGCCGCTCCCTGGAATGTGGCTTCATGGTTTTACTGGAGCTTAACACAAACAGGTCAACACTTAGCACCATGAGCAGGCTGTCCTGTCAGGTGCTTTTTGAATCACATTCACTTAATCCATTTAGACTGCTACGAAGACCATGATTACATAAATGTTACAGACGCGAGTAAATAAATCTTGAAACTGCTTCGCCGATGTTTGAGTTGTAGTGGCCGCAAACAACAATCTTTTAATTGGAGTGATTCATGTAACAACTGGGCAGGTGTACAAAGCAGGAATGTAATGGTACACAGAAGTCATGGTTTGGTACATACCTTGGTTTTGGGGTCAGGGTTTGGTACGCGTTTGGTGCAATGAATCAATTGGATATCTTTTGGTCTTTTGGTCAGACAAAATAAACAAGCAATTTGGAGACAAGTCGGCTTTTAGCTCCAAAACAAAGACATGCAAAAGGCCCAAAGCTCTTAAAGCAGGGAGCAGAATGGTGCAGCCACGAAGAGGCTGTGATGAACATCTTTTAGCCTCGCCTCCCAGTGTGGCGGTTCAGAAACTGCATAGGCTTTTAAGTAGTGATGTGGTTGGATGACATGTAATCTTACTAATGCAGCGTACGACCACAACCTTCCAAAAAAGATGCAAACAAAAACTATAATCTGTGGACTCCCCGAAGCTGCGTCAATGAACATTAGATCAACTAGACACATTTGAACAACGGGTCATTATTCCGAAACGTAATAATCCAAAAAATAGACCCACAGCCTGTTTGTTATCCCCAAAACAAAAAGATTATTGTTCCAAAGGCCCATCGAACTTAATTGACACAACTAATTTATTAATTTGAACTCAAACCTTGATCTTTTCCAGAACCAAACCAAGCAGCAATTTTACATTACCCGCATTTTGAAGTCGTGAAGTCGCCCCATTTCACAGGGGGAGGTTTCAACCGCTACCACACTTGAAAAAGAGGAAGGAGTACATTTGTTGGGATAACAAGCTGTTGGACAAATGGGCTTTTGGTCCAATGGGATATTATTCAGACAATTGAGGTTTTGGAATAATGGGCCTGCAAATAATGGGCTGTTGGAACAATGGTCCCCTGACCACAGTCCCACGACATTATCCAAGCTGAAAAACTGATTCATGACCACGCAAGCTAAAATTGAAATTAGAGTTTCGGATTCTTTTGGATTTTTTTTTTTTTCTCACCATCTTAGATTTTGAAAGCCATTGAGGCTTTTGGTTGCTGTAATTGTTCTCCTCGTCCATGGTGGCCCTGTCGTGATCCCTCCCTGACATGAATCCACCGTAAAACGCAAGGAGAAAAATTCACAGGCCCTGTTATATGCAAAAGTTCAGCCAGAGCTAATATGAGGCTTCAGCAGTCTGACTCGGCCAAATCAAACGGGTATCTTGGTCCTGGTTGTCCTAGAGGTTTATTGCCTGTGTTTTGTCCCGGCAACAAATCTATTTTTGACAGCCAGGAAGTATCGCTTCACTGTGGCTCGGAAAGGAAACACAAAGAGGTCATTTCATACTGAAAAAAACTGAATCCTCTGGTTTCTCACGTAAACTATATTTTTTGAAAAAGCACGTTTATGCACAACTCACATCACACTTTCACCAAACCAGAAGCTGTAATATAATCCCTGAAAATGAACATTGTCACAGCAACGCGTTCTCTCGTTCTCTTGGTTCACCTCCAACACTTAAACTAATCTTAAAAGTGTTCTGCTGTTTCCACCCTTGCATTTGCCGTCGGAGGTTTGTAATCTGCTGTACTTTTCCTTCATCCCTGGAGTTCCGCTCTCTGCTGTGTATGCTGGGAAACTTTGGCAGGAAGTTTAGAGTGTATGCGAGAAAGTGTGTGTGTGCGTGTATCGCCGGCGTGTGGGGTTGCAAGTGCACGCAGCCGCGGACAGCTGTGAAAACATCGTCTCTGCACTGACCGCTGCAGAGCGACGCCTGAGATGCTGGACATGTGGTCCAACCTGGGCGAGGATGAGCGCAGGTGAGCTGCACGGAGAGAGTGTCCGTGATGTAAGATGAGATTCTCTATTCTTACACAACTGTTAGCGGATGAACGGCGTATTTTTCTGAGCCAGGGAAGTAAATTCTGCGTTGGTTTCCCTCCCCGACATTCCTCGGTTCCACCTCTGCTTCTCAATTTATTCCGCAAATTCGATTCATATAAAGAAACCTGAGCAAGTCATCGGCTAATTCTCTTTCATGAGAAATTCTCTGCTCTAAAATAAGCCTGCTCACAATAAAAAGGGAAAACAATCCTCTTGCCAATCAAAATGAAGCTCCAGCTGCCGAAATAGATCTCAGTTAGGACTTCAGCATCCTGCCATCCACAGCAAGGTCGGCCTTTACATTTTTAAAGCTGCTCTGGTGAACAAGACGCGAGCCGCTGAGACAGAGTTTGGCTCCACAAGAGTGCGGTCTCCTTATTTCAGAGAGTGTGTGTGTTTAACAAGACTTCTAAGGGCTTTTAACATGCTGTCTGCCATGTAATTAGTGTCTATGGCTAACTAGCTCTCAGCAGGCAGTTTTAAACACTTTCCATGGCTGCACACCTCACAGGCCAAGAAGCACTTTGCAGGAAGAAAAAAAGGGGGAAAACACTAGTGAAGCAATGTTTTGCATTACTGCAGTGAGCCAACACGTAACTCACCAATATCAATGTACAGAATCTGAGCAGAGTATTCCCAGAGGTTTAATTTGAAATGCACATCACAGGTGGACAGAATAAATCTCATGCTCACTCCAGACAGTCTAATAAAATATTTGATAACGTGGCTTTACAGGAGAATACAGGATCTACTGAGCTGACTCTGGAAATGATAAAACAGTCTGACTGCACTAAAGAAATCTAAACATGGAGGAAAATATAAATACACAACACTGTGCATGTATAGTACACATGTACACATGTGTATGAACATGCAGAAATGTACGCAAGAGAGAAAAAACATACACTTTAATCTCATTTTATGAGGTAAATTTAAGTACAGTTTGAGTATATATCTACTATATGCAGTAAGTACACTAATATCAATTTACTAGTATTCTCCTCTCGAGTGTACTACTTCAATACTTCACTTTTCAGTTTTTTAAAAAGAAACAAAAAAACATACTGGGGAGTTTAAAATTAGCAAAGAGTTTTGTACTGCAACTGCAAGCTGGTTGTACAAACAGTAAGTGAACTTAACATCACAGTTATACTGTTCTGATTATATATTATTTTACTGCTTTAAAATATACTACTAGGTAACTATTTAGGCATTTTTTCAATACTTAAAATGTATGTTGAATTGTTCTTTAAACTTGCAATAGACAACTTTTAAGCTGTAACTTCTCATTCTGGAATAAATAAGTTCCCTTTTAACCTCGAGGCAGTGCATCTGTCATTGTGCAACCAAAACAGGAAGAGGCATCATTTTTCCCCGGTCAATATCCAGAGCGTGATAGAAACTGAGGTAGAACAAGTGAAGGGACAGACATACACTTGATGGAGAGCGCACCGGTGTTGTGTCAAAGCCTGTGCCCTTGTTGATCTGCGTTCCGTCTCGCCGCCGGGACACGAGATCGTTCAAAACCAGCATTCTTTCTGCTATACCCGCAAGTAACACCTGCTTACTTACTCACAATAAATTCATTTTACCCCGTCTTTTCATAGACCGGAGATCAGAGTTTCTTGGCCAAGCTGAGATTGTTGTTTTTTGTTTTTTTTGTTGCTTTGGACAGTAGCCAGGCTGCTAGCGGTAGCCATGTTGCTAACGCTGCCTTCCACTTTCCACTAGACATATGAGAATTCACATGACCTGATGTGAATGCCAAACTATAAGAACAACCACAACTCAAATCGACATCCATTCCAAACAAAACACCCAGTATTAGGACGGTCCTTTAGATTACAAATGTTCTGTACAACGCAAGAATGCTACAGACTTTTCTTAAATACACTGGATCAAAAGTACGAGCCAAATATAATAAGTACATAAAAAGTAAAGTCAAAGCAAGCTCTCTTATTTTTAGTTTAAAACAAATATACTAATAGCACACTTGAATAAACTTCCTCTTTGTAAGAGGAGACAGAATGAGATAGAGCTTCTATGTGCATGCAGGAGCATCTGGATTTGATCAGCCTCTGCCTGGTTGTGTGGTCATACAGTGTGTGGTGGTGCACAGCAGAGGAGCCTGATGTGTTTGTATGGTTCGTGGCAGCGCTGTGACATAAGGACATCTGTAAGCTGTCCATCTGTACGGCTCTCTGGGGGGGTCGTCAGTTATATAAGGATCCTGAAGGCAGCGCGTCGATCAAAGCCGCGCTCGCGTACAACCGTGCCTCGCTGGAAAAACACAAGGTGAGAAGATGACGAAAAACAACACAACATGTTCGGAAGCGATGACTCCGATGTTTGTGCTGGTCGGCAGAGTTGGAAGACGTGAGAGAAGTGAAAACAAATTTAAATTGAAAACTGTCCTCCTGCAAAACAAGACGGTCGGGGGAGACAGAAAAATATTTGTGGGTAAAGTAGCCGTCTTCTCCCATGTGTTGAACTGGAGAATAAAATTAGATTACCGAGTTCACTGCTGTCAGTAGGAGCGCATGTAAACAGACGCAGGAATGCCAGCCGGGGCCAGGTTAGCCGGGTTAATCATTCTGTGACTCAGACGCACTTGCGTGGCCTCCCAGCCGCTGATATCTTCACTCATTAATGTGTGGCATGGAGGGAGAACACATGGCAGCAACGCGCCTTGGCTCGCTCGCACACGTTTATGAAAGTGGGAGAAACCAGACACGCAAACGGATGCCGGCTGGCTCGCTGGCCTCGCTGCGATGTACGTCTGGATGCCTGGATGTGCGTGTGTTTTTCTGTAAAGTGGCTGCTGTATTTCATTTCTCCGCATTTATCTGCCCGCGCTGTGGCCTTTGAGGTGCGGCTCTTGTCCACCGGAGCTACAGATGTATGCTAACTAGTAGCAGAGCTCTTCCCCCCTCTCCCCCTCTCAAAGGGTTTGGCCGAGGCCGCCCCACCAAACACAACCGCCCATACCAGACGAGTGCATCACCCCTGTTCGGAAAGAATGAACACATTGCTTCCTAATGTGTTCCCAATGGGTGCAGGTATTTGTCAGTGATCTGCAGTATAATTGGTCTTAAACTAGGCCATGATGCTCTGCAGACGAGTCCTCCCTCTGCTGTGACATCTGCACATTATACAGCAGAGACATAACAGCAGTTTGTAAACACTCGGCCCTGTGATCACAAGTCCAAACTGATGAGAAAAAAAAAGAAAACTCGAAATGAAAACAAAGAAAATGACTTTCCAGTCATCCTGAAACAGTATCTGAAAACGTTTTCCTGCTCAGAGCATCTTGGATTTGAACGCCTCTTCCCTCGCAGGGTCTGATCCAAACTAGTGGCCTCTCTCGCAACGGGCTCGGCACTGTTTGTTCCTTTAACAGTTAGTGACCTGACTTGGTGGTCCATCTGATTAGAGCCCAGCTGAGATCAGACAGCAGGCTCTAGCAAGAAGACATCAGGAGGACTGCGGAGCCCCTTAAAAACATGCCCTTTAATTATTTTTTTAAGTGTAAGTGAACAAGTGAGTGGAAACTATGCAGAGTCCAGCCTCCCTCTGCAGGGGAGCCGGGCGGTTAGCTTGTGGCACAGCGATGGGGTAGGAACCATTTACACATCAGAGGTTTAGGTTGACGCGTTAGTGTAAACACCTTAATCAGGCCGGGACGGTCCAGGTGCACGCCGCTTGTCCACAAACTGGGTCATCTATACATTTATACAACATCCTTTCTTGTTGTTCTATATCGTCTCCTGAAGGGAGTAAAGTCAGATTTTTCAAAACTGTAATAACTGACCCAATAAAAGCAGCTGCGTCACCATGCAAGTAAAATAATAATGGTTTTTCATGTTTGGATTTCTTGAGAAGAACTGAGGGAGGCAGAGAAGACGCAGCGTGTCTTGATATGTCAGAGAGAAGCAGAGCACGAGCCAAAAAAGGGAGTTCTGACAGTTTTGATCTGGTTACTGTAATACTGACGCCTTTACATGACCTGTATGAGCAAAGATGACCACCAGCGTGAAGATGCCCACCTCTGTGAAGTTATTTTAATTGTCAACGCCCGTCACCAGATCGGATTCAGACTCATCCCGGTTGGATAGTAATTTTTGGGGATGAACAGAGGCGTCTCACAGTCTGAGGAAAGAAGCTGATCTGTGGTCTGGTGGTACGACACCGAAACAAAGTCTACTGTCGTCCACAGGGGTCGACAGATCAACAAAAAAAAAATCAACGTTCCTTAGAGCAGCTTTAATTCCTCTTTTGATTATTTTTCAGGTTTAATCAGTCGAGCGTCATTAAATAGTGAAATGCATGATTCTGAGTCTGTTAAATATGCATTCTGATGCATATTTATGTTAACAAATTCACGTTAACAAACCATGTTGTCATCAGCTGTACGCTGGAGATCGGATTGGTTTTACATGACAACAGTTTTGTGTTTAAATGTTTTTCCCCATGTTTGTACAACAACATTGTGAAAATGATCCTCATGCGCACGGATCCACATTAAAAATAAATAAATAAATGAGAAAGCTGCAGTATGCTTGTATCCCAGTTTTAACTACAAATCGAGCTATGACAGTGGTAAGGTTGTTGTTTTCAAAGGATTACATGCAAAAGTTTGCAATTTCAGGTCCCCAAAACATAACAAAACTTAACTGTTTTATGCCAAAAACCTTCATCACGCGTCCGATCTATTCTTGGGTGAAGTGACGTCATACAGACAGGTAAACTTCTCATCGACTTGCATAAAAGCTACGCCATTTTTTTAAACCTCTCCATCTTGTTCTGTGGTCATGTCTTGTTTAAACTCTTGGCTACACTGCTACACTGCCCCACACGGCTACAAGAGGTACTGCTCCGTTGGTCCCGAAACCTTCAGAAAAGATGCACAAGAAATTGAGGCAGCATCGATCTTTGATGTGTTTTATGCGTTTTGTGAATACTGGGCGTCTGATGCATCAAGATGGAGTTGGTGGCACTTAATCTCCTGCCTGGTGCCAATAAACCACTGAAGAGGAAGAACAAGGAAATGACGCAAGTCTAACCTCGAAGGATGGAAAAACTGTGGAAAACGTGATGGAAAAACGTTTCATGTGTCCATCCGAGAAACACATAGATCGCGGATGTTTGTGTTTGCTAAAATGTTTCCTCTCCTCGGAGGTTTGAGTGACGTTTCAGTCGAATGCCTCACGTACGTCATGTTTTATTTGCTAAGTCTGTTTCCACTGGACTTAATTACATTTTGTTTGTTTTGATCACCAACTTTTCTGCCTCAGCGAAGAAAAACTTTAGATTTTTTAAAACTTTTTTTTGCCCAAAAAACTGTTGTTTCCACTGATGCACAAAAAAACACACACACACATAAAAAATACAAAACAAAAAAAAAACAAGTGGATGAAAACACGCTTACGCAGAGAGACACAAATTTCGGACTGTGTCTCCTTGAAGGGATTCCCGGTGTACTCAGTTGAACTCACAAAAAAAGAAAAAAAAAATGAAAGCAGCTGGGTGAAGAATGAATAAAGTTTAAGAGAGAAATGGCCACTGGGGGTGATATTTAGCTCATTCATTTTCTGCCAAATGAGTGTTTGATTAGGTTACGGGTTGTTGAGTAATTGCTGAGTTATCTATCAATCCACAATCCCCATAAACGTCCCGCAGACCGATGGTGATTCACCCAGAGGCAGGACGACACTTTCAGCTGTGCCTGCTTCTGTTTCTGTCACCATCTTCCCTCCTTACATCACGGAGAGTGTGTGGCCCGTCTATCACCCTGTGTCCTTTTCCTTTCTGCCACTCCCTTCTCCACAATCCCTTTCTCCTTTCCTGCTTCCCTCGCTCCTCCCTTCCTCACCTCAGCATCTCCACCGCACACTCTGTCCCGGTCAGCCTCTCATTATTTTTACCCACCAGAATGTGGACCAGCTCCACTTCATGCGAATAGAAAACCACAAGTTTTGTTCTGCCTGGACAGCACCCAGGCTCAAGAGCTGCTTCAGTCTGTTTCGCTCGCATCTCCGCTCTCTGGCCAAACTGACACATTAAGAGGAGAATAAAAAAGAGGAAGCAAGAGATAATTACTTTGTCTGAATCCAAAAATCATAAATTAGGAGCAATCGATCATTTAAATCCATTAACTGGGTGCGACTGAAGGACACCGGGAGGCTGAGAGAGTGAAAACAAAATCAAAACATTCACTCCCTGCTCCATTTTTCTCCGTGTCAGCCTCGCTCAGGATGCTGGCACGTTTCCATCACATTATGAGTCTTCCGGTGACGCTTGCCAAGAAATCCCACACACACAGTAGTGACCAGAGCCGTGTGTGAGATGTACTGTCACTGGGTCAGATCAGGAAGGTGGAGAGGATCCTCCAGGACTCAGATGAACTCCTCTTGTTGTAATCGACAGTTTCATTTTGGTTGTGTTATAAGATGCTCTAACAAACTGGCAGCGCTGACAGGAAACTGGCTGAGTTTTTCGGGCAACAGACTCACTCGACCATTCTCCACTCGCACAACATGGAGTGACGTATATCAGCTATACACACTGCAGCCTCCTGCTTCTGTTGCTTCCACCTACATCTATAGTTATCGCAGTGCAGTTTCACCTACAACTTAGTCAAAGTACTTCCCTTGTTTTTAATGTTTTAGATAATTTCGTTGGTGTTTTTTGACTAGCGAGGTTAGCCTGTTAGCTTTTCCAAGCAACAAGCCTATTTCACCAGTGGTTGTCCGAAATATTGACACAAAGAGTTTCATTTTTTCTGCAAATGAACGTCGGTCTCAAATATTGGTTATCAGTCTCCTTGATTTTGAATAATGTGTGTTGGTATCGGTGCTGAAAAAGTTATATCGCTCGACCCCTAGTAGCATCCCGCATGTTGAGTTTTATGGTGGTGGTCCACAGGAATCTGTCGACTACCATGTGATCCACAAGGTGTGATGAAGCGCTAGGCTTCTCTGGTACTCTTGCTTCAGTCAAGTAACATTTACTAGTCGCCGTGTTTGCCAGAATTAGCTCGACTTTGCTGAGGTATGACAATGACCTTAATGAGGGTATGCTTGTGTGCAAGAACACTTCTTCTGAAGAGGAAGTCCGGGGTTCTGTTTGAGCAAACTGACATCTATTCTGTATAAACCGAATCTAAAAGTGTCCCGGCATCCGACTGGTGTTTGGATTGGCTGATGAGGAGACCCAGAACGACTCACAGGGGCGTTTCTTTTCCCCACCGACATCCCTGCGAGACACATGGTACTCTTCTCTCTACTCTTACGACCTTCTTGTTCATATGAAATTGTGAAATGTGTGCACACGTACAGCTGCAAGAAATTCTTTTAAAATGTGTTACATGGCAAGTGACTCTCAGTATCCCAGCAGATCAATGAAACCAGCCTTTGCGGACTATAACCATAAGCACAAATCATTTCATTATTGTGTTGGTGTGCTTTTATTTGCCCGGTGACGGTATCAACAAGGTATTTGCTGTTCAGCTCTGCCCGTGCCAAGAAATACATAACAATGAATAAAGGAGGGGGAGAGAGAGGAAGCTCAAATGGCTTTTAAAAGAATAAAAAGGTTGTATCAATTTCCCAAAAAATACATCATGTCAAATGGGCAGGCAGCGCTCACACTTAAAGGAGTTTCAGGTTCATATAAAAAGGGATATGTTTTTCCATGTCATGTCTCATTTGCTTTTTCAACAATCAAAATCAACCCAACTGGGCCAAATAATTGAGTCCAGCCCCGAGTGTGTGAGCGAGAAAGAGAAAGCCGGATTGATTTATGCACTGAAATGTCTATAATCATTGAATAGTCCCTATTAAGTTAGAACAGAAGGCAAGGATTCAATTAAAATGCACCCTTACGAAGTATTACTCCACACAATAATGTGTCTGTGGGCTAACAAGAAACACAACCTAATAAGCTCTTTAAAATGAGATGAACACTTTCTTCTTGCCTGCGGCGTCGCTCTGCTTTGTTCTAGTGGGAAAGATTTACTATTTGGTTGTTAGTTCAAAGTCGTAGCAGTAAATTCTCCACGCAGACAGGACAGGAAAAGTGAACTGTACCCTTGTTATGAATTGATTTTCCTCTGCTGTTGCCTTTATTGCAGCGGATTAATGTGAGAAGAACTGGAACACCCTTAAAGTTGGGTCCTGACTGTTCTGCACCTCACATCCCATAAAGCTAAAAAAAGAAAGTAGAGTTGAAAATTGGATTTTTCGGAGGTAAAAGCTCTGAGCGCATGTTGAACACTGGCGTCTGATGATAAGCCCTCTAATTGAAGCTCATGGGAACAAGGGGTTGGAAGTCTAATCATTAGTTAAATGGTATATGGAGAAAATCTGACCACTCGCTCTTCACATCCACAGACTGTCCTACCAGGTCTCATCAATCTGTGTACAAGTATAACAGCTTTACACCTTCATATTGCACGGAGGTGCATACGTGAAGAGTCCAGTTCTGCTGACACAATGTCTTGGGGACAATTGTCATCAATTGTGTAGGCAAAAAAAGGAAAAGATGACGTTAAGTATGAGACTGAAGTTGAAGCTCCTGTTGGTGAGATTGTCTCTTTCCCAGCTCATCAAATACCGACGCATTCGGGTGGAGGCCGACCCGACCTACGATCCCAAAGGGAGCTGGGAACGTTCACAATTAACTCCAGGAACAATAGCCTACCTGATGAGAGCTGGATGACCAAAACATGGTATTCAAAAAGCTGATGGACAGTTGTGGGGTTGATGCCCCGTGTGTCGAGGTTGAGCCTGGAGGTGCGATCCAACAGCTGCATAAAGAAAATTTGGCTGAAAATGTGGTTTAATTAATGAACCGCAAAAAGTTGACAACTTTAATTTTGAACCCTGTACTGATGTTTCAACATCGACGAAAGATGATGAATTGAATATGTGGCATCTGATAACTTACTGTTGTTATCCTCAAGCAACTTGGCTTGAGGTTTCACACTGGATACGAACTCCAGTCTCCTGGGTAAACCTCCCCCCACTTTGGACTTTTGTGCACTTTATACCATGTCACCTGTGATCTTATTCATGGTATGTGATGCATCTGTTTTCCACATAACTTAATTGGAAGGACCGCAGCATTGCCTGCAAGGACAATTGGACTCAGCATTCAAAAGTTATCACAGCAGAAATTATTATACCCTTCGTGGTGACGATTGGAAGGATTGTTGAGTCTTCATCAAATTTAATCATTTATTGTTCATGTTTGCTGATGGAACATTTACTTGAGGGCCCTGGTTCAGGTGGTGGTGGTGTCTTTGTATTGCTTTGTTCTTGAAAGGTGCTATGCAAACAAACTTGCTTTACCTTTAAACATCACATTTCAATGGTGTAGTCAGACTTTAACCAATCGAGTTACACGAAATATATGATTTTCCAACATTTCTGTCAGATTCTTTCATTGCAAAACTGTTTGTCAGATGGTGGGAGAACAGAAATCTTACATCCGGTGGACCTTGTGCTCAAGACACCATATGGGCCCTGCGGATGCTAACGAGCCCTTTGTCACACAGCGTTAGAGTTGTGACGTCTGCACGTTTTAATGATTCAACGACGAGGCCTGGCGGAGAGGCAGAGTGTGTATGAATGGATTACTAAACTGCGTTTGCCAGGCAGCTCGCTCGGCCGCTAACGTTTCTCATTAAAGTTTTCACAGTCGGCTTTGAGGTGTTGCTTCTGCACACACATTCGTAACATGTCTGTTTTTATAAAGGTTAATAAGCACATTAAATAGGGGCACTCATTTGGAATATTGTGTAACATGAATAAATATTGTGCAAGCAAAGACTGGATAATGTGTGGATAATGTGTTGGGAGTGATTGAGCAAATGTGGGAAAATATCATGGAAAATATTAGCAAATCGGAAAATGTTACAGGTAGTTGGAATACAAGAGATATTATAACAATATAATGCATTCTGAGCTTGTGATGACAAATCTTCCAGAACAACATGAAATCTCACCCTTTACTCTCTCATTTGCTCATTCAGACACACACACACACATACACACCAGTGCGTGGTGAGGATTGTTTCACTAATGAGTTGGTTTGGCTGCAGTTGAGATATGGGCATGAGCGCATGGTGGGACCTCACCCCAGTGCAGTCTGGGAGAGTGTACTGAGTGCACCTAACGCCACGGGCTGCCAAGGTCCTGTACTGACTGATTTATCAGCCTGCAACTGCTGACTGTTGACAGAGGTGGCACGGGGCTGCAGACGGGTGTCGTGACCTGACCACAGGCAGTTTGCAGGAAACATCCACATCCTTAACTTCAAGTTGAACTGCAGAATCGATCATTAATATTTTTTGGGGAAAAAAATGCAGCTGCAGCTGTTTTATGCATTTTTTTTTTCAAACAGCATCACGTTTGACAACCTGGAACCACTGTCGATTGAAGACGCTAGGGTTGAGTGGCTGAAACCTATCCAGTGCAGGTAATTTCCTTTTTACGTCCAAGTAAAATGAGTCGATAACTGTACCTGTGAAGAAGGAAGAAGTTATAGAAAACCTGGTTCGTCAGGCGCAAGGAGGCAAAACGAGATGCAGTTTAAGGTCCAGGGTGCATGATGTAGCTGCATCCTAGTCATTTTGCTGCAGGTTGCAACCAACTGAACACCCCTCGTCTCACCCACCCATACGGAGGCCATTAAAAACAGTTTGTCCTTTCTGGGCTACTGTAGAAACATTCCTTGTACCATATTTTGGAGCCTGTGGAAAGGACCAAAAAGAAGACAATTCCTAATTTTAGGTGATTATCTTCTAATGAGAACAGAATTATTAATATTAATTCAATTTCTGTCAATATTTTATTCAATTTAAGCTCCTTAATCCTGCACACTGGACCAAAGAAATGACACACCAAGTCAAATAAATGGTTTATACTGAATCATTACCAAAAATTCCACCATGTTTATTACTTTAAGCGTCTAATATTAGTTATAATCTTTATATTCCAACACAAACATTTTTCCACTGTCTAGTGAGGACTTTGTGTCATCACTTGTGTCTGTTTGCTCTCCTACACACAGAGACACCTGACTAATCTTTTGTTCTCATACTATCCTGTCTGAGTTTACACTGAATTCACTCACAGAATGACAAAACAATTATTTATGTTACTCAGGAGCACAAAAATTGCTTACTGCTCTGAAGTGTCGTAACTGTGCAAAAGCTCCGCCCTGCTGTTGAATTTCTGCCGTTTCAGTGTCTGAGTATCTCCATGTGAGTAGATAAACATGTCACTTTCTTGTTTGGTCTGAATGAATCAAAGGCCTCAGTGGACAGAATCAGAGAGAGAGACGAAGTGAAAGAGACACGCAGAGTGAACATGTAGAGGTAGAGCGAGGCGGGTGAGTGAGTAATTACCTGCAGCTGCGGTGCTTAGTTGGGGGGGTATAAATCTGTAACCACATCAGAAATTATCCATAAAATTTACAGCTTAGGAAAACCATGTGTGTGGCTCTTTAACACTCCTTAACCTACAGAGCCGTCTCTCACACTAGCCCGGAACAAAAAAAAAGAGCCGGTGGGCCGGTCGGAACATTTACCTCCGACTGCAGCACACGGTGACATATGTCGTATAAATTTCTCAACGGAAAAAAGAGAGCTCGTGTTACCATACGCTGGTGCACACTCGAACACGCTTCAAAACAGGTAAATAGAGTGGTGGAAAAAGCAAAAAGCCCCAAGCAGCCAATCAATCACTTTAATGAGTCTGTGTGACTTAAGGGAGTTATGAGAACTGGGCATAGTACAGTCTCACAAAACACACAAATATATAAATGTAGGAAGAAGCCAGGGGTTGTAAAAGAGAGAGCATAACTCACTTTCTCACCAGGACTGGAACCATTCACACATCTGAGATCAATTAATCTGTCTGACCATTCATTTACTTCTCAATGAACTCGAAGGTACATGTAGTCCTGAGCTACTGTACTGCGCATGAGAGCCTGTCTGAGTGCATGTATGGAGGACATGATGTATGGAGGACACTGTCACTGACCTATGTAATGAATAGAAAAGAAGCCTGGGTCTGAAAAAAGCATCACAAAATTATGCATGATGACAGGGATGTGCAAGCGACTAAGGACAATGAAAAACCAGCTCCGAGAGCAACACGTGACAAAATGAAAGCACATAATTTAAACTCTGACATGTAGTGAAGAGTCTGAATTCACCTAATAAAAGCTGCCTTGACTAAAACACTCTATTGACACATTATTATTCCAGTGAGAAAAGTGCTGCCTTCAGTCAGAGACTGTTTCTACAGGAGTACAGAGGACTGATAGAGAGCTTCGTCACATGGTGGAACAGCAATCACCAAGTTCAATATCGTTAAAACCAGTGAGCTTGTGGTGGACTCCTGCTGTGTGTCTGTTAGTGTGACGGTTCATTGAGAGAAACATAAAAAGAAACAATCAAATTACTTGTGTTTAAAGTTCCTGGAACATAAAGTTCATTCAAAGAAACTGCAAATTGTAAAACGCGGATGTGTCGCACACATGTTCGACCCGGCGGGACAGAAGATCTAAACCAGGGCCGCCCAAACCAGAAGCAAACACCTACTGCCATGATTCAAAATGGTGCTAAGGTCCAAAGTCCCCTTTATACTGGCTTTCTGTGCTAAAAATCACACTACCCACCGTGTTCAGATGCATATGAATGGCTTATTTAACAGCTTACTAAATATTAAAGAGGACAAAATCTACATGGCTTCATCTGCACCTGAGACCTGACTCAGGTTACAGGTCTCAGGTCTCAGGCACAGAATGGTCTTTGATACAGTGGCACTAAATTAGGTCAAATGAATATCAAATGTAAGGACTGGTGGTCTACAATAAATAACTACAATAAACTGAACTAACAAAATCACTAAGATTATGTATAATCTAAAATGTATGGCAGTGTCTTTAGCAGGTCAGCTTTGGGGGTTGCATTTGGGAATGCATGGGAGTGTGGGACATTTCTGGTCTGATCTGTCCCCAGGATGATCCCAGTGAAAGCATTAAATGGCGTCAGTGGACGGGAGGAGGTAATAAAGCTGTTTATTGTCACAGGTGGGGCAGAGTGTGTGATGCTGTTGAGGTTGTAGGCCCAGCTGGAGGAACCAGCGGTGTTCAGAATGAAGCCCCATCCGGGCCATGCCTGAGGGCCCGCTCCATGATCAAGTGGACATGTTTACATGGGACTACAGTACAGTGACTCCTCACTCAAAGAATGCAGTTTGATTTTCCAGCAGCTACATGAGCACATGTCAACTGTACCCTCCATAAAACTCCTCCCCCCCGTGACCATACACTGAGTGAGCACATTATTAAGTAGACCCAAAGAACTTTTTGAAAGGTGTCTCCTTGAGATTTTGTACAATCCAAATTACATACATGTATGGAAAAAAATGATAAATCATTCAAAAATAACGACAGAGTTGAAACAACAGGTTAGACACACTTGGTTGCATTAGAGCATTAAGGTGTTGATCATTGTTGGAACAACTGGAATTCTACTGCCATTATTTGGTACAGAGTGCTTTAGGCTCAGTACAAACATTAACATGCTAATATGCTCACAATGACACTTGTTCTTGTTAAGCAAGTGTAATGTTGACCATGTCCACAAACTTAGCTCAACGTCCTGGCATGCAGATCAGAAGGTCACTAGTTCAGAAGGTCACTAGTTTTTGTCACATTTTGGTTTATAACCACATTATTGACCAAAGTAAACATCAGACCTCGTGTTGGTGCAAGAGGAAAAGTCAGTGACTCAAAGTTATGTATACCCAAATTTCACAGCCATCAATTCAATCGCTGCTGACACATTTCAATGACAATGATGGTGTCAGGGGATCGTCAAAGTCAGTGGGATTCACCCACTGAGGACCATGAATGCCTGAACAAAGTTGGAACATCATGAGAAATTTTTCAATTACGTCTGTCTGGACAATGATTCAGGTCATTAAAGTTCATCCTTTATGACTTTAAAATATGTTGTTGTAGTTGTTTTATATGTTTCATTACAATAAACAGTAAAGTGTCAAACATATGTCGGCGCTGGAAGAAAAAGAAAGCACTAGGATCACCAAAGTCAGGAGGGATTCATCTTCTGGGGACCATGAACGTCTGAACAAAATTCTTTGCAGATGCATTAAATAGATGTTGAGATATTTCAAAGAACAAATCAAACATTGATCTTCTGGTGACACAAGAGGAGAAGAGAGGGATCATGTTCTGGGTACCATGAATGTCTGAAAAACTTTCATAAGAATTCAGACAAATTCTAGTATTTTCAGCCTGGTCCGAAGTGTTGGGCCGACCAACTGACCCATCAGTTCATTATGTGATCCTTAAAATAATAATTAGTTGCAGCCACAGAGACAGAAAAGTGTTTGGTCCAGAGAAAACTAGACTCACCTATAATGCTTACCTCTTAATCTCTTCCAGAAGCCATGTGGGTCAAAGGACTGTGGTCTAAAAAAAAAAATAAAAATGCAGAGTCACAAAGTTTCCAGGCCACATAACACCTGCAGTTACCGCTCGCTGCCATTTGGCGCAGCAGAGCGCAGCATCACAACAGAAAAGGGAAAGGAGATCATGAAAAAAAAAGTCAACTGCCAAGAACCAGAGTTCAAGAGTGACATGAAGAGGAAGCGTCTATAAAACAGCTCTTCTTTTCTGTGGTGTGCTGTGAAACACTGTGACCCTCTCTGGTGGCCCATCGCGGTTTGCCCCTGGTCAAGCCCCGCCGACTCTTGCCAGACCACCACGCACTGGCGAGGGACTCGGTCACAGCGCTGCAGCGGTTTCATCCAGTGGGACAGTGGCTGGTTTCCACTTCTAATTCTCCTCTTTCCTCCAGCTGAGCATCTCGGTGCTCATCAGGCCCATAAATCTAGACTCCTTTCAGCAAAGTCTTTATTGCCATTCCCCCGAGAGGCGTGTATTCACACAGGCACAGTTTCTTGACATTTCCTCATCCTCTCTTCAGTCAAGTGACTCAACACCCACTTCAGCAGTTCCAGAATGGGAAGATATATTCCGTTTATTTCAGTGTTTAACTTGACTGGGACTCTCAAGTGTCTGGGTTCACAGAGTTTCTCTTGCTTGTTATCCAGCTGACTAATGCTTAAAGTCCCACAGTACCTCTCATCTTACTGTGCTCCTTGTCAGATCCTCTCCTACCCAATTCTTAATCCTGCTTTTGATGTTTTGCTGCTCATTGTCCAGAACAAATAACCGTTTCTTACCCCAGATCCCTCTTTTTGTCGTCACTGTGACCTCTGGAGAGACGCACCAATTAGTTATAGTGGATGTTAATTGTAAAGTTATGATGTGATATTGAAAAGTCTGCACGATAGGAACGATCTGCAGTCCACAACCAAAAAAGGTATATGTCCTAAAGGTGCTGACTCAACCAAAAAGCGAGTGGAAAACCGTGGAAAAACCCAAGTGGCTGGAAACACTTACAAGCCATTCTCCTCCACTGTTTCAATCTACAAATAAACTCCAGAGAATTTTCCAAAGCTGCATAGAAGTGAAGAGAGAAAGAGAAGATTGGGGGAAAAGAAAACTGACCTTTAATTTGCCTTTCTCATGCTATGTGCATTTACATTCACATCATGAACAACCTCTCCTGTGATTCCACCACAGGCTGCTGCGATGGCTGCAGCGCTGCAGGACAGAGTCTAAAGCACATGTAGGGACAGATAAAAGAAGTCATGGTGTCCTCTCCATTAGGAAAACCTTTTAGCCTGTGGTCAATTATTGCATAATATTTTATATATAGTTCAGGGTAAAGTGGGTTACCCAATACTGCGTTTTGTTACTCAGTGAATAGCTGCGACAAGCATTCAGCTTGAAAGCACCTTATCACATGTGAGAAGCAGCGAGGCAAGATCAGATGTGTGAGGACAACACCACCGTCATTTTATCACGTTTGAAAAGAGCAGTCCGCGTCTTTATGCCGCCTTTTTGTTCATAGTCTAACCAGGGTTTGACCTCACATCAGGTTTTGAGCGGTGAGCCAGCAGGTAGCTCGACAGTTGTCATGAATGAAGGCTCAAAAGTTGATGCTGAGTCGCGCAATACTTCGTTCTCTTTGTCCAGTTTAGCTGCTGTGCTGTACTGGATGCTGGTTTCTCAAAACAAAACCTCTCTGGTGGGCGAAACTTGGCCATGATTGACCGCTTCTGACATAATGTAATAAACCTGTTTATTTATTTAAAAAAAAAAAAGAGAGAGACTTTTTTTTTTACTGCAAAAATGCTGACTTTTATTGACGCCATGCTCTCTTAACATAATAACATTCAACTAGTTACGCCCAGTATAACCATTTATGTCAGTAACTGTCATAGTGCTGAATTGCAGGCAACTGGGCGTGTTTCAGTTCCTTGCAGACGTTTCACCTCTCATCCAAGACGCTTCTTCAGCTCTAACTGTAGGGGAGTTGCAGGCTTTTAAACTGTGTGTGGGAGTGTCCTTACAGAGTTGTTGAGGACACGTGTGAGCACTGATTTTCAGTTGTTAGGGCCACTTGTGGGTCGTTGGTCAAACTGGTCTTCATGTGAGTTTCTAAGGCTAGGTGAGCCCAGGTGTGAATGGTTGTTAAGCTGTCTGGGGAGAGAACTTATAAGGAATGATTTAGGCTGTTGTCTTTATAGAAAATAATCTAAAAATGCAACGTTCAAGAACACCCAGCATTAACGTCCACATTACTGAGATATTTGGACTTCACTAACTTTTCATTCAGTGCTCTGATGGGACTTTGTCCCCACATGCCATCAAGTCATTCATTTCTTGAGTGGTGTTTAATGTGCAATGAGAGTGTCCAGGCTCATACGCTTTTGTTTTTGGAAGTAACACAACACTCTCAGCCACAATGAACTCAAAGAAAGGAACAGAGCCTCTTTTTTTGATGGGATTTAATATTTGGCATTAGTGTTTTGTAGTAAAATTTGAGAGAAAAAAAAGCACCAAATCCCAGCGCCTGTTTTCCCAGTATTTGGAGTTGAAGTCTTCGCAAAAGTAAGTGGTTGTCTCACACGTTATTGTGCAATGAACTGTCTTAAAACAATAAGTAAATACATTTGCGGTCTACTCTTTTAAGAATCAGTTTAATCACACAAATCAGTTTGTGAATGAGCTTCAGGTCTCATTAAGCCTTCTAAACTGTCTAGTTTTCCTGACTGTAAAACTGTTTGGCTGTATTAAAGTGTATTAAAGTCTATTTTTACCTCAGCACAGAGTTTAAAGTGACACGAAGCCAAGACTTTGATGGAGATTGTGGATGAATTAGAGGCTAAGTAAGCAAGCTGTAGTCCAATCATTGAATTTCGACCTCATGCTAAGATCTGAACACTTGCCCTGCAGAATGCTGTCAATCTGATTGGAAACTTTGTAGCTGATGTTCAAACCCAACTCTTGTAGCCCGAGACCGCAAGACAACGCTTGAAATCGATGATATTTTTAGTGCGGCTGGACTGAGATTGTTTAAACAAAGATATTTCCAAGAGATTTTAAGAGGTTGAATCATTTCATCCAAAGACATGAAGTTTGGCAGATCAGCGTCTGGATGCTAGATCACTTATTGTGTTTCTTGAACTTAAAGAGAAATGACATAATTGTGCAAGAGAGGGAACAGATACCTTGCAAAAGAAACACCAAATCAGAACAAAGTCAGCCGTGAAGACACAAAAAGATGTAGCGGTAGCTCCCGCTTCCAAATGCAGCCCTCTGTGAAAATATAGTATGAGCTGAGTGAACACAGGCCCTGTTTTTATTGAGGTACCTAAGAGGCTGTTTACACTGCCTGTATAATAGCCAGTAAAGAGCACAAACAGACGAAGGAAATTGTTGTTTTGTCGGTACGTTTCAGACACCTTGATTTTATAGATCCAAACTCCAAGCATGGCACAATAAACAGGGCTTATAAACCATTTAATCTGTGATTAAAACCAAATAGGTTAATAGACATTTGAATCTTTTATGAGTCTGTTTAATTAAATTAATGATCTTAAAACAATAATAGCCGGATCAGGAGGCTCGGGCTGTACGTTCATGGTGATAACAGAGGCCGGGCCAAGATTGTATGGGAGGGAGTCGACTGGGCCCATTAGTGCTTTACTAGGGTCACCGCTTGTGTCCAAAGGATCACAATAAACGGTTGAACTTTACACCCCTTCTGAGCGACAAAATGATATCGCATGGTACAAAAATGTATCTTAAATGACACCACTGAAACAAATAATGTAAAATATTGTGGTGAAAAGTTAAAAGAACTTTGGTGTTAATGTTCAACTGGATACTTGAAATTCCCTTTGATTGCTCTTAAAAGTGACAATATATTCAATATACTGACAATAATACTGACACTGAATACGGACTCAGAACTCATGCTTACTAAATAAACACCATACGTTTAATTTTGTAGTTGAGGTAACGTGAAATCACAGTTGATACAACTGATCAAAATCTACAAACAAGAAACCTGCGACCAGAGCGGCTCCTCTCCTGACTTTTATGGGAGACAATTGACTAGTTTCATTTCGCCTTTTCGCACAAGGAAGCAAAATTCAAAATGAGAGAAATAAGAGATGCACGCAGGAGATGAAAAGATGTGAGGGAAGAATAACAAGTGAAGATGGAAACCTGCAAACTTCGCCAAATGGCCTGGTGTGGTTAGAGCCAGCATAGAGTAGCTGTTTCTCCTGGTGGTGCTGGGCTAGATTAGCGTCACATCACAGCCTCATGAGCCATGACATAAGAATGCTTATGAAACTCGCACACGCAACACATAGCAGTTGCTTCTGAATGAAACGAGACACAGTGAAATTACTGGAACATCACGGATCCCTGGCCAGTGAAGTGAGCTCAAAATTCCCTCCTGAACGATTTATCGCTTTTTTGGTCTAAACACAAGAGTGAGTGTGTGAGTGAACTCTCTCGTTGAAGCGCTCTGAGATTTTTAACAAAAGCATTTTGAAAGTTAAGCCGTTTTTCCCGTACAGTCGAGTCACAGGACCTTACCTAAATCTTCTGAATCCAACCAGGCTTAAACACACATGAGAATATGTGGTGCGGGGAATAAAGAGAACAAAGACGAACTACATGTCCAACTATTGGAATGAGTCTGTGATGCCACACTGGTGGTGGAAGAACTACTGAAACCTTTTATTTAATTGCAGAGATGGAAAGACATTGTGTCCTGTGCTTCATATTTGATTTACGTGAAAGTGTAATAGTAACATAGTCCGGTTCTGTTCCGAGGTTTCTGCCTGTTCAAAGGCAGTTTTTTGGCCAATGTGGCCGAGTGCTTGATCGTGGGGGAAACGTTGGGTCCCTGTAAATAGAAAGTAAATAGATCCAGGAGTGTGGTCTACATCTGCTCCATGTGTGATCAATTGGCACTATACAAGTAAAGATTTTCTGATTGAAAATATACTTTCTACTGATGACTGTGATCGATTCATGCTCATCTCTGCTGTCTGCTATTCAATAAAGATAGACAACTTTCAGATTCTTCTCTTAGAAGAAAAAAAAAATCTCTTAAAAAACTCTAAAGAGTGAGGAGGAGAGGCTGCGTCCTGAGCTGAAGTGTGGCCTGTAGTGAACCTAAAAGGCAGGTCAATCTACACAAGGTGAAACCAGAGGCAGGAAGTACAGTACAGTGTTCCTGCTCTGTTAAGAGTCATTATGAGGCAGCTGAGCTGCAGTGAACCAAACCCCAGCAGCTGTTAAACAGCCGACCAGCTTCCTACTGCAAAGCTGTTTGTTTGCTTGTTCTGCCTGTTAGGAGAAGATACACCCTGTATCATTTCATGCCAACCACCCAAACCCGCTAATACAGGCTTACACAGTATATGCATGCGATCGCACACACACATACGTACACACAAACACACACACACACACGCTGCACAGATGGCCAAGGGATGGACACACGCAACACAAACATACTCACGCACACACAGGAAACAAATGTGGGATCGGGACACGGCTGGATTTACCACCAGGGCTTCCTGAGTGGACACGCAGGGGCCCGGCATGGCTGTGGGTTCTGGCACGTCCCCAAAGAAAAGAAAGGTCTAAAAATATATTGAGAAAGTGAAGCTACTGACAGGTGTGGGTACACTTCAGCAGCACAGAACTTCTCCAACAGCGTATGTTTTACTACACAACATTTTAAGAGAAGTATGATGTATTGATTATTCTGGCCTCTGTGCAGAGATTAGGTACAGTTTTCAAGTCCCCGATTTCCTGTTTCCTGCACAATAATGTGAGCTACACTGAACGTTTACGCCAATCAGCTACAACATTAAAACAACTAACAGGTAAAGTGGATCACATTGATCACCTTGTTGGGTCCTGGCGGTCACATGGACACCACTTGACGTGCAGCACCCATCCACAAAAACTGACCTGGAATGTGACAAAGAGCTCAAGGTGTCAGGTCAACCCAGGTCCCAGTCTGATCGAGCATCTGTTGGATGTGACGGAACAAGTCCGATCCACAGAGGGCCGACCCTGGACCGGACTTGACTCTGATGCATCAAGGCATTAACACAAGGCCTCTGCAAAGTAGCCGACACCAGGGCATGGTTAAATCCTCTGGGTGGGGCCACAGTGGATCGGACTTGTCCTGGATTGCCCAGTCTGATTGGAATATGGAATATTTGGAGGCCAGGTGGACATCTTGAGGTCTTTGGGCAATAGAGAAGTGATGCCCCCTCCGGTTTGCTTCATGAGAACTGTGGCGTTGCTAGTTTCAACTGTGAGAACAACAGAAACAATCTTCATGACAGCGGAGCAACAATAATACCACTATGGAGGGGGAGACGTTTTCGGTTTCTACTTTAAAGAAAGAGTTTTTATTTGATTAAATTCAAACTGACAATGCCTGTTACCTCAGTTCACCTTCCCGGTAATGTAACCACTCTGACTGTGCAAGCAAAGATCCTCAGTGATCCTTTGTTTCTAAAATTGTCTTCCTCTTTTCTTGACATTCTGGAAAAATCTGTACTTAGAAATCAGCCAGTGTCTGGATTTCACACCCTGAAATCTTTCTGGCCTCTTTAATTTTGTGCCTTGGCTTTGTGCTGGAACGTTTGATCAGAACTCTGTGCACAACATTGTGTTCATGTATTTTTGTGGATCATTTTTATTGGGAACAAATTATTTCTTTTTCCTGGAAATGAGGTGATTTGTTATGGGTCCACTGTTTGCTGAGACCCCCGTTAACCCACCAACTGTGTGCACACGTAACACTCCCGTGCACACAGACACACACACGTACACGCACCGATTTGTTCACTTTCAAAAAATGCAGTCAGGTTCATAAACATAAAAGCTGGCGTTCTTTCACAGACATACTCTGAGACACCCAGAGAAATTTACTGTGAGGACCCCCCACTGTGCTCCAACTAGAAAAATAAAACCATTGAGTCATTTCATGCGCCTTGCCCTCTTAGTCTGCAGATTTTACAAAGGTGTCAAATAGTTGCTAAGTTTTCCTGCTGCAAGAGCCAGTGAGCGTTTAGTGCTGTCACAGCAAAACGCTGGCTGGAAGGAGAGGTTTCATGACGGAGTGACCCAAGAAATCGCATCAGTCTCTCAAACTTACCCAGTGGTGTAATTTATTTGAATATATGGCTGTTTTAGTCATGCTCATACTGTGATAACAGGAGATTGTGATTCTGGTTGATGCGAGGTGCAACAGAGTGGCCAGAGTCAGAAATGTATATATGTATGCACGGTCCTCAGAGGATTTTTCTCTGAGTGAGTTGAAAGTTGCAACCTCTGAATGCGTGCCGTCGACTGATCCATTCTCCCTCGTCGCAGCTATGGGACCATTAGCTCTGCCACCTACACATCATTCATACAATAAACATCAACGGCACCAGGATGGAAAAGTCATGTTGACCTGGCTGCCGTCTCCCGTTTCCATCGGCCCAGATCTGTTTGTGGGTACATAAGAAAGGCAGCCCGTGTTATCAAAATACAGTATGTAAGACCTACAAGCCTTTTTTTTTTTTTTCCAAGCTCAGGGTTTTCATGTTTGAAACCCGAGCGAGGCTTTCTGCTGCGGACAATGAGCAGAGTTTGGTTGCAAAGCAGTTATTAAGTGAGAGAGGCTCAGATATTTGAGTTGAGCTCTCTAAGGAGTTTCAGGCTGGGAATAAGGGATTTTTTCTTTTGGTCCAGGCTTTCATAAAGAGGCACAAAGGAGGGAAAGTGCACAGCAATTTGTAATTTGTTGCTCTGAATGAAGGTGTGTGAGAGGCGAAGCTATCGGAGGAGATCAAATTCTGACCAACAAATATTCAAACGGTTTTTTATTCTGTTGTCGTGTACAGGTAAAGGAAAGGATTAGCTAAAGATTAGGCTGAACAGAAACAATATCACGAGCAGTGGAACAATCCTGCTTTTTCTCTGCAGAAATTGATATCTGAGACTTTGGAGCCTGAAACCTCCTTGTAACCAACTGATGGTGTGATGCTGTGATTAACAATTAATGGTTTAGTCCAAAAAAATGTCAGAAAATAATAGAAAATGTACCTATCACATCTGATGAGCGCAAGAGATTGAAACATTTTGTCAGCACATTAAGAATCAAGTGATTCTTATAATGTAAAAAACAACCAGATCTGCAGACATATCCAGACATCTTTAAACTGATCACCGATAAACTGAAAACATTTTTAAAAAGCCAATCAAAGCCTGACCCTTTCTTTTCTGAACACACTCTGTCCACCTCAGCCTGATTTAAGGCTCTGGGCTTCCCGAAACATACTTGCTTCATGGAGCCCGTTCATGTTTTTTTGGATGTTTATTACTTTTTAAAACAAGTCCCAAACAAATTCAGCTGTTGTCCCACCAACCTGTCTTTGGTTAAACATCACAAGATATTTGCCTATCAACACTGAGTATTCTGAATCTTGGATTTGGATAAAATGCTCCTTTAAAATTTCAGTGATGTTTTATCAATTATTCAAGCCTGTCAACCTGCCCACAGTGTTTGGATCCAAAAGGTTTGTAAAGTGCCACACTTGGTAGTGGTCAGTAATGTGGGTATATTTAAGCGAGGGCTCAGAGTTGTTAGAAAATGGAATTGTGTTTTGCTTAAAACAAAGGTGTCGTGTCAGAAAGCGCCAAGAGCAACCTTGCACCAACGCCCAATAAACACCTGCATGTACGTATACTGACCGTCAACACACACACACACACACACACACACACACACACACACACATGCATATTCAGATTCACCTGCACGGACACACATTGAGAGTCACAAACACTCACCTGTGTGTGTGTGTGTGAGACACCATGTGACGCTGAAGGGAGGTGTTACTCTGTAGTTTTTGCGGTGACGAGCGGGCCGGCTCAGTCCAGCAGCAGGTGACTGTAAGAGCCACTGTACAGGAGAGCTTTTTCTGCTCAGGTGCACGTCCTTTTGCAACTGCTTCAGCTTTTACTTTACTAAACAGGTAGGAACTAATCTGTCTAATCTGTTGTGTCTGTTACAGTCTATAATGTTGACCGTTGGATTCAGTGTCAAAAAAGATAAGATTTGCATAAGATTTTAGTCCTAAACAAGCATTTAGATACTAAAAAGTGTTTAATTTGAGTTTTTATGCAGAAAAATATGAATTGCATTCTCTAACAAAGACTTAAATAGTATTAAATTAGCTCATGAATAGTAAGTATAAACCTCCTCGAACACAACTGTAAAGCTAGAAGCTTCTGTTTGTTTGAAAATGTCAAAAAAAAATCTCAGGCGACCAGTGATTGAAGGCCGTGGACGGCAGAACAATCAGTAATCTGAGCCTCAGTCTGAAGAGCAGTAACACAACGCCTGAATGAGCAAAAAACGAAATGGGACGTGGTCAAGATAAGAAATGTTTGTGATCCCGTTTCACGGTGTTTTTGCAAACAATGGCTGATTACAGAGATAATAATGCATATGAATGAGTCTGTTATACTTGGATAAAGTGTTGTTTGAAAAAGATGTGGATGTTTGAGGCGTCGTCTGTGCTGCCACAACACAACTGAGTCTGTTTCATGAATAGGAGACTATTGATCTCTTAAACAGTGAATTATGCAAGGCGGCAGATTCTGAAGGTCATGTCAGTCTTAAGGCCAGGCAACATACCAATTTCATACAATTATCATGATATGAGACTATATATTGTCTTAGATTTTGGATATCATTGTTGACGTATTTGGTAAGAAAATATTGTGATATTTGATTTTGAAAACCAGTTTGACACGATATTTCAAAGTATTGAGATTTATATCATGTATCGTGAAAAAGCTTAAAACGATATGCAATATTATTTTGAGGCCATATCGCCTGGTCCTAAGACAAAATCATACAGTAGTGGTCACAAAACTCCTGGCGTGTTATAGACCGACAAATTCCACTCGATGACACTCAGTGGTACAATCAATCAAAAATGAAGCGGTGCAACGATGAGTTGATAAATCGATTAGTTGATTGAAAGAGAACTAGATGTCAACTGTCTTGATAATTGGTTAAACACATTTTTTGGGGAAAAAAATTTAAAAACTTAAATGGTTTTAGTCTCTTTAACGTAAGGACCGGGACTGCTTTGTCATTTATGACAGTAAATGAAGAGTCTTCGGGTTTTGGATGGTTGATCGGACAAATGAAGCAACATGAAGACGTCACTTTGTGCTTTGGGAAACAGTGATGGACACCTTAAGTGCTCAAACTCGAACTGTGCACAGGCCCTCTTCTCTTTTTCTGGTATATGAGTTGCTTTCCTGAGGGCTTTAACGTGCTCATGAAAATTTGCGTAAAATTTAAACGTGGTGGAAGTTTAGGTGTTTTATGAGTTTCAGCCATCGCCGGGGCGAAATGCTTTCGCCAACGTGGATGAAATGTGCCATGACTTGTACCCAAGGGGAAGCTGTCCATTTTGAAATAAGTGCTAATTTTTTTTGCGATGTTCGTGTGTTTCACAAACTCCTCCCAGAGCTTCTCTTCATTGTTTTTTCTAAGAAATTGTGGGGAAAGTAACATTTTTCTGAGGTAATCAATTAGTAGCGCAAATAATTGGTAGGTTCAGTCCATTATCACCATCCACTACAAAACAGAAAGAGAAGTGATGGACACTGAATCCATAGAAGTCTACCAGTAAGAGGTTAAATCCCGCGTCTGGTTTAAAGTGCTTCCTCTTTATAAAGCAACGTTAAGCTATTCCTGATGAAGCAAAACAAAACCAAACACGTGCTCTGGTTCACTTGGCACTTTGAAGCCTGGATAAACCATTAACCATCAGGAACAGGGCTGCTGAAGGAAAAGACACGACTCCTGACTTGTCTCAGCGCGCCGGCCTTTGAACATACAGGTGAAGCTGTCGACTGGGAAAAGTCCTGAAACAAGTGGTGTGATGTCACTAACGCTGCCAAACGCTTCTCTTGTGAGAGGGTAAGCGACCTGTTAAGATGGAAACATTGTGCGGCGTTGAGGTTTTTGGAGGTCATTGGAGGTGGCAGATAGCTCCGGGGGCAGAGCTGAGACCAGCGGCCCGTGTACTCGGTTCTGTCCCACAGATGGGTGGCACAATGTCATTTGCAGTAAGTGAGCATGTAATGGAGTTGTAAGTGCCCCGAGCAGGAGAGGAAACAAGCCGATTGCCTGAGTTGTTTCCAGAGTTCATCTCTATTGTCAGCGGCGGACGACAGACCTTCAGTCTGACTTCAGAGCACAAAGGGACTCCTTTTGATTCAAACCTCAGAACACTATAAAGTATCGTCGCTCCGTTTCACAGAGAGTGCAGCGGAAAATTGAAGCCAAAGGTCGGGATGTGTTTTGGTTGTAGGAGGTTGTTCTGTGTGATGTCTTGTTTTGTACACAGAGCTGCTTGTTTCAGGTCAGAAGCTCCGCAGAGCGAATGTGGAGAAAACAGCTCAACCTAGTGGGTCAACACAAACACAGAGAACCATCGGGGCTGACTGAGATGTACTGCTCAGAGGGGGGAACCACATGATACAGTAAACATGATCATTAGTTAATTAGCAGAGCTTTTTCATGCTCAGCGTGATGAACAGAAGAATCCTTTATATTACAGTAGTATACAGACTGCGAGTAGTGGAAATTCTTCCTCAGTATCTTGAACCATTTAAAAAACATTCAGTGTTGATTAAAAGTCTATTCGTGGCCTGATACTCCAGATGCTATTATGGTCCAAGTCACTCCGATAACAGTTACATCACGTTAAAAAATGCAGAATTAATAGCGGATTAAGTGGGTCTTTCGAGGTCGAGTTTATTAGAAAACAAGATTCCGGCGTTCTAATTTAACTTTTATTTCCGTTTTAAAACACTAATTAAAGTTCTGGTGGTTATGGTGCCAAATGAAAAGTTACAGGATGACCAAAGTTTTCACATTTCATCCAAATGGGATCAAACCCGAAACTCTGCGACAGTCCAAAAGTCGTCAAAATGTTTCACACGAAACCACAAACGTCAACCTCATGGTGACAGTGTTAATCCTGGCAGCCATTTTAGATTCAATCTTATATTAGCTTTAGTCACATTTTAGCCATTTGTATCCTTCAGTGTTTTAAAAGTCAAAATCTTTTGTCACTTTAAACTCATCCAGTTTCATGGTTTTCAAAAATGCCAGACAGTTTGATCAGCCTGTCGTGTTGACTGCAGTAGCGGACTCTGGATGTTTGAGGGGCAGAAAAAATAAAAAGGGCACCAGTGCACAGGAAGGGCTATCGTGTTTTTAATCACGTTTTATCTATAAACGGGGCCGAAACCACAATGTTGTCAGAAGTTGTCAGAAAAATAAATACTCAAAAAAACTGCAGATACCTGAAACATCTACTACAAGTACAGCAACGAACTATTTGTACTGACACAGATTATTAGAAATCAAGGAGAATGAAAACCGATATTTGGGACCGATAGTCATTTGTGCTAAAAATGAAAATCTTTGTGCCAGTGATGGAATAAACCTAATGATAATCTATAATCAGCAAAATAGTGAATATAAGCATGTTAATTGGCAAAGGCCGGTAATCGGTCTACCCCTAAATTTTGGTGACAAAAACTTTTTGTTATAGATTTCGTTAACACTGCACAGTGGCGTTAGAAGGAAAAGTTAGTGGATTTTAAAGTCGGTAAGATTCTTCGACTGAGAACCATGAATGAACATTAAAAATCTTGGTCCAACCCAACCAGTAGAGGTCTTCAGGACTTTTGAAAAACATGGTGGTCTGGGGTCAAACAAGTTTGCTACTTATTAAGCTTCACTTATAACTTTTGATTTTACATTGGACATGAACAGCGGCCTCTTTCTTATTCTTAATTGTACTTCACATGACTTCCACCTTTGCTGCTGTAATAACTGAAACAGCCACTAGAGGTCTTCACCTTACTAGAAACGTAAATATTCAACCTGTATGGTTGTTTTTTTCTGATGAAGATGGGCTGGTTAAGTTAAAACTGCACTCTATATTGCTCCTGAGGAAAGATAGGGAAATGAGAATAGAGAAATGATATCTGCACGGCTGATAACTTGATTGCTGCAGCCACTCAGCGTCTCCTGGTTTTCCAGTGGGATGCTGCGTTTTTCTCCTCTCGTCCATATCAGGGTATTTAGGAGGGGATTATGGGAAGCTAATAGGACGTTATTTCTATGACCTCATGGAGTGAGCTCCACAGTCTGGCAGTGGGGATGCTCGCTGTAGCCAGGAGAAAGTTGAGTCTGTGACTGGAGCCCAGTTCACTCAGTCAGATAGCGGTGATTCAAACCCCATTTGTTTTGGGCGTAGAGGATGCTCTCAGTGGTTTGGCTGTGATTGATCCTTCCTCTGCCCGTGATCGCACCATGACACTATTCCAGTTTCCACATTCATTTTTCCCCCGCTAACTTAGACCAGTTCAGTCCCGTGGCGCTTCCTTTATTGGCCCTCTTACAGTTCTTTGACCTCCACCCAGAAAAAAAGGTCTTGGGCCATTACTTTGGACAGGAGCAAAGTTTTGCATGGAAACATTATTTTATGTTTACAAAGAGTTTAACGTTACTGGGGTAAAAGACATGCCGCTTCGGCACAACAGACTACTGGTCACTCAGAGTCTTAAAGAAGAATTAAAGAAATGTCCACACCGTTTAATGTAGTTACAAAATGTGTGCACATTTGCTACACTGATAGAAAATTGACCTTTATGTGCTTTATCTACATGCAAAAACAAAAAATGTCAGCAGAAATGTTTGAAGGGACAGTTCAGACTAGAAAAAAACTTAGTTTCTATTCAGCCTCTTGCTGATGAAGGTGAAGGGCATATATCAGCGTTCGACTGACACCATAACCAATTATTAGTAATCAAGGAGATGATAAATGGTATTTGGAACCAACTGACATTTGAAGTAAAAATAAAAATCCTTATGTGAAAATTTAGAATAACCTGTGATCAAATGCAGTTTCCATTTTCTATTACCTTATTCTTCTACTCAATTACATTCATTTGATAACTGTAGTCACTAGTTACTTTGCAGGTTCAGAATAGTGATTGCTGATAGGCCATTACTTGTGACAGTTAACCAAAGATAGATATTGTTGTGGGCGGGACACTGAATGAGACCAGACAGTGGTGACTACAGACAGAGAGGATGCTGCATTAGAGCCAGTGCATTTTTGCATAAATTACATATATAAACAGTCAGACACAAAAACATTGATACCAATAATCAGAAATGCTGAATATTGGTATGGATAGTTGGTCTATGCCCAGTGTAAATAACACCTATCAAATCAATTTGAAATCTCTGGATTTGCTGAGACTTGGATTATGACAGTATGGAGCCGTTTTATGTCTTTTCACATCTTAAAACAAGTCTCCATCTAGTTCAGTTATTTAGGAGATTGCTGCAACACTGTTTGGCTGTGAAGCTCCAGAAATGTGTTGTGGACTTCCATACTTCACCTGACTTTCAGTCTGCAGGCGAATGAGGAGATAAAGGCTGAATTTTAATTTTTTTGATGAACTGTTCCTTTAATGGACAGTTTTTTTTCCTCTGAAGCTGCAGTGAATCAATGGATTATAGGTTTTTGCCACATCTTAAGTCTCCTTTGTTTACTGTACAAGAAGATAAATAATCAGTGGCATATAGTGGCACATCAGCAGCAGCCCAAGCGACTGCTGCAGCAGGTTTTGTATCTCCAGGCAACTGCCCCATTATGATTAAATGTATTGACACAGTACAAAGAGGCAGGAAAAAGAAACTCATACATGGTAAACATTCCCAGATTGCTATCTTAAAAATAAACCTCCAGAGCAATCAAAGGGCGGACAAAATACGAAAGAAAACATGTGAATGAAATTATAACCCATAATGGAAAAAAACATAACAAGCTACAACACAACATAGCCTCTTTTTCCCCTTGTCAGTTACTTTTTTGTCCCCTCACTGTTCATGTTGTCAGCAGAGCGCTGCTCATTATGTATTTATATTAGATACTACAGTCAGAAAAGCAAGAGGTTGGAGATTTCCAGTGATCGGCCAATGTTTTCTTGAGACATGCAAGACTCTGCTGTTATTTGTTTTCCCCAACAAAAAGGTCGGAAAATGGACAAGACTGGTCCAGCTGAATGGCTGTGTTCTGTATCAGAGTAACAGGGAAAGAGCATTGGGAGCATTGTGAAGGATCATTCTGCAGAAGCAGCATCCTGTAATTCTCATTGGTACAGAAACTAACTTTAGTCAAGACAAAATTGGGATTTCCGGGTCCGATTTGTGTCGCAAATGTTGAGTCCTGCATCCTCATGTGGGTCAGAGATCAGACAGACAGCTTTCAGTAGCCGTTTGTTCTCGTCTGTCTGCTCCCAATGTCATGACCTGCATTACTCTAATGACCTCCTCTCAGTGTTTCGGGTCAGTTGGACTACAAAACAACAAACTTCAAAGCTCTTAGTCCAAATTGATAAATGTTAGAAAGTAGCTGATTTGGGACTCTGATCAGAGACACATTTACACCTGTGCTGTAAGGTGATGACAGTTCATGACTTGGGATGTAAAATAGGGAGCAACATCTGAATTTGTAAACCTTAATCCTTTACCTATAACCTAAAAATCTCTGAGATCATACCCAACAATGGTGAATGGTGCACCTCCGAACGAGGTCCGTATGCAGCCTCCAAGAATGACGGAAGCCAGTTATAGTACTGAGGTTATTTATGGAGCTTCCTGATGGACAGTTAATGTGTCAATTATGCCCGATATTTACTAAGTCAGGCTGACGAACAAATTGCTAAACATTTTTTGTTGTCTTTCCTACAGATTATAGAAGATGCATAAACAATATACATCAGTGAGCCCCACCGATGACATCACTGTAAGGACTGAGAATGGACCTCGATCAAAGAAATACCGCTACGTACGCAAAGAGGGCAACTGTAACGTTGTGTTCCGGCACGTTCCTGAGGAGTGGCTGCTGTTTGTGACTGACATCTTCACCACTTTGGTGGAGATCAGATGGAGGGTGATGTTCCTGATCTTCGCACTGTCTTACATCCTGTCCTGGCTCTTCTTCGGCATCCTCTTCTGGGTCATCGCTCTTGCTCACGGTGACATCCAAGACCACACGACTGATCCCTGCGTGTACGAGGTGCGCAGCTTCACAGCTGCTTTCCTCTTTTCGCTTGAAACTCAAACCACCATCGGCTACGGTTTCAGAGGAATGTCAGAGAACTGCATGATCGCCATCATCGTTGTTACTGTACAAGATGTCATCAGCTGCTTCATTGACACATTTGTCATCGGAATTGTTGTCGCAAAAATGGCCTCTGCCAGAAAGAGAGCACAGACAGTGGGCTTCAGCAACTGCGCCGTCATCAACCTTCGGGATGGTTTCTTGTGTCTTTCCTGGAGAGTTGGGGACTTCCGCAGGCACCATCTGGTGGAGGGGAGCGCTTGTGCCCAAATTGTCCACTCCACAGTACATGCCACGGGGAAAATGGACGTCACCTATGAAGATCTGGTCATCCAGCAGAAAGACATCGTCCTGGTCACACCTACAACCATCTTCCATAGGATTGAACCCAGCAGTCCTCTGTACAAAATGAGTTTGGTCGATCTACGGAATGCTGACTTTGAGCTGGTGGTGTCTTTTACCTACACGGACGATTCCACAGGTATGCTGCATCAAAGCCGAACCTCATACATTACAGCTGAAATCCTCTGGGGTCACTTGTTCCAGGAGATGATCCGGGTCAGCAGGAGGAACTACCGGGTGGATTACACCTTGTTCAATCACACTGCTAAAGTGCTGGTGCCTGAGGTCAGTGCTGAGGAGTATGAAATCAAGAAGCAGCTGCGGCCTTCTCCTCGACATTCCCCACGGCATTCACCTAGATCTTCACCCAGACATTCACCTAGATCCTCAACACGAAATTCACCCAGATCTTCCCCGCGCCCCTCTCCAAGGTCTCAGCAGAAAAATCATCATGAAAACCTTCTGAAACCCCCAACGGTAACTGTAGAGCTTGTGAATGATAGTCAAACTGAATCAACTGACTCAACATCTCAAGTTGACAATAAACATCGAGACACATTGGCTCTGCCAAATGACCTCACAAGTTCAGAAATATAGAAGCAGAGCCATGATGTTGAAGGTGGCCAGACATTGTGCCACTTCCTCAAAGAAACCACTGATAAAGGAATATTCAGTATGATCTGAGTCTTATTGGCTGTACGAATGTTCAAAGCTGTGGCATTTGTTTTTTGTTTTGTTTTGTTTTTTTTTTGACCATGTGATTTGTTTAAAGTGACACTCAAGCCAAAATGTGTTTTCTGAATTCCAACCCTTGCAGGCTTGAAAAATGTTGCCCATTCAATCCAATGAGATCTGCTCATCCATCACATGGGAGCTATTCAAATGATTGTTGGCTGTGGTTTTCCATCGGTCATGTGACCATCGCCTTGCAGATTATAGTGGTCTTTGATAGTCTCCCAAGACTACATCAAAATGCTCCACCTTCCCATCCCAAACATGGCAGGTGCTGCCTCTTGCCCCGTCCTGATGTTCCTTTTTTTATTTTTAATCGAGCTGATTTCACACGGACATGAAAAAGCTATGGTAGATTTTGGGAAAGTTTTACATAACAAAATGCTAAAAGATGAAGGTCCCGAGTCCAAGAATTGACACTGGTTCAGCTGCGCTAAAACGATGATGCTTGGCGCACCTGTGAAGCCAGGCTGCAGCGCTCACCATTTGATGTTTAGCACATACAATGTTTACCATGTTTACTATCTTAGTACATTTACTTACATTTGCTTATTAGTACTCAAAAAAGTACAGCGGAAGTAGACATTATTTTAGTTTTGCAGGTATTTGGTCATAAACCAGTTTTGGCCCAGTTTAAATTTCTACCTGATGTTGGCGTGACATCATAAGAAGGAGGACATAAATTTGTGTCTCGCAATTTGGGGTAATTAGAGTTTGAATGTGACAGACGGACAGTTGTGCAATCATGCAGTGGGACTGGTTTGAGAGGGTCCCTATGGGAATTTATTGTAAGTGACTTGAATTAAAGCTGACCACAGCTTTTCTCCTTGAGCAATGGAAGTACACAATTTTACACGGACCTATTAAGACTTCACAGGGTCAGGATTCAATACACAAAATTTAAAGTCTTGGCAGAGTGTCACTTTGAACAGTTCAAAATAATTGCATAGCAATAATACAAAACACAGGCCAGTTACTGTTATCGAAATAAACTGAAAGTATGTTTCACTAATGAATTAATTAATATCAGTTTTAATAAATAAAGCCTTTACAGAGTTACTTTAATATTCAGTTCAAGGCTACTGTAGACTTGAGTGAAAACAATGAAAGATGCATATTTAAGTGGGTGCCAAATTGTCTTTGTACCATCAATGGACATTATGGTGAGATTAGTTTGTCAACCGCTTTTGCCAAGGTCCAGAATTAACTTGCAGTCTCAATCTTTATGCCAATATGGATGGAAGCAATTTAAAAAGTTGCTCGGAACAACGGGAATGTGAACATCTACAATTCCATGATCATGCAAGACAGCTGGAAGCTCAAGAACAGCTACTAAATGGACCTTGACGCGAGATTGTTGTGTCAACTCTTTGTATATTTTGTGTAAAAAGAAAAAGAAAACTAGACCAAAATTTTAGAGAGTAAATGTGATTTGTGTATAAAAAAGAAGGTCTCTACATTTTATCCTTCATGTTTCATGACTTTGACTTACTAATGTTTGAAGTCAAACCACTGCTGGAGTTAAGGTGTCTTTATGTTTGTGGTGTTGGTGGAGTCCCATTTGTTTATTATTTACAGGGCGTCATCCCATTCACTTATTATTGTGTGAATAGTATTAGTGTGATTAAGCCTGTTTATGGTCCTCGGAGGTTTTTGTAGATAAGTATTTTATATCCGCAAATATGCTGGAAACACAAGAACATTGAACAAGCATCTGCTGTGACAAACTGAGCAAAATGAATTTTCTAATTTTGCTGATAGTCAACCATCAAGCAGATCTGATAAAATATGTTTTTTAAAAACAGAAAACAACCGCAGTGCCAACAATTTCAATAAATTGATGTCTAAATGTCCGGTTAAAGTCTTCCCTTCCTCTGCTAATCGTGTGTTTGTCTGATGGATCATGGTTCTTGTCAAGGAACAAAAGCTCTGATCGGGAAAATCTCTCTGACGTCAAGTGAGCAGACGGACAAAAGTAACCAGATGCTGCTTCCCAACCTGCTGCTGCGCTGCTTTGATGACCGTTTAATCAGATCAAAAACATGTTTCCTTTTTATCATCTCTCCAGAATAGATCAATCTAAAGCCCATGATGTTATTCAGGCACGAGATCATGTCAGTGTCGATTTACTGTGTAGCCTCATTTCTACCTGTTCAAGGTGGTTTCAAGCTGATTGTCAGACCTCAGACCTCATAATGTTCCATCTACAGGGGTCAAGACAGTCCAGTCAGACTGACCACGACCTGGTGATGGCACTTCTTTAGTATATCACAACAAAATAGTGGAAGCTGTTCCAAATACTGCCAAATATGTCAGTTTTTGTTGTGTAGAACATATTTTATCAGATAAGATGAGACGTAAGTGGTCCTGAGAGGAGAAGTTTCTATTACAGCAGCACAGAGAAAGGCTGAGATATAAGAATATATTTCAGCTTCTGAAGGAAGAAATAACAGAAAAAAGTTTGAGGGGGACTTGAATTTGGAAAAGTTTACGCAAAAAGAAATCTCGTGTTTCTTTTTGTTGATGCCTGATGTGATTTCCAGTACAGTGTTATTACAGACAGCAGTGATGGACAAATGCACTAATGAAAAGACCCAAGTTGTAACAAACCATACTTCCACTCCAATATCAAGTCACCGGGTTGATTCAGACTTGACCTATTTAAAAGTGTAATACTGCACTGAAATGTGAGTCTCCATCTGACAGCAACAAAGACAGAAAGAAGATGTTTGTTATCATTTTCTTAAGGAAAAAAGAACTTTAGTTTCTGGGTCAGACCGAACATCACATCTAAAATAATCAGCTAATTGACTGAATTCAGCAGCAGACCCAGTGGTTTGTCTCATTTTTTAGCATCTAGATGCGGCGCAAGAGGAAATACATGTCATATATGTCAATGTCATTAACTCTCAGTGTTGTATGACTGTTAATGTGTAAGTTCACGGAGAGAAACAAAAAGGCAAACTTGTTTCCTGTGTTCACATTTGGTTAATAAAGTTGATTCCGACAGAGCACAAAGAGGCTAGAAATCCTAAAACATGGATGTTTCACACACACGTTCAACACAGACGATCTGAACAATCAGCACAGCTTCAAGGTGGACGCCCAAGATTAGTGTCACTAACTCAGTATCTGACCAGCTGTGAAATATTGCCACAATCTCCCTTCTGTAATGAGCTATGGGGTCAAATAATGGCCAGGAAAAGTGTCTCTGAAAAACTTTATGATGTTACTGTGAAGATGACATTTGACCATTTAGATCATCATTTCAGAATCTTATGCCAGAGAATCCCAAAGTTTGGGCCGCGGCCAACTGGTGGGCAGTGAGGGTACTGCAGGTGTGCTGTGAGGGGTCGTTTTACAATGAATAAATAAAACGTTCTCAATTTTGTAATTAAGTTTGAAATAACAATAAAATATTTATATAAATGTAATTAGGACTAATAAAACAAAGGAGTTAAATAACATGTTATTCTTCATTTATCAAACCTATTTTCATCCAGCGTTGTATTTAAGTCCCGTTAATATTTATTTGTGCCATCGACGAATCTTAACCTGCACCGCAGGGCGGCACTGCAGGAAACACAGTTCTAACATCAGAGTGAATCTTATATTTCGTCAGTAACAGGGAATTATATTGCATGTGTTCCATGAGTCGCAAGATATACAAGTTCAAAACTCAAATCAATTCAGTTATGTTTCTGGAAAAAAAGGGGGGGGGGGGTACTTCCTCTTAGTGTCGTGTGTTGATCAGAGTTGTGAATAAAAGTTATGGTAGGCCCCAGAAGATTTTCCAGTTTCAAATTTGGCCGCGTCATTAAGTCTGGGAATAGCTGATTTATCCAGTTAGAGACTTCTGTGAATTTTTCTCATAATTAGCCTGTGAGCTCTTGGCTAAAAACATGTTTTTTGAGGTCCCAGTGACCTTTGACCACCAAATTTAAGCACATTCTTAAGTCCCAAGTGTTGCGTTCACAAGCATTGGACAGCCCGAAAACACAACGCCTCCGGCCACATTTTTAAAGACGACAATCATTTAAATTTTGTCCATTATACTGTCAGCGGCAGCCTTCTGTCGAAGTCTGTCAATCCCCGGACTTGTCAAGCTTCTCCAAAGCTCTTATGGGTCTGTTTAGGAGGCAATGACAACATGATTGGTTGTTTATCTTGGAGGACTTGCTCATTATACACTGGCTGGGATCAGTTTTTGAAAACAGAAATCTCAGCACCAGGTCATTCATTAGTGTAATGGCCTAATTATAGAGTCATTTGTACTAAAATGTGGAAAAAATGTCTTGTTGCATCTTAAAT
This sequence comes from Acanthopagrus latus, assembly GCF_904848185.1. Lineage (NCBI taxonomy): Eukaryota > Metazoa > Chordata > Actinopteri > Spariformes > Sparidae > Acanthopagrus > Acanthopagrus latus. The sequence goes on along the minus strand of NC_051058.1, from coordinate 18,411,309 downwards.
TGATGATCCCCACCATAATAACACATGTCATGTCACTCCTCTGATGCTGCAGTGACACAAGTTGCATGAAAAGTTCAGATCCAGAGTCCTCCTCTGTCTCGTGCTGCATTCTTGTGTGTGTGTGTGTTTGTGTGTGTGTGCGTGTGTGTGTGAGGCATTCACTGGTTAATTCCAGTCTCCAGCTCTCCACCTTGTGGTCCACACGCAGCAGTGGCGGCTGCATGCATCGCTCTCTTTATTGCTGGAAATTGGGCATGGAAAACAAACAGACACAACGTGCACGGTTCACCGACACAGGTGGTTTGGGCTAAATATACGTGCTGCTATAAATATCCACGACTAAAAATAAGACACTGAGGAGGGGGAAGAGAAAAAACAGACAAGCAGTTTAAAAAAAAAAGTCTTTTTGAAAAACACGTCTCTGCGGGTTAATGTTTATCATGAATTAGCAGGCAGGAAGAATGATTTAGTCGATGGCTTAAAGACAACACCGCTTCAGCCTGACCTAAAATTATAGGGCAACAGATGCATAGTCTAAACATCCGAAGCAACTTGATAGCTCAGTGGAGAAAGACAGTCATATCATAATACAGGCATGTAGGCCTTTATTGAGTGAGTCATTCTTTCCGACAGAACACATTTTCCATACCCACATTAAAAAATAAGATCTATAAAAACAGCGGATATCAGAGGAATGAGGCTGACGGGCAGTTCAGCTGCACAGGTGGGAACGAGCTCAGGGGGCACAGATTCTTTTCTCTTTTCTTTTTTCTTTTTCGATGCCTCCGTAGAAAAAAAATAGACATAAATCACTGTTCTGACATGGATCTCTGGACAGGTGGATGTTTTCCTTCCTCAGGCATGTTAAAAGTTGCCTCTCTGTTTTCTGATGGCAAAACTTTCCTTGCAGCAAATTCACACAATGATTAATTGACCTATTTTTGTGTTTCATTTAAATCTATTAAGCGGCAGCATTATTAATCAGATCAGATTCATGAAGACATAAACCTAAACTGATCTATTACTGCAAAATATCTTCTTTACTTTTGTTTCTAACCACTTTTTGAACTCTTTGACCTCCACCCTGCTCTTCTCTCTAACCCCTGACCAGGGCTGCAGGCACCACTGACGACACTGAGGTCGTGCCCTCTGTATTTTTTCCATTTATTTATGATTATTACAAAGTGTTACCCATGTCAATAAGCCACTTTTAGTATATAAATAAGTTTGAATATGTTTGATAAATTTGAGTCCACTTTGCGATATTTGTTTTCTTGTCTTCTCCTCTTGGAGTCTGAGTCCGGTTTTCATCGATCTGTTGGCCCTGATATTGTTACTGAGCAGTTATGGGTCGTTCAGATTATGATTTATACTACAGTCTGCAAAATTGTCTCCACGGATGAGGTGGGGGTGGGCAAGATCTCAGTATTTAAAAAAAAAAAAAAAAAAAAACCTGGCTCCAGCCCTGTGCCTGACTGATATTTAAGCTCCATTAAAGTCAAATTCCCCTCCGCTACTTCCATGTTATGTTCTGCACATCATCCAATTGATCAAACGCACAAAATTACCGCAAAAAAAGAGAAAGAAACACAGTCTAATTGCGGCCGTTTCTCAGTGCGCGCTCCCCTCCTCTCTCCATTGGCCGGGCGCGGAGCAGGGGGGCGGGGCCATGCCGGTGCGTGTTGCTTAAAACGCTTTGGGGGAACTCATCGCGAGGCACATTATCGAGACCGGTCCTCCGGAGATGTGAGGGGAGTTTCACACTTTGATCGGCCAAAACAAATAAAGAAGCGCGCCCGAGGATAGCGGAGGCCAAAACAGGACGTCTGGATTATATTTCAGCGAGCTGAAGCCAACACAGTCCACAGATGAGCAACAGGTAGAGCAGACACGAGTCCAGCTGTTTCTTTTATCATAAAGTCTGTTGAATATGAGATGTGGCTGTTTATGTTGGGCCGGTTTATTCTCCATGACGCGCCGACTTCCTGGCTTTTACGCACGACTTCTGTTGCCACAACCCGCCAAAATGTTCTTCTCTGTCCGCTCATATTTCATCTCGCTCCTTCTGTGTTGACTTTAAGAGACATTTCTGACGTGCCGAGCTGGAAATTAAACGTGCATGTGTGTCTCAGTGTGAGGGGTGTGTGTGCATGATTGCATCAGAAGTCTTTTTTTTTTTTTTTTTTTTTTTTCCTTCCTTCCCTCGCACCTGTTAACATTTGTCGCTGGCATTTGGTGCATTCTCAGAGCAGCTCTGTGCGTCTGGTAACAGTCAGATACTGTTTAATGACACTGTTTAAAACACCAGACTTTATAGTTGTAATATAATAATAGTAAGTAGTAATAATGAGATATTTATTGAGGGAGTCTCTGTCGCAGTGTTCTCCCACAAAAGCTGCTAATTTTGAAACAAAAAGTGATGATTTGGCCACAGGAAAAGGGGAGAAAAAAACCCTGCTGCTTCGACAAGTAAAAAATTTACATAACAGCCATCATCTGAGAAAAAAGATTACACAATACTCAACAATACAGCGTCCTCTGTAATTAAATTCAATCGTGCATGTCACCAGAAGCCTGTAACTCAAGAAAAACGCATTTTCCTGAGGGTTTCATGTAAAAACCTGGCAGACAAATTGCATCAGCCAGTTTTATTTTTGCAGGTATGAAACTACAGAGTGACTCAGGGAGTGTGCGAAGCGATGTATTGGTTTCACTGCAAGCTTCAAGTCTCATGACTCAGAGGGAAATCTGTCCTGACCAAAAAAAGTGAAAAGTAAATAAAAGAAAGCACAGTGACACGGTGCATCAGGTCGATCTGGACTTTGTTGCCCGGACAGCCAAAACTAATGAGTGGTGCTGTAGTTGTGCCAGGAGAATCCTCTCAGGACAGCCATTATTGCAGCAGAGCGGAGAAGTCCCAGAGGACTCAGTGAGAGTCAACAAGCTGCACAGCCAAAGATGCAGCTCGCACTCTCTCCTAAAGCTCCTGGAAGATAACAGGCCGAGTAAACTCAACCTACGAGGCTGACATCATAATGTCGCTTATAAACTCGCTGCTCCGTCTCTGCAAAGTTGAGGGTTTATTTCTTGCAGATGAATGCTTTAAATGCTTCATGAAAACTTAAAGTGCAACCTGTTTTTGTGAAAAAAAATGTGCACAGACTGGAAGTTGCTTCGGTGCAATTTGTTGTAAAGTTATCAAGATACTAGAATTTAAAACTTCAATACGACACGATGGCATAAAACGATGCTGTTCGGATATCAAAATGAAAAGAAAAGTTTGAGTTTTGAGCACTACTGGAACAATACACAGTCACTGAACACGCGCCAACACATTTATCGAATGCGGCTATCATTTCAAACACGTGATCTCGAAATAATATTGAAGTATCGCTGCTTCTGACAGCCGTAACTTGTGGTGCATTTTCAGTTCCTTGCACTAAAATGTAATAAGAGAGAGGATCCGCACATCAGGTTTCTGAACTCGATCTGTCAGTTATGTAGAAGCATCAGTTCATGGGATCCTGTAGAAACACTGAAACCCACAATCCAGTCAGCAACGATCAGGTCAGCGCGGAGCAGCCAAGAGAAACAAGTCGACTTTGAAAGTGACCAATAATGGGACTGGAGTGCAATTACAGGGTGGCCTCTCTCAGTGAAAGTTGAACTGTTAGATCGAGGTTAAACATCACTGTTGTTGTTTGTCATAGCTCAATGAAATATTGTTGGCACAGGCAGACGAGCTTCACTGACACTGGGCAGAAAGTTTTTAAAGGTTTTTCTCAGGCTGCACACACGCCTGGCTTCGCAGTGATGAATTTATCAGTTCTGACATGTCATGTTTCTCTGTTTTTCTAATCTATCTGGAGCTGGTTTGACTAACAGTCGTCTCTTGTCTCTGTTTTCCTGCAGCAGATGATCTTGATGCGGTCCAGTCAGCTGGTGAAAGAGGAGTGACCACTTCATCCTCCTCTTGTTGCACTCCATCGAGAGGCCAGTGAGGCTGAAGTGTCCCTTCAGCCCGCCTCACTCTGTCACCATTTCCTCTCTGAGTTGGTCCCCCAGAAGCGTTTCAAAACTGTTTCTCCAACGCTTTTTCCAGAAACTCAGACTGTTTTCCAAAGCAGAAGCAGCACAGCCCTCCCAGACTGAGGTGATGGGAAGCGTGCGAGCCAGCCGCTACAGCATTGTGTCATCAGAGGAGGACGGCATGAAGCTTGCCACTATGGCAGTACCCAACGGCTACGGGAACGGCAAGAGCAAGGTTCACACGAGGCACCAGCCGCAGAGCAGATTTGTAAAGAAAGACGGTCACTGCAACGTGCAGTTCATCAACGTGAGCGAGAAAGGTCAGCGGTACTTGGCTGACATCTTCACCACTTGCGTGGACATCCGCTGGAGGTGGATGTTCATCATCTTCTGCCTCGCCTTCCTGCTGTCGTGGCTCTTCTTCGGCTGCGTCTTCTGGCTGGTGGCCATTTTCCACGGGGACTTAGAGAACGACACCCAGAAGTGCGTCTCCAATGTGAGCAGCTTCACCGCGGCCTTCCTGTTCTCCATTGAGACTCAAACCACTATTGGCTACGGCTACAGATACGTGACAGATGAGTGCCCTGTGGCTGTTTTCATGGTGGTTTTCCAAAGCATTGTTGGCTGCATTATTGACGCCTTCATCATTGGTGCCGTCATGGCAAAGATGGCAAAGCCCAAGAAGAGGAATGAGACTTTGGTTTTTAGCCACAATGCCACGGTGGCCATGAGGGACAACAAGCTCTGTCTGATGTGGCGTGTGGGGAACTTGAGGAAGAGTCACCTGGTTGAGGCGCATGTGCGGGCACAACTTCTAAAATCCCGTACAACGGCAGAGGGCGAGTACATCCCGCTTGATCAGATGGACATAGATGTGGGCTTCGACAGTGGAGTCGACCGCATCTTCCTGGTCTCCCCCATCACCATCGTCCACGAGATCGACGAGGACAGCCCCTTCTACGACATGAGCAAACAGGACCTGGAGAACTCAGAGTTCGAAATCGTTGTCATCTTGGAGGGAATGGTCGAGGCAACTGCCATGACCACGCAGTGCCGCAGCTCCTACATCGCCGGCGAGATCCTCTGGGGCCATCGGTTCGAGCCGGTGCTCTTCGAGGAGAAGAACTACTACAAGGTGGACTATTCCCGATTCCATAAGACATACGAGGTGCCAAGCACCCCACTGTGCAGCGCAAGAGACCTTGCAGAGAAAAAATATATTCTCTCAACCTCCAACTCCTTCTGCTACGAAAATGAGATGGCGCTGGAGAACAAAGAGGACACGGACGAGGGGAACGGGGGCAGCGTTGGGCCCGACGGCACCCAGACGGACAACATCTCAGAGAACGAGCACAGCCAAGCCACGGTGCCGCTGGAGCCCCGGCCTCTGAGACGAGAATCAGAAATATGACTGTTCAGACCTCAGACCTCACGTAAGGAGATTCTCTAAAATCACCTCTCTGCTCCAAAAGGCACAACGAGCCGAGCTGGGCCTTGGGTAGAAGACAAGCCGAACGGTACTGCTGTGGGAAGCGGCAAGCTTTAGGACCTTGTATGTAGGAGTCTGTTTGAACTTTCACTACATACAGTATGACAAAACACAGCACTATGACGAACCACGTGCATATTGCAGGAAGAATTCTCCAAGAAGTCCCCATGAATGTGTGCTCAGTGTCTGGTGACTGCAGGACGACGGAGAGGGAGGTTGTTGTCGAGATGACTTGAAAACTGCAGGCATGTCTCAGTTTCTCTGGCCGGCATGAACAAGACGCTGTCAGAACGGTAGTTTTTAGAGTTAGAACACGTTCTCAAGTGCTGCTAGTTAAACTTTTCTCGTAGGACACAACAGGTAGATGTCTGGAACAAAGGTACAAGTAGAGTATTTGTTCACGAGCTGGTCTCACAGCAGACATCGAAGTAAAGTCGAAATAAACTGCACCAAAAGCTTCCTTGACTTGTAGAGAACTTTTAGGACTTGACAGCACTGATTTTTTTCTGATCTTCTGCTTTAATCCTTTGCTGTTGTTGATCTGAGAGTCTGTTCATTGCTGGTCGGACCGATAGAAACATGCCTGCTCGTGTCAAGAGATAGAGCAGGGTAGTATTAACGGCATCAAACTGACAGAAAAATCTAATTTAAAGAGAGACCGGGGTAACACGAGAATCTGAATGTTCTTAAAAGTGCTGCTATAATAATGTTGCTTTTTTTGTTTCCTTACTTTTTTTTTTTTTACGGTTGATAAAAAATGCCAAAGAGTATTATTATCATAGTTACGTGTGTCTTTAAAAAATAAAACAACACCTGGTTAGATTTGGTACAAAGAAGTAGAGCGTTTAGGGAGTTTTAATGAAGTTTGTTTTTCAAGAATGTGTGTACAGTTTATCAGTTTTATTATTTTTTTTAAACGTCGATCATCGTTATCTTGAGCCACTTCATCAAGCCTTAATCTGGAGAGTCAAACGAGCGAGAAGATGTGTGAATCAACCGAGGTGGCAAAGACTATTTGTGTAATAATTCAGTCTCATCTGGAGGTTTTTCTTGGTGTCAACTTGAACCAAAAGCTCAACTTTTTTAAATTATTATTATTATTATTTTTTTTTTTTTAAAAACTGCTTTAAAGGTTATAAATATGAAGTGGTATGTTTTTAGCGAACTCCTTTCTAACATCTGATTCTGATACAGTGTTATGATCGGAGGCTGTTGTCATGAAGAAATATCAAATCTCCGGTGAAACATCTTCCCTTTTTTGCTGTATCATCAACACTACTTGAGTTTTCATTCTCTGTTTTAATCCTTGTTTTACTCGAGAATGTAAGATTTGAGAAAAGCCTAGGTCAAAGCCAAGTGTACTGTAACCCCGGCATATGAAGGTGTACTGCACAAAATACAAATTTATATCCTGTATCTTTTTTTTTTTCTTTTTTTAAGAGAAACCGTGACAGAAGGCCTCTCGTCTCCACAGATCCTCACATGTGTAAATACCTCCCTTTCACCCTGTTGCAGTTATTTTGTATCAGTCTTCCAAATGTACTGCAAAACCATGGAATGTACAGATTTTTGTATTAATATTATTATTATTATTAATATTATTATTATTATTGTACATGATATGATATTGTTCTTTTTTCAATAAAATGTCAGTGGACGATCAGAATCACTGAATCTGTGTTGGCTTGTCGAGACTTTTGTACTCAGTTTTTGGGGAAGTTTTCACAAGATCGGATGAAATTTTGCATAAAACTCATGAAAAAACAAAAATGTGGCTCAGATGAGACTTGAGTTTACTGTTTGGATTAATAAAGTGTGACGCGTAAAAAAAACAGCACAGCTCAATATAGAGAGCAGCTGCAGGGCATTTTTTAACACTGATTTTACTGTGCTGCTCATGTGTTCGTGTTAGGATCTGAAAAGTTTTTTCGACACTATGATCATTAGAGCCCAACCGATATATCAGTTGGCAGATATCGGCCGTTCACAGATATACTGGTATCAGAGGGTATGTTGTCTGATATGCATCAATATAAGTTTTTAAAAAGATGCTTGGGGTGTTAAGATGCCATCCTAGACAATTCAATTCATTTTGTGACTGTTAAATATCCTGCCTCTGTTACATACATCATATTATATGTTTGTCACAAGTGTTTCATAACTACATTTCTGGAATCATTGCAAAAAGCGGCCGTATGTCTGCTAAAAAAGCAATATGTGTTGAGCTCTAATTGGTTTGTCAAAGCTTATATACATCAATCGATTGAGTGCTAAGGACGGCAATAATGTAAAGAAATTGGGTTACAGGTTTATTTTCCTTACAGGAATCAGCAGCAACACGTTTTCACAAATCTGAAATGAAAGTGTCTAACTGTGAAGATTTCAGATTGGTTACATTCGCAGGTGATAATTATCACTTCATCAGGAAAAAGTCTCACACTGAATACATGAATTCAGACGTCTGACAGCAGGTGTTTCGTTGACAAAACACCTTTGAGAAACTTGGCTGAAGTGTTATTGTTTGAGAAACAAGATCTCTACCAGTCATCTGCCAGCGTGGTGTTGTTTCGTGCCAAATGCATAATCAGCACCTGTAAATCGAATGAACGGGGTAAAAAGCACAATATTTTTCTCTGAGATGCAGGTGGAGCATACGTGTCAGTACCACCACCTCACATTATAGAAGCATTTACTGCACAGAGTAACTTCCCACCTCTGCGTACTGACAGGAGAGCAGCAGCAGTGTGTCGGTGGGAAAATCTCCAGCAGCTCTGTGTTGTACTGAGTTGAACCGTGACAGTAAGCAGCTGCCTCATCCTGCGTCCTCCGCTGTCGCAGGACGGATTAACACTCTCCCTGTTCTCTACCTCTTGACATACATTGTGCTCATCTGTCTCTCATCCTCTCTCGCCCTATCTGTCTCTGCGGTCCTTAAAATGTCCGCTCAAATGTTTGCTTGGTTTCGCAGGTTTGAAACCATTCAGCGGGGGAAACTTGAGTCACAAGACAACAGTCTTGTCAGTCAGCGGGTGTAAATGTTGTTTTAGAGACGTACGTACCCCGGTGACGACACTGATTATGGCCCTGATAATGGTCAACTGCTCCATCAACCTCTCACAGACTGTACGAACATTCAAAGCTAACGGTATTAGCATCAGCCCCAGTTTTGCTTTGTGTTTAGCGCTATCGAGCAAATGTAAGCATCCTCAACTATGATGGTGAACGTGGCAAACACACCAGTTAAACATCAGCATGTTAGCATCTACCCCACGAGCATGTTAGCATTTAGCTCAAGTCTGGTCTCAGAGAGCTGCTAACAAGGCGGTAGACTCCACACGTAGCTGTGTGCGCACGCTGTCGGGAAAATGCCTCAAGTACGTTGAAAGACTTGAAACTTTGGATTTTGGAGAGGCTGTATGCAGTGTGCCACAGGAAGTTGTCATGGAAAAACAAAAATCCCTTGCTGGCCATGTTCATGTTTCGATAACGCCACTCCTGTTAGCGGTGGCGTTTCTCTTTGTCTGCCAGGAAATGCATTTCCCTGTGCTGAACACCGGAGGCGATCACTCCTAATATCAGATGAAAGCAAAAAACTGTGTGCGTCCGTCTTGATTTGAGAAGCATTCAGTGTTTCGGTTCAATCTCAGGGCTTTCCTCAACCTCGCTTGTTCTTCAAAGCAAAAAATGTCACTAATCCTGGCTTCTTTTTTTCCTTTTTCCTGGATAGTTTTAACCCTCAGGTCAAAGACGAGGTCCGCGATTATTACATCTGTCCGTCAGAAGCGCACAGATTTCAGTCGAGATTCACTTTGTGATTAATAACTGTCCCGTTATAAACATCAGGACTTGATTCTAATTTGGATTCAATTCCAGTTCTGAGAAAGCAGAGAGAAAGAGGAAGCCTTTTTTTTTTTTTTTTCTCATGCTGGTTATATTTTGTCTTCCACGGCTCTACCTCTCCTCCTCAGCTGCACAGAGAGACAAAGAAAAAAATCTGGACGTGAAGTCGACTCAATGGAAAATTCCTCGGTTTACCATTAAGGAAGACTGACACTAATGTCAACTTCTGGAGTCAGAGCTTGAGCTTTGAACGTGATGCTTCTGTGTGTGTGTGTGTGTGTGAGTGTGTGCGTGTGTGTTCCATTCATCTGACATAAAGCAGTTACGGTATCCGATTCATCTCGATCATTTCGAAAGGGGAAGAGAGAGAAAATGAGTCAGAGTTGTTTCAGTTGGTTATTATAATCAGGATCTGTGTTTCATATTTCCTCTATGAGACATGCTTTGAACCACAACAGTCAGCCCAGTACAAGATTTAATAAAGGAAAAAAACACAATAAAACACAACACAGTGGCAAAAAAAAAAAGAAATCCACCTTATTTATTTATATTTTGATAAACAAAGAAGTTTTTTTCTTTTCTTTTTTTCTTCCAGCCATAGAAGGTGGCACCCGTTTGTCCCTGAGGGACGATGCTGGTGGGAAAGTAGGGAGCAACTTTCCGGTCACACCATTTAATATTGCATTTATTTATTGAATTATTAATTTAAAGTTGTGAGCAGGAAAGGCACATTGAGGTTACTTCCTGCCTGAGGGGGGAACAGCGCGGCAGCTCGTGGTGCTGTAGGTGACCGTCTGTGTTTCTATTGTGCAGCCCGACTCGCTCCCTGTTTATGAAAACAATAACAGTGTATCAGCGCAGTAAACATCCAAAGGTAAATGTTAGGCCCACTCCCATTATTTCAGAGTAAACCCCTGAGATATCAAGTATCCAAACAGTTTACTTCTTATCACTATTTATTTGTGTTTTATACATCACGCTACACAGCTGACTGAGCCGCGTTCAGAGCCGCAATCTGGAAACAACAATGTCGGAGCTGCAACACAAACACAGTCCGCGCTCCTGAACTATAACCGGAACCTGTGGCTTTTATCGGGGCTTCTGGGAACCCGACGTTCAAACGGGCTCAGCTCTTGTCCAGACCTGTGATCCCCGGAGTGTTTTGTCTTTAGCTGAAGCCAAGTCTTCCTGCTTCACACGGACCCCTGCTCGGCCAGACAAAACCATCGGCACACAAGGTGGACGGCTCGGAGCTGCTCTGACGTTCCTCATAGAGAACGAGCGCCGTTTCAAACAAGTCCGATTGCAAAGAGTCATTACCCATCGGGAAAAAAAAAGAGGAAATTCTTTCCGATTGCGATATTATAATAGTAATGATGACACTTTTAGAGCCTGCTTCACTACATCGACTTGAATAATCACTTTCCTCTTACGTAGGCAACACTTTGAACAACAATAGGACCATAATAACGGGAACACAGATATCATCAGGTGTAACCCTAAAACAAAGGAGCGCAAAGTCAGGGCTTTAACTGGGCCAGTACTCTTCAGTGAGAAGTACCAGCATGTTAGTTTTGCCAGCTAAGTATCTTTAATACTTTCTGATTAATATATAGTTAGCACTAATGGTGTACTCGTGTTATTTTGAGGGTTTAATGCAACACAGAGGCACAAATGTGCATCTGCTGGATAAGTTACATGTGGACTGGTGCAGTTAAACAGAAGAACAAAAACAGACATAAGAGATAAAACAGTGAAATTGGACTTGGATCAACTGACATAAACATGATATTGTCGCCTGTGTAAATGTTGGATGTAAAAGTGGACAAAAAGGGAAAACAACAATAACACCGAAGCCACCAACAACAACGTTACTGCCGGTTTACAATAACGCCCCCACAGGCTCCACCGCGCCTGATGTGCGCCTGTCAAGGCTACAGCTGCCAAAGTTATATCTGACAAGTTTCTGAAGCCGGTGGAGATTATTACGAGAGAAAACATCTGCTGATCTGCTGTTTGCTCATCTCGGTCACCTCTTTCAATCACTGATTTATAGAAAGAACAGTTTCCCTTTCCCATGCCGTTTTGTTGTCACCTCGAACCAGTTCAAATGATATTTGATAAGTTGTAACAGGTATCAACAGAATTTGGCGGAAAGTTCAAAATCCTGGATAATTTGAGGTTATCCAGGATTTTGTGTTTTTCTATCTTACTGGGAACAATTTTATTCTTGCTCGTGAATTTCGGCATTTACATGAGTGAGAAAAAGCTGGCACATCTATTCACGAAGTGTCTGCCACTGTGTGTGTTACAGGGCTGCAGCAAATGATCGCATTAGTTTGCATTCATTATTCATGACTTCTACAATTAACCAGGTGACGGTGTAGTCTATGAATATTAAAAAAAAAAAGAACTGTTGGTGATTCCCTGAAATCTCACTGTGTCCAACAGTCAAACAGCCCCACTGATATTCAAGTTACAACGATGTGAAGAATGAAAAAATGGATTTCAGACAGATTTGAGAATCTTGAATTTGAGTGTTTTCATTGGGAAATTAATCTCCAAAGCTGTTAATTAATTTTCTGTCAAATCATTTTGTCGACTGATCATTTCAGCAGCAGTATTCTGATATAGATTCAGATGTAGATTTGACATTTCTAAACATTTCCTTCTTTGACTGCTTTGTAACCGTTTCAAAGTTCTTCAAATATCGCCCAATTATTTCCAATAACTCATTTTACAAATACTGCAAACATCAGATGCAGGACTGAGTAATTCTCTGAGAGGTGAGGAACTCTCATAGTCATTTTAATGATAATAATAATAATAATAATAATAATAATAATAATAATAATAATAATAATAATAATAATAATAATAATAATAATAATAATGGAGGAGGTAACTGCATCCCAGCCGCGCAGGCCTGCAGAGAGCTGGTGGAATTTTCCGAGGAGCTGACCATCCAGTGGACCTGAAACGCCTCGCTGGCTCTCGCTGGAGCCTCACTTTGAAGCTCAGCCAACTGCCGTTGACCCGTCTTTGATGTGACGCCAAACACTGTCACCGACGGAGACAAAACCCCTGTCATCAGACGCCACATAATCGTTTTCTCCTGAACCGTAACCTCTTCAGCACTCATCACATCTTTTTCTGCTCATTGCTGACATTTTTTTCTGAGTGTGTTTCAGATCCTCACGCTTGAGTCTTTTGGGCATCTGGCACACTGCGGACGTCTGCTCGCATCGGTGGCATTATTTGGCAAAATGCAGAGCAGCGGGGGTGACGGACGGTCGCATTGTTACATCGCTGGACTGTGTTGTCAACAAACAGGTCACAGCCAATGTCAAACAGAAAATAAACCCAGTCCTTACATCAATTACATACAAATAAAAAAAAAACTACAGAAGCTCTCTACGTCTCGACTGCTTCCCCGATTAAACAACACCCTCAACAGCAGCATGTTTCTGTTAATATGCAGCTTCTTTCCTTAAAATGGGTTGGACAAAGTGTCAGTAAACAATATGTTGTGATGTCACAATTTGAATAATTCATTCCATGTCTTCCTTGGGGGCTGTCCTCTTTGCCGGATGACCAGATAAAGTGTCTCTGTTTCCTGAATCTGCTCACCGGCAGCGACTCTAGAATACAACCGAGAATTAAAAAGATCACTAATATAGCAATATCTTGCTAACTTACAGTTCAGCCGATTGATTTATTAGCTGACCGTTTGAAACAATCCTAAATTCACATAGCGACTGGTCCTAAAACCTTCTGGTGCGAACCAACCAGAGTCCCTGGACCCTTTTTTGAAAGTGGTCTCAGTCCGGTCATTTAGTCCACGTCAACTTAAATTTGGATAATTTTGGTCTGGGGCTCTCCCCTGGGCTGTAACACTATCAGCCCAACATTAGACCCGGCACATGCAGCCTAACCTTGACCCTCCCAGTGGTAGCTGAGGTTAACGGGACGCCGGGGGGGGGGCGTAGAGCTTGGGGGTCACGTTAGGTGCAGCAACCTGAGCCTGCAGGGGGGCTTTGCCGTCTGACAGATGGGGTCGTCCTCATATTTAGCGGCAAACGTTCAGCGGCAGAGATTAGCCTCCTCGTCGCTGACAGACGAAGAGAAAATAAGAAACATGCTGGGATACAAAGCTGCCGGTCAGCTGTGATTTGTCAGGACAAGCAGGCAGGGAGACATGACATATGTGTCTAAAACAGATTCAGTCTCCAAATGGTTAAAGACACATGTCCAAGTGAGGCAGGAATTGGTGATGTGGAGGAACATGCAAATTAGTTGTGTTTCCATCAACTGGTTTATAATGACAACAGCTGACATTTATTGGTAGCGTTGCGTTGCTTTGCGTGCCACTTCCTTACAGTCTTCTAGGATGTAATAAAGAAAGCAAACGTCATGAATAGGAAACAAAACCAGTTTTTTGCAAAGAAGCAGAAGAAGAAACAAAACCAGCTGATGAACAGAACCAGCACCTGATCAGCTAAATGTTTGCTACGTCAGATTCTTTCACATCAACAAATGTGTACTAATTAAATAAAGCCAGTATATGAACACTAAAACACATTATTACATGTGACGTAGACGCTGAAAAAGGAACTAAATCAGGGTCTGTCTTCATCAATAAAACCAAATTATGAGTAGACTGTATCTACACTAGTAACCACAGAATCACTTCCTGCCAGTGTGATCCACTGTTTTCCTGAGAAAAGAGTGAAGTTGCCAAACGTCAGCTGAACAACTCTGGAACAAACATTCCTGGTTAGATTTTAAAGATGTTGCAGTTTATGGTTGGAACTATGGGTAGTACCTACGCCTACTTCATGAAGAAAACTCTCTGAGGTCCATCTCTTACACTTAGTCAAGGAAAGACTTGCCCACAACAAGCAACATGTGAAATCTTGAAGCAGTTCTGCGTACTGGATGTAAGAGAATATTTTTCACACAGATTCAAGTCAAAGCAAATCTGCTGAGCCTGCAGAAGCACTCATGTGTAGGGTGTCCAACACATGACGTTCCTGGGATTTAAGCCCATGTTGCAGAGAAAGACGTTTCAGCATATTGCTGGTGTTTCCACTTAAAATGATAATTTTACAGACTTTACAGCACTGTTGTATTCTTTCTTTGTGAAATGAAGTCATGCATTCACACTACTTCTTCCTCTCTGCCCCGAGTCTCCAGCAGTGTAGACAAAAATGTTTGAAGTGGTGGTTTTTCAATGTGCAACCATCATAAAAACATGTCAGCGCTAATGAAAGGAACTGATAAGCCTGGAGGCGTTTGGGATTTACCATGGACAGTCTCCAAGTTTATTTAATGCACCTTACATAATCTAATAATTCCAGCCAGAACCAATCAAAAGCAGCTGTGTGTTATGACCGACATTTCAGAGGTGGTTAAGTTTTCACCTGTGTCTTTTTGTGTTTTTTGGTTGGTTTGTCAGTTTGTCAGTAGGATTACACAAAAAGTACGTATATCTACCAAACTTGGATGGAGGATTGGTCTTGACCCAGAACAGAACCCATTCACTCCATTTACACCTGGTGCAGATCCAGATAAAGGGACGGATCCAGGACCATTGCAAGATAAAGACATTTTGTAAATTACTAGTAAATACATAATGGGTTGTCGGATCGCAGTGGAGGTATGCACTCTACTAAGTGGCATTTTGATCATGCTGAAAGGATCTTTTCTCCTACAAATTTCACAGCAATTTGTAGCAATTGTGTCGTTTTTATTTACTCCCCTTTTTCTGTTTTCGCAGAACATCAAATGTGCAATAAAAGTTTTAACAGCCCATCATCCATTTGCTTCACCTGGGTGAAGAATGCGGCATTACGGACTCTGTGTGCTGTGGAATAAAGGTTTCCGAGTCAAAGCACCACAGTTTGTTCAACAAATTCCAGTTCTGATCCTCCTATTATCCGCTTATAAAACGTCCACTAGAATGTCAGGTTGGCAAAAAAGCCAAAGAATGTGAGTGATGTGAGTGGCAGCGTGATGTAGCAGCGTAACGCCACACTCACATTCGGTCTTTTGTGGTGGACCACAACAGGGTGACAATGTTTCAGCGAGGGTGACAGGTACACGTTACGGGTTAATAACACGGCCTGTGGAACGAACACGGATCTCTGCTGCCTCATGCCACTGATAACCACACACACACACACACACGGTAACGGCCAATTAGGATGCGTTCCCATCATCATCACCATCATCATTACATGCTCGCATCATTTGGTCAATTCAATCCGGCCTCACATGTTCTTTTTATAGAACATGACACGTCGGACAAATCAAATCAGAGAACAGACTTTGTCTCACAGGTCAGCAGTGATGGAGGACAGCGGACCACAACAACCGTGAGCAGAGACCAACGTGAACACAAACAGCACACACTGACATCAGGATCACATGCTGGGTACGTTTTCGGTGTTTAGTTCAATTTAAAAGTCTGAGCCAATTAAATCAACAACCCGTAAGTGTGTCAGAGCTGAAAGAACCAGTTTGGCTTAGAATACTTGGCTAATTAAGGGTAATAAACAAGGATGTTTGTACGTTTGTGTGAGGGAGAGAGAATGTGTGTCATGGGAAAGGAGGGGAAAGGCAGGGCGATGACCTCAAAAAAACTTAGCGAGAAGTCGATCCCCTTTCAGTCCGATTTTCACAGGGTTAAATCCCATTTTTGAGTGTTTTTCAATAAAAAATTATTCGATGTACACTTCTCAAAAGTTGTTATATTAGTATGTTGGTGCATGTGCATGGATATTCAATAAAAGTTAAAGTAAATGTGCTGCATTAATTTTTGGGTGCCAAAAATATTCAGAAAACACTAAATTTAAACAAATAAATGACCGTCTCCTCAGTTGGCACAACAGACAATCAGAGTTTTGGAGGCAGAATTACAAATAGGGAAGTCATCAGCCACAACAGAAAATCTGTACTTTAAGAAATAAAATTTAAAAAAAATAATAATAATAATAATAAATCCACATTGGTTGAGTTTACTGGTCCCCAAAACCACTACCTTAGAATTTGTATTGACTCAAATGATCCAGAGGATGGATACCTCAGTCAATGATGATTGGTTGGGACAAAATAACCCCTTTTCTATTCTGGAGAGGAATTATGTAACATGAATAAATGAACGTTGAGAATGAATGAAGTGAAAGAAAACAGCAAATCAGTCCAATTACCTGTCTACACCTCACCTCAGCAGGAGGATGGACACACTTATCATGATTTCACTTACAAGGCTCATCAATGACAGACTCCTACATGAAGTATATTGAAGGTCACCGGCTGATGTACTGCGAGGGATTGCGTGTACGACAGTGTTCATTGTCTTTGTTCTTTGCTCCTCCTAAATTTGGACACCGACAGTCGGTACTGTACGTGGCAGCTGCTGGGCGGCTAAATCACATTGTGTAATGTTTGATGGCTGGAGATTCACTGAAGAGGGGACTTAGACGAGGCCTTGGCACAGACTCAACTCACCATAACTGCGCTGCCAGTGGTACCCACTGGAACGTAGCTGTTTATCATATTTTGGCCGGTGACGTCAAACGCAGTGGCTGGACTGACATTACATAACCTGCTGCTTCTGCCATAAAGCTCTAACTCGTGTTTTTCTGCTGTGTGTGGAGATCGTCCCACTGTAGTGAATGTTGATCAGAAATGTGTTCTTTGTCTCATTTTGTTGAGAACTAATGACTGAGAGTAGATAAAAACGAGGTTATTTTTTTTACTTTTATGGTTCCAGCCATCGATTCCATCTTGCAATGAGCGTTAAGTCAAGTCTGAGGATGATTAACTGAGTTTGAAGTGTTCTAAAATGGCTCCTGTGGGATAAAACCCTTCCTCTGATGCCATCCTCAGGCCTAATTACATGGTTGCCATGTTAACACATCACTATAACTAACACTTATGAACCGAGCACAGACCACAACAAAGCATGGACTGAGAGTTTCTGTTCAGAGGAACGTGAACGTTAACAGTGGACTGTTGTTTAATGTTACAACACGTCTACAGTAACAGATGTACTAAAGCACATCAGCTGAGTACGTTTTGAGGTTAAAGTACTCTGAGTGCTAAAACTTCATCTATAGATGATTAGAAAGTAAAGAAACATTCACTTTGGGAGAAATAAATTTGTTTTTCAGGACGGTTCAGGGATCATAATCACATTGGTGATCACCTGACTTTCCATCTGGCATCATCGTCATCATCAAGAGGAAAATATAATGTATCCAAATGTTCTTCTTTTGACCAAATAATATTATTCCCATCAGCCTAAACTTTAACTTTGAGTGTACTGCACTGTCTTGGATTTTCCGTCCATCTAAATGATGTTTCTGGTGTGTGTGATGAGTGTTAGAGCTCTACTGGTCGGCTAACAACTGGCCTTTTGGGGATGATTATGTTTAACACAAAATTAACTTCACAGTGAGACTCTGTCGTCGTGCGTCATAATTGAGCAGAGAGTTTCCACGAGGCTCACGAGTTGTTTCAGGCGGTCACATGCCGACCTGCTGCCCCGTGCATGAGTTGCCATATTGCTTTACCACTATATCACAATGTTTCACACTATTACACCAGCTTTGCCTCCACGTAGCGGTGTCGTCGATTCCGGTTGCAGAATTAGGAGGGATAACTCGAAGGATCTACTGACTGTTTGTTCAGGGTTTACAGCTGATATGCGACTCTTCCTCTTCTGGGCAGTCAAGTGCAGAGTGAGCAGTTTCAATTTGACCAGAGGATCTATCTATACCAAGAGGGCTTTTCAGCATGAACGCGTGCTTCTGGGCATCTCGTTAACGTCACAATGACTGGCTTAGTTCAACTGTATGGTGGGCTAAAAATATGTTTTTCAAGATCTGGGTTAGGATGTCAGCTCACCTAGTTCTTACGGGTTAAGCCTGAAAGACAAAGGTCAGTTTTAAACACTTTCCTTGATGTTGTCTAAGATTTAAAGTTCTATTACGGGAACAAAAATGCTCAGAGCTCTGGGTCTCTTCATCCCAGAGCTTTTCAGAGGGCTCCTGTTGCCGTCAGCACCATACTTGGATGATGTACGTCTCAAAGAAAGCCTGCGGTCATCTTCCTCTTGACTTTACAGGGACACGTGATAACAGTGCAGGGTTAATTCACAGGAGTTACACCATCATAAAGGATAACTTATGTGCCCCCACCCTTTACTTCAGGCAGTCAATAGTACGGTACATAAACATGCAACAGTGGGGGTCAACGCTGCGGATCCCCGCCACAGAAGATAAATCCATGTCTCAATCCTAAGAGTTACAAAATTATCTCTGAGCTCTCCTCATGTTGGCCTGCAAATCAGAGCAGAATCTGAATGTTTGCTCACTTTCTGTTACACTGTGAGATGGACTGTGGATTTCTTTGACAAGGACTCAGGTCGGGGTTTGTGAGGATGTGGCTCTATGCTTCGATTAAAGAGAGCAGTAGTAGCTAACATCAGTCCACGTTGGCAGACTCCATTCCTAAACTAATAACCAGCTTCCAGACAAAGAGTCTCCACAGAATCTCCCCTTTAAAAGACAAACTGTGTCGTGAATTTTTACCAGGAGTCACAGATACTCGATGTGTCAAGCATTTTGTTGCTGCCATGACAGTCAACTATATAATGGTGTTTTCATTCAGTGGCAATCATGTGAAGGATATTTCTTTTTCTAATGAGGAGAAAATACCTGACCAAATTACTGTGTCAGGTCACTGTCCAAAACAGGAAGATGAGCAGAGAAAGATTGGATTATGCAGAGTGAAGCTTATTGGATTATCTGACCGGCAAAAAAGATTGTGATCAGTGACAAATTGTTTAAGTCTTTAGAAAACGTAGAAGATTATTTTCAGCTTTTCTCTCTGAGGTTTCAACTGTTGAAGTGTCTGATTGGGCTCTTGTAATTAGGACTGCAACTCAAATCATTGTTTGGTCTATGATATGTGAAAAAAAAAAAAGTAGAACAGAACGTGATATGACCTGATTTGTGGATCAGATGACCAGCCTCCTGGCATATTAATTAAAACAAGCATTGCTGTACCAACAGTACAGTACAGTCATCATGCATGACGTGTGGAGTGCACTCTGTCCTACACGCGAGCACACAAAGTCAACAATTAGCATTGAGGACGGTAAATGCAGAGCTCCATGTACAGTGCTATTCATTTTCATTTTGTCAGGAGCGCTCGTGGCTTTGTTAGCATGGTGATTTTATCGCGCAGGATGCAAGATATACAAAGACATTGTCAATGATTAAATGGACACCACAGAAGCTCGGGATAAGGCTGCATTGCTGTGTGTGCCAGATATCTACAGACAAACAGAGAGAGGGATTAACTATTCAGAGTGAGTGAGGAGTGGACGGGGAGGGGAGGGGGTTATTCACTGGTCAGTGTGGTTAATCGGGGGACTGCGGCAGAGAGGAGAGAAAACAACAGCTGTGGGCAGGATGGGATTGTTTCAGAGAGGGAGCCTTACACTGGCAGAAGTCTGGCAGCCACTTCACTTCTCTCACCTTTTTCTGAGAGCAGCCGCATCCTGGATACATTACTCCAACTTCTGCCTGACCTCGAAACGCTCACAGCATACAATCAAAGTGTGAAATAGTACATTAAAGGGTCAGTTCACACAAATTAGAAAGAGATACTTCACGCTTTACCTTGAAGTTGCGCAAGCCAATAGACAAGAAGATTCCAAATTAGGACGATGCGTAAAACTTTTAATATGTGTAACCATATGCTAGCAAGTGTTCCTGAGCCCATGTAGTATCCATCCTTGATTGTGATTGATCGACTGAGCCTTTCCAGGATGCCCTTTGCATACCCAATCACGATACTATCACCTGTTACCAATGAACTTGTTACCTGTCAAATGTTCCAAACAGGTTCCAAATTCAGAATATGCATCTATTTACAAAAGTCAATGAAGTGGATGAGGTAAAACACTACAGATATTGTCTTTGTACCATTTTCAATTGAGTATTAGGAAGTTTTAGTAATGTGTAACACAATGTCACAACTTTCTCAGAAACAAGGCTCCAGTTCTGGTTTTATTTGCTGAGGTTTTGAGCTATTACTGAGATCTGATCGTATCGTATCAGATATTTCAAATAAATTCCATGGTTGGTGCTCACAAGGCTGGAAAATCAAACTTGCAAATGTTGCATCTTTCCAGAGAAGTTTTCCAGTTATTTTGGCATAATCTGCAGGTCTTCATGGTAGAAACTGTAACGTATGCCCCAGTCAGAACAGCATTTGAAGTCGAACTGCAGAACTTTGAAAGTCAGTACAGTTGAGACTTGATCGGTGCCGCAAATTACTGAGTCAAAGAAACAGAGAGTGAAACCAACTCAATTCCTAAAATGAAAGTTGGCAATGTCCATTCCTGTAAATCAGGGATATGTTGCAACGTCACGTTTTTTAAGGTTCGATTTTGGATTTTATGTTGTGACAACGCTGTGCTTATGCTCTGGTCAGGTTTAGGCATAAAAAGCAATGTTAGTGTTGGAAAAAGGTCATGTTTTGGGCTTTGCAGACCTGGTTCTGTCACCTCAAACTTGGTTGGGAATTGACCCAGGCCTTCTTGAAAGCCAATATCCACTGGTTTCTCACTTACAATATAGAAACTCAGTATTGAATGCTTTGGCAGCCATCACCACAATCCTCTCCATCTCCCAAATAAAGGTCTGCTCATATACAGTACATGTCATGTAAACGTGATCACACATATTGGAGAAATGTTAAAATGATATGTATGTACTTACAAATTCTAAGATATAAGAGTTTGCAGAGAAGTTAACTTCCAACATTTTATTTTTATTCTGGTGACTGAGCTGAGTGAAAGGTCATATTACCTGTCCCACCATCCAATTTTAACTAACCCCTTTCTGCTGGAGTATAAATTCCCTCAAAAAAAAAAGAAAGGTATGGTTGTGAGACAGTACGAATACATTCCCAGAGCACAAACATTACCTTTTGTGTCCGACAAACTGTACAAAACCTACAGACTCTTCATGTACTTCTCAAAAATGACAAAGAAAAACAGCAAATCCTCATATTCAAGAAGATGGAACCAGCACATTGTTGACACTTTTTTCTTGAGAAAGTAACTGCAACAATTAATTGATTTTCAACATGTTTGGCACTTAATCGACTTACTCATTGTTGCACCAAGCCCCTTTGTCCTGCAAGTTATTTTGGCTGGTTAGCACAAGCATGTTAGCGGTTAGCTCACCACCACAAAGGCTTGGCAACCAACCCCAAGATAATCACAATGTCACCAACTTCCCAGCGCCAACTGTACTGTACGGATGCATGACAGAACTTCATTCTGCCACTTTGTGATGTGACATGTTGCTATTGAGTTTTTAGGATTTTGTTGATTTGGGGGGAGGAAAATAAATTCTGTTCACCTTCCTTTTTACAGTTGAAGTTTCCGGGGTAGAAACCTCAAAGTCTCGGCACATTAAACTGTGACCATCTGTCTTGACACCCCTGGGTTTGAGAGAAAAAAGCGTCTTTTGTAATTTGGATAAACTGACTTGAAGGCCAAAAAACTGTGAGAATACTTGCCTTGTTCAAACATCATATCATGAATTGAAAAAACGGAATATGTCACATGCTTTGGTAAGTTGCCATAAAAAGTACCCTTTGGATCCCTGCAGCACACCCTGCACTGTTTCTGCACAGGAGACTGTGATGCATTTCTTTATCTCGTCTCCCCCCTGCTCCACCCGCTGTACCTGGTTGTTGCTATGGGCACACAGCCTGGAGTGGGAGAACACTAACAACTAACCACGTCAGCTCTGGGTCCACACTCCCTTGAGAGAGCCAGCTGAAGAAAGAACAGGTAGCGCACAAGTAGATAGGTTAAACAAGAACAGAATAAAATAATTAAGCTGCCAAAAATACCTGGCTGGTTCATTTATGTACGCAACATGCTGATTGTGCGGCTGTGTGTTGTGTCTGCAGGCAGCAGTTTGGAAAGACAGTGTGAATCTTATTGTGGCCAGCCCGTCACAAAGATTTGGTATGATGAGATGAAGAGTAAGTACTGGAAATGTGTCGATACGTTACAGTAAATAGTTCAGTGAAGAAACCGTGTGAACTTTGATTCCTGCAGGATTTGGTGGAGTTAGAGCTGGTTGAGTTCGCTTCACTGCCGTGCCAGCACTGGCCCCCTGCCAAACCAGATTATGTCATCACAATTATGCCTAAAAACCAACAGATTTCTGCTGATAAACTGTAGATCAAAAGATCTCCTCATTATTCTCACCACACAGCTTACATTTTATGACTTTCTGGTTTTATTTGAATTCTTTTTTACGTCAAAAAAAAAAAATAAAAAAAAAATTGGTGGTTGACCAGCTGTTGAATAAAAAGGTCCACTCCAGCATGAGTTGATTTTGTTGGTTCTTTCTAATTACATTTCTAGTTGATTACAGAAGTAAAAACATTATCTTTATGCAATGTTTAAAGAGACAATAAGTAAAGATTTTTTATATTCAAATGTCCTAAAACAACTAGACCTTTGTTCTGTATTTTGCCGAGTTGTGTACTTGTATTAATCTGAATTTTTCCAACAATGTTCAAGTAAGAAAAATCCATTCGGTGCCTTTCGTCCAGGGTACGGTAATCGGCAAATAATACAAGTTTGCATGAATAGAAAGAACTTTAAAACACGACCTTGTCTGTGAATATTTGTGCTGAGTCACGTCAGATTTTCATCAGTGAGTTTGACCACAGGAACATTTGTGTTTATTAGTGTTACTCATGCAATGTTTATCTGCCCCAAACGGTCAGATTATTTTACAATACACTAGCCGTAAACTAAGGTTAGTGAGCTCAGAGTGTGTGTGTGTGTGTGTGTGTGTGTGTGTGTGTGTGTGTGTGTGTGTATTTGTCTTTGAATTCAGATCAACTCTCTGTGAATTCAGCAATCAGCAGCGATTCTTCCCCTCTCTCTTCAAAACTACGTTATAACCAAAGTGTACAGTAGGTGAGGTGAGGACAAAAGAGTTGGTCTTGTACTGATAGATCAGATGGTTTCTTCAGTCAGAGGCGTAATTTATCTCTATCAACACAGTGTCAACCACTGAAGAGCCATCTACAGAAAGGGTGAATTTATTTGCATTTTTCAGCAGCTATTCCAATCATATATATTCATTTGAGTATGAAGGCTGCATGTCACCGCTAACATTCAACGAGAGTTATCAATCAATGCTTACAAAAAATCTGATGATTCAAACTGATCTGTTGCAAGTCTGGGCAGAAAAACAACCAGGTTAAGGTTAGGAAAAGATTATGGTTCAGGTTTAAATCACTACTTTACAGGTCGGAGAACTGTCCTTCTCATGGTTAACAAAAACATTGACTGTTGACAGGAAACAGTGTCTGCAAATGAAGGTGTGACAGACCTGTATGCATCAAGAAAGCGCTTAAAAACTGTCTGAAACTCCGTCCCTCTGCCCCTTTCTGACGTTGGAACCAAAAACCCCCAATTCACACCAACTTCATGCAGCAATTGTCCAGCTGTGTGAAGATGAGGAAGTAAGATCTGAAAATCAGGTGTAGAGGTTTTAAGGTTAGTAGATGTAATCTAGAGGCCCAACAGTCCCCTTTATCCGCATCAAATAGCATTCATAAATACCAGTCACCTAAAAATACGCTGGATCTGTCCGTTTGTCTGGCTCCACACCAGATGATGTCTATTCTTGGCTGAGACTCATTCTCCATCCAAGTTGCTTGGAAAATTAGGGGTCAACCTCAGCTCACATGAAAGTGTGTCAAGTCTTTCTGCTGCCAAATTTACGTTACCTTGCATGAAAGCTACCTGATTTGCAAAATTACAAGAACATGCAAGAATCGAGTTCCAACTGGCTAACCTGTACGGGAAAGCTACCGCAGTGGACATGGTATTGCCAAGTGTCCACCAGCAGACACATTTCCCTTATTGTCACCTGTCAACGACTTAAAATGGACGACAATTCTGGATACATCTTTTCATATGGCATCATTCATTTTCTATACTACTAGAGGACATTAGCCTCAGGTGAATGTGGTGAATTGTGAGTCGAGTTGGTGCTTCCCAGCAAGTTCTCAAAATCAGACAGGTGCCCAAAGATGTCTATTTTCAAAATACAGGGTGATGTTTTTAAATCACTCACCCTTGATACCTGCCTCCATCTGTGATATCTATGTTCAATTCAGTGCAAGAGAGGGTAGTTGCGACACAACTGTACAACTTTATTGTTCAGCTGCGAGCGGACAACCAACGTAGGATGCAGATTCCTTGTTATGCTTCGTCTCTGCATCAATGCAAAATCTGCTTAAGTCTGTATCACAGTCCAACTCCAAATCACAGATCTTCCCCTCATCTACACAAAATAGACTGCTGCTTTGACTCTGAACATTAGTGTTCCACCACCTGCTGTTTGTAAATACTAGCCTCAAAGTTTAACAGTTTGAGGCAGTAAAAACTAGGAACTTCTATCACACCCTGTGAAGATTTCCTGGAAAATTGAATGAAGTTCAGATCCTGTTCGCAGTTGGATCACATGGGCTGTGCACACATGATGATGGGGAAAAACCTGCTGTTGGATGTCCATGTACACCTCCGCTAAAGAGTTCACAATAACAGGCCCGGGGTTGATTAATGCTGACAAGTCCTGGCTTTTTATGGATGCTAATGGTGCTGTGGTGTGTGTGCGAGTGTGAATGTGTGTGTGTGTGTGTGTGTTTGCCGCTGTCACCCGGCCTGATGCCCCTGCTGCTGCTGCTGCTGCTGCCTGGGTCTTTAGTCACTGACTCGTCATTTTACAGCTCTCACCTCCTCCATAGCAACCAGGCGCGTTTGGACTTGGGTAAACACATCTTCCACATTCTTGACTGGATGTTGAGAACATTTACTGATGGTTAGATTTTAACAACATTATCTCTGCATTGATCAATGCAATATTACATTCGGTTTCATTAAATACTTAGAATGGACTGTACCATCAACAGTTATGTGTTGACGCATTATCGGACTAATTATGAGGGACTTAACTTGTTTCATATAATGTTGTGTAATTTGTTATGGTGTAAGTGCTCCACATCAGTGAGGATTCTCGATTAAATGTCAACTCCCAGCATGCACCATGTGGTCCCTGAGGTCACATATAGGTACTCTCCAGCATAAGAAACAAGGGAATCCTTTGAAAGCCTTGGGGCCTTTAGCGTAGAGGCCCATCACATCCCAGAGGTATTAGATATAGTAAACACCCTGATCTGAACACTACACAAGAGGACACTCATCAGGTTAAAGCATGTTTACCGCAATTATGGATGATATGAGGTAATGTACCTGACAGTACTGGCCCGTCAAAGGGTGTTTCCCTAAAATCGGAGTAACCACTTAAACTGCTACTCACTATACTCTCTTTAGCCATTAGCTAGTTAGCAGCGAGTGGAGCAAGAGAGTAGTACTGGTGAACAAGGCTGGATCAGGACCAAACATGGCCTCAGTGTGTGGCTGCTGACTCAGTCTTGTTAACATTGTCTGCTTAAAAATAACGTTCCCTGCAAAAAAAAAAAAATCCTTCAACTACTTTTCCTTCTAATGTCCCTGCATTATGCTTTTATAATCAGGAAACACAACACACATTTGTATTGTAAGACAGTGAACATGTCCCAACCTGAACCCAACCTCATACCAACCTGGTCACTGTGAGCCATTACTTAGATTATGTTATTTGGGGTCATACAAAGCTCTGAGAATCCATGTTAGTGTGAGTCTCACAGTGTGTGTGAAGGGCACTTGGAGGAGACTCTCAGCAGAAGAAACAAGCAGCTCTATTGATGACAATAAGAGGAGCTCTTTCCTCTCCTCCTTATCTCCGGATGCATCTCATGCCTTTTCTAATACCTACCACCCTGATTAGATGTGGAAAAGAAGCTCTGTGCCATCCTTCCTCTGCTAATTGGGTTATTTGGATTGATCGTCCTTAGATTAAATTAGATACTTTTTAAACAGATGGATGGTGGGTCATCAATGCTCAGTGGAATTTCTGAAGCAGAATGAATGACAGCATTACTATAGTCCATCATGTCAACTATGAGACATTGAGGCATTTTTCATTTCTGGCAACAGCAATTCAACATATCTTTTCTTTTTCTAAAGTTTAACGTCATCTTGCATGTCAATGAGTTTTTCACAACATGTTTCTGATGTTTCACTTTAAAAGCCTCGTTAAGAAATGGAGGATTTCTGTCCACTGGAACTTTAGAGGGTTTATAATCCAAAACAGACACACAAAGTGTTAACATCTATATTAACAGTGTAATGCAGTAACTTTAACGGCAAACTCGAGCAGCAGATCAAAACAAGGCTTCGCACTGGCCACAAAAACAGTGTTTAATACTAATGAGCTGCTGCACCACTTGGAACAACTCGTCACTGACGCAAGTTTTCTCTCGTGGATTTCAGTCTGAGTGGTAAAGTAGCACTTAAGCACAACTCTGAACTTTAATGCATCATATTAAACACAACATTACCTGTGAAAATAAGCTAATCTGCTATCCCCAAGCTACTGCTAATTAGCCACGTACTGTTAGTTCTCTCCACTTGAATTTCAACCTGACAATGCCAGTTCAGTCTGCTGGCACAAAATTAAATTGGTTGAGGCTCGAACATCGCAACAGTGCAGCCTCACAACATCTCTCACTTAATTGCAATTTCATTTATTGAAAAGTGAAGGTCTGGAGGTCAATCATCAGGAGCCACAGACTCATCTGTATTCATTTTTTTAGCAGGTGCTTTGCTAAATTTGGCAGTGAAGACCAAAATGCTAATGCTATCTAGTTCCTCTCTCAGGTGCATCAGACCCACATTATGCAAGTCATAGTTGTCCCTTAACACCATAAACATATACCAACCATTTTTACAGAAGTCATGTATGTGGCTGGAGGCTTGACATCAACAGTGGTTTCTCTTCTCTATTATATTTTTCCTTGGTCACTGGGTTTCATAAGGCAGAAACTATTTTGGAGGATCTGTCATTGTTCCTTTGGTGTCAGGCCGTTGTTTCCGCATGTTTATGGAAATGAACCAGTAGGCCTCCATCAGCCAGTCAGCCCTTTGTACAGTTTGATCTGGGCCGGTTGTACTTTTCCACTTGTCCCAGAGATCAGTGGTTAACCTGGTATACATACTTTAAAACCACATGAGGACGTTTAAAAACGACAGAGGCAAAATATCTCATGTGACCCTTTAATTCTGAGGGCAGAGCAGACCTCTCAGACTCAGCAGTACTGATCATCATGAGCTCTTTGGACTGACACAAATCTGTAAGGAAGTAAATGAGGAAATACGCCTTGAGGACTTGGTTCGATGGCCAAGAACAACCACTGTGGTTGGCTGGAGTTCTGTAGCTTTGGATCATTGTACATGTTGCTATGTCACTCAAAAGCGGAGGGCCTCTTGACTGGCAGGCTACCAATTGTAAGAATCACTGAAAAATTATCTTCTACTGAAAGTCAAACTACAATGAAATGAAGTGAAGTACAGTAAATTGCCTCAAAATGGGGGCTACATACAGTCCTTGGTTACACTTCACTAAGGGTCATGGGGTCAAGGTCCTCTGCAACAAACCTGATGTGTTAAGTAGATCGGATGAATGGTTATGAGATGTGCAAATAGCAAAGAGACAGAATTTCTATGCTTTATAATTAGAATAGTTATGTAATTAAGCGAAAAGCATGATTTATGCTTCTGCATTGAAGCCGACTTCACCTACCCAGGAATGTAATTGCACATTGCACCACAACAACTGTGACTGGCCGGCTTGATAGCATTGCATTTTCCGGTTTCTTCTCCAGTGTTTAGCAGCGGTGATATTACAGAGGATCGTAATAGTTTCCCCAGTAAACATACCACCCTCTTCAGTTGTTGCAGTCCCTCCTGACTGGCCGGCTACTGCTCTTACTAGGTTATACTTCTCCTCTGGAACCTTTCTTTGCTGCCAAAGTATCACTGGATTTGAGAGCTGCCCCTCCATGTGCAGCCTGGGGGCAAACACCGCCTTACAGAAACCCGCCGACGTTCAAGCTCAGCCTGTCAACTCCACCCAGACCAGAGACAGCTGTGGGCCTGTGAGTCTGCTGAATTATCTTATTTGATAATAGAATTAATAACAGTGATACTAATGTTCTCTGTTCAGCAGTTAACGCGTACCAGGACATAGACTATCGCCTGCAGTCTCTGTGGTTTAGCTCGTGTTGGTCAGCTCTGTTCGGTGTCCCACAAAGATCCTGAAGCGTGTCTACATGTGATCCAATGCGCTGTCACCAGAAACAGGGTCAAGCCTTCAGCTTTACAGCCCCATCTTTTCTTTCCTCTTTTTTTATGTGGGGAAATTCTATCTCACAGCTTCTTCTGTGGCTTGTATTTATCTGAAACGTGACACTCAGTGACACTGTGACACTGCCTCAAGGCACAATCAGAGGGACAACTGCAAGCTGGCACAATATGGGAGAGAAAGTGTTGGGAAAAAAAAATGCTAAGAATTTAAAATGGAATATCATTTGATTGTTCATGCTGAACCCAGGTAAAGGTAAACTCGAGCTCAGTTAAGGCTGCTAGTGTTCATTGGGAAAGCTTTATCTTACATTTTAGATCCAGAGGTATACATTCATTTACCGATACACTAATAGATTTATTTTTCTTATTATTTTTGCTTAAAATCACTTTGTTTCTCCAAGGCTAACAATCAAGTTAAAACTTTGTTTAGTTTAATAAAACTTCAATCATTAATGTCACACGAGCCTTGTGGTTCCGTGGCTGCTCTTCTGTTACACTAAAGTGCATTAACATATACGTAAAGCAGCTCACTCTGTTCAACGCTTCACTGGTTTTCCTGCGATCAGATGAAAGACTGAGAGAAGAGCTTGGCACTAGCCAGACGTGCTCAGTAAGCAGATACAAGGATTCTCACGTGAGGATCTGAGCCGGAGTTGGCGTGAAACAAAGACTTATTAGTCTTAAGTAGTTTTGAACTTGCACAAGACAGCTGACCTTTGACCTTGTGATGCTTCACCTGTTTAGACCTCCCTGATCTGACATATGATGTTTTCTGTGATCATGGGAATCCCAAACTAAAGTCAAAGATGAGCTTTGTTAGAGTTGTCCAGGCTGTTTCTCAGTTTGCTCCTTTTGATCTTTATGACCGATTCAACAAATTCTTCCTACATCATTCCAATTGAACCTAATATTAGTTCCAACACTGAACTCGAGCCAGATCACATTGAACCTGCACTGACCCATAATAGGTCATTTAGAAGTAGCTATTTTTCAGATGATGGAGGAGATATTACACCACAACGCAACACACTAGCTTGGTTTGTTCTGTCCAGGTTGCACAATATGTATAAGTGGTTATTGGTTGCAGTTTGGTTTCATTTTGTAGCTTTCTTACGGCATGATCCATCCATATTTTTCCTCAAAACTCATCTAGAAGTAGGACTGAAGTTAATGCAATGTTAAATTCATAATCTAATCAATTTTAAGCGGCATAATGGCCATAGTAACTGTGGCCATTATGTCAAAATCACCACACAGCTCAGCTTTGTTCCTGCATGGGGGGCTCATAGCAGGGTCATACTATCTATCCTCGCTAACCTTTCCATAAAATCACCTCTATTACAAGAGGATGAAAACTTTATTTTGAGAGGCTCTTTGATGAAGTTTCGGGTTGCGGCGCAGTTGTCCTGCCCTTCCTGCAGCAGCAGCGGTCAACACACTCCTCTGGAATCTTTGGATGACACTGGAAACGGGTCAGCGGGAGTCTAAAAACGGACGTCGGCCCACCAAAAGTCATTGTCTCCCGTCCGTCACACCCTTTTTCTCCTCACACACACACACACACACACACACACACACACACAGCTGTTTCACATGAGGAAAATGACAGCTGGTTGTGGGGAACGTGCACGTTACTGAGGTCGGAGGAGTCAGTGTGGAAGAACTGTGGGAAATCCCAGGCAGGGAGGTTCTGGCAGTGATGAGGAGCAGTGATGGTTAAAAGTGTCTGTCAGCTATTGAAACTGTAAAGATTAATGATCGCTTTATTTTTATTTCCCTTTCTGTTTCTTTTTCTGAAGTATACCGGGCATTCGCATCACAGCCGCTAAACTGCACAAGCGTCATTATTGATTGTCTTCCTGCATTTGTTCAGTCTGTGTTAACTAACCTCCAATTGTTCTAAATGCACTTTAACACTGTTGAAATCGCTACGTAGATAAAGTCTTACTATTGTTTTGTTTTTGTTTTTTTATCATTATTAACAATATTTGATTGATCTGTTAATGATAAAGAATTACTTGATGATGAGATGTCCAATATTGTTTCCCAGAGCCCAAAGTGACGTTTACAATCGTGCAGGACAAAGAAAAGCAGCAAATCCTCGTGTGTAAAAAGCTGGACTCAGTTTTTAACATTTCTGCCTGACAAATTACATAATGATCAACAATGTATTTAGTATCGGTTAACACTGCAACAAATGACAACTTCTTAATTAATTGCTAGCATTACAAAAATTCTCATCAAGATCCGTAGAGCTCAATGTTACACCCTCAGCTTCCTTGTTTTGTCCAACAAGAGTCCCGAAGAAACTTATATTACATCAACAGACGCTGAAGAAAGGAGCAGCTGAGTATCAAACCACCAATAAGTAATTCTCTACTACCTCACCAAGGTACTAGGTTTGCAATGAACAATTATTTTCATTATCTCAAAGACCAAAGTGACATCTTCAAAATTTCTTCTTTAGTACAACCAACTGTCCAAAACCCAAAGCAGCATATCCTCATATTTAAGAAGCTGGAACCAGTTAATGTTGTAACACGTTTAAATCTAATTTGAGAAACTGAAGAAAGTTTTTTTTTATTATTATTATTTATAAATCACTTAATATGCTTACATGATTACCAAAATTGTTTGAGTAAATACATTTGATTTGGAACATCAATGTTAGTGTTATTATCACTTCCCCTCAGACTCTGTTTGGCTCTGTGTGAGTTTATTTTTTAGTTTGGTGGCTCTCATCTTCCATGAGCAGTTCAGGGCCTTGAATATTTCCATGGTGGACAGCTGTGATCTAAATATACTGAGGGACTTCCTAACTTCAGGAAAAAGATAGAAGGAAAGGCCCGAATCAGATCCTCCGTAAGTTTCCTGTAATCGCGTCCCTCGTTGACTAAAGAAAAACACAGAGTGAAAACAGTGGCAGCGTGCAGACGGCTGAGGTCAAACAGGCCACACACACTTTAGGTTGCTGGAGGAGTTTCCTGTTTATTATTTAGCTCCCAGCCTTCAGGCTGCAGCCACACCGAGATCTGCTGTCTCAAGGCTCTGTACACCTGTCTGACTCACATTCCTGCCCTCGACAGCCTCTCCACACGGCTGCACACACACCCACACACACTCTGTTGTAGCTCACGGAGTAGAGATTTCACCACCACTGGTGCCGATATGACACACCCCTGCTTTAAGATAAATATATGCATCTGAATGTGTCAGTCAACAGCAGGATCTGTAGTATCTGGAGAATCTGCGCTGATGTTATATAAGCTCGACCTCAGATGATTTTAATGTTCCTGTTTAAAGGTCATGTATTTTAATACTGACGGTTGTAGCTGCAAATATAAACAAAAGTTGGTTATCACACTCGAAGGGCAAGTGGAAGTGGAATATAAAGAGAAAGTCCTCTTCGTATCAGATTTTTGGACCCAAATAGAACTTTTATGAGCATTTAAGCAATTATTAATGCTTTAAACTAATACAGTGAGACAGTTGTAGTAGTCATTAGGGTTGTGGCGATGTCATGATTTTCACAACATCCATGATATTAATATTAATATTGTATTAATACACATGATAGTATCGTCTGAATAATCCAGATGTTCAGCCATGTTCATCTCTTGTCTGTCTTCATCTTGTTGCCTTTTCTTTACTGATTGTTCTCTTTGCACGTGTTTTTTTTTGTTTTGTTTTTTTCCTCACAGTTATGGTTACAGACTCTCTCTGCCTCCCTACACTCGTATTTGTAGGGTCATTTATTTGCCACTGAAGAGACAAAACACACACAGTGAACATACTTAAAGATAGATTTGGTTACGAGCACTTTTTCTGTTAAATTTTGACCGATATCACGAGAACGTCTTTATTGTGAATTTGTTTGGCCATGGTAATTTTGTAGAGAAAATCCAATTTTAGTAGAAATATAGTGTAGTAAAAAGTAAAGTAAAAGCCCTGCGTTCACATTTAAATTGAGTAAAACAGCGTAAGTATTCAAACACATAAAATATATTTAAAAAGCTACCAGGTGGTGTGGAGAAGGACTAAATACATAAACAGGATTTATTGATTTTGCTTTGTAAATTCCATTTTCCTTGATAAAACTTAAGTGACATTTGTCAGGTTCTGAACCAAACAAACATGTTTTATATCATCTGGAGAACAAGATATGTACTTCAGACATCTCTGTTGCTCTACAGGACTTCATCATAATGCTGTTTGTCACACAGTTTATCAAGAGCTGCAGCTTCTTGTGATTTGGATATTTGGCACTTGGCTGGACTGCAATTTCAAAAAGATTTAAATTAACTGCGGAGCCCCAAACCACTGAAGCATTTAAGATGATCTTTCCCTCCATCTTTGCGCTCAGAGAAATGCATCTGTCAGAGTCTCGCGGCTCAGTCCTCCATTCCTTGCTCGGTTCTCGTATTCAGATTATTCGTGACAGATTGAGATAAATTGTGTGAAAGAGGTGCTCTGGGTCGCTCTGGGGACACCCTTGAGAGGTGTCGCTGTGCGGATCGTGACGCTTTCTCCGGGAGCGGGGAACAATAGGTGGAACCAGCTGCTGTGGGAGTCGGTGTGACTCAGTGGAGGAGCTGTTTACAGGCGCTTGGCCGCTCTGCTCAGGCCGGACACCGGCCTACGTCAGCTCTCACACAGTTTATCGCAGCGCGGCCCTGCAGAGCTGCAGACCAGTGTGTGTTTGGCAGCTTACAGGGAAAGGTCAGCCTTCATCACAAGGTCTGCGCTGCTGCAAGGTCTGCATATGACACTCTGAATACAATGAAGTTTATCTACAGTGTCTGCTTGATGGATACGATGGAAATGTATTTAAAAAGGTGCAGATTTGGCATCAGCAACATTTTAGGCCTGAGACTCTGGCCTCAGGGTGCAACGAGTTGCTTTGAACTCAGGTCAGATTTGTTTTATGTTCCCTAAGGAAAAAAAATGTTATGCCTTAATTTTCACATGTCTAAAAGATACAATGTGCATGAATAACACAAAAACTTTGATCAGGATGCAATGAACAATTTTCCCTCTCCTGAAATAGATTGTTACACCTTTAAACTCAGGATACAAATTCTGTCTTTCCCCACAAATTTACATCTGTATACCTCACTGGATGGTACAATTTCTATGTAATATGAGGACCACATCTGCAGGACTGCAGCATGCCATGTCTGAGGGATTGTTACTGACAGGAGACAACAGTTGATTTTTGAGTCTCTTTCCTAACTCTGTCAAATACTGATGGTTTGGGATGGCAGCTGACCCGACATACAGTTCCAAAGTGTCAGTATGTGAAGTGACTTCTATCAATCCAGTGGACTGCAGCATCTCTGACTTTTTAGAATTAGTAATTAAAGATGAATCTGAATAACTGAAGTAAAACACTCAATACTGCTTATGTCCATCAGCCCGCTCTTTACATTAATGAATTCAGAGAATAAAAAAATGGAAGGTCCAGTGTGGGGGATTTAAGGGGATCTGGTGGTGGAAATGAACGATAATCTTCATGATTATGTTTTCATTCGTGTATAATCACCTATAATCATTGCGTCTTTCCTCCTCCTCTTCAACTGAGTTTGACATTTTGCACCGCATTGTTTCTACAGCAGCGCAGAACGGGGTGAGTCAGCTGTGTTCAGTTGGTTGCAATCGGCGACTCACTACAAGATGCCACTGAATCCCAAACACAGTGGTCCTTTAAATCATTCAAAACTAATTAAATGAGTTCTCATACAATGTTGAAAACTTCTACTGTGTATTGTTTTTTTACATAATGAGTTTACGGCATATTTTTCCATAAGTTACTGACATCACCATATTTAGATTTTCTGCAACATATATTGGAATATGAAAAAATACAGGATTTCATTCATCTGAACACTTTAGCTCTATCTAGTTAGAATTAATCAGTGTGGAATGATTAGGCTGATTTTGTAGCGTGCATTCAAACAGTCAAAGCAGGCCCTCTTTTGTTTGATAACCTGTTCCCTGTGTGTGCAGAGCTTTCATGTCAAATTCCCACGTATCCAACAACCTTTAGATGTCCGCATGAAAGAGCATGAAAGTCCATTTTAATGATGTATTTCTTTATTTCTTTTGTGATATTTTTAAACTATTATTATTTATCATTTTTTTATTCTTAGGAATTATAACATATTTATGCTTTTACATCTTTATTATATCAATGGCATAAATGTTCTTTAAATGATGATAATATTGCTTATCACAATTATGTCTGGGACAATAACCATAAACAAACATATTAAAATTATCACGACAGGCCGATGTGTTTTAATGCGATCGTAGTTGATATTTCTGTTGTGCATGATTTCAAATTTGACCCTGACTGAACGCTGAAATCAAACACGTTAAAATGCTGGATTAAAGCGAGCCCAAGTAAAGGCTGCCGTGCCCTCCTCAGAGCACATGGTTGCTCTTCCTCTGTGGTAATTTTCCCACAAAAGAAATTACAGTAATCTCTTCTGAAACTCTTCTCTTACCAAATCCTGGGCTTGCCAAATCAACCCACAGTTGCAACAGCAGTGGTGGCAGTTCTCTGCAGCTCAAATCCCATGATTCATAGCTGTCCTCCTGACCTCTGCCTGGATGTGTTTGTGTACACTTTGTGGATGGGCAGCTGTCCGCATTTCGTGACAGGTAAATATCGGATTTCACCTTCCT
The DNA here is from genome assembly GCF_904848185.1 of Acanthopagrus latus. Taxonomy (NCBI): domain Eukaryota; kingdom Metazoa; phylum Chordata; class Actinopteri; order Spariformes; family Sparidae; genus Acanthopagrus; species Acanthopagrus latus. The sequence goes on along the minus strand of NC_051058.1, from coordinate 18,375,892 downwards.
CTCAAAGGGTCGATTCAAATATAGTTTCTTTTAAACGAAGTAAACAACACGTGCCGCAGATTCTCCGGCTTGGGTTACCCTGTTTTGTGTCTCCCACCTCACCTATTAAAAGACTGATGCCCATTAACGATCTCAGAGGGGAATATTGAGATATCTGCACCTCCCGTTACAGTTTTCCACGTCTGTAATAACTTTCACACTGATGGTGAATCAGCAGGGATCAGATTTTTCCACCTCTGTTGATTATTTGTGGAAGGTCAGGTTTGTTGCTGGCTGGTGAATGTCATGTCACTCACACAGAAGTGATTATGAGCGTGAGCTTTGGCTGTGGGCTGTATCCAGGCTCAACACAGAGGATGCAGAGTCACTGCTGGGTCAGTGAAACCAGGAGGATCACACAGGAAGAAAAGTATTGGGGCAGGAAGAAATGCAGTCGATCAGATTTGATGCTTCCTTTACTGAGCGCTGCTGGGCGATATCTGCCGAGCTGGTCTACGATGATGTCTGCAACCAAACACTCATTGTCCACTCCAGATCGCAGAATGGATCTTTTAACATAGTATGTAAATATGAAAAGTACTTTGCATTTTCAATTTTCAAGAATAACACCAGGCATGTTAAATAAAGAATGTGCAGATATAAAGCTAACTGGCTAGGCTAACTAGGCTGCAAATAATGATTTCATTCATTCATTGCATGGTTGATTGCTCTGCAAAATTTCCCGAAGCCAAAGATGACGTCCCGAAATGTCTTATTCGTCCACAACTCAAAGATATTCAGTTGACTGTCAGAGAGGAGGAAAGAAAACCAGAGAATATTTAAGATGATGATGGGATTACAGAATTGTGAATGTTTTCTCCCCAGAAAATACTATTAATCAAATATCAGAATAGTTGCCAATAATTTCAATAGTTGATGACTAATCAACTAATTTCTGCAGCTCCCCAACTTACATTTCAGCACTTGATGCTCCAAAAACTGAAAAAAGCAGTTAATGTTCCTGAGGATTTGAGTCAGGACAAGCCATGTCAGGCTAGTCGCATCGCTGCAACTCAACACAGAAGTAGTGATGCAACTAAGACTTTCATTCTTTTGAGTGATTCATCTGTTTTTGTTGTTTTGTTTTGTTTTGTCTCAGTATATAGATTGACTGACTGTTTAGTCTTTAAAATGTAAAAAAAAAAAAAAAAAAAAAAAAAAAGTAGAACGCTGTCCATCCATCAAATCTCCAGAGCTCACTTACTTTTGAGCTCTGACCGCCGGTCTAAAAATCACAAAGCTATTCCACTAATAAACAAAATGAAACAGGCACTGTCACATTTAAGAGGTTAAAACTGAAAATGTCCTGCAATTTTGCTGCTTTATATTTACTTTGATTAGGTCTAAATGGATTGTCGATTATTTTTTATTATTTTTAACATGCCACTTAGTGGGCTTTTACAGTTTTTTCCACTCATATTAAACATTATTTCTGGGGTGCAGCCTCGGGTTACAGAACAATTATAGGGTGAACAGTGAGGCTGGTATCAACAGTGAGGCTGGTATCAGTGAGATTAAATAATAAACCCTACTGTTGGACTACATGTTGCAGGTAGCTTGAGACGAATGAAGAAAGGTATCAAAGGAATGCAGATACAATTGATTGGCTATGGTGAAAACCGGCAGACAATAAATTGCTTCCAAAACATGGTTTCACTTAATGAAAATTTAAGGGAGAGTCCAAGTTTCACTTTTATGACTAACACTCTGCATCCCATGATGACTGACTCATAATTTTCCATACAGAGCTGTCCATATCCATTGACATCCATCGCTTTAATCCTGCTAATATTTACAGTTTTTCTAAATGTTCGGTGTAACTCTGTGTGATGACACTGGAGTTAAAACCAGCAGTCTTAATGGTGGATTAAAAGCCATCAATCAACATTAACGCGTCTCTCCTCGCTTCTATTTGCAGGGGCACGAATACGACAAGACAGATGCACTGACCCCGGCACATGCAGAAGGGTCTGGTCTCCGAGTAGAAGTTCAGTAAATCTAAATTTAACCCCTTTGCTTCTATTTTCTCTTTAACAAGGGGGAAACTCGCAGCAATCAGGAAACCCGATCGACCCCGGGCTTTTCAGATGGAAAAAACGTGACAAGTCAAAGCAGCAGAAGGGGGAAAAAAATACATGATCGCTAGTCTCTTTCTATCCATTCAGCAACTTCCCTTTGATGTTCAGTTTTTAGCCCGAGCCGCGGCCAATTGTGTTGTGTGGTCTCGAGTTACACAGAGGAAGAGCGAGTGGAAAGAAAGAAGGGCAGGAGACACACGATACAATGGAACCACGAGGGGAGAAACTGTGAGAGGCTGCCAACATCTCCGCTCTGCTTCCCCTCCTCATTCACCAAAACAGTCCTGATCTGAAACACTCATCTGGTTTGTCTGCTGCTCCAGCCACAGCAGGAGCCCCTCACCTTGTTTACTCCCTTTTTTTCCCATCCACTGGCTGGAAACAATGCTCTGCTTTCATCTTCATATGGATGAAAAATCTGATTCCTAATCATGATGAATGAGCAAATTTTGCTCTTGACAGTGCAATAGTACATTCACTTGCTGTTTAAGTGTTTTCTAAGTGTGTTTCATTAAACAATTGATCCAATTCCCTTATCTGATTGGTCGCTTTGAATATAGGAAACCGTCTAGACTGAAGTATGGTATGAAAGGAACCGTTCATTCCAAAAAAAAAAAAAAGAATAAATAAAATAAAATAAATGTCATTATCCCCTCACCCTCTCCTTGGAGCTTTACAGCAAAACATAGCAGGCGCAACGGCAGTAACTGGGGACTTTAAAACAAACATAAAACAAAAAAATCAATTCAAATTTTTAAAAAAAGTAAAATACAATAGCTCCATGAAGCTTATCCGGTGTAATCCAAGTCTCTGGAAGAGATCCTAAATTACTTTTAAAAGGACTTTATTTACACCCTTTACACGCCAAAAGTTCTTAAATCAAGTTCTGGTTCTCTTTTGTTCCCTATTTTCCCCATCCCCAAGTTTCCATCAGCATGGGGTTGAGGAGATACTGACTGAGTTTTCATTTTTATGGTAAACTGTTCCCTTTAAAACAAACATACAATAAATACTAATAACGGATTGGATTTGCATGGCGCTCTTCAAGACACCCAAAGCGCCTGACAGGGTACCAGGTTCCTTCATTCACACAGAGTCATTCTGGTGGTGTTAAACTACAATAGTAGCCACAGCTGACCTGGGGCAGACTTACAAAAGCCCCTCCAACCACCACCTCAAACATACAGCAGTCAGACACATTCACACGAGGCAAGGTGGGTGAAGAGTCTTGCTGAAGAACACAACAACTTAGACACAAGTGGGGATCGAACCGCCGACCCTCCGAACATTGGCCAACGGTGAAGCAGCAGTCTATATAGATATCCCCTGTAGGGGATGTGGGCACGCGACAACTCTTAAAGTTTGTCCCTCGGTACTCCGTGTACATTTTAAGGCCTGAGGAGTTTTATAGAGGCTGTCAACCCACTTCGTGCAGTGACACCGTACACGGAGCTTCCACCGAGTCGCTCAGTTTGACCTCTACATTGTCATTTTAAGCACGGAGATGCCTTGTTGTTACCGGGTAGAGTTTCTTGTTCAGAACAAGGCCCGGAAACATTGTGATGAATAGTTCTGCAGTGTAGCTAATCCACAGATCCTCCAGCTGCCCTGAACCTTTACAGCCTGATGAGTCTGAAGGCTCGTCAGCGTCAGGTTGGTCACACACTGGGCTATAAATCATCTGTGTGAAGGTCGACGTGGAACGCAGTCAATATTTAACATCTATGGTCCACTATCCACTTCTCAGCTACGCTTTATGCTTTAGTTGCTCTTCTCTGTACACATTAATGGAGGCATCATACAAATTCAGATTTTATCCCAGCGGATAAAAAACATTCACCAAAAATGAGTCCTGTTCAACAAAAAATGCCACCCTTCAGTATACTAAAGATAGAAAGTCAGTCTGTTGCAAAATTCGGTTCTTCAAATTAGTCCTGAGTGAACCCTCCTCCTAAAGAAATCCATAAAGGATCTCTGAAAAAGCAAATAATCCCAAGACTTGTAAATTCAGGTACCAGTCAGCTGATCCGATTCTTTCAATTGTTGTTTGCTTTTTAGTTTTTTGTTTATAGACATACACTGAAAGAAAGAAGCCGGAGGCAAGAAATAGAAAAGAAAAAAAATGATGGATCATTAATAATAGATTTTCGACAATCTAAATAGCAAAATCCCTCATACTATAAAAGTATAAACCACTGAACAGCTTTTTAAATGTAGTTTCTGAAAAGCTTATAACCTCATGCATATTTCACTAAACCAGCCTTCCCGGATCATACATCCCCAATAACTGACTGAAACAACATGCGCACACAAATGTGAGGCGATTTTCAGTCTTTAAGACATTTTTATTTGAGCTGCAGCAGTTTGCAGCAGTACTGCAGAAGAGGGTGCTGACATGCACTGCAGCAGTCTGCCAAAGAAGAAGGCCAATTTTTCTCATAATAATTCATCATTAGTCATTTATTCTGGCAACATACACTTAAGCGAACGCACGCTAATCAAAGCACACAGATTGACGACTTACAGCAATAAACGATTTCTCACAAAATCACAATCAGACACACATCTGTGCGACCTCAGACCGGACAGGATGATTGATCCAAAGCCAGAAACTGAGCCGATAACCTGCACGAGCAGGTCAAAACGCGTCAAACCTGCATTGTTGTAATGTTAATAAAGATGACAACCTCTCATCAAGATGTCAGATAAACAAATAATTTTCTAATAATATGAATATAAAATCAGTTGAGAAAATGTGAATGTCTGACAAAAGCCATGTCAATTTACCACAAAGCTCATTGCACAGGAACATAGTTACTGTATATGAACAGACGTAGTGAGGCAGCGAACATGTTGACAACCACGCAGTTCAACAAATAATACAGACTGAACCGACAGAAAAACCTCTGAATAAAAATCAAGCCACCGCACAAAATAATCTTGGCCTTGTGCATTTAAATTTCAAAGCTAAATGTGTTCAAATGAAGGCATAACTGATAATGACCATCATAACCATAAAAACTAGCTCAAATCAGCCAAAACAACTAAACATGTCATTATTAACACACTTAAATGTCAAGGCAGCAGCATCACCTCATATTAATAAGTGCTTATATGTACTAAAGACTGATAAATCAACACACACTGCTACATTAAATATTAGCATAAGCAGTACCTCCTTACCTTGTTGGTTAGCATCAGGTTAGCATCAGGTTAGCATCCGCAACACAAAGCAGAAACCGGTTCGAGGCCCGCAGCTGACGTCATCACCAGCTACCAGCTGGCAGAGGGACACAAGATGGCGGCAGCAGAAAGAAGCTCCAACATTATTAATTCCTCCAACATTCCTCTGTAAAATCATCAAACTGATGATGGGACTAGCTTATTTACGAAATGCTACATGACGTGAATCAACAGGTGGTATGCAGCGTGACGTCAGCGGGCCGAACGAGTGGGCGGGGCGGTGCAGGTTGAAGTAGCGCGCGGCTTTGGAGGAGGGCGTGGTTACAGTAGTGGAGTTACATGAACTGGAAGATGACTGCAAAGGTATTTAAAATATGATTAATCTGCTGTCAGACAACTATAAATCTTCCAGTCAAGGCAGACTAACTGTTCCCTTACAGCTATGAGATTTAAAAAAAAAAATAAATAAATAAAAAAAAAGTTTAGTAATTTAGTTAAAATAGTGGTAATAGTGGTTCTTCTTCAAATGATGAAGCATAAAGAAATGAAGCAAGTAAACATATGAGGCCACATTTTATAAACGCATCCATGTCAAAGTTCATTTTTTTAATTGTTTTAGTGCAGTAACAACATTTGTATTCATTTATTGAGCCATGTATTCATTTATTTATTAGTGATCATGGCAGTTAAGTCCTCGATACCTGCAGGGTGTTTATAGAAAGGTAGACACTGTACTGGAATCTGTTCTGAGTGATGGCAGAAGAGTTACTGTTACATATCTGCAGACCTCCAGACGCTGCAGGCTCCGCGATCACTGTTCTCAGACACAAGACCCCACACATGCATGTATGCTACCCAAAACCTGAATATGCTCAACGCAGTATGTATGAGTGGAGGACAGAATAATGCAGGCTGACCTGTAGACTGAATCCAGGTGTCATGCCGTGACACCTCAGCAACTTGTGGGGTGTTAACCTTTATATTGCACAAGAGCAAGGTATGGGTTATTATCAGAATTCTTTATAGACTGCAAACCAATGCAAGGAAAGTGACAGCATGTGGACCCAGAGCTCATGTTGCCCCCGCTGCAATCTCAGACATCTGCAGCATCCAGCGACCCACTGGACGCTCTTCAGCCAGCGTGCAAAAATGATTGATGATAAACAGAGTGACAGAGGGGGAGCCTGGTATGTGTCGTCTCTCTGTGGAGGCGTGTGAGGTGGTTTGAGCCAGAGGTGAGGTAGCCACAGGACGGTTAATAACAGCTGAAGCTGTCGGTGCCAATCGGCCAAACAAAAGCCAGTAGGCCGGTTTCAAGGGACGTGGCCTTTGGCGGAGGGAGGTGGGGCGAATGTTTGGCACCGGGTCACGTCACGTAGGACCACCGTGGACCAGACAGACAGGCCTGAACAGGTCTGAGCAGACCATCAGGAATAGACGAGGCTCAGAGGATCACCTCAGGATTCGCTGTGCTGTCACAGACCTGTGTTACCTTCGCAAGCTGACGATATGAAGACAGACAGGATGGGAAGTGACAATAATCTCGGATCACGGAGTTACCGTCTGTCTGCTCTCCCTCACGGCGGTGCTCTACCAAAGAAAACAAATATTTCAAAGGTCATTTCCTTGTTGCATGGAAAAAAAACCTGCTGATCAGCAGTTCAGAGAGTTTAAGCTCTGCATGTTGCGCCATTTTCTTTGTGATAAACAATTAAACAATATAACCAGCGGTGACAGTGTCAATTCCCCGTCATCCCGTTCCAGATTATTTGGAATTTTTGTTTCCCTTTTCGGGTAATTTCCTTCAATTGAATCCGTTCCTCAGAACAGCTGCCACACGTGATTGGCCTCTGGAGAACGGCTGCAGCAGAAACACCTTTCAACAGTATGACAGTGAAATGTTCATCACGATGATGATGGTGATGATGATGATAATTATCATTATAGTTAAAACAAAAGTTTTGTCGTTTTTTTAATTGTATAAACACTGTTGCATTATATTTTGTCCTGACAAACTTGAAACTTGAGATATATCCCATATAAAAAAGTCTATTTTTTTAGAGAAGCCATAGTGACAAAATAATTCTTGGCTTTTATGGCCCAAACAAAAAAAGGAACACAAATTTGAATACATTATTAAGGCTTCTACGGATTGAACATCACTTTGTGCAATCTATTTGAAGGTATGAAGAATTCAGAAAGATTACGGGTTAAATCCTCGTGGTGGCTCCTCCAGACAGGACCAGACGCATCAAAGCTGCTTTGCTGGTGATCTAAAAATAATCCTCGGCTTTATTCAAATCTAAATTGAAAACCTTACCGTCTTCCTTTGCGTTTGGTTTAAAGTTGCTTCATGCACTTTGATTACCTTTATTGAATCTGTGCTATCACTCTGCCATAAATCCATTTCTGGCCTTTACAAATGTTTTTGCCAATTTGGATTTAATTCAATATTCTTAAATCTCATTCTATTCTATCCCAATTCATTTTATTTAACCTTAAATGCTTTTTCTTCGCCTTATGACTGCTGCCTCTTTCTCTTTGAGCAAACACAGGATTAATCCTGTGATCACTAGAGAGCGGCTCTTGTTATTCCTCCAGTTAACTTTAAGGTTTACAAAACCTATTTAATCAAGTGGAACCTGAAAGTCTCTAACTGTCTTTTAATCGAGTGGGTTTATTTTGCTCTTCTTGTGTTATTCACTAATATTTGCAGCATTGCATACCCAAAAGTACATGAGTGAAAGTATCTGATAAGAAATGTGCTTACGTATCAAAAGTAAAAGCCAAATAAATGCATATTATATACATACATGCATATACATGTATACTTTATTCTATGTGTTGACCGACTATCAGCTCCAATATTCCTATATTTCCTGATTATCAGAAGCTGTGTTTTCATTTTTTAATTAATATAACAAATTCAACTTAATCTGTAAAGTAACTATTAACTAAAGTTATCAAATAAATGTACTAGAGTACAAAAAAAGCAAAAGTGTCCTTAAGTCTGGTACTTGAGGGAATGTACTTTGTGACCATCTATCAGTGAAAAGGGCTGCAAAAATGAAATTATTATCATTTGCATTGCATTCTTGAATGTACTACTGTACTTGGAACTTTTAACTGTTTTTTAAATAGTCCTAAATGAATAGTGATGCTTTTTTATGACTGATGGAAGCAAACGAGACCATCAGCAGGAAGGCTGGTTTCTCCTTAATGACAGCCATCAGCTGGGATTGTGAAAATTAAAACTATTTTTTGCTGAGTAGTCTGGTGGTACGCCACTAAACCAAACTTTCTTCACTATCCTAATCTTTTGTCCACAGAGGCAGCCAAATCTACAAAAGAAAAAACACATTTATATCAAGTTCCTTGAAATAGCTTTAAGTTTAATCTTAAAAACCTCAATAAATACAGGTCCTGGAGCAAAAGATGCTCCTTTGGCCCAAACAGGTTCAGTCCACGGAGGCATATTTGTCCAGGATCGCTGGAGGGTTTAAAACATGCTGCACTTATTATCTCGATTTTGATGAGCCTCATCAGATCACTGTCGGGCTCGGTGTGTGCAGCCAGGATGTGGAGGGCTCAGGTACGGCCGGCGATGAGCCAGGAACAGGCTTTGTTGCATCACAGATTTTATTCAATAATTTCATAACGTTCAGTAATCTGATGTTCTCGTGAGTTTAATAAGCCGTCCATGCTGCCCGTCAGGAGGGGCCCCATCGTGTGTGTGTGTGTGTGTGTGTGTGTGTGTGTGTGTGTGTGTGTGTGTGTGTGTGTGTGTGTGTGCAGGAATGTGCCTGCTGAAATGAAAAACATGAATTTTCCATTGAGGGGTTCGAGGACCTCTATAGGAGAGGGGAGAGGCGTCCTTCTGGGGAGCAGCGCTGTATAGTTTCCACCTGTGGTTCAGTTGTGGGCAGGTTCACATGTCGGGAGGGTGAAGTCTCAGTTTCCCTCCATCACCCTACCCGCCCGCCCTCCCCTCGTTGTTTTGTGGCACTGGAGGCGGCAGCAGGAAGCATTTGTTGTGCACAGGATGCCCCCTGAACGCACCGCTCCCACCCGGCTAATAACTTTAACACTTCTTCTTCCCCTCACAAACGGGACATGCTCACTTCCTCTCTGGCAGCCACTTCCTCTGTGGTCAGCGCGTGTGGTCAGACTGGTCCGGTAGAGCAACACTGTCTTATGCAAGCTGTCGCTCCTCGGGGACAAGGAACTTAAGTGTGATCCAACTGGGTTCTGTTCTCACTCATCTTATTACAGACTGTTAAACATGACTTCTATTCATTTTACGCCAGTATAAATAAGCAGTAATGGGACTCAGGGAGGCTCTTCGTTGTGCAGTCAGATGAACGAAATAATGATAATGACTGATTGTCATCTTTTTCCTTTTTTTAATGACTGAATGTTCATTTTTGGTTGAACTTACCCTTTAATTCTTCCTTTTTCCCAGATGTATGTTTTGATGGGAAAGTCTTGCGGGCTGCGCTTCGTTCACAGGACCCACTGTCACTGAATAAAGTTCATTTAAAAGCTCTTGGATCAAAAATAGAAAGCAGCTGGAACGCTTTTAATAAACAGGACGCTCCACTTGTTGTGTTTATCATTATTTGGTGATTGATGATTCTACTCTGATCAGGCGATTTTTCTGCAAGGGGCAAGTCCAAAGCATTTGCCCGCCCAAAAAAATTCCATTTGGTCCCATTTTAAAAACGTGTAAAAAGAAAAAAAAAACAACAAAGAAACACGATAAATGATTCTCCAATATATTGACCAAGCTATGAACCAGATTAATACATAAAATGGAAAATTAAATGGGTAAGTAAATAAATTGGTAAATCAATAGAGAAGGTAAATTAAAGGCAGAAATATCAATTTTGTCATTTCGTCCATACAAAAGGAGGAAAAAACTATAAAAATGAATGAATGAATGAATAAAATGGAACATTAAATGGGAAAGTAAATAAATGGATTAACTGATTCAAGGTTAACAAGTCAATCTATGTCATAATCGACATCAACTGATTGTCCATGTTTGTTCCGTTGTGTGACAACATTCAGACATACATGACATGATTTCACACACGTAACGTATAATTCTGAGGAGCTGCAAGTTTCATGAGCTGTTCTTTTACTTCCAGCTCTTCCTGTTGCACTCTTCCTTTCTCGCCCCTGCACACACACACAAAAAACAAAAAACATAGCCAAAGGAAGGAGTGAAGCCGGGCAGCAACACCAGGAAGCTGATGTGATCTACTGTACGTGATTCCAGCCCTACAATATTCCAGGATTTTTTTCTTTTCCGTTTTATTTTAAGGAGTTCCCTCTCTTTTAAAACTTCCTTACCATGGCAGAAACATGACACAAACCTGAGTCACGGTCGGTGGCGGTGTGTTTTTTAGATTGAAGCGGGGGGTCAGACGTGTCTCAGTGATCATGTTTCAGTCATCACAACAGGATCTGATCGGCTCTCGTTCCCGCATTTGAATAAAAACGATGAGTGGATGAGGAAGGCCTGAGCGTCCCAGAGGGGAGATGACTTGTATGTAGATGAGCTACAGAGGCCAGAGAAGGCGGAAGCGCCTCTCCTCCTCTTCCTCCTCATCCTCTTCCTCCTCACCCATCCTCCACTGATTCATCTCTTTCCCACTTTCTACAGAGAGGAGCAGGAAAACCAGCATAAACACTTCTGGGATTGGGGGGAGAGAGGGGGAGGAGGTGAGGGGCAGGAGGTTTACAGGATGTTGTTTGAGTTTTGGATCCTGTTTTCTTTCTTTTTCCCAAGGAGCTGCTGTAGCGCAGGTGCACAAGCAGACTTACACCCCCCCCTCCACCTCCACGCCCCCCAGACCCACCACCACTCCCTCCCTCCCTCCCCCCTCCTTGACCAAATAAGTACAGCTCTTCCCCCCCCTCCCCGTCTTTATTTTTTTTTTTTTAAGGCAACGTCCTCGCTCCACACAAAGCCTTTTATTGTTGCACCGTCTCTTTTGGCTGCACCGTTCTGTTAGCAGCCTGAGGAGATTAGGGAGGATGGGGGGATCAGAGATTTTTTTCGTGCTGACTTTTTTTGTCAGGATGAAAACATCCATTTGTCAGTCATATCATCCGCGGAGCCGGAGGGGCCCTGAGTGGCTCCCTGCTCCCGCTGCGCTCTCGCAGTAGAGCGAGCGGGTCAACTGAGGCTTTGTTGGATGACTGTTACAGTGAGAAGCTGTGGGGCTCCGGAGGTTAAATATGCATTAAGGCCCCACATGTCTGCAGGCAATATTTTTCTTCTTTTTTTCTTTTTTTTTCTTTCAACATAAAAGAAAATTCTGTTTCTGGCCTCAACAGGATGTAATGGCTGCTTTTGGTTACTCCGAAGCATAAACGTCAAAAGCTTAATGAACATAAAAACTCGAGAGTCCAGCGCTGAACCCAAAGCTCACATCCAACCACCCACCCACCACCACCACCACCACCCCCTCACCCCTCCCACCAAAAAAGACTCAGAGGCTGCGTTTCATTATAAATCATTCTCCTGTTTTTAAGTGCGCCGCTCAGTAGAGTTTCCATGAGATCATCAGCTGTCAGTATGGGAAGCCAGTCGCTTAAATTCTGAAATTCAAACCAGGACACGGCAGCAACACGGCAGGCAGAACCTGCAACGTGAAAACCGTAAAAGCAAAGAAAATAAAAGTGAGGTGAGTGTTGTTGGGTGGAGTCAAGAGAAAAAAAGCTCCAAAAGGACTTCCGAGCAGCAGGAAGGCAACGCGACCCACAGCGGATGATTAACGGGTTGACAGGTGTGGCTGCTGTTTGTTCATGAAGAATCCAAACATCAAAATCTGACATTAACAAGACCAAATTTAATGAGGAATGGAAATAAAACCATATTCATGCTGCATCTGAATGAGTGGAAGTCAACGGCTGCTGGGAAATGTTGGAAAGATGTTTTTAAGTGTAATTTATACGTTAAACAAAAAAGAATTGCCAACACTTAAACACTGTCCTGCTCTTTAGTAAATCGGCAGAGATTAAAAAGGTTTTTGATGATTAAAATTTTAAAACAACATTTTAAAAAAAGATAAATGTGGATCTGGAATCAGATTTTCGCTTTATGATGTGAGCTTTTGTTAATCTTTACATTGTTTTAATGTTAAGACATGTTTCATTTAGACCTTTACTGAAATTTGACTTAATTAGCCCTCGTGCTTTTTTTGTAAACCCTTGAAACATCATAAGAAACTGCCCTTGTGTCTTGTATGTACCTATATTAAATTCAGTCGTATCTGTAAATGAAATGACAGACCGGATCTTTAATATGCCATTCAGTGTTGTATAACAGTGAGGCGGTGAACAAAGCCTGGCCCTGCTCACAGTCAGGTAAAAAGTGCTGCATCTCAAGAGAAAGAGGAAACTAAGATGACGTTGGAGCTTGAAGGAGAAAACACATTGTCAGGTAAAAATAAACAGAGCAGCATTCCTGTGACACTGGATAGTGGTGGGCACTTGGAAGAAGCTGGCATCTCCCGGTCCAGGACCCTGACCCTGACCCCGGCCTGCAGAGGTGGCCAGAGCTCAGGCGGTGTGAAGCGGGCTGACGGACAGTCCTCGTAAATAATATACATAAATGTGTCACACCGGGGGGGATTTTACTCCACTTTCTACGAATGCAGGATGGGGGTTTTCCAAACTGTGGGATGAACTTTGGTCCCTGAGGTCCGAGCGATGGTCGTGAGGGGGAAGGAAGAGGCTGTGTGGAGCAGCGCGGGGCTAAAAATATCTTTAAAGTCTGAGTCTAAGAATTGACTTGAGGAGGGAGGAGGGATGTGCGTCAAAACACACTGTATATCAGAGCAGGTGGCGTGTGAGAAACCAGCAGTAACAGGTAGTCTGCTCTGTCGCGGCGCTCCTCACGCGCTCGGCCAATCGTCCCTCAGAACACTGTTTAGGTTCTCTGGGGTTTGTTTGGCTTCTGGGAGCCCCTCGCGCTCTCATCTTGCTTTTGTTTGCCCGGCTGTGCAGGAGATTCTCTGTTTTTATTTTCGTTTTTTTTCTGCACGCTATATCCTCGTACTGTACCGCCGCGGAAGTTCAATGGGTCCAGTTCCCAACCGCAGCGCTGTGGAGCTGCCGCGCTACGTGATGTTTGTCTGGCCCAGCTCTCAACACACAAAGACACAAAGACAATGAACCCAGCGACTCATTTGGTGGATCCAAACACACCTCTGTGTTTTAGGTCACAAATGTGGTTGAAATGTTTTTTGTTTTTGTTTTTTATTTTATGTCTGGGAACAAAAGTGTTGGTTTGAAAGAATGTTGACATCTTTCAGGGACCTGTTCTCACTCTGGTTTCATCTTTGTTATCGCAATGTCTTCAAACTGCAAATCGACAAATCAGCGCTAACACAGAAAGAAAGAATAAAACAATAAAAACAATACAACAATAAAATAAAACATGGCTATTTAAATGTTAAGTTAAGAATGAAAGGGAAAAGAAAATGTAGCTTCTAAATATAAAATTCCTCATAGCCACACGAGGTCAGGACCGAATTATCTCAGAGACTCTCTGATGATGGATAGACTTTTAATTCCTCACGGCAATTTTTCCAGGTGTGCTGAGATGAGAAAGAAAGAAAGAAAGAAAGAAAGAAAGAACGAAAGAAAGAAAGAAAGAAAGAAAGAAAGAAAGAAAGAAAGAAAGAAAGAAAGAAATGTTGTAACTGTAAATGTTGTAACTGTAAAACAAAAAGAGAGACAGAGAGCAAGAAAGACAGCTAGAGATAAACAAAGAAAAAGATGAAAGAAAGAGAAAACAAACAAACAAACAAACAAACAAACAACAAGTTAGGAAGAAAGACTGAGAGAAAGCTAGAAAGAGGAGAAAGGAGAAAGAAAGAAAGAAAGAAAGAAAGAAAGAAAGAAAGAAAGAAAGACAAAATGTTAGACAGAAAGAAAGAATAAGAGAAAGAAAGAGAAAAAGAAGGAGAAAGAAAGAGAAAAAGAAGGAGAAAGAAAGAAAGAAAGAAATGTTGTAACTCTTTCCCAATAAAATAAAACATGGCTTTTTAAATGTTAAGTTAAGAATGAAAGAGAAAAGAAAATGTAGCTTCTAAATATAAAAATTCTTTATAGCCACACGAGGCGGATGTCTATCGATCACTGAATTATCTCAGTGACTCTGTGATGATGGATAGACTTCATATCTTGCTCAAATCTTCAAAGGACGTCTCTGAAATGTTAAATTAAATCACAGTTATACATCTCTCTCTCACTGGCTGGCGACCACCTCAGACGACTGTAACTCGTTTTACTTAATTGAGCAAGACTGATCCAAAGTTGTTGCTTCCATGAGCCCATTCTAATAATGTCATGTTTAGAAATATGTATAAAAAACAGTGATGAATTCCCCTTCGCCACTGGTTATACAACTATCTGTCACTTCAGATGGCAACTTTCCCAGGTGTGCTGAGGTGAGAAAGAAGGAAGGGTTTTCACTTTTCACCCAAATCCACCTTTTTAGTCCTGCGATTTACGTTATCTTTAGATGTGGCTGGAAGTACATAGTCCCTTTAAAACCTTTGTAGACCCAAAATTTAAAAGAAACAGCTGGAACAGAGCAGAAACTGAGCATATTGTGTAAAAATACCTCTTTTTTATTGAATTTCCATCGTTACAATTGCACATAATCAGTTTGAGCAATCTAAAATATTTGTAGAAATTCATTGAGCTCTAAATGAACAGTCATCAGTCTTTAGCAGAGGCTTTAGAGATGTGTAAATATACTGAGAACTTCACTTTCCGTGTGGGGGGAGGGGAGGAACGAGGCGCTGAGGCCGCACTGACCCTCCCACCCCCCAGAAAACCCACCCGACAGCAACCGAACACCCTCGTCCACGTACAGTAGCATCTCTGGATATTCCGATAAAAATCAACCCCCGCCCCGAATAAAAGAACACAACACCGCAACATCAGAAGTCACATACAGCTGCGTGTACCAGCAGTTTTACCACCTGCGACAGAGAGACAGAAAAAAAGCTCCACGGTTCACAAGTCGGGGTCGCTGTCGACGACCTCGAGAACGCTCGAAGCGAGGAAAGTGTCGTGCGATAGATGGGGGGGGAGCATTCAAGAAAAAAACCTCATCACGGCTCACACACACACACACAAAAACAACAGATTTACACTCAATATAACCTGGCGGGAACACAAATCTGTAAAGGGCCGGAAGCGTTTTTTCAACACCATATCTTTGATTCCCCCGCTGACACATTTTGAGGATGAGGAGGAAGGTGAGCTGAACTTCCTCTGATTCTCTCTCAAGCCTCAAATCCGTATCTGACCTTCAGACACTTGTAAAAAAACAAACAAAAAAAAGAGCAGCGGCTTGTTCCAGTAACAGCCGCTTGCCTACTGGATGTTACAGATGCATCATCCAGAAATATGTGCCTGTCGTCGGGCGCTCAGATAAACTCAGAGGTTAAGAGGGGGAGTCGCGATGGGATGTGACAATAAATGGCCCCCGCGAAGGACAGTTTCCACTCGGACGTCCTGCCCCACGTTCGCCCCTTCAGCGACAAGAGGGGTTTACTCAGCAGGTGAGCACGAGCCGCAAAAATAGACCCGCGGACGGGAATTCCCACGCATGCGGGCGAGACGTGTGTGAGCGCTCACATAGAATAACACAAAGCCCAAAGTGTGAAGAGGCTGAATCAACAGAAGGGAAGCTTTTTTTTTTTTTTTTTTTTCCTGGATGCAGGTTTTTCGGGAGCAGGAGGAGGGTGATGACTGTTTTTATCTGTGTGACTCGCTTCATTATCTCCACAGAGAGGAGCAGCAGGGTAAAGATAGCACTGCCCTCTGGCCGAACGTACACACACACACGCACACACACGCACGCACAGAAAAATGCCATGTGATGAGTGATTAGACTCGACTCTTTTCTCATTACAGCCTGTTTAAAAATTGAATATGAGTCAACTGTGAGCAGAAGTGTTGAGCAGGAGAAATGAGCAGCGAGCGAGGAGTCAGGAGGTTCTGAGTGCAGCAAATACTTGAGTTGTTTGACCCAGATGGCAGAGTAAATGTTGGTATTGTACATTTCTGCAAACCTCAGATATCTTGAAGTTTCACATTTCTTTACCTTTCAATTTTAAAGGGGCACTACGTCATATTTTCACAGGCCTGTAACTGAACAGATACAGAGCTCTTGAGCGAACATGAGCTTTAAAATGTACTTTTAAAACCACATGTTGACATTTGTAGTTGTTTACAGCAAACCAGGCATGTACATTACAGTTGGGTGAATATGTGTATCGCCCACTTAAAAGTCCTAGAGTCACACAACAAATGTCAATAATCATAGTCATAATAAGTTCATTTTAGTGGTGCACTTTTAAAGTTGCATTTTCAATTTCATTTTGTGAACACTGAGCTCAGGTCAGGTCAAAAAACACTCGCAAAACAAGAAAATTAAAATCATGTTAAAAATATCCAGTTTCTTCCCCACAAAATGTCGCTAAAATGACCCGCTTTTGTTGGTTAAAAACAGGAAGTAAAGAAGCGCATCCTCCTAAGAAAAACAACATAAAACGACCGACTATTAAAGACATGTCTTGTCAGGCGGTGACCTCTAGTGGCTGGAGTAATTATTACAGTAGCAAAGGAGGAGGTGAGGAGAGGAGGTGTAAGAGGTCCTCATTGGGAGGAGGCTGGAATGTACAACACAACATTTCATTCTGGCAAAGTTACTATGTGACTAAACAGCAATGTGAAGTATTTTAGCAAATGGTTTCCCCCCTTTTCAAAATATATTTAAGGATACTGCAAGTTCTCAAATAACAGCCGGAACGTTGCCTCACGTTTCAGTACAACGACCCTCACAACTCCTTACTTCTTACTTGAATACAATGCAGTTGGTATTTACTTAAATTAGGTAAATAATTATGATAATTAACTTAATGTACATTTATCATCTGCAGATTTTATCCCAGCTGCACATTAATCATACAAAAAAAAAGAAAATGTTTTCCCTGAAATGCTGTACATCATATTTTTGTTTAGTGTTATGAAAGCTCACTGGAGCAGAGAAAACTTTACAATCTCTCCATCTGTGAGAAGTTTCCGGTTCTTTTTTTTTTTTTTTTTTTACACATGGCCTTGTGGGACAAATAACTTAAGTATTTAATTGAATCTGTTTGCCACAGTACAAGCGACACAAACATCTAGTTCAACACCACAATATATTTTAGGATGAAAGTGTGACACAGCTTCGGTTCATTTCAAGCGGATCTTTGCCGCTCTCTCAGGTTAAAGGAACTCTGTGGAGTTTTTGTCCACTAGTGGCGCGAGTGAGCAATATTTCACATTAGTAGCAGACAGCAGCAACAACAAAGCGTCTTTAAAACAAAATAAAAGTCTCTTTGTGTGAAGAAAACACTGATAGCAGTTGAGAATTTACAGTTTTCTGATTTCATTTAAAAAACTCAGAACCTCGTGACTCCAGACTCTCTTTAAAAAAAAAAAATACCAGAAACATTTTGCTGCAACTGAAACGGCGACCACATCTGGACTGCAACTTTTCATGGTCAGAACCGTGCTTTTTTTTTGTTGTTTTTTTACAGTAACACAACATGACAATGTGATATGGCTCCTCGGTACAGTGCAAAACATCACAGCAACATGCAGTGTCAGTGTGTCCCCGGGGAGGACGTGAAGGACAAAAACAGTGTTTAAGCAATCGTTCACAGAGACGGAGACAAAGTGTTTCAATGTCAATGTTCACCACAGAAATGCATCGTCAGGCACTTAAAGACCTACAAACACTACACACACCTACACCGCTGCCACAGGAAAACAGAAGGGAGAATCTTGTTATTTTCAACAGGTCGGCGGCACACACTGTCGCCCTCCTCCTCCAACGCTTTTCTACCTCAGCTCTTTGGTCATTTTTGTGAAAATGATGGTGATTAACCGACAAACAGAGAGAACTCGCCCTGACATCCACAGGGTATTTTCCAGAGAACCTGTGACAGTCCAATGAGGAAAAGTGTGACTTGAATTTAACTAATTTCATCATGCAATAGAACACTGACTGCAATTAAAGTTCCTCAAGTGTATATTTCCATCCTGGGCACAAGACGTACAAATTAGGGGGCTCTTTGTCATCATTACGGCGGCTGTCAGCGAGTTCTGCCTTAAAGGAAGAGTTGCACAAAAATGGCAAAATGCGATTGCGTCCACGGTGCGTCGCGCAGCAGAAGCGGCTGTGGTGAAATGTTCTGTAACCGCGACGGGAGGTTCATAATGGAGGAGGGAGGAGGGAGACGGTTTAGTGCGGCTGGTGAAGAGAAAGCTTTATGAGAAGGACTCGCGGAGGAGTCACCTGGAGGGTAGTGAGCTAAAGGCCGTGGGAGCTGAGCCCAGCCGGGGGAGCAGATCACCGTGTGAAGGGTGAAAGGAAAAGGTTGGCAGCCTGCTACAAAACAGGAAACTGTGTGGGGAAGGTGTTCAAATGACAGAGCAGACTGAGGACAGAAGTTTGGATTTGAATGACGGAATATTGTTGTTTTAATATAATAGAACAAATGTTAACGCAACGCAGGGAAAAACCTAGTGTGGTCAGTTAAAGGCTCAATCTGCGATTGTGTCACGACTATAGTTACTCTGTGTTTCAGGACATTTTTACAAGATACTATGTCAACGACGTGTTTGCAGCTCGTTCTGCTGACCCCAAGTGGCCAAAAATAAAATGAGGTGTCCTTAGTTCCTATGAACTCTTCACAATAAAAGTCCCATGTTATTTATTTCAAACCTTTTATTATGAAGTGGCAAAATCAGGGAAATGTTGGGTTTTCTGAGAGCGAGCACGATGAAACACTCAAATAAGGCTGATATCTGAGAGTTTGAACAGGGAGTCTGGAGAGACACTAAACCTCAAACCACAGACCGAGAGATGAACACCCACAGACTTTTAAGAAACTCTCTCTTAAGTTTTGAGTTGAGTCAAGCCATTCTGCCGAGGGTCTATCTTGGGTGTCACTCGGTACAACTCAGCAAAGTAAAACTGGTAATGGAAACGCAAATGGGCGTCGTGGTTGGACTCTGATTTTACTTTACTGCCAGCATCCTTGGGTTTCGAAAAAGTCATTTAGGGGTCTTCCAAGTCTGCTTCCTGTCACAGATTGAGCCTTTAAACAGCAATCAAGACAACTCCAGCACAGCCACAGCGACCAGAAAGTGGACTGAAGACAGAAACAGGCGCAGAGAAACATCAAGCGATAATCCAGCAACAAAACATTTATGGGCAACAAGATGATGTAAATGTTCTCCTGCCACCCTGCCACAAACCGTATTCAAGTTTCCATTTAGTCATTAGAGTAGTACTTGCATAACAACTTAAGGTGTTGGCGGCTTGAAAAAAAAAAAAAACACCAAACAAAAGAGCCAAGAACCAAGGCAACGACAGATGAGTACAAACGTGTGGGAGCAGAATAAATACTGACAACGTGGAGCTCCGTCTACGACAACACAAACGGGAAGGGGACGCCATGCGAGGGGAGGGGGAGGTGGAGGTGGAGGGGGAGGTGGAGGGGGAGGCTGAGGGAGAGGCAGAGGTCTCTGCAGCGTCCTCAGGACAACACATTATTCTCCTTTTTTTTCTACTGAGAGGCACATAGAAGGCGAGTTACAGTTCAGAAGCATTGTTACGTGTTCGAGCCAAAGAGAAGAAGAAGAAGACGACGGGAACACACACACACACACACACATACAAATACACACACTCACACATTCACACACACATATCGTCTCTGATGGATCGGTCAAGTCTTCAGAAGGAGATCAGCAGTCGTAATAAATAAGAGAAACTGCAGTAAATATATCCGGGGAGAAAACAAAATGAAACAAACAAACCTGGATCTAAATAATAATAACAACAATAATTAATTCATATAATATTAATATTAATAATAATAATAGTCATAATATCCAGTTCTTCTCATGTGGAACATGGAGTGGAGAGGGTTGTGATTGGCTCAGTACACACAACAAGGAGAACGTGGGCAATCTTCTCCCACGACTGACCACAGCATCCACACACACACACACCTCACTTTGAAGTGTGTGTGTGTGTTTGTTTGTGTGTGTGTGTGTGTGTCAGGCAGGGCTGCAGGATTCATTGGAACTCAACCTCAGTTTCACCTCGTTAAGCACCTCTGTGCAGTCTCATTGCAGTCGCTGACTGGCATCCAACCACTCGCTTCTAGTGTGTCGCGAGGTTGTGTCGAGACAGCGTTACAACTGATGCGACGTGTGACTGACTTTTTTTTATAAATGAACTGAAAGTAATCTCTGAGAGACCGATCAGTAGAGGTGTCGCAGGCTTCGAACCTTCTCGCTTCACTTCGTATTTCTGCCGCCAAATGTGTGGCCGCCAGACGTCGCTGTACTCTCGCCTAACAGGAACTTATTCACACGTTCTGCACTTTGCACATTAACAAATTTAACCCCGGAGCAACATAATCATTTTTTTTATTGGCAGAATCAAGGTAATTAATTTATATAACCAAAATACAATTAAAAGGTTCCAACGTTACGAGAAGACACAAACCATGAGGAGGTGTTCAATACATTTGCATGCGATATTTCACTGTTATTCCCAATTTGATGCAGGTCTTTTAAGTCTACATCTACAATGAGGCCTTATTCTGACTATAGCGTTATTTTCCAATTATGACACAGACCTCAGTTCAGACAGAATCATGTGATTAACTGCAGGGTTGTGTGGCTGCGAGTGTTATTCCGTGGCCTAATGTTGTGAGCGCACCTCAAAGCGGATTGCCGACCGCTAACAACTGAAATGTGAGACGCATCTCTGGGTTGGGTTTTCACACACGACCACGCTGAGTGGACACAAATGAAGCATCACATTAAATTACGTCATGTAAACGTAGTCGTCCCTGTGATTGTACTGAAGGAAAACATTTCTATTCAAAATGATGCTCTTCTAACCCCCGTCTGACCAGCCCTCGACACAGCGACAGAAAAATAAAAGCAAATAAATAATGAGTCGGAACCGACGCAACCAACTGACGCTCTGAAAAAAGTGTTCAGAAAACTAGCCTCTCATCTTTAGCGAGGTACGGCTAAACATCTAAACTGCTTTTGAACTTTAAAAGAAAACCCAGAGAACTACAAGGGAAAAAACAAAACAAAAATCCTGCCGCTGCCCGGCCACGAGAACATAAATAACCCAAACTTCTTTCAGATCAACTGATGAGACTGCAGAGGACACATTTCATTCATCGCCTCAACTCTGAGAGAAAAAATAATTATTATTTCATCCAAATATCGTGCAGCCCTACAAACACACACAAACACACACACACACACACACACACACACACACATCATGCACCAGCTCACACACTTACACACACACACACTCTCACAGGCATGTAGTAGACCTCTGCTGTAATCGAGGGAGAGCAGTTGAAGTGCAGTACCTATGTGTGACCACTAGGAGGGCCTTGAAGGTGAGGCTGCAGGTTCTACGAGTGTTCCTCACCGGCCCGTCTGAGCCCGTTATTCACCCACAGATATATTCTGTACATGCAGTCAATTAATAAACTGATGCAACACTTGCTTTGAGTATACAAACATTTAGATTATACATAGATAGCATTATATCATTCATCTTTTTTTTTTCTCCATTTTTTTATAGAATCTGCACCTCTTTTCACTTTTTCAGCAAAAAAGAAAACGAAAAAGTTTGACCTCCGTGACGTTTTGACTCCACGCGCGGTCGACTGACTGACATTTGAGTAGTAGGCGGTGCACGGAGGGCGGGACATGATCGAACCAAAGAGGGAGGGGTTTTTTTTTTGCATACAGACATCTTAAATTACTCCAGATTAGGTGTTGCCCCCCCACCCCCACCCCTCCCCTGTCAGGTGATGTCACGTGGATGGCCAGGTGGTTGGGGGGGTGGGGTGGAGGACTGACTCCTCCTTCCACTCCATCAGCTTTTCCTCTGGGGCCTCCGTCTGTCTCATCCTGGAGGGAGGGGTGAGGCAGATTAAGAGGGGGGGGCTGCGATTGGTGCTTTTTTGTTTGTTGGTTTTCTTGTGTAATTTTTTTCCTTCTCCTCCCTCTGGTGCGAGCGCGGCGACTCAGTCCCCCAGGATGACCTTCACAAAGCTAGCCACGTCGGTTTCTTTGGCCTCGTGGGAGGTGAAGAAGGGATGTTGCTGAGGATGGAAAAAGAAGTCAGCGTGCAACCAACAAATATGTTCTTCAATGAGTTGATTAGCTGTTAAGTCTATTAAACATGTCTGTGTAGGGTTGCAACTGATGATTATTTTCATTCTCAATTAATCTGTTGATTACTTTCTTAATTAACCGGATATTCATTTGGTTCATAAAATCTCAAAAATGGTAAAAAAAAAATGACCAAGATGACGTCCTAAAATATCCTTATTTTGTCCACAATCCATGATTACCGTCATAGACTATAAAACATCCACATTTACAAAGTTGCAATCAGATAAATTTGTATTTTTGTTCCATAAAAACAGTGACTTAAACTGCTTAATCGATCATTAAAGTAGCTGGAGATAATCTGTTCTTCGACTGATTGATTTATTGTTGCAGTTCTTGTGTTGTGACAACTGATTTATGTACTGAAGCCTCGGCGCTACACAGGAGGGGACGTTCATCTGGATGGAAATGACGGTATCATTGCACCCTCTAGTGTCTGAATAACAGTATTACAGGGTGCAAAACATGCATGTCATCTGTTAGAAAAAGCACAACAATGACATTAAAACAGCAGATTTTTAAAAAAGAGCAGCACTCACCATGAGTTCTGTGTAATTCGGCCGCTCTTTGGAAACTTTCTTTAAGCTGCAGAAGCAAAAAGCAACAAGAACAACATTAACTCACAGCTGAATGAGACTCATCACCGACACTTTAATGACCCCTTTAGTCTCAGCACTCTGCTTCTACTCTAGAGGTCGCGCCCACTGATAATTAGCTGATCGGACTCTGATCTGAGGTCCTGTTTCATTCTCAGGATTATAATCAAACAGCCAAGCATGAGACGACACAGTCAAACATCCAGAGTCATTTCTCAACGTGATCAGGTCACTGAATGTCTTAATTTGACAGTATTTCTATCTACATAGCTCGGTTTTCCATCATACCAGGGCAGCAGTCACATCATCACATATTCACTAGAAGTTTTTCAGCGATAGTCTGATCTGTTGGTCTTAGATAGAGGCACTTCAACAGTCCTGATTTACCCTGCTGGGTTCAGGGTTGAAGCTTTCAGTCATTATTAAGAGCACCGTCACAGCAACTGATGCAGCAGTCATGTTGTTTTGGGAACAGTGATATGTGTGTTTTTGGGAGTCAAAACCTATTCAGTGGTGGTGTATGAGGATGTGTTGGATGATGTGGGATGACCATCGCCAAAACTGTGCAATCAAAAAGTTACCTGCAGCTCCACGTTAATTCCTCTACGTTTATTTGGAAAAAAAAGGTCATGGTGAACAGAATGCCAACTAGAAATGAAATACAACAACATGAGATTTCTCTTCCTCTGAGAAAAAACCCTGGATGGATTGGAGTGGAGTTAGCTTCACTTCCTCATTGAGCAGTTATGCATCAAAGTCATCCCGATCAACCAGATTCACCGCTCCAGAACAGAATCAGTGGAGAAGCAAATTTAATGCATAAACCACAACAATGTCAGCCATGCTGATGGGACATAAAACCTGCACACAAGATGAGCAACTGCATTTGTAAGTCGGTGGCGAAACTAAAACCAGCTCCAGTAAATGAAACCTGATGAAACACTGACCCCATTTTTCAATTCAAAGAGGTCATATTATGCTAATTATCCAATTCATACTTTTATTTGGGAGTCCTTGTAGAATACGTTTACATCCTTTAATTTTCCAAAAACACATTATTTTCCTGATGTGCTGCTTTGCCGCAGAACCCCTTTTCACGCTGTGTCCTGAATGCCCCGTTTTAACTACAGAGTGAGACATCTCACTTCTGTCCAGTCTTTGGTGTGAGCTGCACATGTGCAAAACTCAACAGAGAGGATGCAGCCAACCAGAGGCAGAGTAGGGCGGATCATGCCGAGCAAGGTAGCGTGATCTAAAATAACGCCGCTACAGCAGTAGCAACTGTGTGTCTGCATACATATATATTTATTACATAGTGATGCACATAAGTTATGGAAGTAAAGGCTCAAGTCCAAACCAGGTGTCTCAGGCAGTGCGGGAGCAGTGTTTCTGGCTTGGACTTTGGGATTTTTTTTCCCTTTGCAGACCTTTTATATGCACAAAAATAGAAAGGCAAAAACCCCAAAAGCATGACAAGACCTCTTTAAGTGTCTCAGGAATCCAGAAAAAAAAATCCAAATGGGATTTAAAACATCTTACATAACAGCTGATAACTGCCAAAAACACCAGAAGAAGGAAGACTTCTGTAAAGTTACAACAATGACAGTTTAGCGAGGTGGCTAACAGCTAGCCACACAAATGCACGGATCACTGGAGTGGACGGAGAACGAGCAAAACAAAACTTTTATCTTCACATATAACAACATATAAATCAGATAAATGCTATAATGACATGTTGCACCTTCTCTCTGATCACACTGTATACGATGGTGTAGGTGAAGCTGCAGTGTGTTATCAGCTGCCATTATGAGAGGAGTGAGGACTCTGTTAGTGTCCACAGACTGCTTCCTGATGTAGTTCCACTTAGCAAAGAGGAATAAAGATGCATCTTGGTGAGACGGACACATTTCCGTCAGTTTTCCATCCATCTCCAGTGCTTCTTGGCTTTTACACACTCAGCTTTTATGATGTCAGACAGCTATCTGATCCACTGCGGGATGCATTAAATAGTGAAGTGCAGCTTGGGTCACACACTGTGAGCTGAGCTGAAGGGCTAGCATGCATTTTGGCGGCTTAACTCACTCTAAGTTAAGTTGTGAGGGCTCTAATATAATGATTGTTGGAATTAATTGATTTCCCTGTACTTCCTGTCACAACAGCCACTTGGCCTCAACAGCAACAAAAAAATGTCATAATGAACTCAATCTGATCAGGAGGGAAGTTAACTGAAGCCCACCCAGCTGGGATCAACACACATTTCTGTCTGGTTCACTGAGGCTTTGTTGGAGGAGGGCACCACGACTCTGCTGGCATCTCGCCTGAGCAGATCAGCCTTCAGTGGGTTATTGCGCAAAAGAGAAAGAAAAACACAATGAGAGAAGTGGGAACTAAATGTTTTTCTGTCCGCAAAAGCTGGGACAAAACGAGAGGGGGGGGGGGGATGAAAGACGCACCACAGAGAGGTGAAGTCCACAAACTCTGGGGAGAACTGGTCGGCAGGAAGCTGGGGCGAAGGTTCCTCCACCACCTGCTTCAGCTGCTGGAAGGGCGTGCCCCACGAGTCGTACGGGAAGCGCAGGATGGCGAGCTCGATCTGAAGTGTGAGGAGAGAGAAAAAAGAGGTCACTGGAACAGGAGGACATCAGCTGTACGGGCAGAGAAGTCTCTGGCTGGTCATCACATCTCCTGCAGTCACCTTATCTACACTCTGGATTCAGTTTCTGGCTAAAATCAATTTTTAACGTTGAAGACAAGTCTCCAGCAACTTTAGTTGTTTAGAGGAATGCTGCAACGCTGTTTTGCTGTGAAGCTCCAGAAATGTTTTGTGGACACTTTCCTAATTGTCCATCAGCATGTTGGTAAGGAGATGAAGACGCTGGTGACATTTAATTTTTGGGTGAAATGTTCTATTAATATCTTTGTGGATCGCCTTGACAGCCATCTTTAAAATATGATCAAAACATATTGTGATATTTCAATCTGTCCACATGGCCCAGCCTGTATCAGGATGGATTTACATTTACTTAACACCAGATCCAGATCATGAGGAGAACAAGTCCTGATCTGAACCCACTCTGTGAACATCTTCCCTCAGAGCAACATGTTTTTTTAGACCAACTGATTTAGAGCAAACTCCTCACTGTGCAGTAATTTCAGTATTCATTGCCCAGTTGGCTTCTTAAGTGCAGCTCTCGAGGAGTAAAAGACTCCAAAAATCACCCAGAGTGTGTTTTATCTAGCGCGCTGATTGCTCGCTCTGCCTCGTCCAGTTCTGAAGATGTCTCAGAGTTAAAACATAATAATAATAAAAAAAAACCCTCCCTCATTGCTCAGAAGTCATTATGAAATTCTGGAGAGTTTTTTCCAACTCCGTCATTTAGAAAAACCTCTTTCTTCTCCCTATCAAACATTTTTTTGCCCTCTCATTACCATTCGAATCACACTCGTGCTGGGACATTTGCTGCCCGCCTGCAGAAAGCCCAGAGCCAAAGGACGAGCCCAGTACAGATGAAGGGAAATTACCAGAGATGGCTGAAGCCTTGAAGCCTAAATATTCACCGGTCTGAGTTGGAAATGTGCAAATGAGGAAGCTCTGAATATTTAACAACTCATAATAAAACGTCTAGACACTGCTTCGTCTAGAACGCTGCGTTTCTTTTTTCATCATGGATCATTTTGACCCTTCAGATACATGTAGCTTTCCTGCGGCTGTGAAGATTTTGAGATGAAGATTTAAAAAAAAAATGCTGATTTACCATCGTGATTCCTAAACTCCAGATGTCCGACTTGACGTTGTATCCCTTCTGGTTCGTCTCGGGGTTGATCCTCTCCGGCTGTGGAACACAAGGACAGATGACGTCACTCATGGCGGCGGTTGTCAAGGACGACCTGCACACTTTCCTGTCATCCTAAACTTCTTGTACACACACATACACAGAGCTCGATGTTCCCTGGGATGCTAACCGGGCCCTAAAACCCACTCAGCCAATCAGCAGCCAGTTAAAATATAACCGGCAGAGAGACAGAGAGGTGAACCTGTTGGCAACGTCAGGCCTCGGTCATAACGAGGGTTTTAATGAAAGATGTTTGACCAAAGCTGCGATTTCTTCTTTCTTTGATCTTGGAGATTTTCTCTCACTTTCTGTTCTCCAGTATTAACCAACTGGTATTCATTCCTCAGAGCACAGATCTTATTATCTGAATAAAACTTCATTTTAAAAACTTTCATTCCTCTAAAGGTAAAGGATCATTTGTGTAGCAATATCAGCATTCATCCGGAGTCATTTTTGCGTCAACCTGACGGATGTAAGTCCAATATTCACTTTCTTTTGGCTCTGTTTTCGGTCTCCACCAGGCTCTTCATACTCCCCAGTGTTCACCAGCTAGTTGAATTCGATTTGTTTCTTAATCAGATCCAAAAGAGAGTGTCTGCACCGTTTAAGGATGCAAATGTACATGCAAGAATGACAATGATATAATATGCTATCCCGCTTGTCAACAGATGACGGCCATGGTGCATGAAACAAATGTAGCAATGTGCCAAAAAACATCAGGAGGAAGCAAACCGCAATCTAGGAAACAGATATAAACAATGAGCAATGTAAATAATTCACAATATTGACGTTGCAAATGTTTTATGAGGACGGAGCAGGATGTCAGGACACATTTCACGAGTACAACTAAAATAGTTATAAATATAACTTCATAAACTCCAAAGGGCACCTTTAATGCTAACAACATGCTGATGTTTAGCAAGTATAAATATAACAACTCAACTTTTTTATACACAACATCTGGGAGGCATAAATGGTAGCACATCTAATTATTGTTGAGCTTTAAAATTCCTAACTACCAGCGTGGACACACGTCGTAGCTTAGCTTGTTGACTGAGCTACAAAATAAACATGCACCAGGAGAAAAAACTGCACTGCTCATGTCTTCTCATTAGCCATAACACCTTATTAGTCAATTTAGATGCTACATTAATAGTTTCCTTGTTCGGAAAGACCACTGCCAATAAATGTCCTCTGTCGCTGGCCGGTAAACTGAAGTTAACTTGTAACTTTAGTTGGACTTTTGAAACGAAACTTCTGGTTGGTCAGCTGCAAATCAGTTCAATTACAGCACACAGATTCACACAGTTTGGCCTCTTCCCGCTTACCGCCATGTAGGGTTTGCAGCCGGCATCCATGGTCTTGGCCACGGAGTCGACCAGGTAGCCGCTGATGCCAAAGTCGCACATCTTCACCTGGCCCTGAGTGTTGATCAGCACGTTGGAGGGCTTCACATCTACAACGACAGAGAGGGAGAAGAGTTTTAGTCTGTGTGCCGACACGTGACCATTTCCTCAGTAACTGTCTTTAACGGCCACAGTCACACTCACGGAGCGGCACTGTGGTCGCTTGGTGAACGCACTTGGTGACTTTATTTTTGTGACTTGTAATCTGTCTGAGCGATGACTCAGGGCCTGATGCAACAGAAGCCACACAGTGGTCACAGAGGTTTGACACAGGACGGGTTAAACCTTTAATGACCGAGCAGTTATTGAAAGGTGAAGCTCGATTTCGACTGATTATTCATCACGTATGGCCGATTAGGTCAATTATTTATCCATTACCTTCAGCTAATTATTTAATCTATGCTGCTTGCTTGATAGTCTTCAAGCACTCTTTATGGAAATAACACCTAGTGTAGTAAATGTAACTGTTGTAGCTGACTCACTCTGTGGGTGGATTTTCTGAATCACTCCTCTGTAAGTGCCCCCCTCGCAGCTGCAGAAGTACCCCCTGAGGTACAAGTACACTTAGTTGGGGATCTCTGGTGTAATCCATCAAGAGTAAAACCAAAGTTCGTATTAAATGTGAGCGTTACATTATTGCCACATGATTAGGCTGAAAAGAAAAGGCAACATGGGTCTTATTTTTGCAGTTTTGTGCTTCGTTATCATTCAGTTATGACACAATTGTACCCACCAGCCAGTGAACATGCAAGAGAAGGTTTATAACAGGTCAACAGTTTATCAAGATGATGAAACGTCGTGGTTGCCCCAAAGGATTACATGCAGTCACTGAAGCCATGTCCCGGCTGAGGTGATGTACCGGACTGATTCCAAACGTTTTGGAAAGTATAAATCATCACATTATTGAGACCAAGTTTAAAAGTACTATACTGAGAGTATGGGTGACTTTCAAAAAGTAATCCTAGTAGTATTTTTACTTTTGGTAGTATGGCATGCACTGAACACAGATTATACTTATTTATACGTAAATATTGTCAAGAGCTTTTAGAGCTGCTCATCTGTTCGGCTCTGTGATGACCTCGAACATGTCACACTACGCTGTCATTTCATCCGCTGTTCATAACAAACAGCAGCGCAGCTTTAAATAGAGATTGATTTTAAACGCGATGACGTCACTTTGACAGAAATAAACGCAGACTTGTTGTTCACTGTAATGGATTACATGACTCATGGTCGTATCAAGAGGAACCGACGGCTGCATGGAAGAAGACGTCGAAAGTCATGTAACACGGCAGCATGTGTGAGTGGAGGGAGGTAGGAGGGGATGGAGGAAAGAAGGAAGGAAGGAAGAAAGGAAAGAGGGAAGGAAGAAATAAATGAAGGGAGCAAGAAAAAAGAAAGAAAGAAAAATAGGAAGGAAGGAAGGAGGGAGGGAAGACAGAGGAATGGAAGGAAGAAATAAATACATAAAGGAAGGAATACAGAAAGAAAGAAAGAAAGAAAGAAAGAAAGAAAGAAAGAAAGAAAGAAAGAAAGAAAGAAAGAAAGAATGGAAGAAGCAGCTCAGTGCTGTGAGTGCTGCAGCATCACAGAAGTGATATCGACTCGGGGAGCTCTAATGTTTCCTCTCAGGCTCTTACCTCGGTGTATGACTTGCAGATTGCTGTGCAGATGCTCCAAAGCTTTTACTATCTGTAATAACAAAGCCCATTAATAAGCAAATGAGAGTTACATAATGAGCATGTGTCATTAAGCTAAAATCAGCTGAGTGTTTCGCAGGAAGTATGTCACTGGGAATGAATATTTCATTGTTCATGTCGTGCAGCCAAACCCACCGAGACGGCGATCTTTCCCAGGATGTCCTCAGGGATGCTCATGCCCTTCTCGATCACCTGCTTGTAGAACTTGTCGAGGGAGGTGTCCATCAGCTCCATGCAGATCCAGACGTCACCCTGGCAACCAGACAGTCAGATTTGGAAAGGGATCAGGGAAAAGGAAAATTACAACAAACAAAAGCAACCAGGACGCGATCCAGACGGACGGGAAGCGACAGATCCTCCAGAGTTTTTTAGTCATGGCGAGGAAATCCTGAACATGCAGGAAGTTAACTGCATCCGGAAATCTTCAGAGGTGCTTGTTAGATCACACACACACACACACACACACACACACACACACACACACACACACACACACACACACACACACACACACACACACACACACCAGTGTTTTGTGTGTCTGTACATCAGTAATAGACACAGATTTAGATGATAGATATAAAAAAGACATAACAGCAGAGGAACTAAAAAAAGACACTAACCAAAAAAACGTAAAATGTTCAACATGCTTCATACTGATCAACATACACTTATTTGACTTTCATCCTTCAGTTTTAAGTTTGTACAACTCAACATAATCTTGTTTTGAGAGCAATACAAAGATATTGATTAGTTGATAACAATTTGATAACCGATTAATCCCTTTGAGTACATTTGTTTAAGAAAAAATAAGTGAATAAAATAATAAAACAGAATATCTTTGGGTTGAGGACCAAACAACAAATTGAGGACGCCATCATGGACGTTTTTCACTATTTTATCAACTGTCAACTAAACAATTAATCAACAGATTAATCCACAGTGGAAAAAATCATTAGCTCGCAGCCCTAACTTATTCTACATCTTCCTGATCCTGCTACCATCTATAGGTGTGTTACCTCTCTGAACAGGGCTCCATAGAAAGTTACGGTGTAGAAGCAGTCCACCGTCCTCATGGAGATGTCCAGGTCCATGAGCAGCCTCTTCTGCTCCTGAGTGTTCACTGTGGCCCGAATCCTCTGCAGAAGGATGACAGGAAACATGAATGTATAACGTTTGGAGCGCTTTAAGTGAAGAAGGGCAGAATATGTGTGCCGACCGAGTCAACGCCAATATACAGTCATGAGGTTTTCTCCAAGTTTCCATTTGTTAAATTCAGTGCATGTTTACCCAAACGACCTGCTTCCTCTGATGAACCGTTTCTCCTCTCTTGCACTGATTCACTCAGCTGTCAGATTTTTAACAATGAATATGAATGCTTGGAATAAAAATACGACATCTCCATCAGTACACAGCTGACATTATGATGAGTCTCCAGTGACCACTTCCCACTTCTCTGCTCTGCGTGCAGATAAATCATCGCTGGGAGGACACGGTGGCTTTGCACACAAAGAAAAACATATCTTCATGCAGAACGTTTGCCGAAATAATATGAAAGCCCAAAAAATAAGAATGTGTCAGAGAGAGAGTTTCAAAAAGGTTCAAAAGTTTCTCCTGACTCAACAACTCACAAAATTGGGGGAATTTTCAAGATGGTCTGGGGACTTTTTGCAAGAAGTAGCCTATGTTGGTCACTGTTCACTGTATTTGTAAAATGTGGCATGTTTACTGTCAAAAAAATGTTTTCTTCTTTCATAAAAACAATGACACTCTGTACAACGAAACAAACAACTTCATGTTTTGCATTCAACGCTGAACTGACAAGAAGGCGCCGACGATTTAGAATTTGTCGTAGCAAAACTTTGCCAAGTTTATTAAGTTTCTCCTCACGTAACAATCCTTAAATCATCCAATTTGTAAAGGAAGTCTGGTAATACTGGGGTAACTGGTTCTTAATGTTGCAGACTCGCCCCCTCCTCTCACCTTCACAGCCATGATCAGGCCACTGGGCACGTGCCTCATCTTGTCCACCACGCCGTACGCCCCTCGGCCGAGCTCGCCGATCTGCTCCAAGTCATCGGCCTTCACCTCGAAGTTCTGCACACGAGGAGAAGCAGTGAGGTGAGTGCAAACAAAACAAAGTGTTGAGAATGAATAGAGCTGTGATGACGGAGACTTAAGGCAGGAAGTAGGGGATTAAAATGGTGAGAACAGGTTGGTTATGAACACATACAGCTGCACTGCAGCATGTAAAGAAGCTCTGGGTTCTGGATCTCTGCACAGATGCAAGACTTCAACCTTTTTCTTTTTTTTTTTTTTACATCATTATGGAAAAAAAAGCTTTACTTTGAATTCGGGCCAGCAGAGAAAAAGCAGGCGTCTCTGCCAATGGAAAATTCCACTTATTTGATGAGTTTAAACTAAATATTTTTACTGCCTGTTGGCCAATAAAACACATTCCAGTCTGCCCGCAATCAGAAGTGTTCGATTCAGCTGTAATGTTCAGCGGGCCGTTCTTTACAGCTGACAGAGCCTTTATTAAGCTGAGAGAGAGAGAGAGAGAGAGAGAGAGAGAGAGAGAGAGAGAGAGAGAGAGAGAGAGAGAGAGAGAGAGAGAGAGAGAGAGAGAGAGAGAGAGAGAGAGAGAGAGAGAGGGACCTGACTGAACCAAAAATACACCGAGAGGAGGAAACAAAGTAAACATGAGGAGTTACATAACAGTCCGAGGTAAGATAGAGGAATATATAAAGCATGAATGAGACCGGGAGAAAGGTGCACAGATGAAAGTAAACATGTCCCCGATCCAAAGAAGAAAAGTTACCTTCTCTCCGATGGTTACACAAGCCTTCGAGTCCAAATCTCTGGGGGGTCTGAAACACAAATACAAACACACACACACACACACACACACACATACACACACATTTAATTACACACGAACAGGTTCAATTCGATTTATGAGGAGGCAATTACAGTGAAACAGAAAGTAAATGTCCAGAGGACGTCACGAGGAGCGGAGAAAATAAAAAACGTAAATTAAATGAACACTGTTACTATAGTTTGCTCTGTGTGTACTCATACTGAGTGGATGACAAACATGAAATGCAGTTAAAAGTTCAAGATAAAAATGCTGGTAAGAGGACTTTAAGTTATAAAAACTAATGAAAAGAGATAAAATGTAAATAAATAAATAAATAAATAAAAGTAATACATTTAAAAATACAATAAAATCTTTTGTTATGTTCTTTTTTATGCTCCTTTAGTATGTGTTTCCAGTTTTCATACATGATAATTTGAATTAGAAAATTCATTAAATTATAAAAATGAATTGAATCACAATAAAGAAATAAAAAAACAAGACCAATTCTAAATGTATTTTTTGTATTATGAAATAAACAGAAAAAATCGGATAAAGCGATCAGATGTATCAGGAAATTTGTAAGATGTCATAATTAATAATAATCATAATACAGATCTGAATTTAAAAAAATCATTGAAACTGAATTAAACATATCTGAACATATATAATTAACAGTGTAAATGCCTCTGGAGCCTTTATCTCCACAGACCCTGTTACAGAGATGAATGTGAGACACTTCATGTGAAGTTGGCTTGAAACCAGAACGCCTCTGCTGCTGCTGCAGGTTTCTCAATGGAGATGATTCACTTTAAGACAAACTGAACATTCAGGTTCTCTGCAGCTCAGAATCATTTCAGGCTCTGCTGCAGTCGACGAGTTAACGGGATCGAAGAACAACATGTAGAAAGAACTCTGTATGAAGACTTGTCACGTTGAAGCTGGTGATGAAAACCGTTCACTTCGACTGTTCATCTCACATGCGCAGCGCTCTGATCTGGCTCCAAATCAACCGGGTCAACAAAGGTAACAGGTGATGTGTTGAAGAGTGATGTTGAAACTTACACTGCGGCGGGAGGAGGCTGCTCAAACACCTCCTTGGAGAGCTTGAGCACCGGCTTCCTCTTACCTGGAGACACACACACAAGACACAAACATCGTCAGTACGCCATCCACATCCACGACGCGTGTTTTTGTGGGCACTCAAGCTGAAAGTTAAGATTGTGGCGCATGATAAATCTGAACGATGCTGCCGCACACTCGTTTACACGCCCCCTTTGGTGGTTGTAACCATGGTGACTTCCTCCTGCCCTGACGTCACATGCGTGGTCTCCATACAGTATTCAAGTTATCTCGATTGTTTCACGCCGCACTGTATACAGCAGAAAACCTAAACATCACACCATCAGGGAGATTTCAAAATATAGCAAGTGAATGTGGCGATACAACATGAAGACAATGCGATATTTTGATTCATTACAACATCTGGATCCTCTGACGGATAATCAAATCAGCTCATCGGCAATACTGAATCCAGTCGATTCGCATTTTCACTCAACAATTCAATAATTTCAAATTTCATTTTCTAAGCAACCAAAGCTGCTAAATGGGGAAGTTATAGTTAATCATTCACTGTTGATAAACAGTTAAATGCTTTATGAAACACTTACTAAGCAATTGTTTTTTTTATCAAGCTGCAACTGATGTTTATAAAACTTGACTAGATTAGTCATTCAACTTTCCCAGAGCTCAAGGTGACGACTCCTAATTGATTATTTTGTCCAGCTGATGGTTTAAAGTTCCTCTACACCAAATTAACGATGTTGGAAAACAGAGAAAAACAGGAAATCCATGAAAAGAGAGTAAATTGCTGCAGATTGACGTCCTCGGCTCTTTATTTAATCCCCTAATGTGAATCATCTGTGTGTGAAGCATCTGTGCGAACCTCTGCAGCGGTTCAGTCTGAGAGAAGCGAAACGCAGAAGACAGATGAGACTCCGGAGAGGACGGACGCTCTCGCTCTCTCCCGGGCAGCGGCCGAGCATACCACAAGATGAAAGCATACTTAACTTCTTAACATGGCTCAGGAGGAGAGATCAGTTGATCGGACTTCATCCTGGTCAACCTTTCACTCCTCGCTCTCCTCCAGCTATGGCAGAGTTCGCTCTGTAAACTTGATCGCATCGACCCTCTAAAGCGAGTCCACATTTCTTTTTTTTTTAAACAGATGAACTTCAATCAAACACTCAGAGCGGGTCGGTGCTACATGTCATCTTCTGCCTGTATCTGCTCTCCAGTACGATTTGGTGTCAGCACGCTGACGACTGGCAGCTTCTGTCCAGAGCTTCCAGCAGCCATCAGGCTCTTCAAAACTCCCACTGATGCAAAAATGACTCAAACTTCCTGCAGCCATCCGTCTAAACAGAGACCAACACAACACTTCTCATGTATCACATCCAGTCTGCAGCTTCTCTCCTACATTTCCTGTTGATATAGCAACTGCAGCAGCGACCGCAGCTCCATCGCATCATCGCTCACACTTACGGTGGGATGCAGCGAGTGACTCCAGATCCTGACTGAATGGAACAGGCGCTGAGAGCAGGAGGAGGAAGAGGAAGAAGAAGAAGAAGAAGAAGAAGAAGAGCGGCCCAGGTGTGCTCGCTCCATCTGAAGGTGGTGCACTGACGGTGTACCTTGTTAACAGAGCGTCACCAGCTCCTAAGGGTGTGTTCATGCGTGTGTGTGTGTGTGTGTGTATGTGTTGCCATGTCTCCGGACAGCATCTGGTTTAAACCTCCTCAGACCAGCTCGCAGCGGCTGAGGCAGTTCAGCCGAGTGAACGTACATACAGAGCTGGACACCAGGAGGAGGAGCAGCCATGTTGGATCTGACGTGTAACAATGTGTTTCTTTTTACTGTGAATGTGCTGAAACAGAAACAAAGCTTTTAAAGGACAAGTTCACGCAAAAAAATGAAAATTCGGTCATTATCTCCTCACCCTCGTGCTGATGGAAAGTCAAGTGAAGTTTCGTAGTCCGCAAAACATTTCTGGAGCTTCACGGCAAAACAGTGTTGCAGCGTTCTCCCAAACAACTAAAATCAAGTGGCTTCATACAGTTCGTCCAGCATAATCCGAGTCTCCAGAAGCACAGAGATCAAACGATTAATTTGAGAAGATGTTATTTACACCATTCTTTGAGCAGAAATCTTCACTGTAGTTGCTAAGAAGCTAAAAGTCTTGTGGGTGCATGAGCTCGACCGTTTGTCGAGGGAGTAAATAACGTCTTTTCAAAGCAAAGTGCAATCTCAGTGTTTATAGAAACTTGGATTATGCTGGACGAGCTGTATGGAGCCATTTTTAATTCAACAAAAAGTGCATAAAAACAACATAAAACACAAGAATAACTTCCTTGCGGTTGTTTGCCTCTACGTACAGGTCACGTTGCTGTTGTGCCACGGTGCTGAATAATGGCCGAATCATTTTTCATGTAAAATTGACCTTTGAACTTTTGCGTACATAATAGGTCAAAAATGTGACATTACCAAATTCAAGTCACTGATGTACTGTGATCACATGAACAGGCTGTACGGACAGACAACCTCAAAACATTTAAAATATTATGAAAAAAACACGAAATGGCTCCATGCAGGTCGTCCAGCGTAAATCAAGTCTCCAGAGACTCTGAGATAAAAGCATCAGACAGGACGCACGCCAAGGACCGGCTGATAATTGGGGCTGATATTCAGTATTTTTCCAGTTATCGGCATCCATGTCTGCAGATGAAATAAATTCAAAAGTATGCCATTTTGGCTCTGATGTAGAATCTCTTCTTTGTCTGTTGCCACCATATTGTGGTTTCACTCAGCGTCCCGCCCAGGAACACTATCTGACTGGTTACATGAGTCACAAGTTAAAGCCTATCAACACTGAGTGATCTTAGTCCGCAGAGTAACTAGAAAAGTTCCAGACATGAGGAGCCATTTTATGCTTTTCTGTCTTCAATTGCTACTTCAATTGTTTAGGAGCACGCTGCAACACTGTTTTGCTGTGAAGCTCCAGAAATGTTTATGTGGACTATGAAAAGTTCAAGGTGAGGGTGAGGAGATAATGACTGAATATAGATTTTTCTTTTTTGTCTTTTTTTTTTTTGGTTTGAACTTCTTTACAGTCACCTCACTGTGCACCGCCCTCTGATGTCATGGCCTGCTATTAAAAGTCAAAGTTATTAAAAGCTGAAGGTGTGTCTCCTCTGAAGACGCGGCGCAGAGCCAGAGGAATAACTGGAATTTCCCACATTGCTGCCTTGTGAGAAAAAAAGACAAACGCATGTCGCTGTGGACAAATCTGTCAAGCAGAAGGCTGTCCTGAGGGGATATCACTTAGACACACACACACACACACACACACACACACACGTTGAGTCCAGCGTGTCCTGGTTGTTCAAACAGTGCAGGGTGTGACGCTGCTGTGCTATGCGGCCCTCCACCGGCGAGCCTCCTGGTCTCCACTTTCCAAAGCAAGCTTTGTTGCACTAAAATGTCAGTTTGAGCCCCTCCTACATGCATTTACACAGACAACAATAGTAACTGGAAACCAACACTGTGCTAACAGCTCCATCACAGCGCACACTGAGCACACTCAGAGAGAGAACACCTGCACCGAGGCTGCACGACAGCCGCTCGCTGCCTTCATTTGTGTTCTAGAAGGAGCACTGCTGCATCAATAGCCCGAACACACTCTGACAGAGAATCACGCTGATTGGCTGACGGCAGGAATTGTTGTGTAATATGTAAAGCGAGACACAATCATGACCACCAATCGAGAGCCATTTAAATGTCTCATGTTGCCGCAACGCCGCCTATAAATGGCAACAGGAGCATGGAAACACACACAACCATCGTTTGGAGTCAACTTGTGTGTGTCACGTGATCACAACTGCACAATATGTCACAAACCTTCAGGCATCACACCTGAACGATCTGACGTGATTAAGGAAAATCAGAAAACAACCAAAAACGAATGATTGTATTTTCAGTGCTGAAATAAATAGTCGATTATTGACGCTGCATGTCAAACGTCAAGATTTGCTCCTTTTCTCTATTTTACATCATTTAAAACTTAAACGAAAATGAAGCTTGTGATGTTAATTATTCCATTAGGTGTTGCCCCAATTGAAGAAATTTGTACGGAACCGTAATCATACGTTTGAAAATAAAGATTGTTGTCCAGTGGGAGGAGCTAAGTAAGTAAGTAAACAAACTGTCGTGCTGCAGCCGGAGTCCTCCGCTGCAGCAGTGTTTTGCAACAGTGTATTCATATTTTTGGTGAACTGAACTTAATAGTGTGCAGCTAATGAATGTGAGTGTCATTAACGTGAGAGTT
Source organism: Acanthopagrus latus (assembly GCF_904848185.1). Lineage (NCBI taxonomy): Eukaryota > Metazoa > Chordata > Actinopteri > Spariformes > Sparidae > Acanthopagrus > Acanthopagrus latus. Next base: position 18,337,504 of record NC_051058.1, on the reverse strand, counting down.
GACGATGCTCATGAGTACGAGTGGGTGTTAATAAAACGTGTGTTAATCGTTAATCAGCAGTGCCGAAGAAATGTGAACATGAACGAGCACATTTGAATCTGTGTGTCCTGAACTCTGAATAAGCTGTTCCAAACCAACGTGTGTTAAATCCAAGCGGCGCCTTCAGCTCAGACCTAGCTGTGACCTAGCTTCATAACTGCATTCAAAACTTGTGACGGTAACGTGACACCGGCTGCTAAATGACGAGTGAAAGTTATGTATATCTAATGTAAATGTTCACTTTTGGTGTCAGAGAGACGAGGATTTACTTCCCCCTGAACCTGCTGTGAAACATCAACAGTTCCTCTTGTCCTGTTCTAACATTCGCTGAGATCTGATCTCACGACTAACCGACCCGGATCAGAAAACGCGGCCTTCTTTAGTGGAAGTCAATGCAGATTCCACATTAGCAGGAAAGGATTCATAAACCCTTTTTGTCCGATGATCGACTGCAAACAGAACAAAAGATTCATTTTGTGATTACAATGGAGCGACAGCATCCTTTCTCCTCCTCCACGAGAGCGTTCACTGACTGAAGAATCTGCCTGCAGTGAGATCATGAGACAAGAGGCAGCATGCTCCTCAGAGGGAAGGAGACAGCTCCAAATATTAACATGCACAACACATTTCAGTCCATGTTCATAAACACACGGGGGAGAATCTGCAGGAACACAGAGAGCTGCAGGCTCAGGTCTGTATGTAAAGTGCAGTAAGTCAGAGGTGGCGGGTATCGGTCTGCTGCATGTCGTTGGGGTGATGGATGCCATCCAGCAGCCACACATGCAAATCAAAGTGACGCGCGGCTCGAGGGCTGTTTGCAGGGCTGCACGTTGAAAAAAAAAGAAAAAAAAAAAAAACATGCCGCTGACCAAGACGAAACCACAAGGAGAGTAAAGAGAGGTGTAAGACGGAGAGAGAGGAGGTGGTGGGGGGTCGGAGGGCCGTGGATTATGTAATATGTGAGCCTGGCAGGAAGAAACACGAGTTCTGCTTTGTATCAGAACACAAAGCAACGATGGGAAAAGTGTTCAGATCTTATCTTTAAGTAAAAGAAGCAATGAGAGCTGAAATAATGAGTCGATGAATCAATAAAGACAATTAATTAACAGCTATTTTGAGAATCAATCAGTCATAATTTATGAAAAATGAAGAGTGTTGGTCAGACATTTCAAAACAGTATATTATGCATTATGAGATAAACTAAGACAGCGCTGCATTATCTTACGACAACCAGCCCTGCAGAAGATCCTCATATCTGAGAAGGCAGGAACCTCAGAACGGATCTTTCAGTGACTCAGCTCGAGGGACTGTGCTTTGTTTTCAGTCTTCGGTCTAAACGAAAGAATCCAAACACCTTTAATTAAAAAGTCTGACAAGAAGATTTCATTAAAAAATTCAGAAGACGAATCCTAAACATTCCGGTGAGCCTCTGACTTTTTATCGGGCAGCGCCACATGGGCTGTCACTCAAGCGTTTGCTGGTTCCAGCTCCTTTAATGTAAGGGTGCTCTTTTTGTCATTTATGACAGAAGATAAAGAGTCTTTTGCACATTCGTTAAATTCTTCACTGTAGCTGCTGAGCTGTAGGTGTTAGTTTGCACCGATCCCTATTTCAACGTCTTTGCAAATCAGTTTGGGATCTCTGGGTTTGGTTTGGATTGCTCTAGACGAGCTGTTTGGGCTGTTTTATTCTTTACATTTTAAAACAAGTCTCCATGTTGTTCAGTTGTTTAAGAGAACGCCGCAACTCTGTTTTGCTGTGAAGCTCCAGAAACGTTTTGCGGACTACGAAACTTCACCTGATGTCCCATCAGCATGTTGGCGCGGAGGTTTACATTAATGGGTGAACTGTTCCTTTAACATTGTGTCTGGAAAGTTTAAACTGTTATAACACTGCATCATATTTTATGCAAGTAAAAGTATAATAATGCTCTCTTAAAAGCAGTCAAGTAAAAGTACAACCTCAAGCAGGCCTGAGTACAGTTAATGTACTTCGTTACTTTCCACTGAGCTGACTGGGAAACATGATGAGCAAGCTAAAAATATCCCGTTTCAGATGTTCTCCAGATTATGTTGCATAACCCAAACACACAATTCCTTCCTTTATTCTTGCTGAGCTCAGCATCACTCTTGCATACTGTGGCAGTCAGTGTGGGTTAATTAAAAGCAGCAGTACATATCATTCCCGCTGATTTGCAGCACATGAGCTCAAGTATGCAGGGAGATGCCAGAGAGAGGCCACAGGAGATGGGTGTCTGTGCTCCCAGTTTCTGCCACACCCGATACGAGCATGCAATCAGCCTCGGCGTGCACGCGCGTCACTTTGTGAGCGGTGAAAGGAGGAAAAATAACGCTGATGGTGAGGTTTGCGGAGCAGAAAGCCTCGGTGTGTGAGGGCAGGTGACAGCCGGCCTGCCCGATAACGAGCCCTGGACGCCCCGCCGCTAACCCACACATGCACTCAGGCCGGAATTCCAACAATCCCAAGAGTTCCTCAATGGAATTCCACAGAGCCGGAGGAAGACAGATCAATCACAGACTGTGGGAGGCAGCGGACCGCAAACAAGGGACAGGAAAAGACAGCAGCAGAGAGAGCAGCACAGAGGGAGGGACGGGAGGGGAGCAGAGAGAGATTTGAAAATAACTCCAGCCAGAGCTGTCGGCTGTTTGGCCCCCTCCGACCGCTCTGGCAGGTTGTGAGACACTCTATACTTCCAAAGATGGCAGCTCCTTTAGGTTACAGCTGTTAGAAGCTCCTTTGGGAATCATGTCGTCACTGGCTCACACTACGCTTCCTGCGAGCTGGCCTCGACTTGAAAGAAAGCAGAGAGTGTCGGGTTGTTGGGCCTCAGACCAACAACACAGCCTCCACCAGATATCTGATGGGTTCATCTCTCATCGGACACTGTAGCCTGTGTCGTTACACGCTGTACTCATCGGGGCAGCAGTTTGTGGACATGTGTCACACTGTGGACCAAATCTACCACCACCCTGAACATACAGTCCCATGTGATCGACATGTCACAGCTTGACATCTTTGCTCGATGTCTGTATATGTATCATCCCTGTAAATCTGTCCTGTGTGCACAAATTCCTTGTCTGTGCCAATAAAAGTGGTTTTGAAACCAAATCATGCAATAAGGACATCACCATGCTCGACTTCCAGGGGACCAGTTTGTTGGACTTAGTTGAAGCTAGCAGCTTGGTTGCAGATTGCAACAAATGAAATATCTGTCAAACAGTAAAAAAACAAAAAAAACGAAACAAAAAAAACCCACTAGAAGTCCTTTCTAGAGCCAGTGTCTGGATTGTCTGTTCAGGGCTACCATAGAAACATGGTGGACTTAAGCTCCCTGGACGCTCCCACTCAAAGACCCCCACAGGAGGCTCCCACTCAAAGGTTTTTGAGCAGCCAAACTGTGTAATTACTATGTCAAATGTCTGCGACTAATTTCCTTTCGATTAATCTACTAATTGTTGCAGCTCCACAGAACAAATCATTTCATATCATATTACTGTTGAGCGAGTACTTGGCTGACTGGATATCCAGCACAGATAAATAATAAACAAATCATAAATACAGAAACTCCAGATCAACCCCGATCAATCAGGTGTGATTCAACAACTTTTAGATTTCCAGTTTCTATCTAAAGTGCAGATACAGATACACAGTTGTGGACTCGCTCGTCCCCATTTTCTATGTAGCATATCACTGTAAGCTGAATATCTTTGTGTTTTTGTTAATGTACATGCTTGTAGCATGTCTGTGGAACCAGAAAAGCATTAAGTCACATCCTCCATTTGAGTTTTGTGGAAATCTGTTCAGTATTATTATTATTTTTTTTTTGTAATCCTGCTGACAAACCAACCAACCAACCAACCAACCAACAAGCAAACAGACACAGGTGTAAACAAAACCTGCTTGATGGAGGCGATAAAATATTCCGCCGTGTTTTAACGGGACTCTTTTTTTTGTTTCTGCACACACACTTACAAAGACACGTGACAGAGAATGAGTTGCCAATTTACCAAAATACTTTTTCACTCCAATCACTGCTGAGGTGCTAATTGGAGCTGGCGATGAGTTGTTTTTAATTCAACACAGGCAGGAAACACAAGTGAAAAGAAAAAAAAAAAAAAAAGCCAACAGGTGTAAAAACTGCTGACGGTCGGGTAAAGTCAGCCTCAGATCGCTCTCCTGTAATTACAACAGCTTTAAAACTCAAGCTGAGAGTGCAGCCACTTTCCCAAATCACCACCTGAGCGTGGAGAGAAGCGTCGGGTTGACATACATCCAGGCAGTCATCAAAAGCAAGTGCAGTGCAGATATATTTAACGGCAGAGTAATTCTAGCCTCAATCTTTATATCATTTACAGGCAATTAAAAGCCGCCACATAAACAGAGCAGCTGCAACTCATCTGTTTTAAAGAGTGAAGGGCACATGTGGAGCAGATCAACTTTTTCGATCCATCTCGTTAAGATCGAATTACTTGCATCCTCGGTCCCGTTCTCATCACATTTCAGAGGCAAAAATTGGAAAGGCAGCTGCCGTCACGACTGTGAGGATGCTCCGGGTTGAACGGGGACGCACAAAGCACAGTAACATCTCCCGACTGCAGTTCACACTTCTGTCTGCAAACGGGACTTCCTTAAACCTCGGTTTTACTTTGCCCGGATGAGAGTCGTTTCGCAGGATGTAGCAGTTCACTCTTCCACAAGCCCTGTGCATATGGGGTGAATCTTGATTTTCGATAAAATGCACCTTTAACCTGCATTGAATCTGTTTTACATTTTAAGTGAGCATCAGGCACGTTAAACTCTGTCAACCTTGTTCTAACTAAGCGGTTCAGGTGCTGGTTCAGGGCCAGTGCCTACTCTGGAACCAGTTCTTCAGCGTTTTGACAGCCAAAGAACTGGCTGTCAGCCAGAAACTCTGGTTCCACCAACACAATGGCACCAACTGTTTTCTGGTCCAGAACAAATAACCACTTACGTCAGGAGGCTGGAGACGGGGTTATTCGTGACCATGGACGGACTAAAACTGCTTATGATCGCCGTCTTTGAAAACCAGAGCTAGTGTAACTTGTTCGGACTTATCCACAAAAGAATTAACAAAAGATTTTAACTATTTTCGCTCATCGAGGCAACAGTGGTCTGATGTCCAGCAGGTCGAACCAACTTTGAACCAACACTAACTAGAGCCCAGAATCAACACTTGGTACATGGTTTATAGGGACTGGCGTGCCTGATGCATGTTCTTGCTGGGTCGCATTTACTTCCCGTGTCTGGCCACTTGTAACTTTAAACAGATGGGGGTTTTTGTTTGTTTTTGCGGATCATTGCTGTTTCTGTCCTGTGTGGAACCAAAAGTGAACACTGACTTATTAACTGAATCCAAATTATGTTTTTCTAAACCGAGTAGTTGCTTAAGCCTAAACAAACTGCGTGGAACAACTGGGAAAGCTATAAATTCACAAAGCCTTACAGTAAAAATCCATAAACTGATTACACATAAAATCATGTGCTTCATCCTTTCATCCAACAGAACTTAGTTTATAAGTACTTAAATGCACTTTTCCAAAAGGTACAACTTTTCATAGAACGGTGAACAGTCTCACAAGGCCGGTTATCACTTTCCATGCACACAGATGTGAGATCAGATGCGCAAATTATTGAAAAATAACATGCATTCAGAGCGCGGACGATAGTGGTCGTAACGTCCTGCAAAACCAGGAAATACCAAGTTTTTAGGGAGACCCAACTGCACAGACGTCTGTGACAAAGCTGAAATAAAGGGGAATTGTTTAAACATCCTCAATATTGTTGCTTGTTCTCGCCATCAGAGAAGTTGCTGCAGTCAGAGAGCGTGCATGCTTACTCAGTCAACCCCCCCCCCGACACACCACCAGCCCGCGAGAAAAAGAGAAGTACAGTTCGTGGATCATCTGAACAATGCTCTGAACAATTCGACTGTTATTGCAGCAAAAAAAGAGCCACTACAGGCCTGGAACCGGACCAACAATTGGCTCGTCGAAACAGCAAATTTAGTATCCGTGCAGCTGAAAAAAGCAGCCTCCATTTGCATGACAAACGGGACATTTGTGCAGGGGCGCGAGGGCCGGGCCGAGGCAGCGCGGGGGGGTGGGGGACACGAGCTGGGAGGGCCGCTGTCACGCTGCCATCGACCAGCCGAGCACACTACAGCACTCAGCACAGCAAAGCACAGCACAGCGTACAATGGTGAGGGCAGAAACTGACAGGGCAGCACTCGAGACGGAGACGCAAGACTTCACATGCCTCTGTGCCAAATGATATGAGAATAGACGGAAGCCAGCAGCAGGGTGAAGTGACTTAGCTTAGTCTGGTAGGATTTACATAAAACACAGAGTGGGATGCTTATTTTAGCTTTGCAGATTTGTACTCATTTCCTTCAGTAAGTTAAACTCCACTTTTGTGTTGTGCTTTGCTCTGTGCAGTGCTGCTAAGTTACACGTAACGCAGTCTGGAACTTTTCCTGGCACCAGACAAAATGTGATTATTACACCTCGAATCATAGACTGTCGCAAGTTGGTATCGGGTTTTTGATATTGTTTTGTCGTTGTTCTATCAGATTTAATTCAAATTTTGCCAATTACAGATCATTTGATTTAGTCAAAACTCAACTAGATTTGCTTGTGTTTTGAAAATGTACTAAAATTGAAGAACTTGGGTTTCTTTTGTTAAATGAAGAAAGGTTTTCTGCAGAAACGCTTGCTTTTATTTGATCTGAAACCTGCTAGAAATGATATTTTTCAGCACAACACATACTGGCATGTCATTACACTGATATGGCTAACCTACAAGCCATATCACAGCTGTCTGTTTGCACATCACAGACAGACAAGTATAATCATAAAGAATAATTAAAGTCATTTTGCTCTCCTTTTAGCTCCTTTTTGGCCTCCACCAGCTCAGAAAAAACATCATCTGGCTCCGTAGCTGCTAAACGCTTCACGTTCTTCACCAGCTAGTTGCTAGTTTTGTCAGTCTGCTGTTTGGTGCTGAGCGGGTCGTGTAAGCTGGGTTTATTGCAGCCTTTTTAGTCCAAAAATGTTGCATGCCATAAAACAAAAACAAAGACACCAAAATGCTAAAATCTTTTCTGTGGGTTTGTCACTTTCAGCCTAGTCGCTCACATTACACAGACCACAGGTATCACGTTTCAGAGCTGCTATGTAATAATGTTCCATCTGTAATGATCTTATTGACCTCAAAGTTTCCCCAGTGTGAAAGTACAAGGGGCTGTGTCTTCTGCTCCGGCAGTGAGTGTTTGTGAAATGCACCGTCACCCTGTTCTGTGGCCTGTTGTCCTGTCAATAAAACTGCTGTTGCTCTTGTTGGAACAAGAGTAGAGTACTGAACAGACAATTACAAACCATCTTAGAATTGTAATTTGTGCGTGGGAGCATTTTGGATTCAGCACCATTGGTGGAAAGATCCTGCACAAAAGTTCGGCTGCCACTCGGTGACATTAGCTCAGTTCCTCGAGGCACAGAGAAAGAACGGAGACGCATTAATTCTACACTACTGTTTAGGATCAGGTTTCCTGGGTTGAGTTTGAATTAACTGGAAGAGATATTATTAAAACTTAGGATAACATCATCACAAAAACAAACCTAAATCAGTCTTAATTAACATGGCCATATTGGAAGCCGGGGTAGAAAGAAAGTGATTAAAAATGGGAGCAGCTAAGCTAACGTTACGAGGTAGAGGAGCTATTTAAAATTGACAAAATGCGTTTCTGAATATATTTTGAGACTAGGCTACATGGAGTTAGTCTTCATGTAACATCATCACAACAACAAATCTGAACTGACTGTTAGCATGTCGGAGCTCAACTGACGTGGTTAAACAGCGAGCAGCTAAGCCAAAATGGGTTTGACTCAAATGAATTCACAGTACGTACACATAGAAACGAAAGATTACACAATTTACGATGATAAAACACTGAACAGGCAGCGAATCCTCACAATGCACAATCCTCGATTTGACATGATTCAGCCCCTAGTTTTAAATGCCCCATTAATTGTTCAGTCCATCAGAAAACTGTATAAAAATATTCAGACGCACTTTCCAAAAAAAAAAAACAAATTCTGAATTTAACATCACATTAAGAGCAGACAAGCAGAAAATCCTCACAGATGACAAGCTGGAAGTGAGGAACGTTTGGAATTTTGTTCTTTAAAATTCCTCCAACGGGAGCTGCACAATTAATTGGAATATCATCGAAATTGCTACAGGGCCGAGTACAATGTCCAAATCACAGAAGCAGTCATGTTTTAGTGAAGGCAAAAACATGTTTGCTTGGTACAAATGAGGGTCGGTGAACCGAGGTATGAAAACAGACGATCGTAATAATGTGTACATTTGCTGATCTATTGTATAAGTGAGAGTGAGAGTCAGATAATTATCGGTTACCCCTAAAATGTCAGAAGTCACACACAAAACAAATAGAGCCAGTAAATCACGAGGGTACATGCTAACTGATGCTAACTGTAGTTGTTGTTAGCAAGGTAGCACAGTTAGCAGAGCTGGTAGCAGCAGACTGTGAGGTCAGAGCATCACCGGAGTGCTGCTTGGCACATTGGACCTGGCTACGACTAGCTAGCTGGTTAGCATGCTAGCTTCAGTATAAACACAATGCAAAGATGCACTAACATCAAAACTCTTACTGCACCTTTTAAAAACATAATAATTCAAGTTTATATTGAGTCTCGTGTTCGTCAGATTATGTCAACTGTGACATTTTCTGAGATGTTCATTGTTACGTGAAAACTTCATGCTGTTGCCAACCCAGTATAGATTCCAATTAATGCCACATCATCATAAATTATGTGAAAATTAAAACTGTGCCATGAAAATGATCAATTACACTGATCACGAAACGCATCACAAGCTTAAATTCTGTCAAAGACAACTGCAGTATGATTTTAATACCACATCTCACGACCCGAACTTAACCTATAAATCGTTTATCGGAAGAGTTGCAGATTATTTTTCTTCCTCTGGATTAAAAGAGAGGAACTGGTGTCCTCACACAGCTGCAGCTGATCCATTTCTGTGGCCTCGAGGAGCCTGACAGAGGCAATTTTGTTGCCAGCGCCATTTTGTCCTTATTTATTTGAAGTGAAAAAAGTCCAGACCCAAAACTTTGGCGAGCGAACGGCTCACCGATCCACGAATCGATCGCTCCCGTCTGCACTCGACCTGAGCACCACTCGTTTTTCTGCTTTGTGCAACATGAATGAAGGACAGCTAGAGACCTACTTCTGCTGTCAGGAGAGACCCAGCTCGACCCATTCATCTCCAAACAATAAAAAAAAAAAAGAAAAGAAAAGAAAAAAGAAAAGAAAAGAAAAGAAAAATGTGTGTGTGCATTATTCATCACAAGATGAACCGGCTGCAACAAGACGGTTCCTGTGTGTAGGTGGGTGGACAATTGACTGTAGCAGATAAACAGTGTGAGGCTGTGACCATCAGGGGCTCTCTCTCTCTCTCTCTCTCTCTCTCTCTCTCTCTCTCTCTCTCTCCTACCTGTTCACTCCTGTACAGCCTCTGACTCTCTCTGTCTCTATGTGTGTGTGTTGTGTGTGTTGTGCAATGAACCAGCCTCACTTTGGACTTCTTGGAAAACACGGTACAGGGAGGGAAAAACGCCTGAGCTGCCTCTTTCACTGCAGCTGTTTTTCCCCTCTGGTGAACTTCAGAGCTCCGTGGCTGCAGGACCCCTGTTTGCCGGCCGCACAGTGGTCGAGCCAGGGGGGGTCAAAGTGTCACATGCATGCTTTTGTTTGGCACGCCGGGGACAAAGCTGGACATCATTGGACAGGGTGGTGGTGGTGGTGGTGCTGTGGGGGGGGTTGGACGAAAGCTGCAGCTGACAGAATGGGACGCTGAGCTTCTCCCTGCTCTTGAACTCACCACCAGCAGCAGCACCACCACCACTTTAAATGCTCATTTCTATTATTAGATTTTCCATTTTCTCTCCCATAAATCTGCAGCCAGCGGAACGCTCAAAGTTGACAGCTGCAGGTTTGTCACGTCATGTCACCGAGCCGCGCACGCACCGCGCACGCACTCTCGCTATTTACCTTGAGCGGCGTGCAGCAACTCGTGCAGAGTTTATTATAAAGAGTTGCAGTGTCCTTGTCTATCTCGTGACTGTTAAAGGCGCCCTGTGCTCGACATCCAGCCTGCGCCCGCCGCTCAACAGCGTCAGTGCGAGTGAGTACAGACAGCATCGTCTTACCAGGAACTGTGCAAAGGGGAAGATCTTTAAACAGGAAATGCAACTGACCCCCTTTCTAAACCGTGTAACTTTAAAATGCACCGGCCGAGCTCGAGCTGCAGCCGTGCATGTTGCAGCCCGTGCAGCCGTGATTGCATGTCGCGAGTTGTGCACGCATCGGTGTGATATTCTTACCTCCCTTCGGCTGAGACATTTCCCCTTTGCTTTGATGAGGGGGAGGGGAAGCACAAAAGACTTTGCCTTCTTTCTCACTCCCTCCCTCCATCGCCCTCGCACTGGAGCTTCAGCGGCTTGCCTGGGTTTTTTTTTTTTTTTTTGCAACAAAGATGCAAAATACAAGCCTCGATCTTCATGCACTTGGAGCCTTTTTGCGTCCGGAGCGTGCGTGTCCGTGCAAGGAGCGCTGGTACAAGTGCACGGCCCCCGCAGCCGTCGGGAAAACAGGTAATTCTGCAATTGCACTGCAAAGAATTCTCCGCAGCACTTACATGATGGGCCAAGGCTGGCAGCTGAAAGCTCCTAACTTGGATCAGTGTGAGCCCCTGCGAGAGAACGTTCTTCCTGCTTGGAGCGCGGAGGACGCTGGGAAATGTAGTCCTGGCGGTGAAGCAGCGAACAGCAGCCAGCTTATTTATTTACTTGCGCAGCTTCTGTGCAGTAACGTTACTCTCCTGCCTTCAGGGGGGAATATTGTAGGTTCTGCTGCCGTACATGTATTTATCAGTTTAAGTATTTTGCAGATGAAGACTTCTGCAGATGGTTTTAATTCATTTAGATAAAGTAAAAGTAGAAATATAACATTAATGACACCCAAACACATATAAATATAAAAGCTGTATTGGCTCAATGTAATTCAAACATGTACATTTAAAAGTAAGTACTTCACTATATTTTTTGTAGAACATTGTAACTGTTGCTTTAAAGTGTAAGTATTGGTAAATACTGCTTCTTTATGCTAATCGAGCTAAGTAATGTTATTCTTGTAATATAGAAAATGTACTCTGTGTGTACTCCCACTGCAGCTTTAGCTATCAGACACTTCACAGACTAAGATTTTACTGTAAAAAAAAAAAAAACGAGACAGATTTATAAAATATAGAATACACAATTGAGAGAATGGTATATAACATAGGCTAGTTTAGGGAGCAGCAACAGTTCACCTGAAAAAGGAAAGTTCATTCATCTTCAAATTGACATGTGTGTAGGTGGATGATGACTGAATTTTAATTTTAAGGAGAATGTATCATTTAATCTGTAAATAATCGACAATCGCAGCTGTCTGATGAATTAACATATCACGTGTATTTATTGCAAAGTACGATTTTTCTCTATGAGATGAGGTGAAGTAAAAGTAAAACTAGCAATACTTAAAAATCATACTGAATATTTCAGTTAATACTCATTGTTACTTCATGACTCAACATAGTGTTCCTGGTTTTAAAGGCTGCAGTAAACTAACCAGACTGTTCAACTTCTTCTAATACTTATCTTTACTCAGTGAATCATTAAATACACAATACTGGTGATTTCTTGTGTTAATATTTTGGACTGATAGTCATCTCTACAGTTTTGTTGCAATATTTATGATGTATTTGATCAAAAATATTATGATATTTGATTTTGTTGTCTAGTGAGAGCGTTTATGAAGCCCTCGGCTTGTAATAAAGTACCTTAAAAAGCAGTTATTGTTGTTGTTTTTCCTCCAAGTTGTGACTTTATTATTCTGGCTTCAGCATTTACTGGCCAGAGTCTGGACAGATCCCTCCTCTACCTTTATTTATGCAGGTAAATTTCACAAATGTTCTGTGTTCAGGAATGCCTCAATCGGTTTAACAGTTACTCATTCACACGTGGAAGCTGCTCAGTACAACCACAGACTGATCAGTAGAGCGGCTGAGCTTGAGGCACCTCAGTGGTGGTAATGAGGGAGTGGGAAGCGCTGCCTTCCACTTCCTCCACACAGATTTATCCTGCTGGTCCAGGGATTAAACCAGCAACCCTCCTATTACAAGCGTGCCTCTCTAAACTTTAAGTCAACCCGAGGAAAAACAGGATTTTCTGATAAGTTTTCCTTCCCTGTATCGACTGTGTAGGGATAGAGTGTGTCTTTGGATTACATCAGATTATAAAGATTTCTGAGACAAACTCTTGAATACATGCAAAGTGTGTGAAGTGATGACAACATGAACTCACGCGACAAAAAAAGGACAATTTTCATTTCACTTTTAAAACGTCAGTAAAAATCTTTATTACGAGGTAACGCTGATTAATGCAACCGTGAATCTAGGTAATCAATGACATCAATGAACTAATGACAACGTACGCTGACACCTACTGTGGTGTGGAGGCTTACAGGAGCGGCGTTGTGGATACACGACGACTAAAGTAAAAGAAAAACATATAGATGTGAGGGGCTGAATGACAACTGTGACCCCTTCATTGTAACTGGGGTGTAATAGCACCAATATTTAAGAACAAGACAAAGACAATGTGGCAGGAAGCATGAAAGGTAAAGCTGGTGATGAGCTACATTTTCTTGTAGTCCACAAATCCCTTGAAAACACCCAAAAAGTCTTAACTGGCTATGAAGGAGTCTCCGCTGAATACTGACACCTCTTTATGACCTGTATATGCAAACAAGAACATCAGCAAGAAGATTGGCTATTTCTGTATTCTTGATATCAACAGTCTGATTTATTGGGGTTAATTCATAAAATTAAAACTATTTTTACGGTGGAGTCTCACAGGCTGAGGAAAGCAGCTGCTCTGTAGTCTGCTGGTACCGCAATAAAACAGAGTTTACTTTGTTTCAGCATTGTCATCTTTAATCCAAAGGCACCTCCAGGATCAATGAAAAATGAAAGTGTAGTAGCTTTAAACGTCAGTGTTGCAACTTTACTCAAATACCCAAAAGCTTTGGATTCCTTGCAGGTCTTGGGAATAACACCACTGGATCAGGAGTTGGGATTGTTTATCTGCTTGGCAGTCTGGTGGTATGACACTAAAACAAAATTTACTGAAGAAAAATAGCTTCAAAAATATTCTTTTCTTTCCTATATTTTCTGCACAAGGTAGCAGATCAAGAATCTTTCCTGCAGGGGGGCCGTTGCCCTAGTACCACTTTTGTCCACAGGGGCCGCCAGAATCAAAAATAGATGACTTCACCTGCGCTCAGTCATTTCTTAAGTCGGACACTGTAGTTTTTTGCTTAAGACTGGGAACAGGTAGGTAACTGTCCTGGAGGGTTAGGATGAGGGGCTCAGTGGAAGATAGCCCAGGACTGGGTGATGGTTTGGAGGCTCTGGGTTAGCGTTTAGAGGGCTGAGAAACCTGTCTGGTCCTTCAGAGAATAGTTGGTCTTTGTAGTGTTTTCATGGAACAATGGAGCTCTCTGGTTCTATGCGATTTGTTGACAGTAATGAAAATATAGAACAGCACCAGAGTTTACCTTTAAGAAACATGTCATAATAATGATTTTACACTCAGCAGGATTTACAAAATGCTCTCAGACAGTCACATGTTAGTTGCCCAATGAAAACAGCAGTTGAGACATCACACCCGAGGAGGATTCAGATCTACGTCCCCGTGATGTGATATGAGTGAGATGTTGCTTCAGACGGTTGGATTGTGTGCGGTGATGTGGAGGGTTCAGTTCTTGGCACTAATGAGGGTTTGGTACAGTGGCTTCACCACAATATGGAGGAAGAGGGAGCTGTCGATGAGATATTCCGACGTCCGGCGGTACAGATCAGCTTCGGCCAAGAAGTCACCGTTCTCCTCCGTGCTCTGGTGGAAGTTGTAGACGTGTTTCACCACCACCTTCCCCTGCTGCTGAGCCATCACCAGCACCGTCTTCTGGAAGTTCACCCCAGCGAAGTCTGCGCTGGACGTGGCCGGTGTGATGATGATGCGAGGGCGCCCTCCTTCCACACGTGTTGGCTGCATGGCGCCCGTCTCCGTGTACATCGGCCTCATGCTGAGGGGTAACCAGCGTGGCGAGAAGAGGGCGTTCCAGGTCACGCGTTTGCTGGAGTCGTGGCCGCTGGGTCCCAGTTGTGTCTGGAAGCTGGTGCTGCGGTCGTCCCGCGTGGGGTTGTTGATGATCCAGGGCGACCCCCACATGGAAGACAGGTAGTTCCTGGGCATGAAGAGGCTGCAGTTGACGTCAAAGAACTTGGCCATGTGCAGCGGCGATGCAGAGTGGAACTGGTAGGACATGTACAGTAGATCTCGCACAGACTCCTGATAGCGAGCCAGGACTGCTGACTGCGTCTGCAGGCGGAAGAGCTCCCGCGGGGGCATCATGGCATAACGGACAGCTCTCAAAGCGTTCTCCGCTGTCAGACCGTCCGGCTCGTTCTGGATGATCCAGGCCTCCAGCGCTGCAAAGAGCTCCATCTCGCTCTGCAGGATGAGGTCGGAGCGCCTCAGCAGCGACATGAGCAGCTGGCTGCTGATGGTCACCCACTCGCCGCTCTGCAGCACCGACGACAGGTTCCAGGCCATGTACTGCAGGCAGCTGTCCCTCAGAGTCACGTCCCCGGCCTGCAGGGCATACTCGTACCAGCCCGCCACGTGGCCAGACGAGGAGTCCCGGGCCAGATTCTGGGTCATGTACTGGGTGATGCCCTGCTGGAGACCTGTCACCTGGTATTTAGAGGCCAGCTTGTGTAAAGGTGTCGCCTGGTCCAGACGCAGAGAAATCTCTCCACAGTACAGATACCTGCTCGGAGAGAGAGGGAGAGGAGGTTGGATGTTGGGTTAGGGCGTTTTAAATAGAACATGCACCTTGTTTCTACTTTAACAGATGAAATGAACAGATATGACAATAAATATTTTTCTAACGTATAGACTCATTATTATAAAGCTGTAATAAGTTAGTTTTGACCACTAGGGGTCAAAGGAACACCACCATAGAAAGTTGTTATAGGTGCTAACTGTGAACTGTAGTTTATTTCTAAAAGCTAAGCTAAAGCTAAGCTAATCCCCCTCAGTTAGAAATATAAGGTTACAACATATCTGTGATGTTTTTAGAGATGTGCAATGCCAATATTTATCCGGCAGCTGGGTTTAATTAACTGTAAAGGCAATATGACTTGGGTGATAATTCTCTAAGTTTTTTTCCTCAGCCCTTTGAGAGTACACAGTCATTGATCTGTTGCTTATATGAAAATATTGATTAGTGCAGAGTTGTGTTTCTCCCTTCTCTAGCAACCTTCAAGAAGCTCCTCACAGAAAAGTTGCAGGGGGAAAAACAATCTTATCTCCTGTGAAAAGCTTCAGATTATGTTGTGCACAAGAAGATTTCATCACTCTAGTTCATTCTTTGGTCAACCTCATTAACATTTTAGATAAAAATAGATTTTTATCATCGATCGCCTTTGCACTGCAGGCTCCACAGTGTCTTGCTGCTACACCACAGGAGCTGCTATTGAGCAACCCAGCAGTTCACTGATTGATCACTTTGTTTTACGACAAACTCATCATTGATTGTTTGTCTCAGATGGAGGGCTGCGGTGCACAGTTCACCCCTCTAGAGGGCGTGATAACTCAATCAAACTGCTAAGTGTGACATCCACTCATATAGAGATGAGAGCTTCGCCTCCTCCCGTCTCATCACCTGATGAACTTGTCAAACACAGCGGCACAGTCAGAGTTCTCCTTCAGGACCAGTGTGCTGCTGTTGCGGCTCAGCAGCATCTCCTCGAACACGGGGCTCTGCAGGGAGAGCACCAGCGAGTGAGCCTGGATCACCTTCACCTCGTCGGCGTTGGGCGTCTCCACCCTGAGAGACACATCGCTGCCGTTCCCCTGAACCAGCAGGGCCTCCAGACGCTGCACCACGGTCAGGGAGTGGGTGATGGTGTCCCCGCTGCTGCTGCTGCTGCTGCTGCTGCCACCTCCATCCTGGGCCGGGTCGACCCTCAGCATGCCTGATGGAGAGTACATTTGCCGTAAACAGCAAAACATAAATACTAACCTTTCTCAGTGGATTGCACAGAAGTTGCATGTCAGTCATTTTATCGGGGCAGATTGTGGGTCAGTATTATCCAAATCCATGCCATTGATCAGCCCAGCTGCTCTCGCTGTCTGGATAATGAGAGACACTGGGTCACGTTTAATTAAAGCTTTGTCTCGGCTGAGGCGGTTGTAGCACTCCACCCCTCCTCCACCTCCTCCCCTGCTGGGATCCGAGCCCTGATACATATTAGCGGAGTGTGGTTCCGCTTTCTGATTCATGATTAATAACTGGCACTTCCTTTCCAACTGATAAAAACAGAACCCGGCACGGTTGTGATGTTTCCTTTAAAGCACAGCCTTGACTACAGATTGTGGCGCAGCCTGTTGTCATAGCAGTAGGTCGTCAGTCAAAGCTCTGATTTGCTTTCACTGAGGTCTAAATCCCAGGGAGGGAGAAAAATGTTGTCATATTTCGAGAGTACATTTGTAGTATTTTGGGAAATTGTGTCATGGTAAACAGTCTGTTGGCTTTTACATGTCAGATCCAGGATGTTTCTGGACCTTTGAGGACCTTTTTAGGGAAAGAATTTGCATCGGAGGAGGACCGAATTTTATGCAGTAACATAAAAAGGAATAGTTCATCCAAAAATAAAAATCATTTTTTTTCCCCTCATGCGGATGGAAAGTCAGGTGTAGATTCATAGTCCACAAAACATTTTTGGAGCTTCACAGCAAAACAGTGTTCTAGCATTCTCCAAAACAATTGTAGTATGAAGATTTGTTTTAAAAGGGAGAAGAAGTAAACATGAATGGCTCCATCCAGCTCATATGGGTTAATCCAATCCATTCATTTGAAAAGACGTTATTTACATCCTGAAATCTTCACTGTAGCTGCCAAGCTAAAAGCATTAGTGCACTAATTTCTGGAGACTTGGATTAACCCAGAGTAGCTGTATGGAGCCATTTTGTGCCCATCTACTTCAGCTTTCTATAAGGACATGAGGATGCTGCAACTCTGTTTTGCTGCAAAGCTCCAGAACTGTTTTGTGGACTACGTAGGATCACCTGACTCTCCATCAGTCATGTTTGGGTGAACAGTTCGTATAATATTACTGCGTTCAACATTCAACACCCACCACATGTAAATCATTTTTGTACTGCCTCTAATACACTGCTTACTGGTGAAAGCAACAAATCCAGGTTATCTATGTCACATAAAAGCTGCCTGTAAAAGCCAAAGTGGTGAATTTCTGAATCAAATCTATCGTCAAATGGACAAAATCAGAAAAATGCTGGATATTGGATCTGATGATCGGCCAGGCTGACGATCAGCGGTCACATAGAAATCAGTATATACATAAATGTAAAGATATGCATAATATACATTTACTTGTTGATACCTTTGCACATTCATTGTCAAGAAATCACTTTTAGTACTTCAAGTAATTCTGATACCTTCTTGATTTTAGAGACCCCTGTGGACAAACGTAGGAGTGTTTTAACCATCAAACTCACAAACTGTAATGCTAAAAATTAAATTATCTAAAAAAAAATCTCCTTCTTCTTTTTAACTGGCTAACGTACTACTCACAGTAACTTTGTCTAAGAAAGTGTAAACACAGTGACCCCCTGGCAGATGTGAAGAAAAACTAAATAGAAAATGTCCAGTCTTGTCCCTGATTTGTTTGCTTATGTAGGTCAGGTAGAGGCTTCAGTAATAAACTGAGACTGTTTCATTTACAGTTAAAAACTCTCTGTAGTGGCTTCACGCATTGTTCATGTGTGCGACTTGTGTTTCAACCTGCTAATCTTTACTTTTACCCAAGAATGACTTTTGGGTTCTTTCTACAACACTGATAGATCGTCTTTTTCAGTAATTTGGGTGAGCTGAGCCTTTAAAAGCAACTACTGGAACATATTTTCTATGTAGAGAAATCCATCTATAATTACTATTATTAGTTTAAAAAAAAAGCCAAATCAAACTCTCATTTGCAAGGTCGCCTCTGGCCTACACGCTCCATCCTCATCATATATCCCATGACACTCAAATCTAAACTAATTCAGACTAATTCAAATTATCCAACGCCATCCTGTGTACCTGCAGCAGCTGCTCCCAGGTGCAGGCACAGAGCCACCAGCAGCACCCTGACGTCTTGTTGCACCATCTTTTTCTTCTTCTGCGCGTCCTCACTGCGTCTGTACGTCCGTCTGCTGTGGAGGACGAGGGGGTCTGTGTCCTGAATGTGGGACAGGGGTTCTCCTCCACACATCCGGCCCACCAAGCACACCCACACACTGAACTTCATCGATCGGTGGGTGGGAACAAGCCTGGGCTGCTGATTCTGACTTTCCTATCCTTGGGTATTAACGCTTGCATGACATTGATTGATGGAGGCTGAGTAAAAAACACTGATATTTGGCGTGAGAATGATTCTGTGCAAAAGCAGTCTTCATCAACAGGTTTATTCGAGTTGTTTCAGCTGTTTTGATCGATGATACCTGCAAGAGCTGAGGCAGGATAATGAGCTAACAGTGTTAAGTATTAATCAGTGGCTACAGACTCCACATGCAGTTATGTGTGTCAGTGTGTTCACCCAGTTCAGCTCATGCGTGACACAGCAACACAAGCAATTTATTCACAGCTTCGGGCCACAGCATCACATCAGGGGGCAGTAAGTTATACGATCAATATTCCTCTGTTGATCATTCTGGAGTCGAACGCTCAACAGTTTATTGCAAATATGCAAATTCACAGAGCAAAGAGTCAGTGAGGACGACTCCTCAGCTGACATCCGTCCTGTCCTGTGTGTGATGTGTGTTGACGGTGTCATGTCAGAGTGTGTGTGATCACGTGTGTCAGAGTCGATGGTGATCCCGCGGGACGGGTTCTCCTCTCCCGGTCTGACTCTGGGTGGAAATATGCCACCGTGTCTGGCTGTGAGCCAACAGGTCAGTCGCACAGTGTGCAGAGACTCTCTTCACTTAAAGGAGCAGTTCCCCCCAAAATAAGAAGATTCAGTCATTATCTCCTCACACTCATGCCAGTGGAAAGTCAGGTGAAGTTTCATAGTCCACACCTACAATTAGATTGAATTTAAGAATACTGACAGTGTATTACAAAGGACATGAACATGAATATATTCTCTGTAATTACAGCAAATACACTAAATTACCACCTAAAGTATTGTTGAATTACTATATTTTAGTACATTAACACATTTAATGACATCTATTTTGAAGGATTTTTTTTTTAAATACAACTTAACTTAAGCATAAAAGTAAAAGTTTACTTGCACAAAGGTTTCTACACTTAAACTATAGGATAAATACAAGCTCGGCCACACATCGAGGGTGTAAATAACAACTTCTCAAATCAGTTTTGGATCTCAGGGTTGTCTGGAGATTTGTAATTTTAGGTGAAACTGTTCTTTAGCTTTAAAAAAGTCAAATGTGACATTTACAGCAACACATTCGGAAGTGAGAGTTGCTCAGCGTCGGTGGTTTGAACTTCTGGCCTTTTACTTCCTTTAATGTTTATTTCACACAACTTACAAAGAAACACATATTTGCTTCTTTTACTCCTGGGAGTAATGAATCGTGATAGTTTTGCTTTTATGTGTCCAGATTTTTAGATATATGTGACATTTCTTCCAACAAGAGTGGGCGGAATTTAATATGTGGCGCTCACAGGATTTTGTAATTCAATTCCAATTCAGTCTTCAGTGGAACGATTGAAACTGTCAGAATCTCTGATATCTCAAAACATTCATACATAAAACCAAAAACATCTGCCTGACTACATTTTATGAGATGTTGGTGAATAAATGTCTTTGTTATCTGTGTGAACTCACCCTTTAATATTCTGGTGATGCTGTGTCATGTCCATGCCTGTGTGTGTGTGTGTGTGTGTGTGTGTGTGTGTGTGTGTGTGTGTGTGTGTGTGTGTGTGTGTGTGTGTGTGTGTGTGTGTGTTTCACCACCTCGTCAAAGACAAGGGTTCATCATCCATCTGTAAAGACACTCACAGCTGTATTAACATGTCACGTCCACTGGAGGGCAGACAGGCTGCATGTCAGCAGCATCAGAGTCCAGCAGATCAACTGTGTTTGAGACAGATCGCAGCTCTTCACTCACAAGCATGTGGAAACTAAAGTGAGAACACATTTTTTAATATTATATTGCAGTGTGAAAGTGAGATAACAACAGGATGTGATCATAAAACAATCTGAAAAAGTTTGTTATATTCATGCAAACACATTGTAGTTACATTAGAGTTGGTGAATGTGCTAACTACATAAAACAGCTATGAATATAAGTATCTGAGTAAAAAAAAGGGGGGGGCGGAGGAAATAGAAAGGACAGAAATATTTTTAATGAATAAAGGATATATAGCTAAATGAATGAATACAGATCAAAGGTTGGATTAATAGCAGCCAACAGTCCAAGTCCAAACTTTCTTCTGATAACATTCAATAAACAATATTCAATAATAAAATGTGCAGGTTTGGTGAGAGAGCAGCAAAACAAAACAAAACAAAAAAAACAAACAATTAAACACACAAACTAATCAAAGATTCTCAATCTGACTGTCGCCTGCTCCAACATAACAAAAAAGCACTTTTCAAAGCACATTTATAAAACTGCACTCTAAGTCTTGAGATTTGTATTTCTTTATTCATTTATCTTTTTCAAATCAATAAAAACCAAGACACCTCTGGGACCATTCTTTAGTTTTCCTCTTTTTTTGCACGAACAAGCTCCACATCATTTTCTCTCTCGCTGAACCTTTCGTGGACTTTACTCACCGATATCTTGGCAGTGTTGCGTCTTTATCTGAGAAGAGTTTAATCCTCAGTCATTTTGTTAATGCTTTGTTAATTGTTTCGTCCATTTCAGACTGAAAGCTGAATGACGCTCTGTAATCTCATGAAATGAATACCGAGGGCGTAATCACATAAAAACCATTCGAGCTTGTTTGTTTTACCAGAAACAGTCAAGTCCAGGTTTTAACTGAGTGAATGATGAAGCATCAGCGCCAGAGACTCACTGCTCTGGTATGATTCGACACAATAATGATGAAATATGGCATCAGATGATGAGATAACCTCATGATATTTCATGGCAGATGCAGAGTTTCTGCAATTAACGTGAAAGACCATTCAAACAATCCAGAGTAACACAGGGGAGAACGGTGTCGAGCTGGTTGAGGTAATGTTCGCACATTCGTCGTAGTGAAACCACGAGACGCCGGGATGTTTTTCAGCTGCGATAGTGGCAAAAAAGCAAGATCTTCTGACAAGACCGCGAGACATTTTCCATCTGAGTTTGTTGCGAGAGAACCAGGTGTTTTACGCCGAAACATGATCTTGACTTCGTCCTTACGCCTCCTGTCTTCTTCATATTCTGTATACGCCCCCTTGTCCTCTAGAAGATCTAAAATAAAGCAACGACAGGAGTGTGGATTTTTTTTTAGCACAGCATTGTTATAACTTCAAAATAACTTGAAAATATGACATAAAGAAACGTGTAGTTAAAGGTAAAAGACTACAGAAAACATAATAAGTGTACAGCAAGTGTATAAATACAACTAAGGGAAAGCAAATCTGTACGCTTTGAGGAACAAAAACACCACGTTTACAACTGTGCTGAGTTTCTACTTTAAAAACAAGATTCTGAGATTTCAGACAGAGAGCATGAAGTCATGATGATTGTGCCCGATCGGAGATAAGATAACTGTGTTGGTCTGGGGAGATGCTCATGTTTCAGCCACGGAGCCTCTGATTGGTTGAAAGCCGCACAGAGTGACAGTTTGGAGAGCTGAGGTTATGGCCGCCGTCCAGACTGAGGTGACCTGACAGAGGAGCTCTGCCTCGGCATCACTTTATCTCCCTGCAGCAGCAGCAGCAGCAGCTCCATTAGCTCTTCCTTTCTCTTTTTTTTTTTTTCAGTCACTCTGCATAGAGAAGATTTGTTTTTCACCGCCGGCTGTTTTCTGAAGGACGAGCTGAATGTAGGGCAACCAGAAGCTGACTGTTAATCTGGGCTGCCGATTGATTATGCAGGCGTGAAATTGGCTCCATGAGTTATTGGTCCTCTGCACAGATGATCATTGCATATTCAATTAAAACATCCTGGTGTGAATCTGCAGTGGCACGTTGTCAGAGGTGGCAGGCCAATAAGTACATTTACTCACATTTATGGCAAGAGTACTTCTTTAAAACAGGTGCACTAATTAAAGTATGCATTACTCTTTACTGCTCACTATGCCCATCGTCATGCTCTACCTTTATTTTCAACCTAATCACAAGAATAAATTTTGGCAAAGTTAAATCTTGATGTTTCTTTAGCTTCAACTTTCATTTTTTCTCTAGAAAAGATCATGTTCTGGTCACCAAAAACCACAGCTGCTGATGGTGGCCCCCCAACTTCCCGACAGAAGTGTCAGTTCTTTGTTGCCACGATCACGGCGGAAAATTGTGCCAAAGTTGAAACTGCAGTTGCTGGATTGGCGGCCTTTCTCGCCTGTAACAATGCTACTGTCGCCTCCGCCTCCACTTGTGATGAAAGTCAGCTAATAAAACTGTGACGTGACAAGTTTTGGGGAAATCCTGATTTTCCTGGTAGAAATATCAGTTGTTCCTGGCAGAGTTTGTGGTGCCCGGCCGTTGTTCTGCAAGCTCATTGGTCTGACTCCCTGTGTCATTTATTCTGTGAAGACTCTACTCTGCCTCTGATTGGCAGGTGGGGTTTTTGAACAGTGGGCGGTGGCTGAGATCTGCTAACACAAACCAACAAAGTTAATTCAGTGATTCAATCAAATCGTCCTGTCTGGTTCAGTTTTAAATGTTTCTGGCTATATACGTTACAAGACATCGGTGCCAACCAGGAAAACACACTGATGCTAAAGCTGACAGGCTTCATTGTTCTTGTGCTTCACGGCACTTTTGAAGGTACAAATTAAAGAGTCACAAAAACTTTCTTTTTAAGGAAACGTGCTGCCTCTGCGACACGCTCTGGGAAGTTGATTCATGTCCATAAAAGGAAGATTTCTGTCAACCGTGGTGATGAATATGAACTGCTGAATCACTCTCATAAATCAGAAAACATGAGGCATTAATCCGGCGTGAGCATTTTTTATTCCCTCCACATCACCTGCACCAAGTCTAACAGGTCTGATCGACGACGAGTCACGATCGTCGATGGCTGAGGTTCATTGACAGCTCGAGTGACCCCCGCTGTAGCGCGAAGTCAGAGGTATAACACTGTACATCGAATAAACACATTAAAATGATCTGCAGCTGCAGGGTGAAGGAAGCCAAGCTGAGTGGAAGCGAGCTCACGTAGGCCTCGGGTTTGTAAATGGTTTGTCAACAGCTGGAACCAACGGATGAATTGCTTTTTCAAATCTGCTCCGTTTAGTCTCCTGTTTGCTTTGGAGCTGCGCTATCGTCAACAAATTTGCAGCCGTGAGACAAGTTTTCTCGAAGGGGTTTAGCTAAATTAAGGACACATTTGTCTTGTACAAAACAACAACTCGGCTCCCAGGTCCACTGATCTTATTTCCTCGCTGGTAATTGCGTTAAGTTTCAACTGCTGTTCAGAATACATACGAGAAATTAGGAAGCTGCGGCTGCTGGACGTCGTTAGTCTTTGGTCGCTGCCTGCTGTCTGTGTGTGTGTGTGTGTGTGTGTGTGTGTGTGTGTGTTTACTCGTGCTAATCGTGTTGTAAGCACATAATTCATACACACACACATCGCAGGGACGCATCTTCTGTTCGGGGACAAGAAGTTGGACCCCACAAAGGACCAAGATTTTACGGCTGATCCCTCTGAGACCTCGGTGAAGCTGATGCAGACGGCAGCCAACACCAACAATCTGTCCCATCAACATGCTAAATATTGTCTTTTCTAACAGTTGTAGAGATTTTTCATTTTGTTAATTTATGTTATGCGGCAACACAACTGTCATAAATACAAATCCCAGGTTTCAATCACAATCTGTCAGATGTATTTGTGCTAAGCTAAGCTAACCAGCTGCCGACGTTAGCTTAAAACATACAGTTGTGTGGATCTTCTAATCTGACCTTTGGGAATAAAGTTTAAATAATGTGTTGGTTGTATGTCGTGTGTAGACTGTGTTTCATAAATGATCTGTCAACTCCGGTGATGTAACACAGACCTTGAACTTAAACGGATCCGTGTTGATTACGTGAGTTTCTTGGAGAAACAACAGAACCGGAGGGCCGTTGGAGAAAACTTTGAAACAGGGGAGCAACCGTGAAAATCGGGAGTGCTGGCAGGTTTGATGATTACTAAGCTGTCAGCACCATATGGTGGTCCTCTTCATCATCATCATCATCATCATCATCATCATCAGTGGGTGCAGCGAGCTGCTTCTTCCAAGGTCAACAGTGAACCTTCAAGCTGTGCTTTCTCCAAAGATTTAGTACCTCTTCTTCTTCTTCTTCTTTGTTGTCCAAAAGCTCCCCGTTTTTCACCGTGCATTGAATTGTGGGACAGATTCTACCTGCAACAAACTCAAAAATCAAGTATTAATTCTTTAGGATGCATAACAACAGTTCACAGTATACTTTCAGCCATGCCTGGGTGAAATATCCCAACACTAACAGAATAGATTGGCACTCAGGGTTTGCACTGCTAACCAAGCTAACTAGACATGTGTGGCTTTGAGAGGGCATGCCTCAGCAGCTATTGTCTAGATTACTATGAAATTTGATTAACACGTTCCTGCCCACATCACGAGGAATGAAGTAGCTTTGTAGATCCTAAATTAGCTTTAGAATTAAGCAGTTTGCAAGCGGGACAGATTTAAATCCACTGTATTGTCTCTCTGTGAGGTTCAATTGGCTGTTAGCATCTTAAAGTCACATTAAACCTGTAATATCTTTGTTTTACAGCACTTTGAGCTGTATTTTGTTGCATGAGAAGTGCTAACAAATAACATTTATTATTATTATCAGTAAATGTGCAGTCAGAGAGATAATATTTACAATGTTAAAGGTGCAATATGTCAGATCTTCAGTTGACTGAAATTATCAACAGAATGTGAAGAAATAACAGTTTTACAATGACCTCTCTGTGTTGTGTTGCAGAGACATCTCCTGATGTTAGCATGCTAACCAGTTAGCCCTTGCCGGTCCGGACAAAACCAACACTCCTCTATTGCTCCGAGCTCCCAGCCTGGACCACTAGATGCACTGCTAACCAAGCTATCTAGCTAACGTCAGCTCCAGTTACAGTCTGGCAATATACTTGTTTTGAGTTTGACTGCAACAGCTGACAAGTTTTTGCATATTGCACTTTTAATACGTAATGATACAAATTTTAAAGTATTTATTTGATGAAAATCTTTCATAACTTCATAAATAAGGTGTCCTCAGGGGGAAATACGGTCCCGAAAAAAACGTCTGAAGAAAGAGGTGGCTTCTTAGGAGGGTCCTGCAAATAGAAAAACATTAAAACCGTATAGTTTATTCAGTTTATTTAATAAAAAAATCAATAACCAATAATAATCAATGAAGATGTTTCGTTTAAGATAAGAAAAAATCCTCCCCTAAACTACACAGTACATCTTTAATATTACCTGTTACAATGATACAGTGGATTTCTTTTATTCTGGTGCAATACAGAGCACACTATGGCAATTAGCTCCTAATAAATACAGTATGTTGTGATGAGATCTGGACACTGCATCGCTCTGCACACTGACACATTTTTGTATATTTATTTTGTCTCTTTTCCAGAAAGTGAATATGAAACTTGGAACGCAGCCTGAGACAAATTTCCACTTTTATTTCCTGTCAGACTGAACGTAGCTTTCCACCAGTTTTTCCTCCTTTCTCTCTCTCTCTCTCTCTCTCTCTCTCTCTCTCTCTATGTCTTCTGATCTCCTCCCTCATTCACCTCATCAATCCCTCCCTCCCTCCCCTCCCTCACCCTCCCCACGTTTACACTCCCCTCCGCCTCATTTCTCCCCTCTCCCTCTGCTCACTCGTTGCAGTGATGTACTGGCTGCCTGGACTCCACTTCTCCTTCTCCTCCTCCTTCTCCTCTTCTTCCTCCTCTTCTCCATCCGGCGGCGATGTCGGGGGCTCTGTAGGAGCCTCTGGGGGAGCAACGGCGCAGAGGAGCGGCTGTGTCGCAGGTGGAGAGTCGAGTGACAACTGGATGTGAAGGTAAGAGTGAGAGGGGCGAACAAAGCCAAAGAAAACTCTGCTGCATCATGACTTCATGCTCTGTTGGGGAAATGATGCTGTTTCTTGTACAGTCAGTTACTGATCATGGACTTCAGATGTTGGTGCAAGAACAAGTTATTTAAGGAAGCTAGAAATGAGCCTGGATTCACTCACTTCAGTTGTTTCATAATAGACACTGTCCTGAAGTGGAATATTACACTCACTCTCATGGCGATGGAAGACAGAATCCAGAAGTTCATTTTGACACCAGAAAGTCTATAAAAGTATGATGACAAATGTGTTTTTTTTTTCTCGGAGGAGTCAGGAGTTGAAATAAAAAGAAGACACTCCAAGTGAGTTCTGTTACAGGAATAGTTCACCAAGTTCCACGCTGATGGAAAGTCAGGTGAAATTTCAGAGTCCTCAAAACATTTTTAGTCTTCAAAACAGTGTAAAGTAACTGGATACTTGTTTAAATAGAAAAAAAAACAACAACAGCCAGAAAACAAAAACATCAGATGGCTCCATGCAGCTTTTCTGGCATTATCCAGGTCTCTGGAAGACCTGAGATCCCAAATTTATTCGAGAAGACGGTATTTACACCCTTGTTTTCCAACAAGCTTTTAAAGATTTTAGATTAAATCTCATAAAACAGTTTCAATTGTTTGATTGGAGCAGTTTTTAAAACAACATGTTCACCCCTTTAATTTTGTCTGGAACAAACATATATGATTCAACGCGATCATTTTGCTAATCTTGTTACATTTGGACAGTTTCTCAGTTATTTATTCTAAGCTAAGCTAACCAGCTGGTGGCATTAGCTTAAAATTTTTCATATCGGCATGACAGTTGTGTGGGTTTTCTTATCTAATCCTTCATGAAGATGGCAAATTAATGTTCTTTCTTTCAGAGAGGGAATAAAAGGGTCAAAGATACAGTACATGTGAAGCTATGTGATGTAACTTAAGCTACTTAAGAAAAGATCAGGGTTCAAGAGTTTAAAACCTGTTTAAATTTCTTCTTTCATGGATCAGTTTGGGATCTTCCAGAGACTTGTTTTATACTGAAATGAGCTGTATGGATATTCATTTTTGATTGAACTTTTCTTTTTTTTTAGGATTCGCTTGAAGTGTTTTCTTGTTTTTTCACCCCCTTGATTTTCTAAGAAAGAAACATTCGTCATCATCTCAGTCTGTATTTTCTGGTGCCAGAATGCTTCTGGACTCTGTCTTCCTAACAACGCTGACCACAGGTCAGGGTTTTGGCCTCGGGAAAGAAATTCTAACATCAGCTCTCGATCTGCACGATGATTTATCCGAAGCCGGATTCTTGTGTTTCCTGTCGGCCATCGATTTCCCGTTTGAGCCGCATTAAGACGTTTCAAGCACCTGTTCTCCTCCAAGATGAAAACCTACAGCAGCTCTCACTCTCCTCAGAAACGTTTCCTCCTCGCTCTCATGTGAACAGCAATATGTTTGCTGTGCTGTTGTGCTGCCAGTCCTGTTGTTTCAGGTGCACCGTCTCTTGATGAATAATTAAGAGGGCTCAGTGGAACAGAGATAAAGTTCAGCCGAGCTTCCTGGGCACTGAGCCCCCCTGCAGAGCTGCATCCTATGGCCTCCAGCTGCATCTTGACCCTGGGAACATCGTCTTAATCAGGAACATGCCTCGGCCTCTGATGAGCCGAAGTCGATGTCCTTTAGGGGACGATTCTGACAGAAGCAGAATGGTCCGTCTATTCTGTTGTAAGACTCTGTAGCACTCGAGAGACCGAACGTGACGACAGAAAGACTGTGATGAAGAGGAGGCAGAGAGCTCTCCAGGCTGCGAGATTTCATTTGCTCGACCTCCAAGAAGTGGCTGCAGAGATATTGATCACTCGGCATATTTATTGTTCCCCTGTGCCGTGTTTTTCTCCCTCACAACCTTCTCATTCATCTCTCTTGCCGCTGCTCCCGTGACGAGGCGGGAGAGGAAGCTGATCAGGTGTCTGAGAGACGCTAACGTCCCTCTCACAGGTCTGCAGAAGCCAGCTGAATCACTCTTTATGTGCATTAGCGCTGCTCGAAGGCTATTTTAGTTGGCTTCAGACTGTGTTTTTGTGCTAAAGCGGCCATTACATCCCTGCAGAACGGCTTATTTACTTGCCGCGGTGGTGCTTGCCACAGCAGATAACGTAACAAGTGCAAGAAAACAGGGTCTTAAATGTGAAAATTTGGTGTTTTCTGCTTTCTTCAATCAAAATAAACTACTTGAAGACGTCACCTTAAGTTTCAGGAAACTGCATAAACACAAGGGCAGCGGAGAAGAGGTTTGTTCCTCTCTGAGGTCAAACTCCGCGGGGATGAATGTATGTCTGCACTTCACCTCCTATGGGAGCCGAGAGCCTATTAATACTGAATAGGACATCCTATCTCAGCACGTGGGCTGTCGTTACATAACAAAGAGTGAAACATGAGAGAGGTTTTTTTATCGATAAACAAAACAGCGTGAATGCCTTCAAGCAGAAAAAACAAAGTAGCGATGCAGATTTAAGTCTTTGTGCCAGAGGCCTGTGAGCCTGTAGTGTGATAACGAACCATCTTATCGCAACACGTATCACAGCTGAGACAAATATAATACATCAGCTCTACGGATGAAGGGACACTGCAGTCGAGTGATGTTCTGTCCTGACGTCAGCCAGCTCACAGCATTTTATTACACTGCAACACATAAACTGTCTGACTTCCTTCTTTTCAAACAGACGCTGCCATCAGTTGTTTTTTATTTTGAGTGAATGACTCGTTTTTCAAACAGTCAGCTGACAAAATAATCAATGTCAGTGTTGCTGGAGGTTGAAATTGTGGGCGTTCAAAATTTCCATCTCTTTCTTGAGGCGATTCTTGGACTTCCTGGTTTACAGGTTTCATAGAAATGTTTTTATATTCTTTCTCTATAATGTTTAAATCCAGGGATACATTGAAGCTTTCCTGAATAATTTAAGAATCAGGCAAAATTTCTGTCAAATGGCTTTCAGTTTGACCCCTGACTTGCTTCCTGCCCTGGAAGACGGATTTCAAGTATTTCCGAAATTTTGCTTGGCTGTCTGCAGTTTGACTTGTTCCACAGTCTGATGCTGATAAAAGACCCCTCCTTCCATTTCAGCTGATGAGATGCTGCTTTTAAAAGTTTTTACACATTACATGACATGAACACTTTAGTTCTCTTATCATGTGAAAAGGGCACATTTCCAAATGAACCGCATGTCTGCATCTGTCCGCAGAACAAGATCGGCATAACAACATGTTAATCCCACTGCAGGAAGGTCTTGATGTTCTCTGCAATTAAGTGGAAAGAAAATTATGTGCATATATCGGCATCAGCAATGAGCCAAAATGACTGCGTATTGGCCAGATTTCGATATCATACATGCCTCCCTTAAAGTGCTGAAGAACACACATTTGGAATTACATTGCGTACATGGCAGCATAATAGCGTAAAAATCAGATAAAACAATTAAAATCCAGCGCTCAGACCATCTTGGTTTTAAATTCCTGACATTTTTCCGATCATTTAGCCGGTAACAGAACACGTGAAGACCTTCAGGTGACTGCGGCCGTCAATCGAGGAGCCAATTATAGAAGCTGTGGGAAGTTGACATGTGGTCGTCTCCAGTGACAGACGTCTCACTCCGTCTGTGAACTCTCACCCAACTTCCCCATCGCTCAGGACACACAGGGTGTAATGGTGCGGTTTTCAGGGAGCCGCCCTGTAACTCAGCCGAACGACACCACTGGTGATTGTAGATGATTGTTTTTGTCGATCCGCGCTTCGTGCCCAGGTGAATTAAATCAGACGAGCACTCAGATATTTAATGCCCACCAATTTTACGACCACATTCCTGCCACGGGCCATAAACTGTGCCCGTCAGATAAAACACATGCAGGCGACTGGCGCCGAAATTGCCTTTACAATGGCAGTAACTAAACAGGACCAACTGTCAGGACCCCGCTCACATCAGGATGCTGGCTTCAGAGAGAGGTCGAACGTGATGGCGTGATGATGTTTATGTTGGTTCAGCATCCTACAAATGGTTTTTGCCACTGAGAGCTTGAGAGATAACGCAGTCCAAATATGGCTTCACGGGTGAGTGAAGGGAATTAGGAGAGTGGACAAGAGAGAGAGATAGACAGCCGCAGAAAAACAGGATGGATGGCTCCCAGGTGAAAAGGTTGAGGTGGGGAGACCGGACGATAATGACTGAGGGGAGGGTGGAGGGTGACGGGGGTCATCGCTGTCGGCCCATCTGTTGTTGTGGAGCTGCAGTTTAATCGACTGAATCCAAACTCAGTGGATTTACTGACCGCTTGTTTCCACGGTTTATCTCTGCCCAACAGCAAACAGTTCTGGTGTTACATTGACCGTCATCTGATGAGTTTCTGATATCATCACATCACACTGGCAGTAAATAATCACTACGCATCTACACATATTGATACATGCGTTATATAAGTTACTGATATTATGAATTGTTTTTTGTTTTTTTTCATTTAAACGTACAGTATGTCATCTATGCCAGTAGGGGTCTCTCAAAAACAAAAGAAAGCTGAAGCATTGAATCATGGGAGTTGATGTCTTCATTGATCTGATTACATGACTCAGGTAGAAATGCTCACAGATGACATGATGTTTTAACTATTGATTAACGTTACGTCTATGTTAGCTGACTTTCTTCCTCATTCTCTGACTCTCCTGGACGTTACAGTGTCTGGCAACCAAATGAAATGCATCGAGTAAAATGGAAGATTTATCCGGTTTGAACTTTATTTATTTATTTATTCATTGATTTATTTATTATATGAATATGAAAATGTTAGGCCATATCTTTAAGATCTACTTCATGGAGCTGCAAATGGTCAATTAATCAACAGACTGTTTCCATAATCAGTTAGTTGTACAGTATTAACGCTGCAGATTTAGGGTTTCTTTTCCTCGTCTCACACTATCATAAACTAAATGCCTTCAGGTTTTGGACAGTTGGTGAAACAAGAACTCTTATGACATCACTTTCGGTGATTGTGAGGAATAGTTTCTTTTTTTTCTGATGTTTTCATCTCAAAGATGAACAGAGAAAATAATCCGCAGACTGGTTGCAAAGAATAAATGTTAGCTGCCTCTAACTGATTCTCGTGTGTCTGCACTTCAGTTCTGTTTCTGCAGACCTTGAAACTTTTTACTTAGGCATAGTCAAATTAAATCGGCTGTGAGTTATACAGGATCCTCCTGTTTACTGCTTTGTCTGGCAATTACCACTGGGTGTTCACGAATTGCAATTATTTTGGCCAGGACGATCACAGCATACATTTTTAACACTCTAGCCTCAAGCCCCAACTGAAGATGTCAGATATCTTGGGAAACAGGCCACAGATACACAGTTTAAATGAAAAGTGCTTGATAAGTTCCTAAAACCGCTGCTCGCTGCAGTTTTAAACAAACAAACAAGAGGCGATTTGTTGGGGACTATTTTCAGTGGCGGATTAATCCAAATTTTGTGCTGGAGTGAGTATTTTTGGCAACAGGTCGTGTGATTGAGTCCAAATAAACTACAGCAGATGTTCATAGTACTGAAGGAGTGTGGATCATTGCTGTGTTTTTGTTTTTTGTTAATGATGGAGCTCTTACGTACAGAGGAAAAAGATCCATCAGGCTGTGATACACACAATAATCCACTGACTCTGATTCATAGACCTTTCTCTCTGCCGACCATATTTTCCAGGGGAAGCGCCAAGGTCATGATCGACTGGTCCAATGTGACGGCGTCCGGCCATCGGGAGCTGGGCCTGAAACCCGAGGAGCTGCAGAGGTCCAAATGTGTCCTGGGCTTCATCCCCGTCATCTACTACAGCATCCTGCTCTGTGTCGGAGTACCAGGTACGAATGCAGAGTGGTCTTTACTCCCGCAGCTAGTTTTGGTTTAATATGCAGAAGCTTTATTTCTTCTGCCTCAAAAAACTTTAGCAGAAAAACCTCCTGTATATGCGTAAAACGTATCATTTTGTTGGGTAGTTGATGTTTTAAGGTCATAATATTAACGATGCACTTCATGATTTTATTAGCTGCCGTTGCACTGAACCTCAGTTAGAGTGTAAACTGATTACAGTTTGAGTCACTGCATTGATATCTATTTATAACAAGTGGGAGCTGCACAAGACAGAAGAGATCAATACAGCAGTGAGTTAGAGCTACATTACAGCGCTGTAATGGACCGACTGGAGCACTGATGGCCCTCTTCACAGGTTAAAACAATCCTATCATCTGCTAATCAGTTTGAGTTATGAGAACTCATCCATCAACCCGTCCAGCCAGCTGTCACTGTGACGGACACCACTCACCTGCTCTCATTAACGGCTCTTGTCTACGAGTCGATGGCGGTCATTTGGTATTGATCCAGCAGGGACTCAGGCTGTTTGAATCAGGCAGACATGTCACCAGAGAATCCAGAGGCGTCACGTAATTGTCCCCAAGGGGAAATAAAAGTAAAGGCCAGTGGGCCAGAGTCAACAGTGAGATGCGTGACAGGGTCTGAAGTCTGGTTATCCAAACAGCTGCAGTCAAAATATGCTGCTGTTGATAAGATGTTTAAGAAAAAACAGATGGTAGATACAGTTGAGAGGAGATACTGTGTCGAATTACCTAAATCAGCAGTTTATATTGTATACCGCTAAGATTCTCCACCATGATGGCCTCCCAACCTGTAAAAAGGCGGATTACTTAAAGGGTCAAATTTTAGCCTAAAACATTTAAAAGGAGAGAAACAATGTGGATGTTATGTCAAAGTCATCTATGTCTGTACTGTGTTGCATATCTACCGAAGTTAGCATGCTAACCACACCGATGTTCCACCTGGAAGCTGTATGTAGGTGGTGAGTTTGCTACTTTTTACAAGTTCTCTTAATTTTTAGAGTAATAAAGGATTTTTTTTTTCCTAAACAGAAAAATACAACCATAAACTGTCTGAATTCTCCCTTTTACCAAACTAAGTCGAAATTAATTGTCTTATTAACTCATCCTAAAAACAGTCAGGTAAGCTGGACATAAACTAAATCAAACTCAACTAAATGGTCTTGGTTTGTCTTCCCACAATCCCACCTGGCTTGGTCACAATAAATCCTCAATTCACAGAGTAAGATCTTAAAATATTCCAGCTCTACATGCCATTTTCCACCAGTTCGCTATCGCTGCATGCCTCTCTTGTCCACAGCTGTGATATCTCCCTGTCCCCAGAGCTGCTGGTCAGAGCTGCTGTAAATCACCTCCATACTGTATCCCACCTTAAACTTGGCTCTGCTGTTCTCTGAAGCATGTTCAGTACCGGTTCAGTGTCAAGCTGTCAAACAATGCCGTAGTCCAGGCAGTCTTCAGTCAGCTAATAGGGCCACTACATATTAGCTAACAGTAGCTAGCTAAAGCCAAACATAGCTAGCAAAGATAACCAGCCGTGGGTTACATTGATGATAAGTTCCACCCTACATTTATCTGATCTTCATCTGTTTTTGTTTTGTCTTTGTTTCTGTCAGTGAACATCCTCACAGCAGTGGCGTTGTCCAGACTGGCGTCCCGCACTAAGAAGTCTCTGTACTACTACCTGTTGGCGGTGACCGGCTCTGATATTCTCTCCCAGCTATTCATCATCTTCGTCGGTTTCCTCCTGGAGACGGCAGTGTTTCACCGTGACGTCCCTGCGCTCCTGCTGCACTCTGTCAGCGCTGCCGAGTTTGCCGCCAACCACGCCTCCATCTGGTCCACCGTACCCCTCACTGTGGACCGCTATGTGGCGCTGTGCCATCCCCTCCTCCACCGCCAGATCAGCTACCCAGCCCGGGCCAGGAAGATCATCGCGATGGTCCTGTTGTTATCGCTCGTATCGGGCGTGCCCTTCTTCTGGTGGTCGGACATGTGGAGGAACAGCCACCCGCCCACGGCGCTGGACACCGTCCTCATATGGACTCATGTGACCATCATCTACTTCCTGCCCTGTAGCATTTTCTTGGTGCTGAACTCTCTGATAATCCACACACTGAGGGTGAGGCAGAGGCAGCAGCGATGCGAAGAGGAGCGTGGACCAAAGTCTGCTCCTCCTCGGCGACTCGGGAAGACCACAGCCATGCTACTCGCCATCACCTCCGTGTTCTCTGTGCTGTGGGCTCCCAGGACAGTCGTGGTCATCTATCACCTGTACGTGTCCTCAGTTCACAGGGACTGGCGCGTCCACCTGGCGTACGACCTGTCCAACATGCTAGCCATGCTCAACACGGCTGTGAACTTCTTCCTCTACTGCTTCGTCAGTAAACCTTTCCGCAGCGCCGTGCGGGACGTCATGCTGCTCAGGGGGGGCCCTCTGTATCCTCACCGCGCTCTGCCACAACAGCAGGCCCCCACCAACGCCTCCATCTCCTCCCTGTACAGTGGGAACAACAAGCGCTCTCAGCGAGACTCCACCCCCCTGTCACCTCGCAGAGCCAGAAAGCCCTCTTGACCCGGCGCCCCTTCAACTTAATCCAAAACACCCATCATCCCACGGTCCCCGAGTACTTCTGACCCCAGGGACGAGCACTCCATTCCAGCTACGACCGTGGACAGCTGCCAGTCAGCCCCGGGGTTTTCTCAAGGGCCCTCAAATGAACTCACAAAAAGTATGTTTTTTGTATTACATTATGTCGCTGCGTGTTATTTGTCCATGTAAATCAGATACAATGACAGCATATTTATTTTTTGTCAAAATAAGCGTAGGTTTTTGGTATTCTTTCTTTTCCATACATGGTTGTAATGTGACTGAATTTTTTTTTTTTGCATTGTTACGAGAAAAGAAGAAAAGCAAAACAGTCTGTTTCCTCTGTGAGTAAATCAGTTGTTAAAATCATCATGTCAAGTGACATTCACTTCACTTCAATCTATTTTAATTACCCGACAACAATAGCCACTCTGGGAGCAGCACATAAGAGTCTTAATTTGAACTGGCTGCTTTTTCTGCTATTGTGTAAAAGTACAAAAGACAACCCACCCTGCTGAGCACAGCCAACCGAGCAAAGAAATCGCCTCCACTGCAGCTGCTGAGGCGACTGTTTATTTTTCATGAAACGCAACTCGATGGAGCCTTAAATGAAAGCTTGCTGTTGAAGCGGCAGGAGAGGAGACCCTGCTCTTCAAACAGACCCGCGGCTACAGCACCAACATGGTCTCAGCTCTGGCTAAACAAACCTCAGATTAGCCTGATGGTCTGCACAAACACGCGCAAGAACTCCGGCGCACACGCAGACATCAGTGAGTACATTTCCATTTGCTGCAACAGGAGTTTTTCATGTTACATCATTGCAGTTTGATGGAAACGTGTCGTATCAGCGTCGAGATCTGCACTCCAACTTGTAAACGACTGATTTGAAGAAATGATTGGAAGTTTTGACTGAGCCATCTGTTGTTGACACTTATATATTTTTAATGAGTGCCCTCGGGGAAAATGAGACATGCTGTCAGTTAGATTTTTCATGCGGCACTAATTTGTTCTGTCAAACTGCTCGTCTGAACAATGAGCCTTTTATTTTTTCACTGTAGTCTGATTATGTTTTAATATTAACTCCTGATTTCTAAAATAACACAGTGCAGCCACATTTAAGGCCAATTTAGACAAGAGACTGGTCATAATTGTCTAACAAGTACTTACATAACATGTTTTTGTACGTGATGTGGAGCAACATATGTTGTAAATGACTGGTTTTGTCAGTGTTTTTGGTATCTGTTGTTGTGATGGTGTTGTGCTTTAAATGACAGCTTCATAGCTTTCATGGATGAGTCACAGTTGTAGCTTCTCTTTGATGCAAAACATGCAAGTATTATCAGATTATGGAGAAACACATGATTTGAAAGTGAAAGTGACATCCCAGGCTCTGTAGCTGTGAAAATCAAGAGTTCAAACTGTCAGAGGTACACAAGAGATGATCCAAACACAGACGGAGGCAGGCAGATAGAAAACAAAAGTGACAGAAAAAATATGAAATCTAAAAATAAGAAAGGAGAAAAACAACAGCAGATAGACATAAATAGACATGGAGTGATTAATTAATGAAACACAGGTGAGGAATAAAAAGGGGCGGCAAAACAGACAAAGGGAGGAAGTAGAGCGCGAGACACATGAGGATATAAACTACAAAATAAAACAGGAAATCAACAAATAAAAAACCCAAACCCTGACACAAACTTCACATGTGGACAAGTTGATGTGGAAACAGGGAGGGTCTGCTCAGGCCTGTGATAGCTGACCAATCAGAGCAGCTTTTTCAGACGGGAGTCCTAAAAGAGACAAGAACTTAAAAGATATGACAAATAGTGATTTTTGAATATGAAAGCATGTAAATATTTTCTAGTAGGCACCCAAAATCACAATGAATGAATCTAAAAAAATTACATTGAAACTCTCAGGAAGTCGCCAGAAGTTTTGTGGAGACCAAAAGAGAACAAACAGAAGACTGAATATTGGATTTGAGTTCATCAGATGGAAACAACATGACTCAGACTGAATGCTGACGCCGCTCTGTGTTTTCTAGCAGTTGTTTGCTAAATCTTTTGATGGCAACAAGATGTCACGGCTGTTTATTCGAAGTGTGGAATGAAAGCTATTACAAAGAACTTTAAAGCTCTCAGTGAAATTTTTCTGTGTCATCTCAAACATTCTTTAATGCAGTCTCAAGTGCAGTACATATACACATCTCATGTTAAAGTTTAGCTCCTTCCTCCATTTGCTCCCCTGACCACCCATCTGGCTTTCAAGTTTCCTGCACAGCCACCTGCCTGCTCTCATCCCCTCACGGTCCTCACTGTTTACTGTAACAGTGAGAAACTGTGTCAGCTCCCACGTGTGTCCCCGTGTCCGTCCGCTCATGTCGCCCCTCGGTCGTCCCACACTGAGTTCTGAGAGTCCGACTGCTGATGAAGATATGCAGCGTTTCTTTGAAGACGTCTCCTGCTGCCCGACAGTAACAGAGAGGGGTTAGAGGGGGCGTGTAGCGCCGGCGACCTTACACTGGTTCAGACGGCGGGGGTCGAGGAGATGACTGTATAAACAGTTAAGAGCTTAATGTAAGGCTGAGATGTGAGAGCAGGCTTTGATTAAAGTTTAATGGAAAGAAGTGAGGTGGGACCAGGAGGGGGTGACGACACTGAGCAGCAGGTAAACCCCAGCAGCCACACATCCCCTGTGTGCCTGCCACCTGTCCTTTGTGCCTATTCAAACACATGGTTATGTCATGTATGCTGCACAGCAGGTGTCAGGAGGCGTCAAATGAAAAGACAAAGAGTGACAAGTGAACCCCAGCAGATACAAGTGTCTAAATACAGGAAACACCGGCAGCTCAAGGAAGTGTTCAAACGATATCCTGCAAACAGTCCTTCCCAGAAAAGCAAAAGCATCAGTTGGTGGCTCCTGTGATACTGAACTCTGAACTCTACAAAAACATCGAAGCTTCCTTGCATTCAGTTTGGAATCATCATCATCAAATGAGCAGCAAAGCAGCAAAGCAGGAAGTGACATGACATTCTGAAAGCTGGACACAAACAACTTATGTGACGCTGCCAACTATTATTCTACAGATCTGGGCTGCTGTAAAGGGGCTCTGTTGAACTGCTGGAAAAACCAGTATAGACCAGAACCTGGTTTCTCCAGCAGGGTGAACTGCTGTTGCTCTCTGTTAGCAAACTCCAATTCTAAACTTACGTTAGCTACATTGTTGCACATTGTTTCTTTGAAAATACGCTGCTGCAGAGACTGCTGTGATAGATTCTGAATTTGTATTGTACTATTATATCGGCATGTCCTTGAACAGAACAGCTAGGAGCATCTGCAGCCAACACTTGCAACAACAAGAAGAGCCCTTTAATAATTTGTTTCTTTACTAACTTATTTGATTTAAACCAATAGTGTATAACCTGGCATGAATCCTTTGGCTGATCAGTCAGAAATCAGTTTGTGTCACTGCTGCATTGAGCTTGCATGCCGATAACGTGTCATCATGTGCGTTGTTTACATTATTTCTCATTTTTCTTTTGGCACAAGTATAATTGTAAAGCAGAATGATCCTGTCTGTGTGCACTGAGAAGAGTTTTATAAGAGAGAAAATAAATGTTTTAACACAGAACCGGTGCAGTTCATTGTGATGACGCTGTATATCAGGTTACTCTGCAGTACATTATATATACAGATGATCTGAAAGCATTAACGGGAGCGAGCAATTCGTCCTTGCAGGGTTACAGAATGAAGGATTCTCTGCAGCAGATCGTTGTTTTAATGTCTCTCTGGGGTTTCGGTTCAAGGAGACAGTGAATGGGTCAATAAGAGAGTTGCCTCTACTGATGATGTAATGTGGGATGAGCTCAGGAATGAGACACAGTGGTGTTGAAGGAGGTCAGACACAGAAAACGGCGCTGATTTATATCAGACAACTGGTAGTCATGAGGAGCCCGCCAGAGAAATTCAGCGCCACTCAGCTCCACTGGGCAGGTGGAGGACTTAATTGCAAAGACTGGAGAGCTTAAAGCTGAAAGAGACTCCATCAGTGAGAGCCATATGGAGGAGGTGAAAAGAGAGAATGAATGACCAAACAAGAGGCCGTCCGCTCGCCGAGGGAAATGAAGCAGGAGGAATCAGCTGTTGAGCAACACGTGTGAGTGAGTGTAAACTGGAGGAGGCTTTTCAGGGTGGACTGCTCCTTTAATCATTGACCAAGACCTCAAGCACACCAAAATCCCCACTCATACTGTCAGAACTCAACGCTTAATTTACAGAGCACAATTAGATATGTGTATGCATATATATTCATGTGGATGTGTAATGATTTACTCTTTCATGTTTGTTTTTTTATAACAGAGTCTTGTCAACTTTTACTTTAATAATAATAGTAAAATAATAAAGAAATTTGGGTTTTCTACACTGGAATTTCACAAATCAGACTCCTGGCATTTTGGATTATGGATCCTTACATCCTTAATCTTTCAGCTTCCCCCACTTTTCCCTCTTAAGCAGCTTTAAGTTTAGAAAAGTCGCATTTCACACCACCTGAGAGCTTCGCGTACAGTAGAGCCTCACTGAAAGGTTTCAAACTCACAGTCACATTTCAGCTGAAATACTGTAGATGTTGTGTTCATTATTTATACAAATTTATCTTAAATCCAGCCGCAGGTGTTTGGTGAATCACCTCTTCAAACACTGGGCCAGTGGTTGAAGAGGTGACATTTGTAATTCATTGCTACAGCGCCACCTACGGGAACATTTCTGTCTGAGCTTGATGAATTGCTCAGGCTTGATCTGGGCCCCTGTTTGGTTGAAGCTGCACAATGTGTTTGAGAATGATGGCTGTTCATGACAGGACGCACCTGTTATATATATAAAAACATATTAAAGAAGTAATAAATGACCTTTTCAGGCACAATGTGATCTGTAATGTGGAGAAGGTTAAATGAACGCAGTTGAGATATGAAGGAACAAGGTCAACCATGTGTGTGAACACGCTGCTGAAGAAGAACTGAAGACCATCAAAGCCTTTTTACTTTGAAAGAGCTGTGGCCAAAAAATCTAAAAAATGTTTCGACTAAAACAATCCTGTGAGGCAGAGCTCCACATGGTGGTGCTGATGGATCCAAATCAAACCTCACTTGTTCCTTTTATCATGTTACACCAGACATTATAAAATACTCATGAAAAATATTTACATTTTAACGGAATATGTCAAATAAACAGAAGAATAAAATATAGATTTTATTTTATTTTATCTATGGAGTCTGAATTGGAAAAGTGTAGATTTACCACAAAAATACACTTTTAGTGACACGTTTTAATGAGTTTTGCGCTCTGAAACAGTGACATTGTGACTCAAATCAACTGAAATAGTGATCTAAACAATATTTGTCACAACTGATAGAACTGTTTTTATTTATTTTCATATTGTTGTGTCTACATGTTGCTCTATGTTTCGGTATGTGTAAGCTGATTAATGAAGTTGTTTGAATCTGAGTCATTTTAACTACTTCAGCTAATCTAAAAGAAGGAGGAGAACACATAAAGGAAGGTATACAATGACATTTTACAAGCACAAGTGCATGCACATGGTTTTTGTGCTTGGTTGTGGTACTTGAGCAAACGCAGGCATCCTTGACTGAATATTGGTGTCTTTTGTGCTTTGCTGCCCCCTCATGTGGCTGAATGTCCACAAACTGCAGCTGGATTTAACTCTTCTCACCAGCAGAGGTCCTCACACTCCACTCTCAGGTGTTTCAGGTACGCTGTCTTGCATTTTGACTATTTAAATTAATATATTTAAAGTTATGAACACAAATAATCCACCTTATACAGCTGATGTGCAAACACATGATGTTGAGGTAGAAATGATTTGGTATCGTGACAAAACTCGTGTGTGTGTGTGTGTGTGTGTGTGTGTGTGTGTGTGTGTGTGTGTGTGTGTGTGTGTGTGTGTGAGAGAGAGAGAGACTGCGTGTGTGTGTGTGTGTGTGTGTGTGTGTGTGTGAGAGAGAGAGAGAGAGAGAGAGAGAGAGAGAGAGAGAGAGCGCATCACAGCCGTCGGCTCGGTGGAAAACACTCGTGAACTACTCTCAAACTTTAATGTCCACATTTAATGGGAGTTGAGCTGTTCTGGGGTCAGTGTGAGGGGGGAAATCTGCGAGCTCTGGACTTTAGAGAGGAAACTTTTCGCGACTGATCTTTGTGCTCTCGAGGATTTACCGACAACTGCAGCAGGTGAAGACTGGAGAAGCGTGTCAAGGCTGCAGACAGACACACAGGTACATCTACTGCGTTATATTAGGTCTCTTAACATATTTATTTCTGTGCATTTGGAGATGTGATCGCATAATTCAGTCATTTCAGGTGAATATATCCGTGTTGATGGGTTACTCCAAGTGCGATTTGACCAAACTCCATTCAACATTTGTCGATTTTAAGGGAGCAACGTGATATTTAGCTCTTTATCTGTTTTTTAGTTTGTGTTTAAAAGTGTATATAATGCCCATTTATATCCCTGAATACATCTGGAGGTTTGTTCAACAGTTTATTAATGGCTCAGATGCACAAACTAGGATACTTAAACCAGACTATAGTCTGAAGCCCAGCCATTTAATTTAAGAGGAGGAAGTTTAAGGATGATTTGCATCCTATTGAAACAAATGTGGTGTTTATTTCTCAAATTAAAAGCATCATTATCCTCAGCTGCAGCCTGCAGATGTGCAGGAAATGTAAATGGATGTAATAAGAGGTTTATAGATGAGTTAGAGTCATTGATCATGATGACAAAACTGTTAAAAAACCAGTGAACTCTTGTGCTCTTACTGACTTCCAGTCTTTGTGTATTGGATCTGCATCATGTTGTGATAAAGTTCTGATCAGGAAGCTGCAGGCAAACAACGACGACAGTGTTGTTTGACATACATTGATTAAACATTCAATGCAGGAAGTGTTGCTGCAGGAGTTTTCTTATCGTCATTCCAGTTTAGACTTTGTTGTGTTATAATGGTTCTTATCATGAAAGAGATTTCCATTTAATCACATTACAGTGTAGAACTATGAACCTGGCCCCCACGGAGCTCCTCAGAGAATGTGGTCCCCCCGAAACAGTTTGTTGATTTCAGTGTTATTCGACTGGATTTAAGTTAAGTCAAACAATCTCATCACGAGGTCCATTTAGTTGAGGTTCTGGAGCTTTTGATCACAACACAGCTGATCTTCATCAGCAGATGGCGATCACCCTGGTTTTCATTATAATGTCGATGTTCAGTTTCCTTTCCTGAGCTCTTAAATGAGTTCCCATCAACAGTTCATCAACAGCTCACTTTGATGACCTATTTTGATAACTAAGCAAAACTCCTCCTGCTGATCATGAAGATCATGCAAAGTGATTGAAAACAATTACCAGCTGTCTCTGCTGTTTCCTAGGAAAACGAGGAGTTTCATTATTATTTGACTGGTTTGTTGGCTCTTGTTCCTAAGAATCTGATGTAATCACAGGTTTCACTTTGTCATGTCAGTGATTTAGCTCTGTGTGACAAAAAGTCATCAGTTTGAGTTTGTCATGTCCTTGGACTTATCTTCACGTGTTGGGGTTGTTAACATGAACCTGCTGAGGATTTGAGATTCTTTGAAAGCCAAACTGCTGCCTTGTTGTTTATCTTCATATTTTGAAATTTCTCTTTTTCGTATTCGTACTGGAATGAAACTCGTTCTCATCTGAGCATTCAGAAATTGCCATAAAACGTTCTGTCCTTGAGCTCTCGATGGTAGCAGAGGTGAAAATGAATTCCATTTGAAGAGCGCTGGGCGTTGTCTTCGTGCAGTGCAGGGTTGTAACCAACAAAAGAGTGTGATTGTAGATTCATCTGGCGATTTTCCTGAGTAAACAATTTGTTGTGTGAAAATGCTCATCGCGTTTTCCCAGTGATGTATTTTTCCTTCTTTTGTTCAACCAACAATTCAAAACCCAAAGATTCTTCATTTACTGTCATAAGACACGAAGAAAAGATGCAAAACTTCACATTTAAGGAGGAAATGTTTGATATATTTGCTTGAAAAATGACTTAAAAGGTTTATGGATTGTCAAAACAGTTGGCAACTTCTTTTCTAATC
Source organism: Acanthopagrus latus (assembly GCF_904848185.1). Taxonomy (NCBI): domain Eukaryota; kingdom Metazoa; phylum Chordata; class Actinopteri; order Spariformes; family Sparidae; genus Acanthopagrus; species Acanthopagrus latus. The sequence continues at coordinate 18,294,366 of NC_051058.1, read as the reverse complement.
GTTTCAGCTTTAATACAGATGCACCACAGGCCTTTACTCAGTTTCAAGTGCCTTATATCTTATAGAATACTGTTGTACTTTAAAAACTTTGTGTCTTTGATTAGTCAGAGGTCATGCACTAAAATGAAAATTAGATGAGTAGTTTGAGGGACAGACTGTGCTCACAAAGTCGCTGTCACTTATCAGAAATGACCTCGAAACTTAGGGACGAACCATGTCTGTGCACGTGGAGAGACAGAACAGGTTGATTTCTCCGTCCCAGAAAAGATCTTTGCTGTGATTGAGTTACAGAAGTTAGAAAGACTGAACATCAGCCACCACGCTGGTATCGATTTGCCTCCGAGTCTGTCCTCAGTTCACTGTAATTGGATCTGACAGGGACAAAAGAAACGAGGCAGACACAGCAGAGAGACCAGACAGAGACTGTGGAGACGTTTATTCACAAATCGGACAGATGTCATGTTGTCCAGTGGAAGAAAATGTCTTATAGTCACATTTGAAATGTTCAAACTACAGTTCTCCTGGTTAAATGCACTTTCACCACATGGATCACAGTGTAATCACAGTGTGCAGAAACAGTATTTGTCCTCGGACTCCATTAATGATTAATGTCAGAGTTTGACATTCCTCTGACGTTTGGTGACAGCTGAGGTCTTGGATGACTCTTTCCAACTCTGAACGACGGTTAAGTCACTTGGTATCATTTATTAACTGTGTAAACATCATCACAAAGATATTAACGTGTGTTTACTGACTCATGCAAGTGTAATATTTGCTTAATTGGGCGTAGATTACATAATCCTTTTCCAGCATTGGTGACGTACGTGAGTCTTTGTTAAGCTCTGTCCACATCCAACCTCTCTCAGACTTTCCCTGTTTGTCCGTCTGAACAGAACTCTCTCCTCGTACCCATGGCGGCCAACTTCACCCCTCAGGGTTGCGGCCCGAATGTGGACTCGCTTTATTACAACCTGTGTGACATCAGCGCCGTGTGGGGCATCGTGCTGGAGGCCTTCGCGGCTGCTGGCATCGTCTTCTCCTTTGTGCTCTTCATCGCGCTGTTGGCCAGCATTCCCTTCACGCAAAACAAGAACCGTAAGAGCTCGGTCGCTCTCCACGCTTTCTTCCTGGATTTCACTGCCGGCCTCTTCTGCCTCACCTTTGCCTTCATCGTGGGGAAGGACTTTTCCACCTGTGCTTCGCGGAGGTTCCTCTTCGGGGTGCTGTTCGGCGGCTGCTTCGCCTGCCTCCTGATGCAGTGCGTGAGGCTGAACATCCTCGCCAGGAGGAACAGCGGGCCCCGGGCGTGGGCCTTATGTCTGGGGGCGTTGGGGCTCTGGTTGGTGGAGGTGGTGGTCAACACGGAGTGGCTGATCATCACAATAGTGCGCCAACCAGTTCCACCCAATGCTACGGATGAAATTAGGAAAGCCATGACCTCACCATGCAACATCGCCAACGAGGACTTCGTCATGGCGCTGATCTACGTGATGACCCTGATCCTGGCCGTGCTGGTGGCAAGTCTGGCCATCATGGCGGGAAAGCACAAGCAGTGGAAGATGGAGGGCGTCTGTATCCTTCTCACCAGCTTGTTCTCCGTGGGTATTTGGGTGGCGTGGATCGTCATGTATGTCTACGGAAACGCGAGGACCGGCGGGCCCACATGGGACGACCCCACATTGGCCATCGCCTTGGTGGCAAATGCATGGGTGTTCCTCATCATCTACACCATTCCGGAAATCTGCTGTCTGACCAGTGATGATGAAAGCCAGCAAAGTTTAGGGGAAGAGATGTACCCGAACCGAGGAGTGGGCTACGAGACCATCCTCAAGGAGCAGAGCTCCCAGAACATGTTCATGGAGAATAAGGCTTTCTCCATGGACGAGCCCAACCAAGGTACGTAGCACCAAAGCTTCCCTGAGAAATATTTGTTTCACCTTTATAGTGTCATTTCTTCTCTCTCTGACATATCATTTAATCTTGCCCCAGAAGGTACAGCAACATGTGAAAACGCACAAAAGTAGGATTTCAGTGGGTTTGGAACCAAGCAAAATATATCACAAGAATAAGGTTGTTTTTAGACATTTAAACGTAGAAATCAGTTGTATTTTGTCTTGAATTTACAGCCCTCATTGTTGTAGGAGAAACTGAATAGAGTGCTGAAGGAATGAGGCCTAAAATCCAGAAATGAGATCTCCTGCCCTTTGTTTCCGCAGGTATTGTGACACTACTCCTGCCTCGTGCAAAGCTCCACATTTTCATTTGAGGGGAAGCAGTTTTCACTCCCTTTTTCACTGTAAACCAAATATTTGCTTGGTCGACAACTTTGAATAGTCTCAGTTTGTCCGTGAGGTCACGACTTAAAGAAAGTTCAAGCAGTTTGCATGTGACCTGTCATACAGTCACCTCCCTCATTACATCTTGCACATTAAAATGTTTACCGGGGCCTGCATCGTAAAATTCGACCTACAGTTTGTCATGTGAACACCTGAGAAACTCTGAGCTGTACAGACTGTTTGTATTACAGTCGTCTTATCACAGAAAATGCAGAATGACCTTGTAAAGATGGGAGGAAAGTTTCAAGTCCACAAAAACATTTTTCCCAACAGGCTCGTTTGCATCTGCATGATGAGCCCACAGAATTTGATACGCTGCTGTCAAAGACCTGAGCTGAACCTGCAGTAAAAATGATCAGAACACACATCTAACGTTCAGACGAAAAAATAAGAACCAAGTTTGCAAAGGCAGTCACTGTCTCTCTGGAGATTTTGTCAGATCTTGTTTCTGGTTCTTGATTAATGTTAAATACTGTATACACACAGCTGTTGTGTGATCTGGCTTTATCACACATAACAGCAATATTTGTCTTCATGCCTCATCACTTCACTCCCCAGATGGCAAATTTATCTTCTATTATTGTGAGCTGTGACTAAAAAGTCAATAATTGTATTCAGACAGGAAAATTCAATCAAACACAATGCACACTAAGCTTTCCCAGAGTTTCAGTCAGGTACCAGGAGACAGTGTGTCCTCTGACTCACATCTGTTAATGAGTGTCTCGTACCTAACTGCATCTCACCACTGTATCACATGCAAACACTCCCACTCTGACTGATTCCCACCAGAAACATCACGCCTTGTGTTTGCACTGTCTACATGGCAACTGAGGTGTGGCAACAGTCTCATCCAGGGGAAAAGAATTTACTGTGTGACACAAAGTGTGACAGAGTCATGTCTCGCGTCCATCTCTGCTGGGTGTTGCATTAATCATTGACATAATCATTAATCCTCACATTGTCCTCACAAACAGGATATGGCAGATTGTCCCTGATGGTCCTCTTCTAATGAAAAGATTAAAGAGATGGTTGCACAGAGAGGGCTTGCCAGGTGACAGAAGAATTACATTTGTTGTCTCTGTGTGTCCTTAACAGCGTCCAAGCCGGTGTCTCCATACAGCGGCTACACCGGTCAGCTGCGGAGTTCAGTGTACCAGCCCACCGAGCTGGCTCTCATCACCAAAGCAGTGACAAATGTGAGTATAAAGATATAAAACCCTGTGTGCGTTATTTATGGAGACGCATATTTGAATATAGCAAATAAATTGCTGGTGTAAAGTACACTCACACACACTTTATATCCGGTGTTAGTCAGTTATTTGATAATAAATCATCTGTTACATCTCCAATAGTGAATTACAGTTTATTTGAATTTTAGGAGCAGTGCTTTTTCCAAATTGTATTCTGGTCCACGGATGCACATACCCATAAAATATCAAGCGCCATGGGATGGTGTGTCTTGCCAGTCTGATATTAGAGTTGCTGTGTAGGTTTGTTACATAATACCAGAAGTAAACCTACAGGTGACTATGTGAGCATATGTCAGTATTGTGTTGGGATGAAATATATATAAAAAAATATATAATTAAACAGTGTCACTTTTATGGCAGCTAGGTTGTTACAGTGAGTCATAATTCAGAGTCAGATAAAAATGTGGTTTGTTTGGGAAATGGTGCCTGCAGCACAGCAATAGTGAAACAGGAGTTGATAAAAATAGACCAGGATTTGAAAGTGCTGCTAATGATCATGTTTTTGTAATGTCATAGCAAACTACCCTTTCCTTCACCTCACCAAACTGCAGCAGAAAGCTGAAAGTAATCAGCTTCATAAGTCAACAATATAACAATATGTTCCAAACTTCACCCAATTAGCCACAACCTCTTGCTCAAAATTTAGACTTTGTGGATGTTGCTTTTCGGTCAGTTGCAGTGATGTTCAGGGAGCAGCACCCACAAGGTGATATCAGACAAATCTGTTTATGGCAATGATTCAAAGGTGTGACTCCAAAGTGCAGGTATGTAAACGATTCCCTCCCTTCTTGGATGTTTTTGTCATGCGCCGTGTTGTGACCTCACGCAGCACCCTCAGGACTCCTTCGACATGGTCATTCCCAGAGCTTCCACCCACTCTGCAGCCAACAGCGGGAGCAGCACCCCGTCCACACACACCGAGAACGGGAGCACTGGGCACACACAGACAAACGGAAATAGCGTAGGTCGTGGCCCCCTCCGGAGCCCCCCCGACGCCGCTCCTCCTCCGCTGCACTCGTTTCCTCCTATCACTTGCTCACCTCCAGATGCTTTCTCTATTCTCCCGCCGCTGTGCATGTCGACCTCTCGGCTCCCGCTGTATCCATAGCAACGTCTTCTACAGGTTGACTATGAATCACTTCTTTGTCTGGGCTTTTTTTTCTCACCTTGGGGAGCTCGTACTCTCGAGCTCTTGTGTCTCTTTACCTCGTCTGTTCAATATGGTGGTTGGGCCCGAGTGCACTCTGTAGATTCTCTCCGGCTGAGAAGGGTTTGATTTGACATGATTTGTCTCTTTTTGGCCTTATAATCATACTTTTTACTCCTCTGTAGGTGAATGCATCTTCTAAATCTTTATATCTGAGACCTGAAATCTTGTCTCTTACCTTTTAAGATGGCTTTGAAAAGTGTTTAGCTTTCTATTTCCAGGAAGATATCTGGTCACAGGACTGGGAAAAGGACTTTCAAGCAAGAAGTTGGGACATAGGTGACACAGAATATGTTTTTTTGATCAATTAGGGGAATCGCTGCAAATTAAAAAAATGGCAGAGAAAGAATTTGGAGACATACTCAAACTGCTGTGATTGTTTTCTTCCACAAATGAGCAAGCTGTAAACTTTTCAGAGCCAACTTTTAAAGCCTTCAGTGGGTAGTTAATACTTTAAACAAAGCCTTTAGGTGCAGTTTCCATTCAAAATCTCACTATGCTGCTGTTTGTCTTTACCGTGTCTCTCTTCTCTTGCAGGGAAATGGTCTGCATAGGACGTCTCAGTGGTGAACACGCTGTGGATCTCTATACCCAGTCACAGTAGCTTCAGTTCACGTCTTTTCACTCACACTTGCTGACTGTTCGTTTGCTGTTATCCGTGGTTCCCTAAGCTGGTTCTAAGAGGAACCTCTCAGTCCCTAACATGTGGGCGCGAACGCTGGGTCATCAACCCCGATGGACAACAGCTAAAACCTTCTTTTGACTGATTCGCCATGTGCCGCTGGGTATCAGACAGTACAGAGCTTCATTTGGAAGTCAAAGCGAGGGGGATGAAGCCACGGCTTTGCTGCCAAACAAAGACTTTTTTTGCAATGGTGGCTGTTCACTGAGAGAGAAATGTGCACAGATGGAGAGTGACGGTGCTGACGGCGCAAAAACATGGCTGGAGAGAAAGGTGTGGCTCAATGTTGGGATTGTCTTTGGCCCGGTATGATATTCACGTGTACACAAAGTCCACCCCTTCTCCCGACACACACCGTAAACATAACTGTCACTGCACCGACGGAGCGATCGTCACTCAGTTCAGCATGAAAGCAGACTCCATTCACGTCCTATAAGAAATATTGTGCATGGTCGAGTTTAATGATAGAAGTCAGCAAATGTTCTTGTGCCTGAAATGTGAATATTGTCATTAACCACAACGTTCATGTGTGTAACTGAGCGACTGTTTCTGAATTGATGTAAATATGTTGCTAATGTGCCGATGCCTCAACACTGCATGAAAGCAACTGCATGAATATGTGTATTTAACATTATTTATAGCACTGCTGTGTGCTATTTAATTATTTTTGTCTAACTTCATTCAATCGATTGTGCGAATCAGGTGGTGAAATTGTGTCATGAATCATTTTGTTAGCGCTGAATGACAACACATCCCTGAACGTTAGCGACGGCAGCTTCATGGGAGCTGTAGTTATTGAACGTAAACAAAATAATAGAAGGCTGTGTGTGAAATCCTTCGCTGTTCACTGATGTCTGAATGTGTTATTTTATATTTTTCATCACACAGTACTTTCTGTGGGACTTCCCCCACAAAAGCTAACTACTGTTGTGCATTTAATTTATCAGCACGTGAACAGAGTTGCATTTTAAAAAAGGCATGTGGGCGTCACCATCTTTTGCAGTCCACTTGGAGTGGTTAACGGCCTGCGACTAAAGCTGCCCAGCCACGAGCAGAAGATGTTGGCAGTTAACGTTTCGGCAAATCACAAATATGTGATATATGTGTCATATGTGCTGTCAGAATCGGAATCATAAATTTCCCAATTTGGTATGTTACCATATTGACATTTCTTCAATATGTCTTATATTACGTTTAACGTACACGTATGTATGACGTACATGACATGTTTATAGGATGACTTTCATATTGGAAGACTTGGAAGACATATTGGAAGAGCTGGAGACAATTTCCATGGACTTTTTAAATAAGACATACGGACATTTTCAGGATTAAATGCCAAAACATGATCGTTTCCTCACACTAACCAAGTGAGTTTCATGTCTAAAACAACCAACATACAGATCAGTACACATTTATTCTAATGTTGAATTAACGACAACTCAGACGTCATTTTTCAGTCCTTCTCCAAGTGGAAACTGAAATCAGAACATACCAGAATCTTGTGATCATGTGCTGTGAGTGAATGAGTGAAGAGCTTCACACACAGCTAGTGATTTATCCTGGTGCTCAAACTGTCCAGTGCAACAGTAGACACACATTTTGCTTAATCATTGACAGGAAACACCATTTTTATGTTTCAGCTTTTAGAAAGAAAATAAAAAGAGGGGATGGAAAAGTTGGAATAGATCTCACACAGGGAGTCGTTAATAATGCCTTTATTTTGATGTACTGACATGTTTTAATTGATCACAGATCACAGCCAGTGTGTGAATTGTCCTTTATGTACAGCAAATAAATATTCACTTGTGATGTTACTTTGTGTTTTCTGATGAAGATACTTTGTTAAAGTGAAATGATGAGGGCAGTCAGAGAGCATCGGTCGACCATAGCAACTGAATCTTTGGGTGTACTGTTCCTTTAAAGAGTTAGATAATCCATTTATGCAAACAGTGATGTCTGGCTGAAGACAAACATGACACTGGAGACCGTTTTCCTTAACATTTTACTATTTACAGCATTACTCCAAACACATACAATGTGTTATCTATTTGAATAAAGACTTTGCATATCAGCCAACCGTCAACAACCAAACGCACACAACATGTATGTGGTTTGATGAGGACACGCTGCTGCTCTGTGAGAAGCTGGATGTCCGGTGTTACATGACAGCAAATCCAATCGTGCTCATCAACTCAAATAGATTGATCGATCCGACGTCAGATGGCTGAATTCATTCAGGGTCATTAGAGGAGACGGAAATAATTGATCCTGCTTTCAGTTATCTGGAGCATCTTCAGTGTCTCTGTGAGGGAGGAGAACACCGCAGAGTGCTATATTTATATCCCTGAGCATCCTCTCTGACTCTGAAGGGGATTCATGCGGAGCAGAAAGTTTATTTCCTTTTATTTCTGACTATCAATGTCTGTTTACTCAGTCCAGCGCCTGTGTGTCATCTCTGCTGTTGAAATGTCAGACGGCTCCTCCAGTCCCGCCTGCACTGCACATACGGAGAGATAGCAGGTTTATTTGAGTGTGCAAATAGCAGCATGACGATCAAATGTCAAGTGATTTGAATGAATCCACAAGCCATGACATCAGGCGTGTAGTGCATCTGACATCAACCCTCGCTGAAGACATTTACAGAGTAATGATTTAAAATGAGTAGTTCACCATTTTGGGGGAATTAGTTTATTGAATTTCTCTCCGAGATCAGAAGCTTGAAAGCGCACTCATCTGTGTGAGTTTAGCACAGAGCTGGAACCAGGAAGTGGTTAGCTTAGCTTAGCATAAATACTGGAAGCATGTTGGTGTGTAGCTGGGTTCTTCTAAGTGAGAGGAGACCTGTTGTGCTTTTTTGTTCTGGTTCCCTTTCCTTCAGTACTTTATATGTTCTTGTGCACGTAAAAGGTCAAAGTCGGCACCAACAGAAGCTCCTCTCTCCTACAGAAAACACTGCTCCTGAAACGCCTCGTCAGTAGCCCCGCCTTTAATTCTGTGACTTTGTGACATCACACTGCGCCACCCTGTCACACATTTTGTGTCATCTATGCCTAGCAGCTAGTTTGGCACTTGAGAATTGATTTAGCACAGATGCTCTGCTGTTGCCAAGGCATCGAAGGCATGTGTGAATTGACCAATCAGGGGAGACGTTATTCAGATGTGTTATTCAGGAGGAGGGGCCTTAAAGAGACAGGAGTTAAAACAGAGGGGGAAAACAGCGCTGTTGCAGAGAAATCAGATGTGTTTCTTGAGTATAATATGTCTAACTTTATTAAAATTTGTGCTTACAGTGATATAAAGGCCTATTTAGAATATAAATTGAATAAATAAGGTGTGTTAAATGAGTGTCAGGAAAGTTTATATGTGTTTAAATGGGGATCAGAGGGGATTTTGAGAAACTTCCAGAATCTGCCAAGAGCTGTTAGGACCTTGACCACAAAACCTCCTCCGAGCCACAAAGATCTGGACAGAGCCCAGACTACACACACACACACACACACACACACACAGAAATAACATCCTATTTAAAGTAATCATTTTATAAATACATAACATTATGCAGTTAAATGATGAGTAGAGCATTTTGTCAAATTCAGTGTGACCCAGTTAGAGCAACATTTTTATACAGTTCTTACAATTCCCAACAGTCACAACTTTATTAGTTGCTGCATGAGCTTATGTAATCACACGCACACACACACACATACACACACACACCTCCCCCGTACTCATATTTCCTGAGTGTTCATTGAACTGGCTCCGGCTGCTCGCTGCTGCGGTAACGCTGTGATTTATGAGCGGTCCGAGTGCTGTGGCCTGATAACCTCCAGGTCTCCTGAGGAGGTGGTACGAGGCCACATCCCGGCTCTATTTCAGGCTCAGCAGCGCCCCGTTATCACATGTGTTTTATCACCGATTCTTCCTTTAACACAACGGGTGTAGTAGGGGTGATTCTGCTGCAGGCCAGATAAGACCTGAGAGGATTCAAGCAGAATATGCAGCAAAAATGCTTTGTCTTTTTTCACCTTTCATGTCCAGAGGAAGGATCTCATTACTTACAAAGCCCTGGCCTCAGTTTATCACAGAGGGCACCAGTAACAGGACTGATGTATTATGTAAGGTTTGCAGGGTCAAAACAGGACATTCAGCTCTTCATTTCAGGCCTGGTTTAGATTACTATTACAATATCAGCTCCTCGTGATGCCCGATGCTCCTCACTGTGATACATGGTGGTTTGATGCCAACAGTAACAGTCACTCACAGGTAGACGACTGGCAGTCCGCTGTGGAGCTCACCATGAGCAATTCAGTTCCAAACTAACATTAGCTGCTTGGTTGCCCTCTGCGTGCAGAGAGAGGCGCTGAGACGAGGCATTCGAGAACGTGCGTGAAGTCGCATCCTCTGGACTGTCGACCTGATCTGACCTGCGCCCTTCACAGAGAAATCCAAAGTCCAGCAGCATTAAATAACTGAAACATATTGATCCACAGGCATGTATAGGCAACCAAGAGAGACTGGAAAGGTGTTGTTTTTTTATGTCAAGTTACAATCTGCTCACATATGGCCAGTAAAAATGTGATTTATACATGTATAATTGCACCTTTTACATCATTATATAAACTGACCCCTCAGCACCCCTGACTGTGAGTTGTTGTTTTGGCTGTGGTTATTGTTTTCAGCGGTTGATGGTGGACAAAACTAAAAAAACAGGACCCAGGTCATAATAAACTGTAACTATCCTATAACCACTTGTTTGCTTAAGTTACCCTCATGTCCTAATAATAATATAAAGAAAACCCAGTGATGTAGTTTTTGGCATTCCCCTCCTAAACTGATGTGACTGATAACCTACAGACTGGTTTTGGTTGTCTCCCATCACCCTGCGGCCACAGTGGATCTCCCTCAGGGTGCTCACAATCAAGCACAAACACTCTTTAACAAAGAAAACAGAAACATTTGTGAAAGTCTACAGAATCACACGGCCTCTCAGTGAGACCACAGCACATCAGAGATGGTAGAAAGTCAATATACTGTCGTGGAAGGCAGTAGAGATAATCAGGATAAACGTGCACCTGGTATCTAATATATGAAAGATCATCGCACACTACAGTGTGAAACCTGTCACATCTCTCTGGCGGTGAGCCTCACCGCGGTGTCCGATGTGTTTACAGGAGGACGAGGTTGTGTGTTCGGGGGAATATGGAAGCTTCCTGGAACAGCAGCGTCATGAGTGTGAGAGACGTCTCACTGTGAGCTAATTGGTGCCACGAACAGGCGGCTGCATCCTGCTGATAGCACCGTCGGCATCTGAGACACCGAGCTGTTTGTCCAATTAGTCATTATCACAAACACACACACACACACACACACACATAGGTGGTGTGTGACCAAGCTTGGAAAAAAAAGTGGTGTGAACAAAATATATCCTTAATTGGCACTTAGCACACAGGGCGGGATGTACAGCAAGAGGTTGTTTGTACTGTGTCAGATGAGACAAAACACACTTTCCAGATGGCTGAAAAGACAAATAACTGATTCAAATACCGTCCCAAGTGCTTATATCAATGCATGGACAGTTTGAAAGTGGTGGGAGAAGCAGTCACATCACATCTGTCCATTTATTACACCAGTCCTGCATTCAACAGTTTACTTCAGTAAAAGCAAATGAATATCAAATGTCATTAAACAGAAATTCCATTATTTTTGATTTAAGGCCCTGTGTTTATGTCTGCGTTAATAGGTACAAAAGTGTTTGGAATGGGTCCAGTAGATCAGCACAGCCGGCAGTTGTGACACATCTGCAAAGGGCTGTGTCGTAATCCTCGTGTGAAACTTTGACCATCAAGCTACGTCCACTAAATGTGCAAATTTTGCAGAGGCAGAGCTTTTCATGAAGAAGTCAATTTGCTGTTTGTTTCACCAGGAAACAGCCGACACGTCACTCTCACCAACTCCACCGGACTCCATGCACAAAACCCATCATTTTAACATCATAAAAGTCAACAGAAACGTGATCCACAAACGTGACCAAACCAGCGTTGGAGATAGTCGAAATAGTGGGGAGACAAACAAAGATGTTTTTTCTGAGTTTTGTTTTGTTTTTCAAGTTTGAATGTAGTGTGTTCAGCAATGATACAATTACTGTTTCTGTTAATGGAGTCTGGTCAATTTGGCAGGAGCCATGAAGCAGCTGTTCCTGGTTTAAAAGACAAAAACATGTTAGTGTTGGTTTTGAGCTGTGTTTCTGACCATCTGATGAATGTAAGTCATTCACTCTCTTTATAGTTCTGTTTTCTGCCCCCACTGACTCCTCGGGGTAAGTCCTGTCATATTCATGTTCCACTATGTTCACCAGCTAGTTTGTTACTTTGTCTTCTGTTGTTGATGAACATGCAGCAAATTTTTTACTAAAAATAGCTGCCTGCTGTGCATGAACGTGAAGTTGATGAGTCTGAACCAAAACAACACACTGAAAGATGCAAAAAAAAAGTTAATGTAGACGTCTGAATATAATCGTTAAATCCATCGTTAATACATCACGTTTTTCTTGTGCAGCCTTAAAATGGACCTAAAGCACAGCTACTTCAAACCTTCTGCTGAAGTTAAGCACTGTGTAAATGTCCTTGTTATTTTCCATGACTACATTTTGCTTTTGTTTATCCCAGCGAGGCACCGACTGATAAACTCGGCCCAGCAGAATTGGCAGCCGAGCCTGAGCCCAGAGCTCTGGCACATAACAGCCAGAGTCAAAGCGCCTCAGTCTCTCCAAAACAACACCAGCCTCCCTCCATCCAAAACCCTGTAGCCATCGATGAGTTCACATCAGGAGCCAGGGTACACATTTACAGCCCTCCTGCTACTTTTCTGCCTCTCTTTGTCCATCTGATGTTCAGAACATGTTGAAACTATTTTGTAATTCCAGAAAGTAAACTATGTCTGTTGTTCATTAACAGCTCTCCGTCCTGCCACCACTGCACAGACAGCCTCAGGTTTGAGCAGCAAAAGGTGTTTAGTGACTGAGGTGTTCATGTGCAGGGCCACTGATTGGTCAGAAACAAGGTATGCACGGGGGCCCCCTTCATATGCGGTTACCCAACCACATGAGACCTTCATGTGACCTCGCCAGAAAACCAAATAATGATTTACTAGCAGGGTGACCTCGACTGTAATCAGAGTAGACACAGAGTGGATTCACTGAACGGTGAGCCCAAAGTCTCATATCCAATCTAAACTAGACGCATGGATGTGGTGTAGGTTACAATTGCAAAGTTATGTTGACCTACAGCTTCATTTTCTATAAGTACACAGTTTTTTTACATGCCAACAGAGCCTACCTGTATGTAGCATCGCCTTCGCTAATGCGCACCTCGCCAAAAATGTACATACTCTCATACGCCTACAGAAATACAATTAAAGCATCCTTTTTTCTTCTGATGTTGTTTATTTATCCTTATGTTAATCATCGGACACAATTTCAGAATTCAAGACAATTCCCTCCCTGCTAATGGTCCAGAAGATACCTCGAGTCCTTTGGACACATTTTCAGTTTTGCTGTAGATTTCGGACAGATGTGCCACAGGAAGTTAGCATAAAGACCATAACAGCTCTATCTATAATTAAAGTGGAAAGTTGAACAGCATTGGTCGCATGCTAAGTGAGTAATATATAGATATATACTGTATAGACACATATACAGGGCAAACACAGTGGTTCATCAGTCTTTTAACAGCATTTTCAAAAAAGATTCACAAAACTGGCAACATCCCTGTTTCTGTCTCGGTGACTCTCCACATGCATATAAAAACAGAGACTCATAGATACCGCCTGATTTTCTTCATCAAGATCCATGAATTGTTCCCTGAGAAATTTATGAAAGATTTTGAAGAACATCTTGTCTCACAATGTTAAACTGAGTGAGAGAAAATTCCTGGACCTGTGCCTTTATCTGAAACCGCACCAAAATGTTCAAGTGGCCTGGAGTGGAAAGTCTTTATCGTCCCTGCGGGGCATTTTGGTTCCCAAAAGTCACCAGCACAGCCAGTACACATCATCCTGAAATGACTAGTGACATAAGTTTAACAAACAACACACAGGGGGTCATCATTAAAAAAAAGTGAGCAATAAATGTGGGGTCTTTTATCAGCAGCACCTCTATCCACCTGTAACCAAATGCATTTCCTTGTGATCAACACTGCAGGCACATGTCTGAGAGTATGAGATTGATATCACTCGATTCAAATGTGTCGCCACCATCAGGTGGATTTTTTCCCCACCTAGGCGAGGTCAGCACAGAATCCTCACAAAGACTGTGTTTGTTTGTTGGACTTTGACATGCAAATATGCACCTTTGCAAAAACATCAACATTGTGGGCCTCTGGGGAAAGGAAGGGAAGCGCAAGGCCGTCGTGTTATCTGTGCGGGGCCATCTTCATTTCGATAAGTTAACCCTCCTTATCTGAAGTATAAACTGATACATGAGAGATACGAGGTGTAATCTGCAGTCAGATTTCAGACAGGAGTCACAAAAAACTGAAAATACTCAAATCACCAAACTTCCAGCAAAAATTAGTAAAAGCACTTCCAAATGAATTTCCCTGAGCTACTTTACCATTAATGACCATTAGTAAACCTCTTGCTGAGCGGATTCATGGGCTCTGCTGGACGGATTATTAGTAGCTGCAGTAATATTACCTGGAACAGCTTTCTGCTCGGGTGCTTAATTAGACCCTTCCTCTGATGACTCGCCCTTGTTTGCCCTGTTGCCGGCTCGTCCTCTGAGGGAAAAGCCTTTGTTGTGTTATGAGGGTCAGAATTAGACTGTGAGAATAAGATCCACAAGGTGTGGTGTGGAAAGTAGGTATTCACAGCTCATTTACAGTATATTCAAAATTCACTTTATGAAGACTTTTAAATGTCATGAGCTGTACCTTCCTGTTTTTGGTATCCAACAGCGAGGAAGGCTGATTTTCTAATTAAAAATGATAATAATTTAAATTCAGTTTGAGTTTATCTTTGTTTTCCTTCTGAACTCCGTCCTGTCTGTCTCCTGTTTTAGTCTCCTCACACACACAAACATGTTTCTGCCAATTCTGACAAGTCACCACTTGAGGTGTGTCAATGACTTGTCATTTCGGGGCTGTGGCGCGGCTGCCGTCCTCTCCAGCTCCATGAACACTGTGGTCTTTGTACGCTCGGGACAAAGCTGGTGCTGTGAGTCGTCCAGGAGGACCTTGAGGAAGGACACCCGAGCACCAGAACACCTCCCTGCTACCTTTTAAACACAGGCTGTCAGATTCTGAGCTCATCCTCGCAGGTCCTCGAACAGAAAAGAGATACTCAGTTTTCATCAGCGACATCATTGTTGGTGCATGTCGGCACGTACAGTGGGTGCAGTCAAACAGAAAAAAAAACCCTGTTGCCACTTTTGCGTTTTCTGGAGGGCTGTGTGGAAGCTGTTTGCTTGGACTGTGGACACAGCTGCTGCCAGAAAAAACTTCTTGATGAGGACCACGACTGTATCACAGGCACATCACAGGATCCCAGATAAACCAGCGTCTGCTGAACCTTCCAGGAGGACAAATCATATCTTATATCTCTGAATTGAGGTCACATACTTCAGATTTGACTACCAGCACATGCGACATTTGTTAAACAAATGAATTCCCGAAATTCTTTTTCATTTTTTATTTTCTGTCTTTGTTTGGGTTGCGTTCCTGGACAACCTTTCCCACAGTGTTGCAGTGTGGGCAACAAGTTGTAAGAAATGCTGCCAGGCTCTCTGTGCACGCAGGGTTTCACCAGGATTATCAGTGATGAAGCTAATCCTTCTCATGCAGAACGCCTGCAGCCGCACTGAGCAGAGCTGTGACTCGCTCAGGTCAGGGCGAGCTTTTAGAAAAAGAATATTGTGACCCCTCAAAACATTTTCAGTATTAGAATTCATTAATCAATCTGACTTTTGTCCCCCAAATGCCAACAAGGCCAAGTGTCTGTACAAAGGTGTTAAATCAAGGAGCTGTCAAGATATTCCAGTCTGGCGTGGCGTCCTCGACGTGACAAAAAATGTCAAATGTCAAAATGTTGATTATGTTGTGGAATTTAACTGTAAACTGAGCTGACAACAAAGATTTAAGAATATGGAGTGGGAAAAGGGAATGTACCTTTTTTATGCCATCATGTAATGCTATATACCTTTAGTCACTATGCTATAAAGCTATAGGTAACACTGGCACCTTTATACACATAACATTTTCTTCCATCGAGTAAAGAAATGTTGATATGTGTAACTAAGAACCCACGGGAGTCCTCAGTCTGTCCCTCTCTGGAGCCACC
Organism: Acanthopagrus latus; assembly: GCF_904848185.1. Lineage (NCBI taxonomy): Eukaryota > Metazoa > Chordata > Actinopteri > Spariformes > Sparidae > Acanthopagrus > Acanthopagrus latus. Next base: position 18,278,556 of record NC_051058.1, on the reverse strand, counting down.
GGGTCATGTGAAATGTTGTGAAAGCATCAGAATCAAAAATAGCCTCTTTCCCTCGAGCTTCTTTTCTGTAAGTATTTGTCATGTGCCTGACTTAGTCGGTCTCCGCCTCAGTCTGCGAAGCTGAGGGCCCCCTCAGGAAACAGCTACCGGAGGTAAAGCTGGGGGCTCCAGGGTTTCCAGGAGTAAAAAAGGGCGTTGAGGGGAACCTAATCCAGCAGCGGGGCGGTGAGGGGACCAATTGTGAGGGACGTCTGGTGGCAGCGCTGGAGAAAACAGAGCCCTCAGCCTCCTCGGCACTCACATACCTGACATACTTCAGGAGAGTCTCTGAGCTGACCTCCGCAGGCTGATGCAAACGCTGCAACACCTTAACCACAAGCCATATTGAATTTAAGGGTCTCCGTTCCTGTTTTAGTATCTTTCAGCCCATTGTTTTGTAACCATTCAGAGCACATAACCATGCCACTGTTTACACTATCACAACAACAACTGGTTTAATGAATTACTAGAAAACTGATCCATTTATACAGCTCTTTATTATATCCAAGGAATAAAACAGTTGTGTTTGACCTGCATTAATCATAAAGTATGAACCATCGGGCACGCCTCGAACTACAAAAACCTCTGTGGAATGAAATCTATTATGATAATCACAAAAACCATTATCATAAGACCATGATCAAATCACTGAGGCTATTAAAAACTCTTGCCTCTGTTCATTTGTTCTGTCTGTGTGCACAGCAGTCCATTCAGAGATGACACAATCCGCCTCCTCTTTCAGAATAACATCAGCGGCCTTTCTAAGTGTGCTCGGCTTTTATGTGTTCCTGGATAAAGGTCTGCGTTTCTGTGAAGCGTGACTGCGACTGAGGGACAACCTCTCCCCGGAATAAAGTCACATTGTGACCGGGGGCCCCTGGTGAGATAACATGCCCCACCACACACCTGGTATCTCATGCCAGGCCGAGCAGCTGCTGTGTTTCCACGCCGCGTTACCATGGAGGTGGCTTGCAAACACTGAGGTCTGTGGGGAGCAAAGACTCACACCACCTCTCTCCTCCACATGCTAAACACACACACACACACACACACACACACACACACACACGGGCCAAACCGTTAAGAAATTGGCAGGGTATGGTACGAGGAAGAACCGCATCAAAAGGGGGTTTACTTCCACACACGAGCATAAAAGAACCATTTCATTCTCCAAATCTGCTCACATGGCTGTAAAGCTCTCTCAGTGCAAGAAATCTCAGAATCTGGGTCACTGTAAATACCTCGAGGAGAAAACATTTTTTGAGCCTCTAACAATGGTTTCTGCTTACGTTACATAATGTAATGTGACTGTAAACATGACTCCAGTACAGTACAGTACAGGTGTATGGGACACATATCAGGTTCTTCAGCCAGAGGTGGGACCACGTTGTTGTTCCCAGCTCTGGAAGTCCAAGTTCTAAACTTCATGTTTGGAGTCATTGTTCAGCCTTTACCAAATATGACGCCATTTAAGGCATTCAAATGCATTAACAGTTAGTATGTGACTTTAAAATAAGCCTCAGAATAAATCATTGCAACCTAATCAGGCATTTAAGTAAAGCTTTATATTAAGATCCTTGTAATAATCCTTAGTTAATAGTTAAAACGGCCTTATATGTAAGATTCTTAGGAACATTAATACGATTACATAAGCATTAATAGTAACATTATAAACAAATGTATCAGTAGATAATGAGACATTTAGAAGCACTGGTTTACAGTTTAGAAACTGATTTTTTTTTTTTTTTACATCAACATAAGAGGCCAGTAAATTAAACTTATTAGATCTGTTTAATGTTATTATAAACAATTATAAGCAACTCATAAGGATTTTAGCATCAATAACCTGTCAACAGATTTCTTATTAGTGATTAATGTCATGTAATATAACAGTAAAAGTATTTTTTGTGCCATTAACATTTATACGGTCTTATAAGGATAAATGGGAGCCTTATTACATGTTAATGTTACCTGTGTTTCTTGGTGTGAGACTCAGTTCCTGTTCTGACATTTGTAATTTCAATGTTGAATGTTTTGCTTGTTGCCATAAGCTTCAAGGTATCATTCTAACTCAATTTTTAATCATTGTACAACAGTACTTAGATAGAGGAAAACGAGATAGTCGTGAGGATAAATGCTGAACACGAGCCGCTTGATTTCAAAGGACATTGTGAACACACGATCAATAGGCCCTCGTCGTGGTGTTGATCTGTGCAGCTGAACGGAAAATGTGTTGTGCTCGGTGTCAGGAACTGATGACATGGACCTGACTGGGCATCTCTCAGCTGCAAACAGTCTGGTGCAGTGCAATTAGCTGGGCTGTTAAGTGGTGCATGGCAACAATACAAAATAAACAGGGATCCTCATTGCAGTTGCACTTCTTCTTTTGTCTCTTCACAAAAACTCAAACGATCTATTCTTCTGTTAATGCCAAATAATATTGATTATAATTTCAAAAAGATATGGATTGATTTATTGTCCCTTGATATATTTATTTAACAGTTTAAATAAATCCACTTTATTGGAGCTTCAGATAGGAAAAACATATGAAACACTGACACCTGCTGGACAACATGTGGAAGTGCAGTCTCTCTCTCCTGCGTGCCCCAGAGACTATTTCCCCGCTTTCTATTGGTTTACGCTCCAGTGAGTGCCATTTGATTGGTCACATCGGTTTCTGTCAGCCAATCAAAGTTTCTGTTTACAACCACACACAAAGTGGCGATTCAGAGTAACGTACAGTGACGCAATTGGCTTGCAAGCCCCGGTGAGACCTTGTCTGGAGTAAAGGAGCAGCTTTGTAACACGTAGAGTTTAAAGACAATGATTTACAACGACACATAACCGAGAGTCTTACTTTCTCCGACGATGATGGGTCTGGGTGTGAACGTGTTGAGGTCGTCCATGTCCTTACAAAAGGTTGGTAGCTAGCTAGCTAACGGTAGTGTAGAGCTAACGGTAGAGAAGCTATCGTTACTATAAACCAGCGGAAATCCAACTTTAGCTGGTCTGACAGGTTGACTTTGAACCAACCTTTCCTGTGGTCACACTTGTTGGTAATATCTGCAGAAAATACACCATGTTGTCCACTGTTTTTACAGCGGGAAGTATCTGTTTTGTCTGAGGGCTAAGACAGCTAGCTTAGAAAGTTCATCCGAGCTTTGGGCCAGAGCTGCGAAGTTGTTGGGTTAGCCACCGTTACATCCCGATTAATATTTACGTCCTGATGCCTTTCAGACTATTGTCTTTAATTTCTACCTCCAGTTTGTTCCTGTTAACGTGTTTAGTACTTTCGCTGTCCCAGGTGTAAGTCATTAAAAACGACATGTAAATGCAAGAGAGGAATATACTAAGATGTTAGACAGATAGTTTGGAAACAGAGCTTTCTCACAGTGCAAACTGTTGCTAATGAAGTTAATAATATGGCTGCCAGAGATGGTTAGAAGTCCTCAGATCTTGTACCTAAGAAAAGTGAGAATACCACAGTAGAGAAATACTCGGTTTCAGCTATTATATTTGCCCCTTTAGAAGATTCACGTTTCAGTGACAAATCCTGAGGTTGCTGTCCCTCAAAACAATTATTATCACTAAAGGAACATACCGAAAGATTTTACAAATTTATAACAGAATGATACAAAAAGAGGGAAGTTGGACTTGAGTTTGATGTCATATTCTGCTGTTTTCCAGCTGTGCGTCCTCTCCCTGCTACACATGAGACATCGCTTCTATCACTGCCCTCTGCAGCTGCGGAGCAGAAGTCCACACTGTGGGCCTGTTCGCTGCCTCTCCACTGGACCAGACTCACCTGCCTCACCTGCTCCCTCCACACTGACTGAGTCCTCTGAGTGCACTGAACCAGAGCCCAGCCGCAGTCCCTCCACCTGGACTCCTGACCAGGGTCCACCGCCCGCCCCCACCCACTGCTGCATGAGTGGCTGTCACAACTGTGTGTGGATCGAACACGCGGAGCAGCTGCTGGCGTATTACCACGATGGCGGGGACCGGGCGCTCAGTGCTATCGAGGAGAACGTCCTGGACGAGAACCTCAAAACGTACTTGAAGATGGAGATCAGGCTGATGAAAAAGACGTGACTGATGTGTTTTACTGCCAGTGACAACCTTTCACAGAGTGTTAGCACTTTATAACACACTCCAGTTACTGACTTTACCTCCACATGTTCACCTCCTCCTCCTGCAGGTCATTCACTCCCTATCTGTGCAGCATTTAAGAAAATGGCGAGAAGCTACCAGATCCGCAGGTGGAAAGATAAGGTAGCTGTTCACTGAGTGCACCTGTTCTCCAAACCTGGGGTTTTGTTTCCAGCCTGTCTGACTTTTCCAGTTTCTTGATGTGTCGGACTTCCCTCTGGTGATGTCTGTTGTTGCCAAAGCTCAGCAATTAAACACACAGTATTATTTTCTAAATCAGAACAGTGATAGTTTAATGATGTCATGAAGTGATGTGGGATCATGGGAGTTGTAGTCTTCATTGTTAAACAGCTACCATTGCATTGATGAAAATCTGTCTGACTTGACTTTGGGTGAAATGTTTTATGTTATGTCACAAAAAAAACGCACAGTTACTTTGATTATACTTGATTTCTCTGGTTTGTGTTAATGTTAGTACACAATTCAATGGAATATAGAACAGAGGTCGAGTCATTTTAAGACATTTTAATGCAGCAATGTTAGATATCAAATCTTTAACTTTTTTAATGCACTGTGATTCTAACCGATAGAAATCATGTCGAACATTTTGGAAATCAGACCTGTGTTATTTCAAACTTGAATTGTTCTTAAGGTTTGAATAACCAACAAACCCAACCTGATTTATTGTCGTGTTGCTTTTGTCTTGAAGCATTTTGCACATTTGTTCTAATAATCATTTTGTTTGAAGTTTGAACTGAAGCATATATTTTTATCTTTACTTATCATTTGTTTTGAGTATGTTATTTAAATTACGTATTTCAAACCTATATTTTTAAGGGTTGCTTGTGAAATAAATGTTGCTATGAAGATAACTTGAGTAAACTGATCTAAGAACTGGTTTCTTCTGAAACACTTCAGCCACAAGTATGCACCACTAGGGAGTGCCAGACAGACAGAAAACCTGTCTGTCTGCCTTCATGAGGATAAAATATTTGATCTGATCCTCTTAACTTGTTCAATTCATCATCGTGTGGGTGTATCCAACAGGCTCGACCAGCTCCTTTTCTGGAACAGTTCCAACTGATATCAGACTGTACTTACAACAGTAATGATATGAGAAAGCTCCTCAGATGGAAGTCCTGAATGCAAACTTGAACTTTAAGCATCTTAAAGAATAGGTTTCCTTTAAAAAACAAGTAATAAGTACTATATTTATAGTGATAACTTGAACAGAATGCATCAATATTGTCTGCCCGATTATTAGATCTTTATTTTTGAATCTATGAAAGTCAAAGCATCAAACAATCTAAAAAAAAATTTGATGACTGAAGGAGTGTTCTTGCTGCCCAGACGTAATGATCTGGTGGATCGTGTCAGAAAAGAAGCAGAGTGTGTTCAGATGTCAGAATGACGTCTGTCCCTCGGCTGAGTCTGGTCCCCGAACATGTCACAGCTCCATCGTCAGAGGGGAGGCTGACCCTGATCTCCAATAGTGATGATCACACAGGTACCAGTGGGCAGCTCCTTGCAGCCTGCAGTTATTCTTTGATCAGGGTCACGCAGTGGATTACGATCTGATCATATACAGTAGGGAACGCTGTTCCCGGCGACTGTGACGTGGAGGAAAAAACTGGAGGCAGATTAGAGCCGGTGCCACCGCTGCAATGTGTCACTTTGCGTCATGCCAGCGTCTAATATCGTTCAACATGAAGCTACATCTGATCCAGAGTCAGGCAGGATTACTCTGAAATGCAGTCAGTTACCGAATACAGTTTAGTAAATGTATGTTGTAACATTATCTATTGGATTACAAATTGTTTTTAGAATCAGAATCATTTTGTATTGCTCAGTTTATACACTGAACAAAAATTATTTGCCTGATACTTTAAGTATTTTAATTACATGAAAATGTTCATTCTAATTCCACATCAGTTCAGTCACATTTAATGCAAACTTTTTCCATCATGTGGAGTCAATGTGAATAAACTGAATAACTAGATGTCTGATTTTAACTATTTGAAATGCATTACTTTTATTTCGACCTTTGAGCCAATAAAACACTTTAAATAAACCATCATGTTTTTTTTAAATATATGAATAAACACATTAAGTCTGGCGGGTATTAATTTAATATAAGCAAGCTAAGATACAGTATTACATTTAATTGGAATATGTGATAAGACATTATTTACAACCTTTTGAAGCTGAAATCTTCACTGAAGCTGCAAAGCTAAAAGCCACAGTTTGAACCCCGTCTGAAGCAGATGCAAATCGATATGGGATCCCAGGCCTTCCAGAAACTTAGATTATCCAGGAGCCATTTTATGTTTTGGGTTTTTTTTTCACATTTTAAAACAAGTCCCCATCTACTTCAGTTGTTTAGTAGAATGCTGCAACACTTCTTTACTGTGAAGCTCCAGAGATGTTTTGTGAAACTTCACCTGACTTTACATCACCTTTAATATCTTTTTAGAAAAATCCCAATTCAAGTCTGGCAGCTCAAGTTTACTCCAGCAGTTTTAACCTTTTATTTTTTGGGTGAACTTTTCCTTTAAGCAATTGATTACTGTGAAATCGCAGCTAATGTTTATAAATCTTAACAAAATGCTGAAGCAGAGCATCTCAATTCAAACAAATAACTATTCACTAAAGTTCAATTAATTTAAATTCCAATTTATTAATGATGGTTAATAGAAAATGTTACTAATTTCATATTGATCGGAAACAGATTATAAATCTTTGCCAGTCACATGACAGTGATCATTAACAGTGTACAGGGAGCCAGCACGTGTGCCCTCCTGCTGAGAGCTTAGGGGTCATCAGGAGCATTTGTACCAAGATGGCCTCAGGCCGGTGATGACAAACATTAAGCTCCGCCCACCGCACATGTCCCAAAAACACAGACAGGAACTGGGACAATTAATCAATATTTGACTGGGTAACTGTTAATTATGCATCATACTGAGTGAGGTGAGTGTTTTTAATTACATTCACATCAGATCAGGGCTCAAAAGTAACTACCGTAAGTACTAAGTATTTATTCAAATACTTAACATAAAGGGGCAACATGTAGTTTTGTAGAAGGAATTCACAATTTTGATATTTACAATATTAACAAGGTAATGATAGACACTCAGACATATTTATTTTTTTCCATAGCTGAATAAACAAGCTGCTCTCAGAGGAAAATAAGGTCCACAGAACACTGCGTGAAGCTAGAAATGTGGCAGGGTCCGCCACATATGAACAAAGTGAAACAGTATGAGACTGTAGCATCATTGTTGTTGTTGTTGTTGCCGCCACTGTTGCAAAGACTACTGGATGGTTTCTGTTTTCCTCAGAGAGTGGTGGCAGACAACTATGTATCGTGTAGTGAGATTTATATGGAACCAGTGTCAACCAGCATTTATTGGCATGCTGATTTGCATTATGGGAATTTTAGAGTAAATAGATTTTGTTGTTTTTGTGAGAGTTAACTCATTGAAAGTCAGGATATCTCAGTGCTGAAGTCTTTTTGAGCATCTTCATTTAACCTGTCTTTTGTAAATATCCAAACTTCATGGAAAAGCAGTATTATTAGTATAGAACTTCTGTTAGAGGATCTTTTTTAGGAAATAAGACATTTTGGTTAAATCAACCTAAACTACCTAACAATTCAGTCCTGATTAGCAGCTCAGTGATTGATTTTAGGTGTGGAGGCTGCTGTTAGATTAATACTCTGCCAAATGTAATTACACTGAAACGTACATTAAGATGATCTCAGAGACGTCTGTGGGACGGAGGATTGGAGGCTTTCTTCCAGAAGCAGATGGTGGTGAGACGATTGCATAACAAAGAAGGAGTGGGCTACGCTGGGCCTTTCAGGAAGCTTCCTGCTGCATCCGTAATCTGCATCAACACATCCCAGTCTGTTTATCTCGTGTATCCTATCGTCTCAGATCAGTGAGCTCATTGGTAATGCTTCATTATTTTCTTGAATATTCTGCAGACTCGGTCATGTTTTAGAGTGAAGAAGATCAAAATCAACAGCTTACATCCTGTTTACTGCATAGTGTAAAGCACTTTGAAATTGCATTTGAGCATGAAATATACATTAGTTTCATCACAAATACTGTATAATAGCTGAAAAGGATAAACACAGAAAGTATGTAAAAATAATCTGTATTTATTGAGGTGGTATTCATCACAAATTATCATCCAGAATCTGCACCAAATCTTTGAAAATGTATGTATTTTTATAAGGATTCCACAAATCCAAACTTGATGACAACAGTGCTCATCCTCGCATCAACATGACATTATTAAAATGGAGTTTGGAGACAGGTGTACATCCTTGTGAAGTGTTGACATCAAAAGAGGGAGGCGGTGCGTTCGTAATCTTCTGCAGGGGCTCAGCATATAAGAGGGGCCCTGAGCCACGAGTGGCCCTCACAGCAAGCCTAGCATAGAACTCCTCTCATCTGTTCGACAGACCGGGCTCCACTAACGCCCACTCGTCTGGCTGTCCTTCACCCAAGCAGCCGGTGAGTAGACCTATAAATGTTATTGGCAAAAGCGGGATCTATTATGGAGAAAGTGAGAGGTGAAGGACGGGGGATGGTCGATGTTTCTGTTCTGGAGCTGCATGGAAGTCAGTGGATGTTATGGATGTGACGATCCGACGCTCTTGAAAAGGAGATTTAGATTCTCAAGAGAACATCGGATGAACAGCGAATGAACAAAGGTCAAACTAAAACAAATATGTTTCACAGATTCTCATTTCGATTATTATTCATTATCTATTCTTCTATAAATTTGTAATCATACAATACAACATTTAGTTTACTTTTTGTATTGTTTGCATCAGTGTTCTACTGTTTGTGTTGAAACCAACATCAAATAGTTGATAAATAGAAAGTTATACAGTGAGATGCAAGTGAACAAAGTAGATCTACAGTGTGAAGGATCAGTGTATTGAGTAGAGGGCTGTAGTGGTGGGTAAGAGGTCATAAACCCAGTTTACCTGCCTTCTTCTAATGAAACATAGGGTTTACTCACCTTTTCATGAGTTCACCATTACTTAGCCAGTCCCTCCTGGTCTGGAAGTTGTGATCAGAACATCTGAACTTCCAGGAGGGACTGGTTAAGTAAACTCATGAAGAGGTGAGTAAACCCTGTGTTTCATTTAAATATGTGAGTAAACTGAGTTCATCTGTGTTGACCCTCCATTGCAGCCCTGTACCCAACACACTGATTCATCACTATGGAGGTCTGCTTATTGTTCATAGGTTGTTTGTCAGACGATCCATTGAATAAACCTTGTGTTATCAGCAGAACAAGACATCTAGTGGCAACTTATTTTTTGAATAGCTAACTAAAATGTTCAACATACATTTTCTTCTCTACATTTTCTAAAATATATTGCTACTTTCTGGAGGGATGTTAAAAGGTGTTACTGATCGAATCCTTAGCCTACTAAGTGGATTAGAGATGCAACTCATTTCTACTTATACAGAGCGAATTTTATTCGAATTGATAAAATGGTTACTTATCATTGGACAGGATTTCCTACAAGATTAGAGATACAAACCACTTAAAAAATACACATCAACACCCTTATAGTCATATTTTGATGGAAGACTACTGTAAAATCCAAATAAATTTTATATGTCAGACGAATAAGATTTGTTAGGCTCTCTCACTGTTATTAAACCACATTAATGGTTAAGTGAGACTGAGCTCAGCACTGTCATTGTCATCGGGACACCATGAGCGGATTGATCATTTAGACCCTCAGTGCGTGATCAGCATATCTGCCGCGTTGTCCTTGCTCTAACAAGATTACACACGGATGGTAGGCGGGGGGGAGCACTTATTAACTTGAGCTGAGGATTATGGGAAAATTGGGTCATCCTCACAGAACACGCTGCTGTAAGGTAGTCAATCTCAGACAGTTCAGTCAGTAAGAAATATGAGTGTAAATCCTGCCTGCTGCTTGTCAGAACAATAAGAGGATTAGAAGCAGTAATGTCAGACAGAGGTGACGGAGGCTGCAGGCTGGATGCTGCGTGAATTTTACGGTTAAACCGAGCATCTTAGATTGTATCGCCCCAAAAAGTGAAGTGTCTCTTTGGATGACTTATCTCACTCTTCCTGTCTCCTCTCCACAAAGATATCATCACGACGACAACGCACCAGAGAGTTCTCTCTAAAGCCAACAGTCTGCACACAGCCACCAGAAACAGCTCAAAATGAATCTTGAGCCCAAAGCTGAGATCAAGACGGCCACCCGTGTCAGCGGAGGCCCCGCCACCCCACGCAAGGGCCCACCCAAGTTCAAGCAGAGGCAGACCCGTCAGTTCAAGAGCAAGCCTCCTAAGAAGGGGATCCAAGGGTATGCTTTGAACAATGCGCACTATTTCTTTAGACTTATTTTTTTTTAGAAATAACAGCAAATGACGGTTTGTAATTCCTCTTCTCTTTGCAGCTTTGGTGACGATATCCCTGGTATGGAGGGCTTAGGCACAGGTGAGTGAAGTGAAGTGCGATTTGTGTCAGTTCTGATTTGCAGTGACCCGAATGACCTCATATCTTTGTGTTCCTGTTGCAGACATCACCGTCATTTGCCCCTGGGAGGCCTTCAATCACCTGGAGCTGCATGAGCTGGCCCAGTACGGCATCATCTGAGCCTTCTACATCTCCCTGCAATCCTCTGAGGATTACAGGCCACGTCCATGCACTTCAAACCATCTGCCTCAGGCTCCGTCACCTAGCTTTAAATGGAACTCTTCCAGACAAACTACCACTACAACCTGTAACGAACACAAAAAATGGAAAAACAGAAAAAAGGTCTACAAAAAAAAAGAAACTTTCTGTCCTCTTTCGCTGGATTCTTCTTCTGACTCTGCACTTCACACACAACCTCTGCTCACGTTTAGGATCTTATAACTAACACCTTCACTAGGTCTGCACTGTTACTCTCAGCGTCACTGTCTCTCCTCTCTCGCTGTACCTACTTTTCCTCTTCTTTTTCTATTTCTTCTCATGGACAAAAAAAACTGAAACTTACACAAGCAAGGCAGCCTCAGATTGAGTTCAAGTGACAAACCCGTGGAGTGGGTGGGTTCCCGCTCTATGTGCTTCGGCGCCTCTCGTGTCCATCTCAGAGGCTTGTCCATCAACGCCGAACATGTAAAATATAAAAATTATAAACCTGAGTTCTGTAGACTGGACACAGCTGGCCATTGCTGAGCGTAAACTTTCAGTGGGATAATGTTAATAAGCGTCATCAGATATCCCTCTTTTCCCTCTGTTCTACAAACTTAAACTGCAACCACATTTTTTACGAGGAAGTGGAGAAGTGTTGTTAGGGAAAATGCAATCTTTAAAACCAGAGTTCCTGATTTGACAGTGCAGTAGTGTGTATTATTCATCATTGGCCCACACTGTCAAACTCATCTTAGCTGAATATCATTAGTTTCACATCTCCTCTTATTTGTACATCTCCCTTGTATAATATCAGTGTATATGGAAATATGTATTTTATGTTTACATGTTTATTTCTCACACAATTTTGTGTGTTTATATTTGTGTTTTTAAGCTCAATATTTCAGCTCTCTTTTTGTTGTTATCCTGTAGATTTTTTTCCTCCGTGTCCTCCATCCTTTCAGTTTCCTTTCCATCGTCCTCTTCATCATCACCGGTCCGTAATCCTGTTCACATTCAGACAGTAAACCTGCTGCACACATAATGCCATTTTATGTAATCCTGACCTTATCTTGTAAAAATACAGCTCTAATCAATAAGATCATGACAAAGGTAACTTTCCCTGATGACATAAAGCTGGTGATGGAAGAGTTGGTGATTCTTCTTCAGATTACATTCACAATGATCACAATGTAGTATCGAGGGACGGCAGAGGGACGAGCGGGACAGAAGAGATGTGTAATGGAGCTTTGACCTCTCTACAGGATGAGGAAAAAAATAAAACATAAAAAGAGGAAAACATACATGAGATGTATTTATTCTGCAGTATATATATACAGTCCACACATCCACGAATGCATATAAGCAACATTTTGGGTTTGATTAAAGCTGCATTCATACAATAGTTTGTCAAAAGTAGGGTTGGGTGATATGATCTTCAAGAGGAACAATATGATTTGCATTTGCAAAGCAGGTCTTCTTATAGTTACTTTTTTATTTTTAGTGTAGAAAGATAATAGCTTATTGCACTGAAATGCAGCCTTTTAGACCAGGAAAACACATTTTTGGCCTAAAGTTGCCCCATCATATGACTGGATTTTGCCCTGTGAGATTTTTCTAGTAATAATAATGATAATGATAATAATCATCATCATCATCATCATCATCATCATCATAATACCAGTAGAAAAAAAATATTATAAATTGCTGTTTATGCTGTTTGTGGGGTAAAAATGTTCTTTAAATATAAAGAATCCCTGATTATTATTAATCATTGTCATTATCTGAACACAGTGGGTGATTTAGATCAGAGTTAGATAATCGATCACCAGATTTTTTTTCTTATTATCTTCTCAGGTCCTCTGTAACCTACAATTTTGCTTCTCAACAACACAATACAGTACAGACACTACAACAATTGTTTGCTTTGGTCACATGGTCCACCATTAAGTTTCAGTTTTGGACTTAGAATAATAACAGTTTGTTTACTACATAAACAACCCGAATCATATTACAGCTTTTAAAGTTTTTAAAGTAAAGTTTAATACTCATGAAATGGTTAATACACACCATGGTGAATTTAGACCTGAAGATTAGAAATAAATTATGTTTAAGTTGTTTTAAGATCATTTGATTAAACACTTTTCTATTAAAAATCATAAAGGTCACAAGTAAATTAACAAAGTGATGTTACTAATCTGTGGATTAGGGGAACCCGGTTGGTAATTCAATCTTGGTCATAACCTGCATTTATTACTAATAGTTTACATAATCCCTTAAAATATTTTTGCGTTGTGTCTTCTCTTACTGTTTTTAATGGTACAAAATGTATTACTGCAAGAAAAGTGGAACGATTGTTTTGAACTAAAAAAAAAAAATAACAAAACAAAAAAACAAACGGCTTGTTTCGGCCGGGGTCGCTTCAGTGTGGGACCGATGGGAAACGGTCGGTCACTAATGTCTGCAACACCCGGTGTTTGAGTTGTGGGATGGAGTTTCGTTGACAGACAGTGTCGCTACGTGAATTTTGTATTTACTGTGTCTGTGTACTAACGCAGTGATATCTATCGGGAGCACTCGCCCGAGCAACATGGCAGATAATATTGTAAGTATGACGGCAGCTTGTTTTAACGGCGCTGAGGGGTCGACCCGGCTAACGTTAGCTAGCTCGTTAGCCGAAGTCCGGAGTGATGAGGCAGCAGAATTAGCTTGGGAGCTAACGTTCGCTCGATAAGAGTGACTGGGGCCTGTTTAGCTAACCGGCTAATCTTAGCCCTTTGGCTAGCATCTGAATAAAAAGTCATCTTTAGCTAACGCGAAAGCTATATAACCGGCACAAATTCAGGGATCAAAATGGCTGGAATATTGTTTAGCATGCTCAGCGCGTTAGCCAAACATTAGCTGGAATATTCTCGGTGCATGAAATGGAAGCCAAGATGTTGTTTTCACCAAAAGTGATATGTAGACTGAGATAAAGCCCCCACACTGTGACAGCTTTCGTAAACGTTGTGTGGTTTACACTCAACACCTTAATGCCGCAATACAGAAGCTCTTTGATGGTCAGCAGAAGCTCCTAAGCTAACGTTAACATTACTTTTCTGCACTGTCATCGTTGTCACAATATCCTGACACTGACACCACTGTAAAGGGGGGGGGGAAAGGGGGGAGTAGTGCCCTTATTGTGACTGACAGGTGTTTAGAAGTCATATTGATGCTGTGTGGAGTTATTTTTGTTTGCAAGTAGCTAACAATGTCCCAGTTGTTTGAACTGGTAACTCACTCAGAGCACTGAATGCAGTTCATGTTATTGTATGTTTTCTTTCTTTTTTTTTTTCTTTTTTTTTCCTTTCTTTTTTTTTTTTATGCAGATCATCAGGGTACAATCCCCAGATGGGATGAAGAAAATTCCCTCTACCAAGAGGGAGACCGCTGCTGCTTTTTTAAAGAAGGTAGATATTTACACTGGTTGCAGTGGTGCAACTTACATCCTCATCAAGGTGCTCCAGCCCATGATCTATAATGTAGTTTCTTATCAAATTATGCAATTGGTTGTAAAGAAGAACACATTTCTTTAAAAGCAACTACATGTGCAACTACAAGCATTACACAGGCCTGTGTGTAAAACATAAGTTTCCAGGTCTTCACACACTGAAGACCTCTTAAAGTGTGCAATCTCTACAGCAATGTATGTGCCAAAGTGTGCAGTCACAAAGTAGACTTGTGTGTTCCCGGGTTGTGCTTGTGCCTGCTCATTGTTCATTTATGTATGAAGCTGTGTGGAAAGTACCAGAGGACATCAGCCCTGCTCTGCTCATGTGATGTTAGGGATATTTGTAAGTTCTGTAATGCATACATTGCTTTGCTCACGTGTTGTCACAGCTGCTTACCAGGTTGTTGTTTGGCACTTAAGATAAAGAGACTGACCTTTGTTCCTGATTTTGGATACGTTTGTGAGATCAATCCTATTTTGGTTTTTGTTCCATCTAAACTCTATTTATAAAAGTGCTCAAAAATACACATGCCTTTTGAATCAATGGATGGAAATAGAGCTGGATTCCAGCAGACCAGTCGCAGAAGCAGAGTGTTGCAGCAGCACCTCATTAAAAATGTATGCATCAGTGTTAAGGCGAGATGGTGTAGCCTGCAGATCAATCGGAGGAGTAGTTTTCATTCCCTGCCGATGTGCAGCCAGTGATGATTGGATTGGAAAACCACGACTGTGAGGCAGACTGGGGAGAGACAGTCTGAGCCCTGCAGGTTGTATGTCTGTAACTGAGGCAGAATAAATGGAGCTCAAAGTTATATTCTGTCTCATACAGTCAGTCTCCAATTACACCCTGCATACAGAAATGATGTTTCCCCTTTTGTGTGGCTTTATAGAATTAACGATTTTATGCTCAGTGAACCTCAGTGCTTCTGACTGACCCCAAAGATGAATAAATAAATAAATGTCAATGCGAGATGGAGTATGACGGTCGTTTGTCTGCTGGTTTAGATGTCGTGGGATGAACACAGCTGTGTTTTATCCAAGATAATCATTTGTATTCTTCTGTTAAAAGTCTTCCAATGGTTTTTGAATCAAGTACCCTTCAGGCAAATGAGCAGCATTGGGCTGATTGTCTGCCGGATGTGATGTGATGATAAAAGTGCTATGGGATACTCTGTTGGCCGAACAGCTCAGAGTGCTCTTAATAGCTTAGTTTGGCTCACCCTGTGATGACCTGAAGAGGTGTTCCTACAAGATGAGTTTCTCTCGTGCCAAGAGGCTCTGTGTTAATCTGCTTTACCCTTTACACATGCACCTTTTTCATTGGCACATGTCGATCTGAATATTTTCCTCAAGTCGTTTCCAAGGAAAAGTAATCTTCACCAACATCGTGCTAATGATTAACTCAGACTGATGTAACACTGCATGTATTTTGAACCAGATGCGTTTTGTGTTGTTAATAGTTTGCAGTATTTTGAAACAAAAGGTTAACATACATTCTAATCAACATTCTGCATTATTCTTCTCTTAGGTAGCCAAAGAGTTCGGGTTCAATTCCAATGGGTTTTCTGTTTACCTGAACCGCAACAAGACCGGAGAGATCCTTTCCCAGAACAAAACAATGAGCCTGCTTAAGATCAAGTAAGTAGAGCTGCAGCAGTCAGTCAATTAATCAATTAGTCGACTGGAAGAAAAGGCAATCGCAGACTATTAGGTCATTTTTCAAGCAAATATGTCAAAGATTTGATAGTTCAGGCTTCTTAAATGAAAGGCCTCCCAATCCAGCAAACAAATGCTGGCAGTGTATAATATTGTGTGTAATATTAAAGTTTTCAGATATGTGATATTTTTACGAAGAAGATAACTCACTAAAAGTTGCTTACATTACCTTTTTTTTTTTTTTTGCCAAACTACAGTCTTTTTAATCTGTTATTTGTTTTGTCCCTTCTCCTCCGTAGGCATGGCGACATGCTGTATCTGTTCCCTTCAGGATCTCCTTCCACCTCTGGGGAGGTGATGGACACGGCCACCCCGCACTCATCTTCATCACTACCATCCATCTCATCTTCTTCATCTTCTTCTTCTTCTTCTTCATCCTCTATGATCCCTCGGTCCCACTCAGCACCCCAGGTCCAGGAGGATGAGATTGATCAGTATCTGGCCAAGCAAGACGGCAAAATCTACAGGAACAAAGACCCACAGCTGTAAGAAACAAGCTCATTGCAAACATTCAGATTAAACGGTTAATACAAAGTCAGATACCTGATGAGTCTTTGTTTTTATTTCTTTTACAGATGTCGCCATAGTGCCCTTGGAAAATGTGTGCACTGTGTACCATTAGAGGTGAGAGGAATCATTCTTGGTTTTTTTTCTCTTTAACTTGACCAAAAAATCAGGTTTTACTAAGTGAAACCTTGAAACCATGCTTCTATTGTTTTCATCAGCCTTTTGACGAAGACTACCTGAATCACCTCGACCCACCAGTGAAGCACATGTCATTCCACGCATACATTCGCAAGCTGACTGGTGGAGCTGATAAGTAAGATGTTTTTCCTTGTGGTTTTTTTTTTTTGTTTTTTTTTTTAATTCGATGGAAACAGAAAATTCTAGTCCAGTCCAAACACTGTTTTGTTCTCCTGCAGAGGGAAGTTTGCAGCTTTGGAGAACATCAGCTGTAAGATCAAGTCGGGCTGCGAGGGCCACCCTCCCTGGCCGGAGGGCATCTGCACCAAGTGTCAGCCCAGTGCCATCACACTCAACAGACAGGTAAGCGGCCTGTACAGTATGTCTCTAACAATGAAGCTGTCAGTGAGTGCAACCGTGCAGCTGATGACTATATTTACATCCAGTAGAAAACAAACATTAACTTCTGTCTCTCAAAAAATGCTTGAAATGTTAAACGACTCCATTTGTATAATGTATTTATTCAATTGGATGATAATTAGCCTTTCATTCATCAGTTTACACACACACACACACCCACACACTGATGGCAGCAAGCTACCATGCAGTGTGCTGGCCTGACCATCAGAAGCTATGGGGCAGCAGTTCTCAGCCCAAGGACACACTGACATGCTGACAGGAGCAGCTGAGGATCTCCATGATTTGTGGGCAAACTCATGTCTGAAAACACCACAACTCTCAAAACACTGTTGCATGAATTTCTTCTGTTCGCCTCCCAGAAATACAGACATGTGGACAATATTATGTTTGAGAACCACACGATTGCTGACCGTTTCCTGGACTTCTGGAGGAAGACGGGCAGTCAGAGGATGGGGTACTTGTACGGCAGGTACACTGAGCACAAAGACATCCCTCTGGGCATCAGAGCTGAGGTGGCTGCCATCTACGAGCCGCCGCAGGTCAGGGACTCCTTCTGTTTCAACTCCTCCAGTTAATTAGTTAATCTTTGTTGATTTTATTTGTCCAGTATGTTAAGTGTACTGTCATTTCTTCTTAGTCTCACTTACATTGATGTAACTCTCCATTTTAATTTAGTCGTGACTCTCATCTCTTGTTTTTCAGAATGCCACTCAGAACAGCCTTGAACTGGTGGATGATCCTAAAGCTGCAGCTGTGGATGAAATCGCTGCTAAACTAGGCCTCTGCAAGGTCGGCCTTCATCTCTCTCTTACTCTGTTTAACTCTGAGCCTCCCAGTTACCTTAACAGAAATTATTCCTGTCTTCGCTTTCACACTGAATGCTGGCAGTTTGCACTCCAGCAGCGTTTTGAGCTTTGAAAATTGAAGTGATTCATGCTTCTCTGTCAAGGTGTTCCTGCTGTCTCACTATTGAAGCCTTTGGCACAGCTATTGGGTTATAATTAAACAAAGACTTTAACCCTTTAAATCTCAGCCTCATTCAGCAAAGCAGACTTCCTCACGTTTGTATGCGAAAAGTTTTTCCAGCCTGGCATGAGCTTCTCAGTTCACTGTTAATTTCCAACGGGTGTTTTCAGTAGTTGCAGACCAAGTTAAAAGATAGTGAACCAAAGTCTCGTGTGGTTTTTTCTTTTCTTTTTTTTTGCCAAAACCGAAAGGCTCTTCTTTTACTTGCTTTAGAAAATGACTAAAATTATAACTCAGTATAATTGTTGCAGGTTAATTGAACTAAGTGCCCCAGCTGTACTTATTTCATCTGTTTTCTCTGGTTCTCAGGTGGGCTGGATCTTCACCGACCTGCTCTCTGAAGACACGAGGATAGGCACTGTCCGCTACACGAGAAACGGGGTGAGTATCACTCTAAGAGAGCACCTGTTCATCAGACTCATATGCCAGTTTCCTCTGTTTAATCATTGTCCCTTCTTCCATAAGGACTCTTACTTCCTGAGCGCAGAGGAGTGCATCACAGCTGGATACTTCCAGAATCTTCATTCAAACCCGTGCAGACTTTCTCGAGACGGCCATTTTGGCTCAAAATTTGTGACTGTGGTGGCAACAGGTAGGTTATTTTACAGTTTTATCATGAAACTTAAATCTTAATCTTGACTATTAATTAATCTTGTGAATTTGTTCCGAGTGCAGCTCAGGCGTAAGAGGTGCCTGTTGTAGTATTTTTTTTTTTTTCCTCATCGTGTAGTAATGTTGAGGCCGGTGTAGGGAGCAGTGTAACACAAGCCAGACACTCTCTGAGACTCTCTGTTTGGTCTGTGGGATCGAGGCCAAGTGTTTACACTTCCCTCCATCAAGACCTCCACATATATTTGTTCCAGAACAGCACAATACCTAGCAGTGACCTCATCCCTGTCATTTGCATTAATGAGGCGCTGGCAGCCAAAGATGACATCATGGCTACACATCTACTTCCAGCCAGGGCAAAATCCATCTGTTTCACTTTCCCTTGTGTAAAGACGTCGTCTGTTTGTAAATTAGTTGCACGTGTCAAACTGCAGAATCTTTAGATGGACACTGAGCACACTCACACTGACACAACTATAATTAAATGATTAAGTGATGTTAGAGCAGCATGCACAACTTCTTTGTTTTCATTTGTTTTTACACTCTGTCAGACTTTGTTTCTATTGCCTGTATGTAGAAATGTAAAGCTGTCCTGTTTTTTTTTTTGGAAAATCCCATCAAGTAAGTAGTGATGACCTTTCTCATAAATAATTAATCATTAGTCATTAATCAAGTACAAGTGACTAATGTTTTCTGGTTCTCGCTTCTCTAATAAGGACTCTCATATCATCACTATTCCAATATTACATGTAATACTTATTAAGGATGCACCAATATGGAAAGGTCTGGGCCGGTACTGATGTTTGAAATAACAGTGGCTGATAGATGGTCCTATACTCCATGCTTTTTAGATTTTTATTTTTTTGTTATTTAGTCTTCCTTTTGTGTGTGAAGGAAATTAAGGAAGAATAACTGGACTATTTCAAAGTCATTCAATACAATGATACAAATGTATAAAAACAACCTTTAATATAACCTTCTTTCCCATGAAAATGATTCCTCCATAAGTAAAGTGAAAGAGGTTTGAGTTTATTTTTCAGTCAGTGCATTAAAACGTCTGTGTGTCCCTGTGCTCTGTGTGCAGGTGGTCCAGATAACCAGGTGCACTTTGAAGGATATCAGGTGTCCAATCAGTGCATGGCTTTGGTGAGAGACGAGTGCTTACTGCCCAGTAAAGATGCTCCTGAGCTCGGCTTCGCTAAAGAGTCCAGCCCTGAGCAGTACGTACCAGACGTCTTCTTCAAGGTGAGAATTCATACAGCCTGTGTTAGAATAAAGCTATCTGTGATATAATTAAGTTTATGGTTTGTTTTTAAGAATACAAAATAACTAGGCATTACTCAGGTGATTGAACTGCTTGTCTGTTTATCATAATGATGTCATCCAGATACTTCCTTTGCTATTAGGGGCAAGGTATAATGAGTCTGTTCATCCAGATGCTTGGATCTGAATGTTAAGACTTTACTTTGATTCTAAGCCTTCTGTTTATCCCCTTTTCTATCCAAAAGGACAAAGACAAATTTGGAAACGATGTCACATTTCTCGCCCGGCCTCTCCCTGTGGAGTACCTCATCATAGATGTGAGTAATATTCTCTTTTTGTCTGTGGTCAGCAGACACAAAGTGCTGCCACTGCCTTAGTTTTTAATGCCCCTGTCGTCTCCTCTACAGATAACTACCACTTTTCCAAAGGACCCCCAGTACACCTTCTGCTCCACACAACGCTTCCCTATTGAGAACCGTGATATCCTTGGAGAGATACAAGTAAGTAATTACGTGATCAGCTTAAAATCCTCAGAGTTACAGCAACCGCATGATACATGACATACTGAAGCTAGTTGTGTTCTCATGTTAGACCTTCTTGAATCCTCTGGAGCTTTTATGTCTGTCTGTATTTCAACTTGACATGAACAGCCTCAGCTGAGCATGACCCTCAGATTCTATAGCCTCAGAGGTCAGAGGAAGTTACACATCTTGTTTTCTTTTTTATTTGTGTGTGTGCAGAATTTCCACAGTTTAGCGACATACCTGTCCCAGTGCACCTCCACGGCATTCCTGGACATCGTGTCGGACTTCCATCTGCTTCTCTTCCTCGTTACCAATGACGTCATGCCTCTGAGTGTAAGACACCACTTTGAAGCGTCTTCTCCATTTGTTTTCCATTTGAGTTGCAGGAACTGGGTCAGAATACGGCCACATTCTTCTCCAGTCTGGAAGTGGTTACTGGTGTGAGGATGTTTTCACTCACAGCTTTTATTCATGCTGACAGATTTTTATACTGGCCTGTGTTTCATCATGACGATCAAAAGCAAAAATGTTTTGCTGTGTGAAGATAATAATAAACTGTAAGATCAGAAAATCACGAAATCCAGACTTTAAAACAACAAGCTGCGGGTGTGTTATTATTTTTGTCCTGTGTCATGAATGCGTGATAGCTGAGCGGTCAGTGATCAGAGTTTGTTTGTTTTTTTTGTTTCTGCAGGACAGCATTGGACTGCTACTAGATGCAGTGAGGACTTCTAATGAGGACCTGGCACAAACCTGGAAGAAGTCGGAGCAGTGGGCCACCATTGAGCAGCTGTGCAGTAAGTCAGCGCTGATCAACGAGGGCATACTTAAACATTTCTGTTCTCAGTTTAGTTTCTGTACCAGGCAGGTAGCTTAAAAAGTCTTTAAAGTTTACAAAATACTTCATTTTAACTGTTGAGTTTTCAGGGTTATGAATATACTTGAATACGAATATACACCTTAAACATATGCCTGATTTTAAACATAAACCAAAAATCTTGCTTTAGTTTACCTCACCTCTTTCTGCACAGTGATATGAAAAGAAAATAGTACCTACATGAAACTCCTCACAACAGTGTCTAGATTATATTGAGTGACATTGCTGTTTTGAATCAAGTGTCATCTAGATAAACAATCGAGATTAATAAACAGAGGAAAATATGAATTTTTTGGGGGGGGGGGGAGAACTGGCCCTTTTAATTTATCTTGGGCTCTGGCAACTTGATGAAAATAATCAGTTTATAGAAAAAATAATCATAAGATTGTATTATTATGGAAATCATTTCCTGCCCTAACATCCTGTAATCCCTCTCCTGTCCTTCAGGTACAGTTGGCGGGCAGCCCTCCAGCTCTCTGGGTTACGGGGCCATGGGCGGCCCCTCAGCGCCAGCCTCCTCCTCAGCCATGTGGTCCTGCCTCCACTGCACCTTCATGAACCAGCCCGGCACAGAGCACTGTGAAATGTGCAGCCTGCCCCGCAGTTAAAAACCCCCCATCCTGCCCTCCTCCACCCTGCCTCCACGCCCCGCCCAGCCCTCCTCTTAACTCGCCAATGACATCACTGCACCAGGACCAGCTGCGAGATTTGGATTTGTTTGTTTTCTTTCGCCTCACTTTGAAGCCTTTCCAACTCACAGGCTGCTGTGACGACTCGTTTACATCGAATTCAAAGAGTCACTAAAATAAAACCAGACTGTTTTTTTGTTTTGTATCCCTCCTCACAGCGGCTCTCGTGAGCGGCGAGGCTCGTTAAGGTAAAGCACTTTTGGCTGAGGCCCCTTTTCCCTCCACCCACCTGAATAATCACCCCTCCTCAAATAAATCCTGCTGTGACTCAGGACGACAGCAAAGACTTGAGTGTTTGGATGTTCTCTCACATCAGTGCCCCTCTCACTCTCACAACGTCTTCTGGAAAATCTTGCTGTGTATAAATACATTTGAGGAATGATACTGTTATTTAATTAAGCTTCTTCTTTTGTTTTTTATCTGATTGTAGCGATACCTTAAAAAAGTTTTGAATCTCCAGCATGGATTCAACTCAGTCAGGTGTTTCTAGGTCTCTTTGACAAGTCCCTTCAAGTACAATCATCTGTCAAAGCTCAGACCAGGAAACTCTTAAGAGCTCCAGAGTGATTTCACTTAAGTAGAGAGTTTATATTTTCAGTATGAAATTACTTTAAAAGAAGTCCCAGATCTGAAACAAAAAGCTCTTGGCCCTTTACACACCCTCCACTGATTGCAGAAGTAACGTTTCTTAAGTGAAGTCCCATCAACTTAAAGTGGTTCCTACAGATTTTCACTGGTTTGTTGGAGTTGTAGCTTTTGGATTTGGCGGCTTGAACTCGAGCAGGCATAATATGTAGCTTATTTATCAGCTGTATGTTCTGTTTCTGATAAAATGGCCCAGGACACCATCCATCGTCCTCCTCGTCGTTACTGACTCGCACTAAATTAGTCGTGAGGTGCTTCTAGAAACAACTGGTGCTCGCCACTTTCCTCCCTGTCACTCTTGTGTGTTCTTGCTGGCGTCGGTCGAGAGGCGACAGACCAAAACCAATATTCCTCTGCTGATGGGGCCCATCTGGGTTCGTCCATCGCTCAGCCTTCAAAGACTTTGCTGCTCAGAGTGCGAAGGGGTCGCAAGGTCAGCACGGGGAGAAAAAGATGCCTAACATTTCGCTTCTGATGTCTGTGCTCAATGTTTAGAGGAACAGTTCACCCAAAAATTAGAATTCAGTCATTATTTCCTCACCCGTTGCTGATGAAAACTTGTGTGAAGTTTCGTAGTCCACAGCTACTTCTGTTGTTCTGCTGTGAAGCTCCAGAAATCTTTTGTGGATTCACGAAACTTCACACGACTTTTCATCTGCACGGGGGCTGAGGGTAGACTGACTGAGTCTCCAGTATTCGGGTGAACTGTTCTTTTAAGAAAACCATGAAATGAGCATCGTCTGGGTTTGCACTAAATTAATCTCTGTACTTTCAAGCAAAAGCCCCGAGCTTCTTCCAGCAGGAGGCAAGGATGATGTTCAGCACACAAGTTCAGATTTTGTCCTTTGCGGTGCTACAGGTGTCAGACTGGAAAGACATTGAAAAGCATTTAACTCCCCTCGATAGCACTGAAAATGTAAACAGTTTCCCCACTTACTTCTAGTTGTAATAACTTGGAATCACAGTTTAATGGTGTTAAATGGAATTTAATTCATGTTGCATTTAAACAGCCAACAGTTGTCATAGGCTAGACAGAAGTTACAGCTGTGTGATATGGCCTTGAAATAATACTGCAGTATTTGTAGACTATGTCACTACACACAATATCAAACCTGGAATCTGTTCAGAAGCATTTCTTAAATGTTAGACTGGGCAACAAAATCCAACGTCACAATATTTTTGAAGAAATACCTCAATATTATAGGGATGACTAGGTCTTGTTTAGGTCAAAGTGAGATACAGATGTGGATGGAGCCCTCTGTCTGTACTCTGTGTTCACCTTGTATGTGCGCACGATTTCTGAAAACTGATATCTGAAAGTACTTCATGCATCGAATGGCCTCACAGACCACTGCTGCCTACAACGCTGCCTCTTTGTTAACACATTAACACAACCTTCATCCACCGTCACCATTTTGTTGTCAGTCATGGTTCGTGTCCACAGTATCTACTACAGTATTTTATTTTAATGTAAGAATCTGTGCAATGCATTCTTGTAGCATTGCATTTTGAGAGATGGGCGGGGTTATGGCAGCTTCTCATTTGCATAAAGTTGAGGTTGAGGCTACTTTATGCAAATTAGGTGTGTACTGTTTGGCTTGCCACCACTGGAAACTCACAGAGACCGTTGTTGAGGTAAAATGAAGACAGATTCTGCGACTGCATGGCTTATTTCTCATGGATTATTTCAGAAACCATGGTATAAAAAAAAACGCAAAAAAAAAGCCACCACATTGGTCTCATTTTAAATCCCAGAGAGGACGTAACACTAGTGGCGTTTGTCCAATCAAGTGCAGCAAGGAACTTCTAAAAGTGCCCCCTGTCGACGCATATCATTATTGTTGACTCTTGACTTGACTGAGCTGCACTCTTCTGGATGTATTGCTTAAAAACCATGCTAACGTAAAGGATGCATAGAAGTAGTCATGGTAACAATGTTGGGTTAAAGTATGTAAAGGACGTTTAAATAATTAACTGAACAGTAAGTTGGTAAAGACGAGTATTAGATAAAGTCGAACAGTGACAGGTTCAGAAAGGGACATCATTTTACTGTAATGCAGTAAAACCAGAAAAATTCGACACTTATGTCATATCACGATATAATATTCATAATCTAAGATGATATACAGTCTCATATCACGATGACAATATATTGCCCAGCCCTAGCAGAAATCTCAGAAACTTCTTAAAATGAATAAAAGTACTAAAGATTAACGCTCTACATATATAGATACCACCAGAGGTACGTGGGGAAATGTTTTCATATCCATTGATTCCAGTTTGACAGTCAGCAGCGGCCATATTGAAGTAGTTGGTGAAAACTGATTCTTTAATGCTGGTTGTTTTGGGGTTTTTTTGTTTTGTTTTCCATGAGACTCACATTGGGACCAAAACTTGAGATCATTGAAGTCGTGAAAGTTCAGTTCTGTCATCTAAAAGCTGCTCCAGACGAAGATGCTCGTAACGTCACCAACATGCAGTCATTCCACAAAAGTTAAACCACACTCACAGCTGGTGCTAGAATGAAGGGTTTTTGGTACCGTCACCTGCCGTCCAGATGGAAACGGAAATGGAAATGGAAAAGATTAATAGTGCTTTGGACGTAATAAGACAACACTGAGCGGTTTTGAAGCTAATGATGAAGATGAAATGGTCTTGCTTGACTTGAATGAATTTTTCATCTTTCTGGTGCTTGTTTAAAATTTAGAGAATCGGCTGCAGCTGTTTTTAAAAACAAAAGCTAATGTGACTTTACACCTTTTAATAATTAATCCGGATTTCTTTAGCTTTTCAGCTACAGAATCTCTTTCCATCAACGTTCCTTGTTGTGTTTGCTGCTGACTGAAAGACTCAAACCTTTCATAATCACCTCACCTGTTCAGTTATTTCCTCGGAACATTGTCGCAAAACTAGTTTTGTTGCTGAAGGAGGTTCAGGCTTGATCGAAACATTGAATCCTGTGGCGTTATCGCTGGGTCGCCGACGGGGAAAGCGCGCCTCTCCGGTTAAGAGGGCGGGTCGTGGGGTGCAGATTTGCTATTTATGAGACGTGTGCTTCTTCGTGAGAGCTTGACAGTAAATTCGATTGATGAAGTGAAAATATATTTTTAGTTGTAGTAGAATTTGAAAATTCTTGGGGGGGGAAAAAAAGTTTAAAAAACGTTGATATCATTCTTGCCCTCCCCCCTACACGTGTGAATCCTCCAGAGCGATTTATCTGATGTCATGCTAACGGACGGCAGTGACCTTTTTCCTTTTGTATTGATCCGGGGGCCGTTTGCTGAGCAAGCACGCTCTTGGAGTTACAGCCGCTCCTCACTTTCCACTGAGCTAACTGAGGAGCCTGGAGGTTGTATGCTGTTGACCTGGATTTGAAACAAAAAATAATAAAAACAAAAACAACAAAGAGCTCCTGCTGCTGATTATCATGTGTTTGATTTGTCGTCCGTCTGGTGAATCTGCGAATAGAAGCGGAAGTGGTTCAGACTAAAAATAATTTGAGTTCTCTTTTGTTGTGTATTTATAATTTAAACAGAGAATAATAAACATGAGAGCTCAACGATTAGGGAAGTCTTTATTGGACAAATCCCCTGTTGGTCCCAGTAAAAGGAAACATGACTTCTACAACGTACCTTACTCTGTACAGAAGGATTTTAAAATCTCACATAAACCTGGAGATACCCAGAAATGTCAAGTTATTTAACAACGAGGGGTTTTATCAGCGTCCCCTCATGGCTGGACAAAAGGTTTCTCAGGGGGCAGTATGGACAGAAAAAGACATGAGATGAAGCTTGATAGAAAAAAAAAAGTCAATAGTTAACATACATTTTGAGATAAAAAAAAATTATCGAAATTGTCCGATTTAAAAGGCAATGATGAGATGGAAAGTCAAAAGTAAGAGGTAAGAGTCAAAATTATGAGATAAAAAGTTGGATCAAAAATTATGATGTTGGCAAAAATTTGAGAAATATATGATTAGATAAAAGTAATCATTTTCAGATTGAATTGGCTAAATTTTTTTAGATTTTAGTCAAAATAATGAGGAAAAAGTCCTAATTAAAGACAAAATTGTGAAATATACAATCAAAATGATGACAAAAAGTCATGAATTTAAGATATAAAGTCAAAATTATTAACTTAAAAATTCAAAACTATGAGGAAAAAGTAATAAATGTGCGTTTGAGTCAGAATTATGATGTGTAAAATCAAAATGATTGCATGAAAACTCATAATAATGAGACAGAGGGTCAAAATTGTTGACTTTAATTCTGTTAATTATGATTAACAATGGGAATTCTTTATGAAGGCTAGATTTGTATCTTTTTTTTTTTTTTTTTTTGTCTTTAACTGGCAGAAATGAACTTCCATAGACTGTGCAAGTCTTAAACTCTCTCCAGACTGGATCAAGCAGAGCCCCAGTGACCATCAGAGGATCAATACATCAAGTTTTGTTTCCTGAGAGCTAGTAAATGAATTCAACCTGGTTTTCATCATCACAAGTTCATCTCTGTGTAAATGTCAAATGACCTCAACGGTTTTCAGGTTACAGGCAGCTTCACGTCGCTGTGAAGACTTCCTCCATCATCAATGTTTAACAGGCGGGGAGAGGACCTCGTCACTCCTCAGGACTGCAGATGGACAACAGATGAACACCAGGAATGTGTAAGTTGGACGTCACCATAAATCACCAAACACCTCTGCAGCAGAAGGTCGGCGAGGACTGAGATCATGTTTCAGACTCTACACTTCATACATCCTCTGTATTTTTTTTTTCTTCTTTGGTCATGTTCTGCCTCGTTAAACGTTGGTTATAAAACATCAGCTTAAGCGCTGACAGCAGTTATTACAAAAAAAAAAACGTCTTTCTTGTTATTTCGATTCTCGAGTGAAGAGCCGGCCTCTTGATAGAAAGCAGCGAGTGCAGGTCAGTCGTGAAGGGAGAACTTTGAAGTGGAACCCTGATATATGAAGCTCGGATGGGAGTGGAGAGCTAAGAACCCTCCTCCTGTTCAAAAACGAAGTGTTGGCGTTGTCCTCTGGATTATTTGACTTCAGAGTGCAGGTATGTTCTCTGCATCTCTAATCAGAACAGATGAAGCTCTGACTTCAGCTTTATAATTTTCAAGATCAGTTGTTGAATGTGTGTGTTTGTGTCCAGATGCAGGTTTGAGGATGCAGCCTGCTGGAGTTCTGTTCATCCTCTCGGTGACTCTGAGTGCTGCTCAGAAACAGAAAACAACCCAGAAAGCAGAGTGGGACTACAAGAATGAAGGTAAATACATTTATATACAGATACATACGTTGTTAAATGGGTCAGCATCGATACTTTGGGTGATTTGCAGGAGAATATCTGTCTCCTCGCCTTCAAACTTTAGTCAATTTGCTGTTTTGATGTTCTTTTTCTAGAAGTCTATGTTGCGTATAACGATTATTTTAACAGCATTTTAAATA
Source organism: Acanthopagrus latus (assembly GCF_904848185.1). NCBI lineage: Eukaryota > Metazoa > Chordata > Actinopteri > Spariformes > Sparidae > Acanthopagrus > Acanthopagrus latus. The sequence goes on along the minus strand of NC_051058.1, from coordinate 18,250,290 downwards.
CACTCAAGTCAGTGAAATGTTCAGTTAACAGTTAAATGAAGGGCTGATGAGACTGTAGACTGACATGAAACCTGAAGACACATTTTTAACATTTCTTTTTCTCATAAACTGAATTAATTTTTAGGATTTTATTAATTTATGTTGTGCTTTTGAATTGAAATGCAGCTTTTCTTATGACATTTACTCTTTTTTTTTACTATAAATGTGTTTGTGTTGCACTTTTTTCGCAGGAAACTGACAGAAAATAGAAATAATTACCGTTATGACTAATATTAAATTGGACGTCTAAAACTAAACTTAAGTCCGGTTTTAACCAGAAATCTTATTTTTGTAATCTTTCTTTCTTTCTTTCTTTCTTTCTTTCTTTCTTTCTTTCTTTCTTTCTTTCTCTCTTTCTTTTTTCTTTCTTTCTTTCTTTCTTTCCTTCCTTCTTTCATTATTTCTTTCTTTCGTTCGTTCTTTCTTTCTTTCTTTCTTTCTTTCTTTCTTTCTTTTTCTTTTTCATTCCTCATTGTGATGAGAAATGCCCTAATGCTAAAAAGTAATGACAAAAGTAACCTGTACTCTTTGAATACTTTCAATAATTCAATACATTTTACTATTAATACTTTGATTTTCTCCGTCATTGAACAAAATGCTAAACTTGTACTTGTATTGCAGTGATACTCCATGTCCTCTTAGGGATTTGAATAGATCAAAACTTGTTCCCCAGTGCAGATTGTTCAGTGCCCTTACAATTTGATCAATAACTCTGTATTAATATCATAAATATGATGCATTGTCTCACTGACTGTTGTTTCTGACAGAGTTCTGACTGTTGTCCTGCTCTGTGCTCTCCTCTCCTGCAGCAGAGAGAGTGAACACCAGAGGATGTGCCAACCTCACGCTGGTCTTAGACAACTGGAAGTACGCCATCATGACGCAGGTCAAAGATCTGCTGCTGCACGACCACAGCACTGTGCTGCCCGACTATGGAAGGTCAGGACACATTTCTACACCACAATTTGATTAACTTGATTTTTCAAGTCACTGACGCAGAATTAAATGTTCTCAGGATCCAGCCGCTATCAGACGCTCTGGGAGATCTCTACAAGGAGTTCAACGCCCTGAAGGAGCGTCTGGCTGAGCTGACCACCAAGTTTGATGGAGTCGAGTCCTTCGTGGACGACGTGCGGTCGGGAAAGAAGCCTGCGCCCCTCCGAGGTGAACCCCGACCCCCGGGGTCGCTGCCAGTAGAAATGGAGGCCGCAGCCACTGATGCAAGAGGTCGAGGTCAAGGGAGGAGGACCAGGGTGGTGGTCCGGAGGGTCAAGAAACCTGCAGGGTCACAGGACTGATGAAGCTTTGAGACATCCGCAGCATCATAATCCTGTCTGGCGTGGAGTAACGTTGTGTTTTATGCAGGAAATCTCCTATTGTAATCTTAAATAGGTTCAGGTCATGAATACAGGGTTTTGTCAAAAGTCAAAGACGTGTCTTGCTGCAGCTGAGGTCATTTTTTTGTTTTCTCTTAGCACTCTGTTGTTGTGAAACTCTTGTTTTCACCGGCGTAGTTACAGCATCTGAACAAAAAACTGAAGAACAGACACAGAATCCTAAAAAGGGAAAAAGCTTTGTGTCTGAAAACAAGTGAAACCAGCAGATTTCATCGTCGGACAGTTGACACAATAAATGAAATGTCATCGTAGAAGTTTTTGTTTTTGGAGGAAAAACATATTTAAATATCACCATTCTCACTGAGCTGCATCTGATAACCAACCTGCATACAGACAAACATTACACTTCATCTTGTAATAATGATGAATGTACTCGAGTATTTATAAACTGTTATATTCTACTTCACCACTCGGTGGCGCCCAAGCATCTGGAACATATTTACCCTGAGTGCTGTGTTTAGTTCATGGACTTTACGTATTAGTAACTTCTGTTATCAATGTTACTTTATCATAAATCATCTTTGTATTAATCTTCTTAGTATTTTGTGAGTGTTTTGCACATCTGAGGTGTTTTTGTGTGTTTCATCAAAATAAAATCTTTTGAACTACACTGAGTTTTTGTTTTAAATATTAACACAAGCTGGATCTATTGAACATCATCACAAATTACCAGTAACAGCAGAGCCGTGATTGATGTCTAGAGCGTCATTTTGGGTCAGCAAAGAAGATAATTCCAGCCTTTTTGATTCACACAGTGTTGTAATAAATATTCAGTAACCAGTTAAACAAAAAAATAAAAAAAAATCTACACACTGAAATAAATATATTACATGAAAAAAAAACATTTAGAAAGTTTCTGAGAATCATGACTAAGAGTATTTTATATAAAGCACAACGCTATCATGTATTATTGGACTACACCTGGTGCCTACATTACCCATAATGCAACTCAGCCACTGAGTGACATCACTACATTGTCACCTGACATGCAGCCTCCTTTGGAACAGCACCTGTAAACATAACGTCACCTTTTGAAAATAAAATTACTCAGTAATTGAGGAGAAGTGAGGTCAGTCTCATCAGAAGTGATCTGCTGAGAGGAAACAGCTGATAAAAACCAGACACATCAAACAACAGCTCTTTTTTAAATGTAGTGGAGTAAAAAGTAGAAAGTAATGGAGTACAAGAGGCCTGTATGAGTGGAAATGATCACATGAACAAGCACCTGGTCGTGGAGCCTTCTTGGATCAGCTGGAAAATGCATTGTGACTGATGATCTTACAGAATACGACGCATCGCTGTGGATTAAACTAACCAACAGAATATAAAGAAGTCAAAATGAGCTCAACAACCAACATCTGCAGCAGGAAAATGTAACATACACATTAATGCAGCAGTAATAATAATCAGATGTAACAGTGAAGCCCTTTACTGCACAATGAGTACTTGCACATGATATGTAGAGATGCTTTCTCTGAAATAAGGTTTTGAATGCATGAATTTTACTTTTAATTATTTAATAAGTATTTTCACAGTAGGGTATTGCTATATATACAGTAGGCTACCTAAGTGGGCCCAAAAGTTCTGAATACTTCACCTAACTAACCTAAATGTGCACATTTGTACAGTACTTGAGTACATGTACAATACTTTAGGGCACATTTATGTTGTTATCACAAATAATAAGCTGGTGTCAGACACAGAGGTGACAAAGCACTGACATATATCAGTAAAGTCTGGGTAAATCTCCTCTTTAAGTTTCAATACAGCTGATAACGAAAGGTAAAACTTAAGAAACATGAAGCCTGCAGTAAGTTTCTTGTCTGCTGAGACTCTGAGAGAAATGAAACTGAAACTTATCAGCTCGCTTTAGGGACCGTCGACGAATTAATTACTGAATCCAGACGAAGAAACCCTGCAGCACAGTTTATTAGCTGACCTGAATCGTGTTTTGGACGTGTAATATCTAGAGTGATGTGTTGTGAGTTAGCACAGTTATCTGAAAGCGAAATCGGGAGTTTGTGTTTTAAAGATAACCGCCATCTTTAGACCGGTGGATGAACTTGTGGACGCTCCCTTGATGCTCGACGTAGGAGGTCAGATCAGGTCTGTAGTTACTGTCTGACAGACAGCTGGTGAGAACAACAGGAACAGAAAAGGTAGGTAAACAAATCATTCAACTTTGAATGTTTTACTCTATACTGAAACAAGCCTACGTTACAGCACATGGCATCCTGGATGCTGCAGATGATTCACTGTAAACGCAGCTGTGACTTCCATTTTTCACGGTTTTTATCGATCGACAACATTGGATCACTTCTTTATGCTTCTCAGACCGTCTGAACGGATTTGTGGTGCGGTAACAAGTGACTCAGATGTAGTTGGGTACGTGTGTAAGATAGTGTGAGGTACATCAATGGTAAAGTCAGGTCAATTTTTATTCATACAGCCCATAATCATAGACCACAATGCATCTGGGGTGTGTTCCCACCATGAAAGCAAAATAACAGATGAACCAAACCAAACCAAACACCTGCACTGCTCACCACTCCCTTTTATCTGACAGTGATTTTCATTAGAAAGATCTGGTGTATGTGAAGCAGTTTTTATTACTGTAAAGGTGTTTGATTCTAAAAAGACTCATCAGGACTGTGCAATGAATTTGATTTGTTGGTTATCGTGATGTGAGATTGTATCACCATATGTCAAACTATCCCTGGTTTTAAACTGGCATCATCTTCTGAACCTACCAGACTTGTTCTCACACAGTATTCACTTAGTCATTAAATCAACTGATGAGTATTTATACAATGTCTTCATTGTGTTTATGTTCTGTGAAAGTACCAATAGTTCATCTCTACAGTCATGTTGAACAGGGCTGCACAATGTAACTAAGTGCAGTTTCCAAATTGGAAGAAGTGCATTTATTTTTTAAAGGTAAAATGTGCCGATTGAAAAGTAAGTCTCGGACCTGCAGGCTGTAACCGAATGTGATTTTTTTGTCCAGAGACAGAAAACAGGGAGAAGGGGCTCCCCTGAGAGAAGAGTCCCTACAGATGGAGGAGGGAGCAGGAAACCTCCAGAGCACCTCTGGGTCACAGGCGGAGACCCAGAAGAAGGATGATGATGTTGCCACCAAAAGACCCCAGAATAGGAATAAGGTGAAAATACAATCAAGATGTCAGGTTTTCAGACGAAACCTGTCAGACGTGTTTTGCCGCATTTGAACAGAAATGTGATCCTGAGTTGAAGGTTAAGTTTTGTGTACTTTTTGTTCATTCCAGAGACGAGGAGCGTCCTATGCCATCAGGAAATCTCAAGACCAAGAGAGGAGGAAGAAGAGGAATCAAAGAAAAAGAAGGAGCATCTCAAACATAAAAGAAGATGTAGGTGTTGAAGGTGAAAACTCAGAAGAAGTCGAGATGGAGGTTGCGGAGACTCAAAGCACCCATACTGAGGAGAATCTGCCTGAAGGAACGCAACACGTGGATCATCAATCAGAACAGAACTTACAAACTGCGGAGAACATCAGAGAGCAACGCCACAAAGATGTCAAGATGGTGCAAGCTCAGACCCAAACAGCGAAACGTAAAGGCAAAAACAAAATCACACAAACTCAAGTTGTTCGTCAGACCGACCAGGAAACACAGACGGATTTCCCAAAACAAGAGGACGCACACAGTGAAAAGACTCGACCGAAAAAAGACAAACACACATCTGAATCCAAACTGCAAGGTGCTCCTCAGACTGAAAATCCAGACGATGTCGGAGCATCGTCAGACTCAGCCATGGAGCAAAAACCTCAGAAAGCATCTGAAGAGGAGAATCCGTCTGCAGGATCCTCAGTCGATCCCATAGACTCCCAGGCAGATAAAGGTGCCAAACAGAAGTCTTACGCCAATGCTGTGTCTGGAGAGGGCACGAGTCAGAAACAGTCCGACGCAGAAGCCTCCGGAGCGGCGGATAAAACCACGAAACCACCCCACAGCTCACGGTCAGAGTGATATAACAGGATAACTATATAAAACAGCAACATCAGATTCTGTGGTTGATCCTGTGATTGTGCATGTTTCTCTCTCTCTCCAGTGATCGCAGCCCAGTGAGACCTCCACCTGGTGTGCCCATGTTCAGCTTTCACATCTACGCTGTGCTCGACAAAAAGTTCAGATTCAACCAGGAGTGTGACACACTTCTACTGTGTTACGATGGCGGGTATTTACCCTTTCAGATGACACATTTTGTGTGAGTATTATTTATATTTTTATGAGCCGTTTGTGGCTCCAGAGGAAGCTGCATGTCACCTGATAAATTTCCTCCAGTGATTTCATTGAGCAGCTAAACTGCATTGTGGGTAATGTAGGCTCTAGATTTTGAAAAGGAAGAAGAATCCACAGAAGAAAAAATTTATATTTCTGGTTTTGCTGCTATGATTTTGATCATTTGTTTTTAAAATATCCACAATGAGTCCAACAGTGTTATAGGGTGCAATACTAGACCAGAAGACTGCTTTTTCATTACCCACAATGCAACATAACCACTGAGTGACATCACTGGAGGCAATTTATCCAATTACATGCAACTTCCTCTGGAACACCCACAAAAGGCTTTGTACTACTTTTTCATTTATGAACTCCCCAAGACCTGTCAACACACTTCAAAAAATCTTTAAAAAACCCGTAAAATTGTCGGATTAACCCTTTAAATACAAATACATACTTGTTTCTTTTCTCCTCTGACAGTAAACCAAATGTCTTTGAGTTGTGGACAAAACAGGACTTTTCTTTTCCGACAAACAACTAAATGATAAATGGAGAAACTTAAATGACAAAATACATCCTGAAAAATTCACGACAGTCCCAAATTACAAGCAACTTTCCTGAATCCTGTCCTAATTGTCCTGAAAATTAGTGAATTAAAATAATTTGAACGTTGAACTTTGACTCTCATGTGTTTTACTGTTCATTACCACCTTTAGCACAACACACACCCTGAGCTTCCCCGTCCCCAGTTTCACTCATTCTCCTCCGATCACCTGAGTTGCAGCCTTAAACTTAAAGGAGCATATCACTGCTGGGAAGATGGCCCTTGCAATAAACTGCGCTGGCTAAGCTGTAGAAGCATAATGCAATATGCTGTTACTGTCAGACTTGACTTCAGTTTTCCAGCTTTTGTAAAACTCTCATTAACAAACTTTCAATATTTTAATGTTTAGTGGACTTAAAGAGGGAGGATATCTGGTCGAAGCCAGTCTTTTCGTTGAAGAATGCAGCCTGCAGAGAGGCAGGTGGTGGACTTATTGGTATGGTGTAAAGCAACGACAGAAAGAGATTCATGGAATTGCCACAAGACGTATTCAGATTCCATGGGATCCCAACACTAAAGGTGAGACAAGCAAACCAATGGGTTAGATAGCTGGAGGTTTGTATCTTCAACATAAACTTCATCCTGTCTCTGCCTGTGTTTCATCCAGAGCTGCACATTTATGAAGGCTTCATTAGTCGTCAGGAGGAGCAAGGTTTCTGGAAATCCAACTTAAATAACATGCTCGGGCGGAATCGACTCAAAGGAGTCGAGATATCAGACATCTGGCAGGCCGCAGCGAGAACTCTGCTGAACAGAATCTTCCAGAAATGGTCCCCGTCAGACAAACAGAGCACTGAGCGCTTGTGTGACAACTTGAGTCATTTCACGATGAGTCTCGGTTCTGCACATGAAAGGATGGAATTTGAAGATAGATCACGACCTCCTCCAGTCACGGTTGGTACAACAAAAACAGTAGAATCCAAAGTATTCATAATAAATCAACTCCAGTATTCCAACAGTAACCAAGTGTTATTTTCATTGACAGACACTAGAGCTGATATCAGAGACTTTGGTTCAGATCTTGGATGGAGAACCAAAGGCGAAGTTACCAGAAAGCTGTAAGAGCTCCGGTCCTCTTGTTCTGGGCCTGTCCATCTTCCTGGTCACCAGAAGTTGTAACATCAACCTGGGAGTGAAAGGCTGGGCGGAGCTGTGTCGCCTGGTGTCCTCACAGACCGCAATGGACAAAAAAAATCTGGACGGGCTGCTCAGTTCTTACCAAAATGCAGTTCAACAGAAGCTTTTAGGTTGACAAACTTTCCGCTGCATCTCTTGGTCTTCCTCAGGATGGAGTTTGCTCAGTTTTTATTTGTGTCCTCGTCACTATTGTTGAATTTTTGCCTAAAAACAGTCAAATTTGAATGTCAAAAATATCAGAATTAGCCTTAAAAATGTACATTTCTATACAGAAACACAGAGGACGTGGTCTTGATGTCTTCACTGGTTACCATGAACCTGAGATGCAACAATATCTGAGGTCTTGATGTGTGACCCTGTGTGACACATTCTCTATTCCTTCCTTTCAGTATTGTGTTGGGCCTGATGAACCACTGTATGCAGCGGATGGTGTCGGAGCTCGTCCTGCTCGTTCCTCTGCTGTTCAGACTCAGACAACCCGGAGCTGACGCCATGAAGCTGGGTCCAGCTGTCGAGGAGGAGAACTGGTCGGCACTTGAACGTGTCTGTTTCAGTTTGTTCAGGGGGCGTTTACAGTCCCAGCCGGACAAAAGAAAGTGAGTTTGTCTCAAAGCAGCTTTCATTTTTTTTCACCTGAAATGGTGGTAATGATATTTTATAACATAACATGTTTCTTTGTCCACAGGAGGATGTTGTCCTTGATCCAGAATCATATACCCATGGCAAAAGAGAAGCCTCTGCTCCTGATCAGCTGGTTATCTCTGGTCGCTTTTGAAGATATTCCTGAATTTTCCCACCTGACGGGAATACATGCAGAGCACCTGATCCAGAGTCTGATGTACAGACTGAGAGCACGTGGAGACACGAGGGATAACAACAGAGCACAGGAGAACATAAAGGTGCAATATTCACATTTAGAATAACATGATTTTATCTATTAAAATGCTCCTTTGTGATAACATGTGTTTTTTCTACCTGCAGTATACTCAGAACACCTTGAGTCATGTGCTGCTGAAGGTGGAGGAAGAGAAGAACAGGTGAGGACATCTGAAACATTCTTGACTGATGAGCCTCGGCTAAAGCTAAATATACTCTTTGATTTTCCCCCAGGTGTTTCTTGTACTTGAAAAATATGAATTTTAGTGTTTTGGCATCTTAATAATGCAGTTTGTTATTAAGTAAATGAGGCAGTAGTGTAACGTTAGCCCAGCGCAGTCATGATGAAAAAAACAGTTAAACCTCTGCTAAGGCTAATTAGCTTCACATAACGCCACCACAGCTTTTGATTTCATGTGATTTGTGGTTAAGCTTCTGATAAACCTGGTTCCATTTTTCAATTAGTGTGATGTAGGGATGAAATACATCGCTCTGGTTCCCTTGTCAAAAATTTTTAATCTGATTTTGGATTACTGCAAAAAAATTAACGTTGTGCTTTTCTTTTCAGCAAGATGAATCTTCAGAGATGAACACCACATTTACCTCACCGCCACCCCCACTTTACTGTAGTATAAAGACTTTACGATATATAGATCAGTCTACAAGTTGTTAAGTTAGAGTTAGAATAGTTTGTAGCTTAAGTCGAAAACAAGTGAGACAAGTGTGACAAAGTTTGATATTGAGCCGCTAGTCAGCAGCTGTAAAACATGCAAAAAAATGTATAATTCTAACATGAGATACTTACTGGCATATTTTGTTATAGAACAGTGTTTCCCAAAATTTTTCAGACCACTTAACTTTTTAAAAAATCTCATGGACCACATCGCGCTCACTTCCCAGCATCCCCAAACCGACATTCTGTCATCGCTTCTGTATTCGCTGCCGTTTGCCTTCACAGGATGGCATTACGCTCCCTGTAACTTCTGCTTTGTGTCTGTAGGATGATAGAAGCTGGAAGCATCAACCCAGCTTTCAAGAGCAGCATCAGTGTGATGAACAGCACGTGTGGAATTGTGCGTCTCGTCCCCGGGTACCAGGCTGCGGTCCTGTCCTACCAGCTGGTGTTGAAGTTGGCAGAGATCTTGGACGCTAAACTGAGGAAAGAGGTGATGATCTCGTCGTTATGTGCTGCCACTGCTTTGTTATAGAGCTTTAATTCAGCGTATGTCTTTTGTGCCTTTTAGTCTCCAGAAGATGAGTTAGAGACCTTAAGGCAGAAACTCCTGGAGGAGCTACAAAGCGTGCAGGAGCGGATCAGTGAGTGGAGAGATGGACTGCTGCAGAAACCCTTTCTAACTCATCAGAGATCACTCTCCTACCCAAAGGAAATTGAGGTAAACAGATCAACAGAATACAATCTTTCTTATCTACCACAGGTTGTCATCTATATTTTGGGCACACGTATTTCCAAAAAGAAGAGCAGTTTACCCCACCACGGAAAGTTTTTGTTTTAGAACAGGATGAGCCACATTTACTTAGGTTTATGTGCTAGATTGATAATACAAAATGTTGTGAATGGCCAGATGTGGGATGCGCTGCTGAAGGTCGAATGTTCCCTGGAAGATGTTTCAGCCCGCCGGAGGCTGAACCTCACAAAAGACCTGAAGAAGAGGATTTCCGAGGTCAGTGATGGTTTATTTATTAGTGTAAAAATGATGTAACTCATCTTGACTCAGAGACATCTGAGCAGGATTGATTTTGAAAAGCAATCAAGCGCCAAAAGGTAAAAGCTTTCCTTTAATTTTTGTTTTCTTCACAGGCAAGTGAGCAGGACAGAGTGCTGCTCTGCTGCCAGGAGCCAACCTTGGCAACTATAAAGAAAAGCCATGAAGTTGTACAGACATGTTTCAACGAGCTGTGTCAGGCTGCTATCAAGACAATCTGCCAGGTACAGAACATATAATTGATCTGTACAGTGAAACCTCAGGGCTCGATCAGACAGAGTGCGTTTTACAGGTTGCATATTGCTAGACGCACAGTGCTGCCTATTTTTGTTGAGCCTTTTTAAAAAAAAGAGCATTTCTTTTTATTTGGGGCAATAGGGTTTACTAGGCAACCACCAAATCTCCCATCAGTAGAAGTGGTCAACTTGCTAGTTAGCAGACATTAAGCCAGCTGGAGAAAAACAACATCTGCATAAAAGAGCTCTGGCTGCGATTGAGAGGCTGTTCCCAAAGAGTGTGCTGGACAGAAAACACAGGGAATACAAACCGCTGGTCCAGGAGTTTTGCCTTGATGATGGTCAGTTCAAGGTTTAGTATTAGACTTATTTTTGGGAGTCTGGAGCAGGGACAGTTTGACAATAACGTCAAGAAACTCAAGGCATTCAGATGGCTGGTGCCCTGGAAGCATAAGCAGCACAGAGGTTGCTTACCACCTTCAGAAAACAACGAGAAAATAAAATGCGTTCAGTCTCATCGGGCCCTGAGAAAAATCTATTTTCATTTTTTAGAGCTGCTGCATGAGTTGTGTAAAGTACATTTGTGGTGTCACGTGATCCACTTTGGTGCTGATGTATTTTTGAATAAGGGGATATTTTTTTCAGAGGGGAAAGGAAGGAGAGCTGATGCAGAGTCTCAGCTCTAAGGTGAAGGATCTTCCTCCTGTTGTCATGTCTGCCCTTGTTCTTGAGTCAGCAGCACGATTCAGAGACAACTCTGTCGTCCAGCTGCTCGATCCACAGTCCGCCATGAGCCACCTGCTGTGTTACGGTACTTAATTTCATCATTTATTCAATTAATTTATAAGTGTACATATTTTATTTAGTCATTGTTATTGCAGTTTCATAATGTTCACTATGTCATTTTCCGGGCCCAGCTGACTGGAAGTCGATCCAGGTGGATGACGCAGCTGCACAGGTCGTCAACAGCTGTCAGACTGCAGTGCACTCTCTGATGGAGTCTCTGCTTCAAGGACACGTTTCAAAGGGACACCTACAGATCTGCCTGGATCATAAAGAGCAGTTTAAGAGACTCTACCAGCAGTGTATGAAACGAAACATGATAAGCAGCTTTGCCCTGAGTAGAAAAGAAAATGTTTTTATTAATGATAGATGCATTATGTTTTCCACAGACCAGAGAAACAACAAATCTGAGACAGTTCGTGTTGATGCAGAGGCTGTTTTGGCACAGAGAGAGAAAGATTTGAATGCTTTCGTGGTCCAGAACCAGCAGATGGATATACTGATAAAAATGATAGCAAAGGTTACAGAAAGCATCTCAGGTACGTTTAATTAAAAAACTAACTAGCTGATAAACAACTGGATTCATGTTTAGTTATGAGGATTTTTTTTATGCGCTGTTTTCTTCGGTAACGTGCTTCTTGTTCAAACAGTTCCTGAGATGTCGACACTTGAGAAGCAGCACACTGCAGATCTGAAAAATACGAGCCTGAACAAACTGGTGCGTGTTCAGTCCTTCGATGCTGAGGGGAAGCTGGGGAAGACAGGCCCTCCTCAGGTCCTTTGGTACAACCCCAGTCTGAAGGTCCTGAAAATGGCCTGCAAGATGTACAAACTGCATCACAGCACCCTAATTCTGTCCTCCTGGGTAAAGGGGGCTGCGTCTTTGGTGTCAGCGAGGCAGCCGTGCTCAGCTCCCGTCTCGGTCACCCTCACCCAGGTCTGTGAAAACATCTGGGAGCCTCTGTTGACAGAGTTCTCTCGGCTTGGTGTCAGCATTGCAAATGCAGACATCACTTTCAAGCAGCTCGATCAGGTTTTGATGGAGTCTGGCGACATAGAAGATGGAAAACTAATGAAGAAGGAGCTGAGTCTGATGTCTGAGACATTTAGCAAAGAGTTCAGACCTGAGGAGAACTGGGTGGACCTGAGACTCAGTCAGATCCAGGAGTATCGGCAGCTCCTCGAGGCAGCGGCTGCAGCCAGTGCAATGCTGAGAATTGCAGCAAAAATGAAGCTTTCTGGGAATTTCACAGAAATTGACACTCTCAGTCAACTGGTAATTATGGTTTCATTACAAAGGAACTGAATTTGAGTGGGGCATATTAATATAATTAGATTAAGATATAGAATAACTTTATGCGTAATATACTGCGCTCACACTTGAGTTATGTCAAATCATCACATAATCAGTTATGAATAAAACAACCCACTTGCCAGGTCCTATAAATAATAACAATATCAGTCAGGACATTTAATTATATTATTGGTATAACATTAGAAGTTGTTACAATAATTTACTTTTTAAATCCGTCTACCAGAAGCAAACACTTTTATTAATCGACTCAATCATACTTTTATGAGAGCAGTAATAAAGAGGGATTCCTAACTATTTTACAGGAAGAAGACACATTTAAGCAGAGGGCCCTGAGCACTCTAAGTGATGACCTGTTTCATGCCAAACGCCAACTCTCAGCAGTCACCAAGCAGCACACTGCCTGCCTGGAAGAGTTTCTAGCGAGCCAAACTCTGGTTACATGGGTCAAAGAGAATCTTAAAAGTAAGGTGCATGCATAAAACAAGAGTCTCCAACTTTATTCAGTAACATGTATTGTCTATAGTTTTGCAGATGCAATGAATTTCTCCTCACTTTTCTGTCCCTTCAACAGATATGAGCGAGGTGAAGGTCTATGTCGAACTGGCTTCCATATCTGCTGGAGAGAATGACAGAGAGATCGATCAGGTGGCCTGTTTCCATGATGCGGTGATGGGCTACGCTCCTCTGCTCTTCTCCCTCTCCTCTCAAGCTGGATTTCAGGAGTTCATGAAGTGTGCACAACAGGTGTGGGAGACCCAGAGTCGAGATGAGAAGCTGCCGGACAAACTGGTATTTACTCCTCTATTGTTTCTACACAGAACATAAAGCAACATTTCCGCTGGGAAAACCAGTGGAAATGTTGAATCAGACTTAACTTTTGAGCAAGCCCAGACCGGTGACAAAATCTGGGCTGTTTAGGAAGGATAAAAAGCTTGTTTATCATCTAGCATCTGTTGGTTAGCGTCTATTGCTCAGCCTCACTGTAAGGAAACGGAGATCAGGATCAGGGTCAGGGCTTTAATAGCTGTTCCTTGTTGCTTTTATGTCTAATGGGGGTGGCCAAATGGCTTTTTGTAACAATACTGCCACCTTCTGGATTGAGACAGGGCTATGTTTATGTCTGGTTTATGTTAATTGAAGGACACTCCCACATCACCACTCAACCCTGATTTGGTGTCAGTGCAGCCTTACTGTGGCAAAGGGACGTTGATGCCACATGTTTTGTTTTCCAGAGAGAGTCCACTCGATTGCTGAACTGGCTGCAAACACTGAAGGAGACCCACGGCTCCGTGGAACAGTCGTCTCTCTCTCTGGCTACTTCTATTAATGCTCATGGAGTTTATCACATCGGATGGATTGATCAGAGCACAGAAAAGGTAAGTGAATAATCTAGCATTACAAGGTAGGTCAAAGATGTGTAGGGTCTTGCTTTGATATTTTTTGTTTTCGCAGAGATGTCTACAAAACATGGTACAGGTAACAGTGAAAACAGATGAAGTGGAGAAGAGCTACAAGCTTGAAGAGCTGCTGGAGCTACAGAACAAACTCATGCTCATGTCGTCCAAAGGGGAGCATGGCCGAGAACAAGTCAACAGGTTCACAGAGGTCAGTGACACTATCAACTCGTACAGTGTGAAACTTCTTAACAGTGAACGGTGGCAAGAGGTTATTTAGATGATGTCTGACCTACAGAGCATCTTGAACTGTCTCATGTTGTTGTATAAAATCAGCTTTTAAGCTAGCTGGATAGGAGTGTTGTTCCAACCAGGTATATTTTGTATAGAATTATTTTTCTTAAGTGATAAAAGTAGAACAAGGTGTCGATTTTGTGATATAACGTCCTAGAAGTGCCAAATGCAAGATCTCTCTTTGTTCCCAACACTTTTTCTATCATCCCTGGGACATGGGATGCTGCTGGTCTTGAGCCTTGAATTTGAACTTGAGGTTTAAAGTTTCAAGATATGTGTTGAGATTCAAGCTGAATAAAGCCTTACAATCCTGTTCACATTTTCTGTAGGTTTTTGAAGGAGTTCAGAGACTTGGTACCATCCTTCTTCAGATGCAAACATCTGGTAACATGCTCTTCAGGGAATGGCATGCAGAGGTCCAGTGCTGCCCACAACAGCAACCATGCATCAAAGTTACCTTCTTATCCCTGATGGGTAAAGAGATGATGTACAGCGGTGAGGTGACTGAGCAGCTACAAAAGCTGGCTCACTCCATGGATAGCTGCCAAAGTGAATGGCGTTCCTTCATCAGTGAAATGCGCTCCAGGTTCAACTTGCTGAACCACTACACCTCAGAGCAGATGGTCTACCTATGCCACTGGATACACAAAGTGTGCCAACGGCAGGTATCGGTTCCTGCACAGCTATGGCATTTACTTTTCCCCATAAAACCTCAGTGCACTCTAACTGATGTCAGAGTTGCATATGCTAACGCAGCAAGTATGACTTCAGAGCATGATGAATTGGAAGACGTTGAGTTTGATGATGAAGATCAGTATTATGAACCTCTTATTGACTCAACGCCAGCTTCATCAGTACAGAGTGAAGAGGACATGGAAGAGGCTCGTGATTTAATGGAGTTTTCCTCAGAGGATGAGGATGATGGTGTCATGAACTGTGATGCTGATGGACTCAGAGAGCACGATGAGGACAGTCTTGAAAAACTCTGGCGTAAATTCAAGGACGACATGCCACAGTACCTCAATGAGTACTTGGACATCTCAACTTTGGCCAACTTCCTCTCATGCCTCTCTGAAATGAACCAGCAGCACATGCTCAGGAGCCTTCCACCAGTCCTCCAGGAGGGAAAGCCCAATCTTGTGCTTTGTCCCACTGCAGAGGTTTTTACCACCATCTTGTCTTTTTACATGGAGAGTCCAGAGCAGCCTCTGCCATCTACTGATGAGGTCCTAGTCTGCAGAGAGGAAACCACAGAGGAGGAAGTGGAGATCTTTTTCCGCCTGGCTCTTAGCCAGGGCTTCCGGAGCAACTCGCAGAAGATACACTGTCTTGTCAATCCAGGGCTGCTGGGATATGATGTCAGTGTGGCCCTGGGGGAGCTCTTTGAGAGTCTTCAGAGAAGTGCAAACCCATATTATCGTTTGGTCATAGTCAGTCCGGTAATGCACCAGCACAGATATGTCCCCTCTTTCTTCAGCAATGACAAAGTACAGGCTGGAATGAGTCTAACAGCAGAGAATGCCAGGAAATATCTGCATCACCACTTCACACAAAACATGCTCCCACACAACCCTGTTACAGTTGTTTCTCCAGATCAACTCTCAGTCTGGATGGTGTCATCTTCACGTCCTGCAGTTGGTAAGGGTATTCCTCATTGGCATGCCATACTGAAAAGAAAATATATTTCTTACAATATATTTCTTTACATACTTCTTTTTTCTATACATAGGGAAATCCCTTTATGTGGATCGTTTGTTCGAGAAGTTCCAGCAGAAATCTCCCAGAGCAAAACACATTAGGATCAGACTGATTGAGCCATGCGTTGATATTGACTCCTTGATTAAGAGTCTATCAGAGGCACTGGCACCCATAAAAGAACAGGACCCGGTTCTCCTGCACATTGACACAGCTGGGGTAACTATGCAAGCATTTATCTGCAGACAACTTGTTCTGTGGTTGCTTGTACTTTAGAATCTGACTTCTTTTTCACTTTTGTTGCCTGTCAGGTTCGTTCAGGTCTGGAGGAGCTCCTGTTCCGTCTGTTAATCCTGGGCTGTTTGACCAACAGCCATGGGATGCTGTGGAGGCGGAATGCAGCTCACTTGATCACTGTTGAGGTCTTACGAGCACCAACATTGCATCAAAACCTGCCAAAACAGGTAGCAACATCTTTTTCAGTCATTATTAAATGTTGGTTTACGATTTCATGTTGTTATATGTATCTTCACAAATTGAGTTGACCAGCAACATATCATTTTTTAACATTGTGAAGAAATGAGGGCATATTCTCGTATATTGTCACCTGTTGCCTTTTTATTTGTAATGCCAAATCAAATGCCAGAGAAAGAACTTCAAACATTGCTTAAACCATGAAAACAGTTTGAGGATTTGGCCTCTTTTCTTGGGGAGCTTTGAAAGTATAAAATAAAAAATTAAACTAGAATGGCAGACACTGTAGTGCCCACCTCCGCCTAGGCCCAACAGTCCCCTTTAATTTAATCAAAACTAATCCTATATCAAACTAGATACCCTTTTATCCAATCCTCCATCCAAGAAAAATAAATGAATAGAACTAAATTGCAAAAATGACTTGACAGGTTTTCATAAATCTGTGTTTTGTTTGATCACACAGGTGAAGCTTGGACTTATTGACATTCTGCCCACCATCCATTGCAGACCCCCAAAAGAGGTGAAGCAGTTGTTGGCCGGTAAAGGGTTGTTGAAAAAAGAGAAATTTGATCCACTCATGGATGAACAGGAGTTTGGCAGTGAAGGGATTCAAAGGCCATATCAATACTTACAGCGTTACAACAAGAATCAGAATCTGGATCATTTTAACTACCAGGATGGTTCCAGAGTAGGAGATCCTGTTGATTGTGTCAGTCACTTTCTGTTCTATTGTGGACTGCAAAATCCATCTTGGGCAGAGCTGAAGAACTTCTCCTGGTTCCTAAATGTGCAACTGAAAGACTGTGAGAACTCAGTTTTCTGTGATCCAGATTTTCTGGCTGACCAGCTGCCTGGTTTCAAAGGGTTCATTGTGAAGTTCATGATTCTAATGGCAAGAGATTTTGCCTCACCATCTCTGAACACATCTGATCAGAGTCCTGTGCTGCACATCGATAACAGTCTGGAGGATGACCTTCTAGCCCGTCTGACAATTCGTAAGCATTGGGAAAATGAGTCTCATCCATACATTTTCTTCAATGCAGACCGATCCTCAATGTCTTTCCTCGGCTTTAATGTGAAGATGTGCCCGAGACGAAACACACTCAACGCAGTCGAACCTCACAGCCCCAAGGTCCTGATAGAAGATGTGATGTCAAGACAGCTTTTTGATGATTTGGAGCGTCAAAGGATCTGTCTCACAGAAGACTTTGATCAGCTGCCCCGGCCAGACAAAATCAAGAGGATTTCATGCGTTGTTGGTGCAAAGAAAGGAATAACAGACAGACAATTTGATCCAGACCCAACATATGAGCTCACTGCTGACAATGTGATGAAGATGTTGGCCATACACATGAGATTCCGGTGTGGAATTCCAGTTGTCATCATGGGAGAGACTGGCTGTGGAAAAACTCGATTAGTCCGTTTCCTTTGTGCCCTGCAGAGGGAGGAAAGATCAGTAGAGAACATGGTACTGGTCAAAGTACATGGTGGAACTACAGCAGAGATGATCTACAGAAAGGTGAGGGAAGCAGAGATACTTGCTGAGAAGAACCATCGACTGCACAAGCTAGACACCATTTTGTTCTTTGACGAAGCCAACACAACAGAGGCCATTTTTGCCATCAAGGAAATCCTGTGTGACCGATCAGTGAAAGGGAAACCTCTGAGGGCAGGCAGTGGGTTGAAAATAATAGCTGCTTGCAATCCTTACAGAAAGCACTCACCTGAAATGGTGGAACGTTTGGAACGTGCAGGTTTAGGATACAGGGTGAGGGCAGATGAAACCGAAGACCGTCTTGGCAAAGTCCCTCTGAGGCAGCTGGTGTACAGAGTTCATCCTCTCCCTCCAAGCCTGGCGTCTTTGGTATGGGACTTTGGTCAGTTGAGTGATTCAACTGAACTTTCTTACATCAAACAGATAGTCCAGAAGAAAGTTCAAGACCATCGTTTGCCAGTAATATGCACGGACATCATTTCAAACGTGCTGGGAGCTTCCCAGAAATATATGCGGAGTCGGAAAGATGAGTGCAGTTTTGTGAGTCTCAGGGATGTGGAAAGGTCCATGAAAGTGCTAGTTTGGTTTTACCAGCATAGCACAATCCTTTTCAACAACTGCTCTCAGCTCAGTGAGGCCCACAAAACACTGAAGTGCTTGATTCTTTCAGTTGGAGTCTGCTACTACCCCGCTCTGGTGGACAAAGAACAGTACCTCTCTGTAATCTGTAGGTACTTTCCAGACCCCCTCTGCTCTTCGGCAGCATTGCAGGAAGAGATTTCATCCTGTCAAGACATCTTCCTTGAGAACATAAAGACAAGGGAGACCATTGCCAAAAATGTTGCACTCAAAGAGAATGTGTTTCTCATGGTGGTTTGCATTGAGCTCAGAATACCACTCTTTCTGGTTGGTAAGCCAGGCAGCTCCAAGTCCCTTGCCATGCAGGGCCAGAGTTCTCACTGTGAGCTATTCAAGAACCTGAAGCAAGTTCATATGGTCTCCTTCCAGTGTAGTCCTCACTCAAGTCCTGAGGGCATCATAGGGACATTTAGAAACTGTGCCCGCTTCCAGAAGGACAAAAACATGGATGAGTATGTATCAGTGGTAGTGCTTGATGAGATAGGCCTAGCTGAAGATTCTCCTCAGATGCCCCTGAAGACCCTTCATCCTCTCTTGGAGGATGGTTGCATTGACAATGACAAGCCAGATCCACACATGAAGGTTGGATTTGTCGGTATCTCCAACTGGGCTCTTGACCCAGCAAAAATGAACAGAGGCATCTTTGTGTCCAGATGGGATCCAAGTGAAGATGAACTTGTGGAAACTGCCAAGGGAATCTGCTCATCCTCAAAGCAAATTCTCCTAAAAATCAAGCACCTCTTCCCATATTTGGCAAAGGCCTTCTTGAGCATCTGTAAAGAGTCCTCAAAAAATCAGTTCTTTGGTTTAAGGGATTATTATAGCCTCATCAAAATGCTCTTTGCCGCAGTCAAGTCCACACAACAGGAACCAGATGGCAGACAGCTGGTAGAGGCCATCTTGCGTAACTTCAGTGGACAACCAGAGGATTTTGACCCTGTCATATTCTTCCAAGAGGTTCTCCAGAACTTAATGGAAAATCCCCGACCAAGCACCTTGCAGATGGTGAAAAAAAATCTTGACCATGACACCAACCAGGAGAGCCGTTACCTCCTTTTGCTGACCACCAACAATGCAGCTCTCCATATCCTTCAGCAACAGATCTTTGCCAACGGAGACTGTCCACCACCTGAAATAATCTTTGGCTCAGGATTCCCAAAGGACCAAGAATATGCCCAAATCTGCCGTAACGTCAACCGAGTGAAAACATGCATGGAAACTGGGCGTACTGTCATCCTTCTGAATATGCAAAATCTTTATGAAAGTCTGTATGATGCCTTGAACCAGTACTATGTTTACCTCAGTAAGCAGCAGTATGTTGATCTTGGTCTCGGCTCCCACAGAGTCAAATGCCGTGTCCACACAAACTTCAGACTGGTGGTAGTGGAGGACCAGAAGAAGGTCTATGAGCACTTTCCCATGCCCCTCATCAACAGGCTTGAAAAACACAGGGTGGATAGGAGTACTGATCTGGAAGCATGGCAACACAGGGTTCTCCACAAATTGAGGGAGTGGGTGAAGGAATTCTCAGGTGAGGATTCAGATTTCAACATGTCTGACATTTTTGTTGGCTACCATGGTGATGCCTGTGCCAGCGCTCTCTTACAAGCACTAGAAAGGAGAGCACAAAAAGCAGAAGACAGTGCAGTAAGTCAACAACAACAGGCTGAGAAAGATGACTCCCTAAAAGAAGATGAATCAAACGGGACCCATGAATCAAAGTCAAACAGACAAAAGAAGGAAAACAATGGGGATGATGATCAGTTGGGTGAAGAGATGGATGTACAGATTGCTGAAAATGAGCAAGACATTGAGTCAATGGAAAATAATGATGATGAATCCACTGAAATGTGGGATGATGAGCACAAAGTTATGTCTGAGAGTGAAGAAATGATGGAGACTGAAGACAATGGGGAAAACGAGGAAGAAGAAGTCTTGGATTTAGCTAAATGTCTTTTGTTGAACTGTGCCACCCCTGACGGAGTGTTGAGGCTCAAGTATTCAGATTTAGCAAAACAGGAGAAGGAAAAACTCCAGAAAATGTACTTCCAGCAACAGCATCACCACTCTCTCCGAGATTTCCTTGAAGATTGTCTGACCAAGCATCAGGGGTCCAGCAAGTTTCTAGAGGTAGGCCACAAACCATTGCTCCATTGGCGTTTTCATCAGTTTTTTACAATCTTTTCAAAGTGACATCACTCTCCTCTTTCTGGTTTTGCACAGATTACAACATTCTCCAGCTTGTTAACAAGATCAGATGTAAGGGTTGTAGCCCATGCCCTGGGACTTCATACGGACAGGATCCTCCTGCTCTCGCTGCACCAGTTTGACACTGAGGTCTCCTTCTGCAACAAGATACGGTATTAACCATTCTGATATTAGCAGAATGGCTTATTTATTGTATTTCTCATTTTAAACCTTTGTCTTACTGCCCTCTCTTTTTCAGGGGCTTCCATCAAGATGCTGGTCACTCTCTTCACATCCTCTTAATCCAGATGGACCTCGAGGAATCCCAGTGCAGTGCTGAGCTCATAGCTTCAGCAAAGTAAGATTCAGTGTCCAGATTCTGAATAGACTGCATGGTGATTTTATTTGATCATCATTGGAAAAATGGACATTACTGGTGTTTCAGTTGAGATTATGGTTCCATCTGCTTCCAGATATTGCACCATGAATTACTTGATGTCACTCGAGGATCAGACGTGTTGGGTGATTTTCATTGTGAAGGTTTCTCGGATCCCAAGTCAATCTCAGTACATCGGTTTCCAAGGAGGTTAGTGCTCCGTGGAATATGAGCTTTATTGTAATCCAGTTATTTACTGACTGCATTTTACATGATGTTTGTCAATATTAAAGCCATATTTTGTTTTTCACGTCAAAGGAATCTGGCATTCAGTGCATATCGATGACCTGAGGGATTCAGAGGACATGAGCCTGAACTTGTTGGGTTTCTGTGGAACTCTCATTAGCAACCTACTCAATCCTGCACTGTCAGGTAGAAAGTGTCAATCTTCTGGGCTATATTTGGGAAATATAGTAGTTTCATTGTTCTCTAGTCACATTTTTACTGAAAATAAACAGTGTTCTCGATCTTTGATAGAACATGATGACGATGGAGAAACAATGAGGAAAACAAAAGATGCCCAGGTAGATACAAACCTGAGTTTAAGAGTAGATGAGCTGTTCCTTTTGAAGCGTTACTTTCTCAGTTTTTAGTGCTGCTTAAAATTGTATTTACTTTTGTTCAAACAGGCAGATAGAGTCCACCTCCACAGCCTTTCCTTAGTGCGATCATGTATCCAAAAAGCTGTGGGTTTACTGAGGGACACCAACGGCACAACGTCGCGAAGCATGCAGCGGATACAAATCCTTCTGAACCTTCTGGGACCTGGTCTTGGGAACACCAGAGGTACATACAGTCATCTGAGACTGATTTGTATATAAGATAATACCATAAAAAAACATTGTATTTGCAAGGCCCCCACAGGGTTTGTTGATCATAATCACTTTATTTGTGAATTACCTTATTGTTAGATTTGCCAACATTTGAGTCAGACATTGCATCTCTGACTGGTTTCTATTGGATGTCAACTTTATTAAAGATCACTTCCAGGAGGTGTTGTTAAGTAGACTGGCAGAAGCTTTGGCGCAGAGAGAAACACTGATGGACTCTCCTAAGGAGTGGGTGAGCAGAGAAGCCAAGAAATGTCAGGCTCTGCAGGAGGGGGGAACTCTGAGGTAAAGTTAAATAACAGGATAACTTAGAAACATTCAGATCCACAACCATATTTTTAAATATTTGGCACATTAATAAATACTCTAGTAGCACTTGCTTGGGTCCACTCAATGACATGATCAACTTTCTTTTGTGTCTTTCACTGGCAGGCATACACTGTGGCGTTGTCTGCAGTCCACTGTGACACCAACATTGGCCAACATGTTGGAAGTTATGGACAGGTATGCCAATCTGGACCTGCTCTCTGATGGCAGGCTTGGCCAGGGCCTGTTAAATCTGTGGCTGGACATCCTGGCAGATTCACAAATATTGGACCTTGTAGCTCCTCAGAACCAAAGGTATTGTGGATTACTTCCTCTGTATAATCCCCACTGTAAATTTGAATCAACAAAAGGCGTCAATTTAATTTATTATAATCTCTAGTAAATCAGACCAGGAGGTACTTGTGCAGCACTACTTCATCTTGGATGGTGAAGAACAACCCTGCGCTGCTGCGTTCAGCTGGCTCATCAGACAGCACCTTGAAAGCCTGTGGGACGAATCAGAATTTATGCCAGGTTTGAGTGGGAGTATTTTAATGACTAAATGTACAAACCTATCAAGAGGTCATTAAGTAGATAGGCTGCTGTGTAATATGGTATGGTTTTACATTTTTTTCTTTCTGGCTCTTATAATCGATCTTCAGTAACAACAGAGGGTGGCACAGGGAGGATTCTCCAGTTTGTGAGCACCTTCAACAACAGCAGGCTGGGCAGTCACTTACAGAAACTCACAGCCAAGGAGAGGCTGGAGTATGGCCGCCACTACCTACAAGACTTTTTGCTGCTTTCATTGAAGATCAAGTCAAAGGACGAGCTTAGGGTATGGACAGTGTGATGTCACACAGTGAAATCAGTGAACTCTATTTTTGTAATAATCTTGACTTTTTCCACAGGTGCTCACCAGGGCCGTGTTGGGATGTGTGTCCGAGCTTCAGACGTCCATGGGTGCAGCCACTGACCTGTCTCCTGCTTGGATAATGGCTGCTGTCAAATATTTTGTCCCAAGACTGGACACTCTCTGCCACATATTTCTGCTGCAGCCACTGCTCATCACTGACGTCTTACAGAAGGGCGATAAGATGGAGCCCCAAGTAATGGTAAGGCTAAAACTTTGGTTATTTTCTGGTTTCTGTACTCCTCTGTAACAGAAACATGAATATCTTTGGTTTGGTTTGAGGACCTTATCACTGACAATACAGACATTTTTACCATTTTCTGACATTTTGTAGACCTAACAACTGGTTCTGATTTGGTTTGGAAGGATAGGTGCTAAAGGCATCAACACTTGTGTTTTATCTAGTTTCAGATTACAACAAGTCAAATTACCACCTGTCAGTTTAGAAGCTGATGGGATTCTGTTTCTATAACTGGGAGAATTCTTGTCACCCTTTACTGTAATGTGATACTAGTGATGATGTAGAATTCTAACATGGTAAATCTTACATGCTAAACATGAGCATAATAGTATCCTATAGTTTTTAGAATGCTGACTATAGAAATGTAAATGCGCTTTGAGTTTCTAATGAGTGTGATGTCTTTTTATATTTGGCAGGTGGAGGACATTTTAGCCCTTGGTGTCTGTGTCGAGCAGATACAACTTCTGAATGTGACGTCCCTGCAAGAGTGCGAGGCCTTTGTGAGCAGAGTGGAGTTCCTGCAGCCGTGTTTGGACAGAGCTTTCGGCCAGAAATACAGAACTCTCTGTAGCGCCGGCTGTTTGCAACATCTGGACGCCATTAGGTGAGTCTGGCAAACTGCAGATGTGCAGAGAGAAAAAAGGCTTTCAGTGATTCATATTTTATTTATCTTCTTTTTAATCTCTCTCAGATCAAAGTGGCATGGGATGCTGACTGTTGCTGCTTTCATCCAGCACGTCATTTTTAAAGTTAAACAGAATGACTCAAGATTGAGTGAACTAGCTCTCACACACTGCAACCTCCACCTGAATGTGAGTAAAAATGAGTCTCCATCTTCGCTGTCATGACTTCACCTGTTAGCAGCCGTCTTTTTTCAGGAAACATAGATGCTTTTTAATTCAAAAAAACACATGGTTCAACGTGGGGGAACTGTGACTTTCAGAGCTATGGAATGGAAGATTCAGAGATAAACTCCTTGACAGTTTAACAATCATATTGAAATGTTTTGGTAAATCCAAGCAGTCTGAAAGTGGGAAAAAAGCCTCAAATGTTTTGATATGTTTTTTGTTCTTATTTTTGACAGCTGATGCAGGAGTCACCTGATATCAGCAGTGTTGACACACTGCAGCAGCTGATCCGGATCCTCAATTCTTTTCATGACGAGTGCATCAGCAGGGACCTGAGGTCAGGATCTGCCTTTAGAAGTCGTATTCTTTGTCTCAGCTTAAGGGAACATCTGGACTTCTTTCCAATAAGCTATTTCAGCCAAAAGTTTTAATTGTATTTTGAATCTACATGAGAAACAAGTAGAAACACTTCACCGTAACGCAGTTCAGCGTAACTTAATGTGATTTTGTTCTTTAAAGGTTCGGTATTTCCTGCCCAGTTTGTCTTGAGGAGTTCACAGAGCCGTGTGTGCTGCCCTGCCAGCACGTCTGCTGTCTGTTGTGTCTCCAGCGCTGCATTCAGTCAAACAGACGTTTTTGCCCTAAATGCAGAGCGGACCTGCCGCCCGACTTCAAACCGGCTGTTTCTCAAAACATCAAGTGAGTTCAGAGAGATGCCTCATGGAATTCGTGGAATGGGACTCAAAAATGATTTTGCACACTGAAATGTGATACATTTGTTACATACATCTGATACATCTGTCTTTTCGTGGTTCAGGGCAGCTCTTCAGCAGCAGGCAGCCATCAGGGACTGCTGTAACTCCTTCTTCCTGGAGGTGGTGTCCAGGTTCTGTCTGTCAGAGGGGCAGCAGCCTGGAGAGGGAGTGGTGGAACTGCTCTTCTCCCTACTGGTCACTGCTAAGGGTGTGTGAGCATTTAAGTCAAGGGTAATAACCTGATAATTAATGTGTTAATGAGGATGACAGGCTTTTATTCTTCTGTGTGATGCAGGGGACGTGTACAGGACGAGAGAGCTCACTCCTTTCCTGGAGTGTGTGGATAACAGTCCAGTGGTGAGATCTGTGCTGCCAAAACTGCTGCTGCAATACAGGTGAGGGCATGAATCCAGTAATTCAGACTGAAAGCAGCACAGTAGGAAAATAAGAAAAATAAAGTATACATTTTGTTCCCATAGGAATCTTAAATCTCTTGCATGAAAGAGGAGTGAAAATGAGAGACAAGAACAGATTTTTGTGCTCTGATACATGGCAGTTGTGGTGTAATGAAATTGATCCAACCTGGCAAACTGGAGCAATGTGGTTCCTTGACCCAAAAAACATTATTTTTATTATTATAAGTATTTTCCTGCAGATCTATGACTAAATACTCTCATGGCTCTGTATTTTTCTCTTCTACCTTCAATGACCCTAATATGGTGTCATAATAGATATATTATCATATTACACTATAAACTGCATGTTTGTTAACATAGTCTATCCATCAGTTTTGACCAGGTGAAGGCTCACATTCAGAACTACCTGAAGAACCTGGAGGAGAATCTTCTGCTCAGTGAAGATCGCACTGAACTCTACCTGCTGTTTGTCAACTGCTTCCAGGTAAAAGGCTCAGACTCACTCCCTCTGTGCTTCCTGCATGAACACTACGTTCAAAGTGATGATAATCACAATTATTATTTTTGTTTCTTTCATTTTGGCCTCATGTTTGATGGTAAGTAGTACTTGTCCTTTTGTTGTTAACATGCCTTCTCCAGAGATCATGTGTCTCAGTGATGAGTTCTTTTTTTACTGTGGATTCTATGCAAAACCTTTATGTGTGTGATTCGACCGAATGCCGTCATTTATTTAGAATAAATTGCTGTTTCTCGCAGGACTCTCTGCTGTGCTCAGAAGCCAGAGAAGTGAAGCAGAGCGGAGAACAGCAGAGACAAGCAGAAACCAGATTCCTGAGCCGGATGGCCAGGAAACAGACTCCAAACCGACAAGAAGACCCAGCAGAGTTCCTGCTCAGCGTCGCCAGGCTGAGAATATGTCTGAGCAATGCTGCACGGCTGCTGGAGAAAGCTGCAGTTCAAGGTGTGTGATGCTGACAGTTTAGGTTATTTAACTGCACTCTTTCTACAATGCAATTTGATACATCAATACAGAGATTCTAAATTTCAAATGTAATATAATTTTATTTAAAAAATGCAAGTGAAGAACAGGTTTTTCTGTATCTTTATGAAATGCAGGCAGACACGTGGTGGATGCTCAGTACCTGCAGCAGGTGAAGGCACTGTGTGAGTACAGTGGTAATGACTGGCACAGGGTTTACCTGCTCCGAGCCCTGCACAGACGCTCTGGCAGGGACTGCATACTGTCACTGATGAACAATCCAAGCTGGAGATGGGTCTTCCCTCCGAAGCTCCTCGAACTTCAGGTATCTCAGAGAAACACAGCTGCTAAATTGTGAAAAAAAAACATTCTGATAGTGTCTTTTATAACTATGAAGTTGATGTTGAAGACTTTGATAACAGGCAAATATTAAAAAACTGCAAAGAAAAGTATTTAAAAGGTGGCAGGTGATCAGATCATCTAAAACATGTAACTGTGTTGTTCTATTTACTCCCTTTTCATTGAGAGGGAAAACAATCACAAAGACTAACAGATTCCTTTTTTGCTCAAAGCGGAGGATTCCAACCAACATGGACAACTTCCTCTGCTGTGGGACGAGGTACCGAGCTGTGAGAGATGCCCTGGCCCAGTTTCTGCTGGAGAAAAAAAGTGACACCTTCATGGCTGAGATTCAGGTCAGGGAGGCTCCAGAGCTGATAGGAAGCCCTGTGACAATTATTGATATTCTGCTACCCATCAACTTGTTTTCCTGTATTCCTCTTTTACATCTCTGCTGTTTTATTTCCTCCTTAGAAGCTGAGAGGTTCTCAGATCAGCCTTGTGGCCCTGGCCTTGTTCAGACAGGTCACCTGCTGCTACAAATCACCTGACAGCAGAATACATCCCTCTGAACAGGTCACTATACAGGATGTCTGGTGTGGATTGTGCCTTTTGTAAATGTATTTCCACTGTTTAACATGTGGCTGAATGTGAACTTACAGGAGATTCAAGGACTGAAAGAACTCCTGAAATGTATCCAGTCAGTGGAGTTGAGGGACTTCTGCAGTTCTCTTCTGTTGAATCAGATCGGTGCACCGGGCTCAGGCCTCAACGTCAACATGGCTGAGAAACAAACCCTCCTGGAGCTGCTGGTCCATCTGGACTCTGTGCTCCTCAGTGAAAATGCTCTACTGGTTCCTCTGTACCAGATAGCCTCCCAGCCTCAGAACGTCACAGTAAGACACTTCTTACCTACTTCCTAAATGGGCAGTCCACCAGTTTTACAAATACAAGTCAGTTTACTTGCAGTTAGTACTATTTGGCCAGTGAAAACAGTTCAATGTGTTCAGTTGCTCTGGGGGAGAAAATAGTCCTGATGTTATCAGAGAGATATCATCAGAACATCTTGAGTTTGGAGATGCCTGTCAGGAAGTTCAGAATTTAAAGATCTAGGTGTTTAGCATGGAGTCAGAACCTTACAAATAATGCAAGTGATGTCTAACTAATGTCAGAAATTACAAACTGAGCATTTGACTCAACTTACTTTTTCCTTCAAGAACTCCTTTCTGCCCACTATGCCTGATGATCGCAGTAGTGAAGCTCGGCAGTGGTTGTTAAAAGAGAGAAGATTACAGGAGTACTGTAAGTATTTGTAATTATCAAGGGTTATCTCTGCTGTTATCACATCTCTATAAGTCATCTGGTTGTTTATTAATGTATTTTACATAATTTGCAGTTTGTGCCAATGGACATTCAATATTTGTCGGAGAGGTAGGACATTTTTGTGTGTATCTCTTTGCAAGCGTTCCTCAAGATTGAGATTATTCTATCAGCATTACATTATACATTTATGTATTGTCCCATAGTGTGGTAGACCAATGGTTACATCCAGATGCCCAGAGTGTGGAACTGAAGTTGGTGGCGTTAATCACAACCCAGTTGAAGGATTTACTAAAAACACAGGACAAAGGTATTAATCTCTTCATTCAGCCAGCTGTGTCAGATGTTGGTGCTTGATTTAATTAGCGTTCCTCCTTGTGTGTGTGTGTGTGTGTGAAGAGTCGGAGATCGAACTCGGACAGGACACATACTAGGAGAGGCTCATCAGAGGTCTGAAGCCCCTGAGAGACAGCTGCCTACTGCTCAGTGTTGCGTCCTGCGGCTGTTCACTCACCTCGCCATGCTTCAAGGAGCCATAAAAAATCAAAGAGTGAGACTTCAGCTAAATGAGCACCAGATATGACATATTATAGGTACTGAGAAGACAACATTATGCAATATAATGTAATACTGGGGTGTTTTTGCTGTAGGGCGTTGCTGACATGATCCACCCCAGGCCCCATGATGTTTTCGGCTTCCTGTGGAAACATCTTGAAAAGGACATGAGTGTGTTGAGGAAGACGCTGGATCAGAACCCGGACAACACGGCTGTTGCTGTTCATTTGATCCTCAACACCTGCGCTGAGTCCACTGAAGGTGAAACTGACATTCCAGCATAGTTCCTCTAACACATGCAGTCTATCCCTGAATTGTTCAGAAGTAGCTCCTGCACGGGGTCTCATGTGAATAGGAGCAGGGTTTGATAGCCACCTCATCACCTGGTAACCTGGTACAGTTGTGCTGTAGATTCAATCAGTAACTTTTCAAGAGATTATAGTGGTCTGACGAAAAGACAGTTTCACATTCATGCAGGAAAAAACAATCACAAGATTCTGCTGATGGTGCTAATCCTAAATGACATTGATACTTGACACTTGAGTT
Source organism: Acanthopagrus latus (assembly GCF_904848185.1). Taxonomy (NCBI): domain Eukaryota; kingdom Metazoa; phylum Chordata; class Actinopteri; order Spariformes; family Sparidae; genus Acanthopagrus; species Acanthopagrus latus. The sequence continues at coordinate 18,221,258 of NC_051058.1, read as the reverse complement.
GAACTCTTGCACCCACTTCACATGGATTGCACACTAAAACTTTTAGCTTTAGATTTTAGCATAAACAAAGGTGTGAATAACAGTGTTTAAAGTCCCAGCCACCTCAGTTGTTGTGAACATTTTATTTAAATAGATAACTGAAAAACTGCTCCTTGCCCACCATTTTCCTGAAAATAAGCACATACACATTGTATTACTGCCATCTGCTTGAATGTCCTTTGCCCCATCCAATCTGGCATTGCCCTGGCATGTGTGAAGAGTTAAATGTTATCCCAGTAATTAACAGGGATCTATGCATGAAAGAGGCTTGTTGTTCATGTGAAATACATTAGACATGACTCTGAATGTTAACACAGGTCACCGCTGGGATCTCTCCTCCAGACAAGGACGGCAAGAGTGGGAGAAGCTCGTCTGTGTTTCTGCCATCAACCCAGTACTGCAGGTGAGTCTTAAAACCAGTCCGCTAGTAATTTACATGTCAGTAACATAAAGACAGTGTGCTGCAGGATGATACAAGCTTTTCTCTTACACTTGCGTGTTTTCAGGATTTGCAGAAGAATCTTGCTGAAGTTCAGAAGAGAATCAGTGAGGATGATGGACTTGCTGGAAGCCCCCTGATGACTCTCCTCCACGGGGATCCAGGGAACATGTTGTCCCTCCACTCTGACTGCCCGACACAGTGCTCCTCTTTCTGGACTCTACCCGAGACGATGACAGTGGAGCGTTTCTCTCAGCTGGTGGGGGGACAACAGTTACGCGGCTCCTTGCCCCTGCTCGTCCTGTTCCTCCAGAAGGTACTGAGCTTCATCAGGACAATGAGATAATCTGACTGATCTAGATCAGATACGACATGTTAGGTACAGTGAGGACTTATTATCACAGCTGATTTGATGGCTTGAGAATTCTTACTCAGATTTCTGTTTCTCTGTCAGAGATACCATGTTAGATATCAGACAGACAACAAAAGTTTTACAAATTAACATGTTAGTTGTGTTTCAGACGTCAGTGACATGTTGTTTTTGACTCTGTGTGTGTTCTTTTTCCCACAGATACACTGTGTGAGGCAGCTCCATCACCTTCCTGAGCTGGCTGCTCTTCAGTCAGACCTGCTGAGAGCGTTTCCTCTAACGCCAGACGCAACGCCGCAGAGTATCGCACAGATGTTACAGCAATTACCAGCAGGTATATCAGCCTTTCATTTTCAATTGAACGTACAACAACAAAACTATAACTCAGACCTCACTGCTGACGCGACACATATACGGACACACACACTGGCACGGACTGAGCTTTCACGTTGTCCTTGTTAGGATACCAGAGGAAGATGCTGCTTGAGAGGGTGGAGAGATTCATGAAGGTGTGGAACAGCCTCCGAGCTGAGGTGGCAAACAACGGTAAAGCTTTCTCTCTATTCTAACATTTAACGTTAATGTGTGAATGTAAAATTCTTGTCACACCCATGAACTCAGAGTGAATTGGGAAGAAGCGATCATCAGTCTTGAACTGAATCACGTTCAGTTGAATCAGTGTTAACCCAGGGGAGTGATTAGTTGTGTCCTGCACGTCTGCTTGCCTTCATGTCTTTTCTCCCATGCCTGTGTGTATATATAGCAACAGACTTGGGCGTGGATAATGTGAAGTTGTGTGAGACGGAGCTGACGGCCGAGAGCTCCGGGGAGTTTCTGACACCGTGTCGGCACGGACCGGGCTCGTGTCTCCGAACTCTGATCGACCTCCTGTTGAACACTCACAACAGCCTGGTGAGAGAGGCCAGGAAGGCGAGCCGCCAGGAGGACAGGTTGGTACAGCAAGGCCAGAGTCAAGTCCTCCTTCTTCTTCTTCTTCCTCTTCTTCTCCATCTGGACAACTTGCTTTTACTTTGCGATCATTGAGACGGAGGATTAAATTATTCCAGCCCCATTAACTTTCCAGAGATGTATCATCGAGTCTCATAGTATCATAACCTGTTGTGAAGAGTTTTAGTATTTAATAACCCTTCAGACTTAGGACTGGACGTATGACATCTTCTCACCTGTATCAACATTGAACTCATGATTACTGTGGTTTCATTTCCCCAGCGAATACAGTGTTCCTTTAGAGAAGATATCAGAGACCCAGCTGACCCTGTGCCACCCAGAGAGGGAGCTGCTCCCTCTGGTTTTATCTCACTGCCAGTACACCCTAAAAAAGGGTGGTGAGACGGGCAGCAGCTACAACCTGCAAGGCATCCAAACCGAGCTGGTCCGTCGCTTTCTGGCTGGAAAACCGATTATCCAAGCGGTAATGATCTAAACTAATCACACAGCTGCATGCAGATGTCAGGTAATGCCATGGTCTCTGCTAACCAGCTCTGTCGTCCCCTTCATCAGGACACCTCAAGGTACCTCAACAGGCACCTACAGGATTTCTCTGTGGTTCTAACCGAGGTCAGAGGCAAGATCTCTCAGGTAAAACCCTAACTTTAGGATTTTATGGTACCACAGTCTTCATCTGGAACTGACTAATGCCAGCCCAAGAATGTTCACAGTAGTTTCCCCTGTAGGATTTTGTGAGGCCGCTCTGATAGAGGTCAAATTCCTTCCCTCGCACTCACTGACAGTTCCTCCGTCTGTGCTTCAGGAGCCGCTGAAGGGATCGGTGAGCAGTGCCATGAGAACGGTGCTGCGTTCATTCACAGACGTGTGTGACGCTGTGCATGTGGTGGATATCGGCCTTCGCTTTCTGGGCAAGACGGGTGGAGATCCTCAGGGTCAACTCCTGTCCTACCTCACTGATTCACTGCAGATGGGGCCACAGATTTCCAGCTCTGTAGCCAAGGTAGAAGCCTCCAAAGCCACAGCTATTCCCATTAAATCTGTGCAATGCAAAGAATGTGATTATGAATGGGATCTCATTTTGTAAGCAATACACTGTTACAAACAACCCTCCCTATAAGAACTAAATAAAAATGTTCATCAGGCCTTACTCTGACTTAGAGCTGCAACTAGTAGTTGATTAATCAGTCAGTTGTTTGAAAGAAAACTAGGATTTGCTGATTCTCTGTGTCATCTATGACCATAAAAATGGCCATTTGAAGATGTCACTTTAGGTACTGAGGTACCTAAGGTACCTATTGAGGTACATTTTCCAGTTCTTTTTTACATTTTGAAGTCTAAGCAATTAATCGATTAATTGAAAAAAATCATTGGCAGATAAGTCAATAATTTAATTAGTTGTGAGTTGCAGCCCTAGTCTGATCTCAGTGTTCGCCATGGTTATGTAATACTAACTAAAACATGGTAGATCAAACTTAAAAACAATCATTTACATGTTTTGGCCTATTGACTACAAATCAGTTTAGAATTTTTTCTTCTTGGAAATGTTTCATTCCAGACATTCATTGGATGCCATTCATTTTGGAAACTGTGACTTACTGCTACAGTGTAGATGATGCTAAGATAAAGTAACATGCAGGCATTGAGATGGTTGCTGTGATGGATTACACAAGTCAAGCAAGTTTTACAGTTTTTACATACAGAAATGAATGGAAGCTTGTGGTTGAGGTAGAAGAAAAACATGAAAAACATTTGAGCTTGTGCAACCCACATTTAAAAGGTCGCACTGATATGATCTTTTGACACACTAAACCTGTTTTTTTTCATTTTTATTTTAGAGTCTTGCAGAGAGCAAACTGGAGCACAGCATATCTACCTGGCAGCTCCTGACTTGTTGGAAATCTGAGCTCATGCTGAACAGAAACCAAGTATGTATTTATACAATCATACCCTCTTAGGGATTTGCTACTGGATTTGGCAGAAATCCAATAGAAATGCAATTATAACAAAGAATAACCCATGTTAAAATGTTACTTTGGTGAAACTGAAAATCACGCACAAGTATAGCACTTATGTTAAATTCTTATTGTGTCTAATATTAAATGAGTTTAAGTGTCAAAAGTAATGTTATAGTAATAAATATACATATGTATTAAGAAGAAAAAGTGAATTATACATGTATTTAGTAGTATGTACGGTGTATACCATGTTTTTCCTTGGAGAGCCAAATCTAAAGCTTAATGGTGCCAAGGCCAAAAGTGGTTCTAGGATTCCAAGTTCTCTTTATCAAATAATTTCCTGTACAAAATATCACCTGCCCATCATGCTCGGACAAATCTTTGAGAATTTGGGATCCCATCCTTTTTCTTTTTATAATTGACTTAATAATTAACTTTTTTTTTACTTTAAACATCTGGCAGGCCAAAAGGAACCTTACAGCAGTCCAACTTTTGCGCGTGGGTCCAAATTTGGGCAACCCGGCTCTGTCTGATTGCTGTTATAACAAATTCTGCTTTGGCTCCGATGCTATATGCCATATACAATACATGCTATTTAAACCATTTATTAAGCCGTTACAAAGTAATGAACAGCAGTTGCAACTTATAATATGCTCAAATAAACAGTGGCTTAATAAATGGTTTATAAAGCATTTCATCGTTTTTCAATAGTCAAATTACTATAGACTAAAGTTTTATTAACACTTAATTTACTTTGAATTAATTATGTTTATTATAAAGTATTATCAGTCAGTCACAACAATTAAACCACACACATGTTAAGACCTTGTTAGACTTAAAAACACAAAATCCATGAAAGAAACTCTCATGGTGACCACATAAAATGGTTTTGACTCATTATGTTCCTCTGCTGGCTGCTGACTGACCCCGGTCAAGTATCTGGGCTGTAATCCTTTGAAAGTGTGCCTTCTTACACGGCAGACGCCCAGTGTTTGACCCCAATAAAAACTGAATTTGAGGAATTGCACCGCAGCTTCCGCCCCAAAAGCACTTTCTTGTTGGCTTCACATTAAACCTTGATTACACTCAATTGACGACTATGTTTCAGGACCCGTTTCAGAAGCTGCCCTCAGAGTTCCAGAAGAAGCTGTCTGAGGAGGAGAGGAAGGAGCTGAAGGGTTTCCTCGCCGTCACAGATGTCGAAGCTTTCACTTTGGAGCTGCATGAAATACTGCTGCTGAAGACGAACAACGCCGTGCCTGACGAGGGCTACCAGCCACACTGGGAGTAAGCACAAGCCATTTGTATCTCCCCCCTCCCTCTGTGGTAAAAACATAACATTATTTACCATTTGTGAGTTTTTGTAGGAGGTAATTCACCAAATGGTAAGACAATGCCAAAACATTTGCATTATTGACATTCATTCCCTGGTTTACCCAAGAGGTGTTTTTACGAATAAGAATTTATGATGAGCCCATGGATGTCAGAAGTGTGCCTGTTGTCAGTTCAAAGATCACCACCCTAGTCTGAAGGAATCTCACTTATCCTAGACAGCTTTAATCAGAGTAAAGTGTGGAGGTCTCACCCGGGATTCTCCCCTGGGATTTGGAGCCTATTGACATCCAGGACCAGAGTGTGACCCCTCCAGGCGGCCATCTGTCAAGTGAAAAGAGCTTAAGTTGTATCCCCTCTGCTGCAGGTCTTCTCTATTGAGGCAGCAGCTGGGCAGGGAAGTGAATAGGAATGCGAATGTGAATACAATGGATGCAGCGCTAACAGTTGTTTTCTTCATTCCCTCCCTCCCTGCTGTCTCCAGCATCAGGTCCACCTTAGAGAATCATTTGGAGCGGAAAGACCTTCCACCTCTGTTGGAGCTCGAGTCTCTGCTGGAGGACATCACCCTCGCGCAGGGGGCTGACGTGTGGAGGGCTGCTGTAGAGTTTAGAAAGAGATAAATATTTTCTATTGAAAGCTGATTTTATTACTTTTATGTGATTCTTTTTGTTTTGATATTTTTTACTTATGAGATATCTGGATTGCAATTGACTGTTCACCATTGATTCACTGCATATAAAAGGGTATTATTAGGGTAAATATTGTTTACATTTTGAGATGTCTTATTTGTTAAGGGAGAGAGAAAGTGAAAAAAATAAATAAAGCAGGTCTTTTTTTCATTATATCATGTTCAGTCTATTAATGAGGTATCAGGGAACAATAAATACATTAAATGAAAGACGTGGTACTTTGTTTTCTGTGGAGGAATTTTCCCAACAACACGGATAACTTGGAAAAATGTCACTTTGCCATTTTTGCAAAGTCAACCAAACCGTTGCTCGAGACACGCCCCTTGGAAGCTGCACAGTAGACAGACAGCAGCGCCCAGCCAATCAGATGTACGAACGAAGAGACAATGCTCTCTCTCCACCAATCACAGACGTCGGTGGGCAGAGATTATCCGTGTTGTTACCACAGAGATGATGTTACGCGTTATTTGGTTCCCCGTATTTGTCCACTGAGTCAACGGAGTGCTTTCGCTGGGTATCAGGGGACTCTGTTGGGAATTAAAGCCGTGAAAGCGTACTGGAGCTTATCAGCGATGGTTCCACCCAGCATCTGAAGTAAGTAGTTACCGCCGACTTGCATTTTTCAGCAACCAGCATGGTTTTGTTGTTGATGCGAGGCACGTTAAAGACGTTAACTGTTAGCTCGAAACACTGGCTTTAACAAGACTTCATTTGAAAACCAACCGTTTTTAATCCTCTTCACGAACAACTTAATAATGATTGGAGTATAGTCGGTAACACTGTCTTAACCGAGGCGCTGATTTAATCAGTCAGTCATCCTCTTCTAATGACGTTACTCTGCAAAACATCCCGATTTGCAGCAGTTGGGTTTAGTCAACAAGGTAACGTTATCAAAGCCTACAGTTACCGTTAGTAACGGTCCAATAATTGTGCTAGCTTACAGTAAGGTTACCATAAGCTATATAACTTGTCAGCATTATTATGTTAACGTTAGTTGGCTAACGACTGTATGATAGCTCTAGTGTTGTCTCATACGCACTTAAACAGTGTGTATCAGAAATGCCATGCTTTATAGTCCTTATTTGTATATGGTAAGATGGTAACGTTAGCTAACAGAGCTAATATTACATCTGCCACAGTGTTGCAGCTATGGTAATATGTTGTCAAGAGCAAGCAAATATTTGATGGGAGCTTCTTTTGAAAGGTGTTAACGTGATTACTAACAGGTATAGCCTTATAGCCTCAACAAAATTGCATTTTATTTGGGGTATAGTCAATGAACTATCATGGTTAGTAGCTAACACGATGAACATTTAAAAGCCTCATACAGCACCCAATACATGTAAGTACTGTTAGTTAACGTTACTCATCTGCACTAGTTCTTTTCCCAGCTGCTGTATAAATAGTGAGTGGTTTTGTTGATCGTTACCCTGGGAGACAAAACAGTCAGGGGAAAGTGGCTTCTGTTTCCTCTGTTGTTGTGGCGGTGCCCACTGAATCTCTAGGGAAGTGACAAGTGTGGCCTATCCTGTCTAACATCCATGCCTGTTTTATTCTCTCCCAGCTTTCCAGAGGATGCATACAACACGCAGCCCTTCATCCATCCCGACAGGTGTCTCAGGAGATGCCTTGGACCTCAGCTTGTCCGGCTCCCAGCTCTCTGTGTCCAAAAGACCCAGCAGTGCATCACCTGGGAAGTACTTCTCTCGGTCTGTGTCTGTTTCTGTGGCGACTGACAGCAGAGGAAAACGCAACACTCTGGTGAGTAACTGCCACATGTGTGCTTTTCTACTGCAGATTATTTATGAGTTGAGATAATCTATCCAAGATGCAGGAATGAGAAAAATCAGGACTGTCCCTGAGGTTGCTTGCTTCAGTATTCTCCATACTGATGAGTGTGTAATTTTGCACACAGATCTTACAACTCAATAACAAGCCTTTTGAATCCACAGAGCGATGCTAGCTTCGGGAGCTCCCGCTCCATCAAGAACCTGAGGAGGTCCAACAGCACCACTCAGGTTAATCAGCAGGCCAACGTCAGTTTAAGGTACAAACACACACATCCATACACATCTCCTGCTGTAATAACACTATATAATATATAATGCTAATGTAACTAGGAGTGAGAATCACAGTAACCTATGATATGATACAATCCACAGTATATTTGCCATGTTAACAATAGAATCATCAGTGATTCTGTGATCAGCGTTACTTTGCAAGGGAGTCATTTAATGAAGCACGCAAATTGCAAAAATTATGTATTTATTCACTGCATTGTGGTGTCAGTTTCACAGAATTTGACATGAACTCAGATTAAAAAATGTATAAAGAGTCTAAGCTTAGTGTCTCTTTAACACCCATACTGACTGTTTGTGTCCAAATCAATGTATACCATCATTTTAGTGTAAAAAAACATTCATTGGCAGTATGTTTAAAAGATGGGTACGACTATGGCTCAGTAAATTCTTTTCAGTAAGTGTCAATTAAGTTTACAGAAGTTTAGTAGTGTCTCTGGTAAAGCGAACTGTCAGGGGAATCTGTTTAGAGTGCATGCATTTATTAATACAAATATTTGTGACCAGTGTCTCGATACTCTCATAACAAGAGGAAGCAATACAATATTGGTCTTTTGTTCCACCCAAACTCATAACACATTTACAGAAATATGTCAGTGAAAATCAGTATCCCATCTCATGTCTCAGAGACTTTTTTCCTCATTCCTTATCACTGACATTGACAAACTAAACTGCATATAGAACAGTATGTGCTGTTACAAGCTCTCTGCAAAGCCCCGGGGCAAAGTTGCTCTTAAGATTCAGTCAGATCATCAAATGACCTTTATAGTGACATGCATGCTACTGAAATATGAAGGCTGTGTTGTTGGAAATGACAGAAAAGAATGTATTTGAGATAATGTGTGTCAGACAGTCTTGTATACCTTGGAACAGCCTCTGTAGCTCAGTTAGCCTGTGTGGAGTCTCTGCTTTTAAAACCAGAGTGCTTCTCTTCAGTGAGCAACAGCTGGCAGCCCTGAAGCTCCAGCACTTTGGACAATGGGAATTGTGGCACGCCAGCTCCTGCATGATAAAGAGCAGAGGGAAGCTGGGCGGCTGTTGCTGGGGTCGCGGGGTGCAGGAACTTGCTTTGTTCCAGGTTAGAGGGGGAGGGCCCGGGCCTTGAGGTCAGGTTACCCCCTCCACCAGGAGCGAGTGAAAGGAGAAGTGTGTGTGCACGCTCTGGTTCTATTGTCCGGCAGCTGCCGCCACTAACCCCTCCCCTCACTGCCTCTGAGGATGCAAAGCAGAGGGGCTTTAAATTTGAAGACATTCTAAATACCCTCTCCAAGTCCTAAAGGCAGTCAGTAGGTCACTCAGCACCCCTCTCCGTCTCCACTGCTTCTTCCCTGCCATGCATCTCTCTCTTGAAAAGTAGAGGAATGTGCTGCCTGAATAGTGTTGTCAGATAGCTTTTCACTGAGCCAGCTGGCTTCAACCCCCCCGAAGACACACACGCTCACTTGCACGCTCATTTATAACCAGACAGAATCAGCCTGCACAGCGCAGGCAGGCTGCAGTTCATATACCAGCGGAGGCCAAGCCAGACAGGAGGTCACCCTACATCTGTGCCTCATGATGGAGGTGCTAGTGTGTAAGGCTATTTGAAGGATGAATGACAGGCCACCGGGATCAACATATGTATGCACGCATTTACATGGAATCCATAACGGAGTTCCCCCTAGCAGACGGTCAGCTGCCACATACTGAATTCCAGTACTTGTGGGGGAGAAGAGAAGGGGATGAGTCCTGTTTCTGCAGCTGTCATTACAAGATTTAATCACAAAAGCTGCCACTAAAAGCACGACTCAAGGTCCCTGCTTTGTATTTCGAGTTGTTTAATTGTGTGTTGTGCACTACTAGGGCCTTGTTTCATGGAAATTGAGCCCAGAATGTGCCTTCCCCCCGGCTCAAAAACTGATTTAAAATAATCTTCTAGGGTCACTGCTACCACATTAGCCATGTAAAGAGTCAGTTTACATAGACTATAAATTACAAAGAAAAAAAAAGTCATCCTTTTTTTTATCTTTTGTTCTTCCAGTCAGGTTGGGCGATTGGACGAGTAAAGCGTCTACTTTTTCAGGCATTTTTGTCGTTTTATTTTGCTTGTTTAATGGTCTGTGTCCGAAATATGAGAACAGCTCCCCACTGACGGCAGAAAGAGGCAGCAGGGACAGAGAGAGAAGCCAAAAATCCACTTAAATCCACCTTTTAATCCTAATAGTACTGTGTATTTTGTTTCCCTCGGTGACCTTTTGGTTGATGGCATAAAGTATATTGTAGAATTACTCTATATAAAACAACAGCCCTAACCAGTGGCTGCTTTATGTGTGTTTCACAGTCCAGGCCAGAGTGAAGACTACCTGTCCCTGTTCGACAGCAGCACAGATGGACGCAAGAAACTGGCCAGCCTCAGCAAGGCCTCACCAGACAGAACCACATGGAACATCTTGGTAAATAAGAGAAATAAAATAACTATAACAGAACAAATAAAAACTACAAAGACGGTAAATATACATTACTGGAAGTGTGCTTTTTAAGAAAAGGGGTTGGAGTCACACCTGCAAAATCTTGGTCAACTTAGGTTCTTAGTTTAGATTTTTGAGACAGCCAAGAAGTCTTTGACATTAGACCTCAGTGGTCTTAGCACAGACAGGGGTCAGCCCTGAATTGTGACACAGCAGTGGCAGCGGGTGTCTTTCAGAACCACAGCTCGTGACTTAGACGTTTGTATTGCTACTTTGGCCTCAGTTTAACAATCCTGATCATCATATTATCTATGCTAAGTAGTGAAAAGGCATAGCCAATACCATTGACCAAGCTTATCAAAAGTGTTAATACATGTCCAAACATCACAGATCTCAGTTTTATGGGTATCAAATTGGACAGTAGTTCAGGGTGTAACCAGTGCATGTTTCCCTCCATTCAGGACGACCAGCCCAGAGCTTTCCCCCTGCACTCGAGCGCCCGCAGCACTGGCAGCGTGGACTCTCCGACCAGCCTGAAGAAACGAGAGCCCGGCATCGCCCTGGCTGCCACTTTCACTGCCAACAACAGGTGGGCAGTGAGCACTTGTACTGACACATACACAGACAGTAGTCCGTGTAGAGCAGGGACAAGCCCAACATCAGCAATGTGACTACTTGCACCGCAGCATTCTGGATTTCTACCTTCTTCTCATGTTTCATACCTGTTGATCACAGCAGCTGATACTGCCTTCAGGAATTCCGCCCACACACTGAGAGGTTTTCTTACAAGAAAATTGTGACACAAAAAGATTTGTGTGGGCAGGGTTTGAGAAGAAGACAGTATCAGTTACTGTAGTGCCTCGAAGGGGGTGAGGTGAAAATGCAGGCTATGGCATTCTCAATACTTCACACAAATTGATCATAAACACTTGAGGTTTGCTTAGTTTACAAGTCAGAAGTGTCATTGAGCCTTTATGTTTTTTTCCCCAGGAGCAACAAGGGAGCTGTGGGAAACTCTGTCACCACCATCCTACACAACAACTACTCTGACAAACCACTCACACCTAAGAGCTCCAACCAGAAGCCGTCCTTTAAGTATGTCTAGAAATTAACATATCTGCTCGCCTGATATGGGTTAGAGGTTTTACTAGGTCAAAGACAGTGAAATAGACTGATATATTTACATCAGCCAGTCATTGTTGGCTGCCTTCAAAATCACTATCATGTTGTATCATCTTCAGTAAAACTCATCTCAGTTGAGTTCTAATATTTAGGGACTTAGTGACATTTCCAATCTTATTTTTATTTCAGTAACATCCTGAAGGCCACAGCAAACGACGAGGTGTCACTAGAGAACGGCTCCCTGACTAAGTCTCAGAAGAATTTCTCTTCAGTCTCCCCCACATCCAACAACAGATCTCCAGTGTCGGCCCAGCGCGGCAGCCCTGTCCTGTCTCGAAGGAGGGAGGTCACTGAGGAGGAGGCCGAAAGGTCAGACCTAAGAAACAGTTAGAGATGGCTGTCTTCATGTTCAGTTGATGTTCTTCTGTCAGTTGTTTTGTGACTCATATTTCTTTGTGTTTTTCAAGGTTCATTCAGCAGGTGAACCAGGCAGCCCTCACTATCCAACGCTGGTACAGACACCATGCGAAGAGACAACACGCTAACCAGGCTGCTCTCAAACACGTCCTTTCCAGTAAAAGAAAGGTGTCCATCTGTCCTCAGGCTGCCTCTCATTCTCCATGGCCTAAACTGGTTTTTATCTTTCTCTCTTTCTATTGCTGCTGCATTAACACTATCCCTGCCTTTCCCTTCTAGGAGTGGGAGGAGAGAACAGAAGAGGACAGTCACCTGGAGCAGCAACAGAAGAAGGACGACGATAGAAAAAGGATTCGCGAAGAGAAAGCTCGTCTGGCCCGCCTCGCTGCCATCCAGGTGCGCACATGCGCAAAATAATTGCAAAATGGTTTTCTATTTTTTATATATTGTTCAGCCCTAAGAAAGCCCACATCTTGAAAATCATCACAAAGGATTTCTTTAAATAAACTTTAGTCCTGAAGTGGAGTTTCTCATCTGTGAAACTACTCTTGAGGCTTTTCAGAACAAAGTAAAAAGACCAACAGACAAGCATCTGTATAGCAACACTGCAAACTGAACCAAAACAAAGACATCTCATCTCAGGCCAAAACCCACTGTAAATCAAAGTATATGTTGAGTTGACACAGTAACCTACATTTGGATCCAAATCTTATTCTTACATCTTGTGCTTGAAACCCCTTTTAATGCTTTATGACATGTACCCCGGTACACAAACATTTGAATCAAGCCTGTTTGTTAACGCTGTCCCTTAATTGCAACACTTAATAATGTCTCCCCCTGCTGGTATATTACAGGAGCTGCAGCAGAAAAGAGCCCAGCGGGTTGCAGAGGGGCAGCAAACAGCTGAAGAGGAGCTGGAAAGCGTGAGGCCTACCGGTGTGGTCGGACGCAAGAAGCCGCCTAGGATTTCTCCGATCAACAGAGGTCCAGCCTCACCGAGCAACAACAGCCCGATGTCACCCACAGATGTGAAAGCTAAGAACACAGGTGTGTATGTCTGTGATCGGCATTCTTTTAACTTGAAGTACATTGTCATTAATTTGGAATCATATTTGTTGTGAGATTAGATCAGGAATGTGTTGTTCTAAAAGTATTGATTTTTTTGCGTTTCCACAGACTCCAATTTGAATGTTGTGGCGGATTTCAGTGAGCTGACTTTCAGAGCCATTTCTCCAGCTTTGTCTAATAACAGAGGCTCTCAGTGTTCTCAGGTAAATCACTCTGCAACCTCCTCACTTCCTTCATTCTTTCTCCTTTCCTCCTGACATTAACTTCATCCTTTCTCTCTTTCCCCCTTTGCAGGATCAGGAGGAAAGAGGGCAGGTGGACATCTGCTTGGAGCAGCATCAGGAGAATGACAGGAAACTGATTCGTAAAGAGAAAGCTCGTCTGGCCCGCCTCGCTGCCGCCCAGGAAAACACATCTGATGTGGGTACCTTACTGAAAACCCTAATCCAGCGTTAAAGCACTGTTTTTAAAGTGACCAAGTTTGGTTCTCTTGATTATCTTATGTTTCCCCCTGGTGGTGTTTTGCAGGAGCTGCAGCAGAAAAGAGCCCAGCGGGCTGCACAGGTTCAGCATGCAGCTGAGGTGGAGCTGGAAAACAAGAGACAGTCAGGTGTGGTCGGACGCAGAAAAACGCCAAGAATTTCCCCGCTCAACAAAAGTCCAGCCTCACCGAGCAACAACAGCCCAATGTCACCCACAGATGTTAAGGCAAAAAACACAGGTACAAACAGCATGTCTCTGTAGAATTACATCATGAAAACCAAAAGCATCGCATATCCAGCCTTTTTTAAGAAAATGTTCACCCAAAAATAAAAATTCAGTCATTATCTCCTCACCTCCATGCTGATGGAAAGTCAGGTGTAGTGTCAAAGCCCACAAAACATTTCTGGAGCGTCACAGTAAGACAGCGTTGCAGCCTTCTCCTAAACAACTGAAGTAGCTGGGGACTTGTTTTAGAATGTGTATAAAACAACTGAAAAAAAATTAATGTCTACATAAACTCATATGGTGTAATTCAGGTCTCTGGAAACCTAGAGATCCCAGATTAATTTGAAGAGACGTTATTTGCACCGCCAACGCACAGTCCAGGGGACACTTTTAACGTAGCAGCTACAGTTAATATTTCAGCTCAAACAAGGGTGTTAATTTTTCTTAAACATGGAAACTCTGTAATGACTTTGCTGGTTTAATGTCTCCACAGACTCCAATTTGAATATTGTGGCTGAGTTGGGTGAACTCTCCAGCTTCAGAGCTGTTTCCCCAGCTTTGTCGAATTGCAGAGGCTCCCAGTGTTCTCAGGTAGGTGGTTAAGAAATGTTCAACAGCACTTTAAAATCACTGATCCGTAATCCATCATTAGACTTTAAAAGCAGTTATGGCAGTCAAGCAGCTCTTTGGTCCTTTTATGAGTGTGTTTGTTTTGTCCGTGCTTCAGGAGATCCTGCAGAGGTCAGTGAGTGTGGAGGACCAGCGGCAGGGAGCTTTGTCCAGCAGAGCTCAATCGAAAACCACCTTGAACGAGTTGCTGGACACCCTGAAGCTGTTAGAGGAGGAGCCAGAGAGGCTGTCACAGCCAAAGTGTTACCACAAAGAGAAATATGCCTGGATAGATGAGGTGAGACTTCCTCAGTGCCACATGTCTATCATCTAAAGTATAAATAATGTTGTGTTACGCAGTATTTTTGTATTAAGCAAAATAATTTCATTACTGTGTCTCTCACTAAAGGACGGAGACTCTAACTCTCTGACCACCGACAACCTGGAGCGTCACGGCCAGCTGAGTCACCACCCTGCACTGCCAGACGGAGGCGCCCTTCTCTCCGAGGCCAAGCTGCAGAGCATCATGAGCTTCCTGGATGAGATGGAGAAGTCAGAACAAGAGAGGCCACGCTCAGTTACTTCAGGGTCACACAGAGAGGTCAGCAACTGGAGCCCATGCATTTTTATTTTCTTTGTCTGTTTAATGACCAGTTTGGTTCCCATTCCAATAATTGCCTGTTTTTGTATTTGATTCAGACAGCCTTTACATGTGTTTAAATATTATGATGATACTTTCCAGTAAATAGTGAGGCTCATATAGCCAGTCTGGAAAATATATTAATTAAAATTGGAGCTGGATGGTTTATAAGCCAGTCAACCAAAATAGTCATCTGTGGTCAGATCAGGTTAATCCTGTTGTTGTGTCGTCTAATTGTTGAATTTTTCCTGTGTGATCTCAGGCTGTGTTGTCAGAGGAGGAGCTGGTTGGAGTGGAACAGGTGTCTGCCACTGCTGCTGAGGTCACCAGCTCCATGATGAGAATCAAGCTAGAGCTGGAGGAGAAGAAACGCACTGTGAACATGCTGCAGACTGCACTGGTGAGAGAAAGGCACACATTACAGTATTGTGGGGTGTTTGGTCTCGTTAGCTTATGCAGATTCCTTGACCTCAGGTATGTTTATCTTCTCTGTCTCCTCTCTTTTCCATCAGGCCCAACAGAGGGAGCTGACAATGAGACATGTGAAGGAAACCGAGAAAGAGCTGAACAGAAACTTCCAGCTCCAGAAGGAACAATATGAAGCCACCATCCAGAGACATCTCACATTCATTGACCAGGTAGGTCTACATACGTACTGCAGTGTAGTGCTGAGCGATGTCAGTATTATATCGTTGTTGTGATACTTAAGTATATATTGGATTTGATTTTGGATATATTTTGGATATCTTGATGTGGTATGTTTCCCTTATGGTCTAAGATGTGGTCTGTCTCTCTGCAGCTGATCAATGACAAAAAGGCTTTGAGTGAGCGCTGTGAAGGAGTGGTGGGAGAACTGAAGCAGGTCGACCAAAAGTACACCAAGAAGATCGCACAAATGCAGGAGCAGCATGAAATGGTGAGGTGACGCCAATAACCGTCTAATGTTTCCCTGAAGTTTTCACTGCAAAAAACTTCTGCCTCTCTGCTTCTGCTTTGCTTCTTGTGTAATCATCTTCTGTACCTTGCTTTCTTGCAGTGCTGCTTTTGTTTAATTGTCTTTTCTCTGTTTTCCCCTTCTCTTCTTCTTCTTCACTATCTTTCTCTGTCCTTGTCTATATATCTGTTTTTTCCTGGCTTTTAGGTGTGGCAAATTCTGGGTCCCTTGTGCGAGGTAACTTTTTTTTTCTCCTCTAACGCAGTCATCCTTGGCACATTCATCTCTCTCATTCTACCGTTAATTTTTCCATTCATTTGTCTGTCCCTCTCCACTTCTGTTGGACAGTCTGTCTGCATGTGAGTCTCCTCAGTCTTTTTTCAGTTATCACTAGATTTAGATATAAAGTTTACTTTGCTTTCTTTTATCAGGTTTATTTTCTCCCAAAATTAGTTTGTACCCTCCTCCTCCTAAGATTTTTCCCCCAATGAAATACCTTCTTTGCTTTAAATAAGACAAATAACCTGCTGCTAGTGTATCTACAGTCCTCATCCCTACGGTGTCACCACACTATGACACAAAACCACCATATTTTACCCTCTTTTCTCCTTCACCCCCTTCCCTCCACAGGAAATCAAGAAGTTAAAAGAGCTAATGAGCGCCACAGAGAAGATCCGGCGGGAGAAATGGATTGACGAGAAAACCAAGAAGATTAAAGAGATCACTGTCAAAGGTAAACAGAGCCTCACCTCAGAGCGGAAACCCGAGATTAAAACATCTTTACCAAAGCTCTGTTAAGATCTGGGCATAAACAAGCAAATGTGTGTAATGTAAATCCTGAGTAAATCCACTCTGCTTTGCCGCAACTTTTTCTGTTCGCTCTTATCAAAATACTCTAGTGTGCAGATGAAACGAATCCTGTAGCAGCATTGTGGCATAATGTTGTCACAGGCAACTTTTCTTTGTTATTGTTATAGAACACAATGTGAATCCGTGATTTACTTTACGTGGGGCAGCTGAGGCGTAACTGCCCTGCGTCCGGTCATATTGGGATTTTTGTGTGTTTGATAAGACTGTTTAATGAAGCCAAACATACAGAAGACTTGATAATGAAAGACTGTTTTTAGGGAAGTCAGGGGTTTGTACACATCAGGTTAAACAGTAATATCTAACAAAACAGTTATATCTAAGAAAAGACATCTGCTTCGATAACTGATTAATGATATGTCTTTAAATGTTTCAGCTGACAGGACTTCAGCATCCTGTCAGTGCTCATGTCAGCTGCTGTAAGGATGCTGTTGAGCTAAACATGCATTCTGCATTGTATCTGTTAGATGTATGAAATGTTGTTTGTACAGACACTGGATTAATAATTCAACAAAATATTTTAAAATCATCATGACACCATAGCTAGGTGCTAGATTTGCGTTATCTGGCTTTTTAAAGGCAGCAAGAACAAAGAGGTACAGTTCTGTTTCCAGTAACTTACCATGTTGTTCCTCTGTTTCCTGCTAGTAATGAGCAGATTCAATGGAAAGTCAGTAGGTTGAGCCACTGTTGATGAGGTGTTTGTACAGTCACAGGGCTTAAGAAACCACAATTGTGTGTACTTCTTTGATCAGTGATCTCTGTCACAGATACTAAAAGCTCAAATAAACCTCTTGCCCAACTGTAATTTGACTGATGGATATCCAGACTTCATTTCAATAAACATGACTCATCCCGTACTATTCATCCCAGCTAAAATCATTTTGCAGGCCTTGACTTGCTGCAGAATATTAACTGTTTTTTGTTCCTTCTCCGCCTCCCTCAGGTCTGGAGCCAGAGATCCAGAAGCTGATTTCGAAGCACAAACAGGAGCTGAAGAAGCTGCGGACACTTCACGAGGCAGAGCTGCTGCAGGCGGATGACCGGGCGGCTCAGCGTTATGTTCGCCAGTGTGAGGAGCTCCGGCAACAGCTGGAGAGGGAGAAGGAGGAGCAGTGTCAGAGAGAGAGGGAGCTGGCCAAACAGAGGTAGGCTGTCACATCACCATCAGGCATCACTATACTGTACTTAAGTCCATATATTTTTCTTATTTTGTTTAAATTCATTGATAATTGTTTATTTCAAAGACACTATGAGTATGCAAGCGCTGCACACAAAAATGCACCAATAAACACTGTAGATTAGGGGTGTCATGATTTTAATAATTAAATAGATGTATTAATAATAATGAGCTTTCAGTGCTACATACAACAGCAGGAGTGGTGATTCTCCAAAGATTCGTTTTCCTTTAAAATTGCCTACTTGCGCATGTCCAAAATATATTTAAAACAAACTAAAACATGTTAGACAACGCTAGCTTACCATTAGCCTGCACTTATCCCAATCCGCTTGGCTGAAGGAGGTGTTTGGTTTGGTTTCTTTTCCAGAGATCTTTTATTGATTTGTAACAAACTGAACTTGTATTGTTTGGTCTTTATTGTTGAGTCCCTGAAGGCTGGTATTTTTTGTTGAACTTTAAAATCTTTATTTTAATTGAATATTATTTGAAGGTGCCAAACACTAACCTGCACGAAGCCACCAGGATTAAAGTCAAGCTGTTGCTGTAAACTATCCTAATTATTTTAAATTTAAATTTAGTGCTTAGATAGAATGTTAAGACTGAAAAATAGGATAAAAATCATGACCAAATTAAAATGTACAAGACCCTACTGTTGATGGCAGCAAGAATAAAAAGTGAAAAACACCCAATCTAAACTAAACAGAAAACAGTTTCAAAAATAAAGGTCTTAGTACAAACCAAGCAGCCTGTATAGTGCTTAATGTATTTAAACTGGAGAAAGATGTCTTTGAGTCTTCACAGTTTATTCAACATCCACCTCATGACTATTTCTAGATCAAGGACATTATGCTGCCTGTACTGGCAAGAGGGCAGCATGACCCAAAGAGAGACAGAGATGACATTTTTCTTGTGTCCATAGTACATGAAGAATGATCTTGTTCCATTGTGTTAATGAGTCTGTTGGATTAAAGGCTGCTAGCATGTGTTTCATTAATCAGTCACATGTGTGTTTGCTCTGCCAGTTTGTAAGAATTGTAGTGTTTATGTACATTTTAGCAGCCTGTGTACAGTCACATTCAGGTGTGTTTATGTGTGTGTCTTTGTTTATGTATCAGATATGAGAAGCAGCTTCAGGAGGAGGAGCTGTCTTTGCAGCAGCAGAGGAGGCGTCTCTATAAGGAGGTGGCAGATGAGAAAGAGAGGCTGGCTCAGCTGGCTGCAAGGTGAGGTCAAAGGTCACCTGTCCATCTCATTCCACAGTGAACATCTGAAAACATAATTCAGAGTTGCCTATCGTGAAAGAGACATCTCCAGAAACTCTCACTGTAGTCTCCAGAATTAGAAACTGAATCAGTGGAAAATCACAAGAACACTTCAATGTGTTCAGTCCTCTGTTATGGTTTGGCTCCAGTCTAGTCTGGTAATGTTGGCACAATGTTGAGGAATTTTTACTGGAGCAGCTTTAGTGTAGGAGATGGTTATTACAGAGTAGAGGAACTGTTCCTTTAATCCCCACCACCCTGCTCCTGCTGAGTGTTTATACTCGTAAGTCTGTTTCCCCTACAATCTGCAGTGAAGCTAAGACATATGTCGCCCCTACAGATTTTATTTTTCTTAGAATGGGAACCTATCAGAGTTCTACTTGTGTTATGTGGCAGCAGTAGCACTTTAATGTAGGCAGGAGCCTAAACCAACATTTTGAACTACTTGTAAGCATGGAATTATCAAAGCCTTGCCAAGACAGTAAAAAGAGAGTTACAATAATTGAGACGAGGGAATAATCATCTCAAACAGAAGTTTAGCAACATTGCTCAGATGATAGTAAAAGAAGCAAATCAAACAATTTGCATTCTGGTCAAGACTGGCTGGCCCGTAAAGACACTTCCGATTATGGAGGGTAGGTTCAAAAGGAGGAATAAAGAGATGTACTCTTTTTAAAAGTTCTTCTTTGTTTTTTTGTTTCAGGCAGCGTGCTGAGCTGGAGGACCTGCGGAGGCAGCTGGAGGACAACAGTTCTCTGGCTGGACGAGCCCTCAGAGAGGAGCTGGACAAGACCAGAGAGGAGCAGGAGAGGAGACATCAGGTGATACGAATAAAATCAGAATCATTCATTTTCACACTTCAACACAATCTTCAAAAATGTTGTCTCAGAAGTCTGTTTCGTATCCGCACCTCCAACAACATCCATCAGATATCTAAGATTGTTTGTGCGAGCACTGTATGCTCATTGAATTTTGTTTTTGTTGTTGTGTAACTAGCTGGAGATGAAGGCGTTACAAGACCGTTTAGACATCGAAAAGCAGACCTGGGAAGAAAACTACAAGAAAAAAGAGGTTTGTTGACATTCTGTTCTGAGTCTGTGGAGCCACTTTCTTCTTTTGGTCACAGTTAAGTGCAACATTCACAGAATACCTTGTAAATATTTGTTCTAAGATTTCTAGTGTTTTGAGTGCAGCTATTTCAGATACAAGACTATCAGTGAAAAAAGAAAAAAGCAAATAAAAACAGGAACTAAGCTATAAATGGTCTTTTTCCATAGTATGTTATGACGTTCGCATGTGGCATATTTCCATTTCTCTGGAGTGCAGAAAAATAAGATCAACTGGTTCTTTCCACTCTACTTAAATGTAGTGTGGATGAAACCCTCAGGGTGTGGATCACCTATAATAAGTAAGTACAGGGTCAATAAATGAGGGTTTTTATGACAATATTAAAACTGTGAGTCAGCCAAGCAGGAACTTCTACTGTGGAGATATTTGTTCTTAGTAAAGAATTAACCAATAAGCAACAAACGACAGATGTTTTCTGAACCTGGGTTAGCCAAGTTTGCCAATATTCCCATCTTATAGATATGTGTGTGTTAAGTCAGACAGTCAGCATGTGTGTTTTCTGTGTCCACAGGAAGTGTGGCTGCTGAGTCGTGAGCGCGAGCTCAAGGAAGACCTGCGACGAGAGCGCGACAAAGAGATCGAGCTCGCCATCTGGACGCTGGAGGAGGAGACAAGCAAGGACAAAGAGGAGTGTGAGAGGGCGGCTGACAACAGGTGGGGCAACAGTTACACCCAGTTCTAATGTTTAACCTTTAAAGGGACTGTTCAGCCAAAAATCTACATTACATATTTTTCCTATCACCTGTAGTGCTATTTATCCATCGAGATTGTTTTGGTGAGAATAACCGTGTTTTGAGACAAATGATTCTACTCTCACTGCACAGAAGCAAGCGTGCATCTACGCCAGTACAAAAAATAGCATTTTAATAGATCTTCATACGGTGAAAATATTTCCGTTGTGCAAGAAAATCATTTTGGAAGTACATATTGTTCCCTTATATTTTACAAATCCTGGTTGCACAATGTCTCTTCAGCTTCACCAAATGTTTCAAAAGTTTTAATGGGCTCTAACCACCGATTGACACTATTCATAGGGTGAAGCGTGTGAGGGATAAATATGAGTCTGAGCTGAGGGAGCTGGAGCACTCTGAGAGGTCGGCCGTTGAGAAACAACAAGAGCTGAGGAAGCAGCAGATGGAGATGGAGGCAGAGGTGATGAGACTCCAGGCCCTACTCAGACAGAAAGAACAGGAGACCAAAGACATCACTCAGGTAAGGAGCAAGTCCCTGAAAACATTAAAGTCAACTCAAATGTCAACACCATACAAAAAAATAAAACAGCTTTTGAACTTCAGACCAGGGACAAGCTGGCGGATGAGCGTCACAGCCTGGCGGAGGTGATCAGGCAAGAGTTTGCCGACCGGCTGGTGCTGACAGAGGAAGAGAACCGCAGGATGAAGGTGGAAGTGTCAGAAGTTCGAGCGAGGCTGCGGCTGGAGGTGGAGAGGGTCACCAGGGAGAAGGAGGAGGAGTTGGCTGAAGTTCATCAACGGTAAGATGACAAAATGAACTGAACAAAGTTTTAGTTGAAATGATTTGTTTTATCCAGTTTCATCCATCCACATAGTTGTCTCCCCTGGATAATTTTAAACCTCTTGGATCTAATTATAAAGATGAAGTAAAACCACTTTGCAAGACTAACAGACAGCCTATGGAGTTATAAAATTACTTCTTTTTTTTTTCAAGTCATTTTACACCTATTTGCCAGTACGGTGGTGTGTTACTGCAACTGTAATTGGAGATCTGGTTCAGATAACTAATCTGAGGAGAATGGGCAGTCTTGCTTTGTGCCTTTTTGTAAAAAAGGATCTGATGAACTGATTGCACCAGTTGGCATATTTTGAAGTAACACAGCACAACTATCTGAGAATCGCCATCAGCAATATAAAACTCCTTTGTGCATATGAGGGCAAGGGGTTACACTACATAAAAGTTAATGGAGGCCAACTGGCTCTTTACAGTCTGTTCTGTTCAAGGTGTGAAATGGAATCCTGGCACATGTTTTAAACCTGTGTTTCAACATTAATAAAAGGTGGAAAGTTGAGTGGTCCACTAGGCACCTGCTTTGCCAATTTCTCAAAGAAGAGAAATCTGAGGAGTAAGGAGTGTTGGAGCTATTCTGAAGATGACCTGATTATTGTCAATGTGGGAGTCAGTGTGGCTTTTCTGTCTCCCTTTTTATATGAGCAGTTTATATGACATCTACACTATATGTGTGTGATGTTGTTTGATGTTATAAATCTCATTATAAAACCACTGGCATTGATTTGCATCAGTGGAAAGGCTCCAATCTAGAGCTGCAGCTATTAATTGATTAGTTGTCAACTACTGAATTAATCGCCATCTCATACCAATGTCTTTGAAATCATCAAATTTTTTTAAAGAAAAAGGGGCCAGATACTCTGAATCTAACTTCTTAGATGTGAACAGTTTCTGGTTTATTATGACAGTAAACTGAAGACCTTTGGGTTGTGGACAAAACAAGACATTTAAGAACTTTTTGTCTTTTTTTTGCCATAAGACAAAAATGTACAATGTGTTAGGTCTCTAAATACGCTCTGGCTTCCCTGTCCGCTGTCCGGGACAATCTTTAAAGAAGGCCTTAAAAAAAGGGGCGGGGGGCGGGGGTTGCAGTAAATTCCTAAAACAGCTGGTCACTGTAATCTTTTGCAAAAGTTAATCGAACAGGAGGAAATAGTACATTTGTCTCGGACTATTTTCAGATACGGATTAACACACTTTTGGTGTTTTAGTGAGTATTTGGGGCAGCTGGATGGTGTGTGTGGGATTGAGTCGAAATAGATTACAGTGCTTATGGTGATGAAGGTCACTCAGTGCAAGAGTGTGGTTGCAGTCACTGATGTGTGTTTAAAGTTTTTGGACAACAACAGAGCTCTATTGTACCCTCCCAATTTTAAACTAATTGATTAATTCATTAATGCTGAAAATCAATCGATGTTGCAAATACGTGCTAGTCACAAATTCAGTCCCTGCTTGGTGTTTGTAGATGGGAAGTCAAAAAAACTAAACTAAACTAATTCATTAAAAAAAAAAAAAAGGCCCCTATTTAATGTCGTCTTTTCTGTGATTTGCCAGAGTGAAGGCGGCCATCTTGAAGAAGGAAGAAACTGTCAACAGTCTCCGGAAGCAGCATGAGGTGAGAGGCCTGAAGAGCGTCTTTCTCACAGGCCATGATCAGTAAGAAAATTAAACACAGTTGGGGAAAGATGATCGACAGCATGTATAAACAACTTTCTGTCCCCTGATAGGCTGCCCTGAAGAGGGCAGACCACCTGGAGGCTCTGTGGGAGCAGCAGAGGAAGCAGCTGCTGGAGAAGTGACTGACAGGAAGGCCTGGTTCTATATGTGTGGACCTCTCCTCTCCTCCAACGTCCCCCATGCTCTCTGCTCTGAGCCCCCGCCTGATGTTGTTTTCTCCGCTTTGGACGTCGTTCCTGCCAGCAAGACTGAACCTGTGGAACTTCAGAGGGTTGAACAAGTGACTTGTCCTACCTCATTTGAAGAATACAAAATGGGGAAATGCACTGGGCCCCACTGTATAGCCCCCTCCAGGCATGAAGGAGCGTGTTGTGTTGGAACTTCCCCAATTTAAATGCCACAGACCAGGTGGCACCAGATGAAGACTATAGGTGGACTGGACCCATTTTTCTTCCTCTTCTTTCCTTCTGCTGCAGTTGCCGTTTACTGCAGTTTATGTGACCCCCCCCCTCCTCCCTCCCTCTACATTCTGTGGGAGCAGGAATGCCTCCATGTTCCCCACAGAGCTGCCACAGAGAACAGTTCCAGATGTTTCTGAAACCAGCCCGGGCCTGTGCTGGTGTAAAGTGGGAGAAAATGGCGTGGGGGGGGTTGCTCTTCCTGGAGGACCAGGACTCACAGATCAGTCAGCGTCAGAGCTACAGTATGAGCTTCTGTCTGTACCAAGACTCTGGTGCCCCCGTCTATCTGTTGAGTTGTGTGTTTAACCCCGGTGCCCCTTGAGGTGAGAGCTAATTACAGGATCTACAACCTCTGCCTTGCTGCGGCTCGCTGACCAGCTCTGAAAGGTTTGTTATGTGTCTTACACCAAAGTTTGGATCTAACAAAGAAGTTAGAATTAATGTACTAACTAGGGGTGTCACGATTTGTATTCTAAATTGAAAATCAAACTCAGGATTGTTGATTCTCCAAGTATTTTTTTCCTCTCTCCAACCATTTTCCACATTATAATCTCTCTCTAAAAATCCCACAGTATATACGCCAATATCAATATATTTCTCATAGGCTCATATCAGCCATTTGGCAATAATTTTACCTATGAATCAGGCATCCTTTGTTGAACTCTGGAAACTTTATTTCTGTTCAATTCTATTTGATTTTGCCTTACCCTAACCTCCAGAAATCCAACAGGATAAAGTCAAGCTGTAAAGTAGCCTTATTTTTTCAACAGTTTTTTGGGCAGGAACCCAATGATGTGTATTTTTTTACAAATCCAGATGCAGTAGTTCAACAATGGCATAGTCATCTGTGGTTAAAAAAAAAGGGCTGTTTAAAAATGTAAAAATGTGTGACTGAAAGCACCATCAAATCACAGATTTAGAGAATTGCGTTACACCTTTGTGTTGAATCTGTTGATCTTTTCAAATCCAGATGTCTAACAATGGCATTTTTGTCTGACCCGATAAATGTTTAAATCGAAAATTGAATCGTGGATCTGAAGAATCGTGACACCCCGAGTACTAACACTGGTTACAGACTCAAGTTAGAATGCATGTAGAATGTTGCTAGAATGAGAGATAGGATGTGTAGGAAACTTTAAGGAAAAGGAGAGAAGAAAAAGCAGGATGCCTGATGGCATGTTTGAGGTCAAAGACAGATGATCGTAGTGAGAAAGATTCTGAACGTGAGGAAGAAAGTGGAGGATGGTGAGGTTGGAGGGAGGAGAGAAAGAAGGAATGCGCATAGAAAATGTTTATAGGATTAGGAGAGCAGAGCTGGGACAGAGTGGGCTGGTGGGAGGGTCTGTGGGGCACGAGGCATGTGACCAGAGCTATGTTAAAAGCCATATATTTTGGGTTTTTTGCCTAGCCCGATTCAGAGGCTGCGACAAAACACATCGAACTCAACAGGCGGAGGGGGCCTGGAGTCACACACACACACACACACACACACACACACACACACACACGTAAACTATCTGTGTTTGGATACTGCAGCCAGAAACTATCAGCACTTGCAAATTTGCATTTCATTGTTTGTTTTTTTCCTGAAATGCTCCTTCTTCTTGTCTAATTTCTTATCCCTTATAATGATGGGAGATATTTGGAAACCCCTCTCACACACACAGAAAGTCTTTGTGGATAAGATTTCACTAAGAACAGTCCATAGCATGAGTTAGTCAGGGGTGGGTTGGGTGGGGGGCTGTAACAAGAGTGTGTCCTGCAGAGAGAAACTCTAAACCTGAAAGTGAAGCCTGTTATTGAGGTGCAACATGATGTGAAAGACCACACTCTGATTGTAAAGGCCCCGCTGCCACCAAATTAGACCTTGGATCACTAAATATTTATTCTGATTCCCTTTATTTATTCTCCATTTTAGTGCTTTTACGTGTTACCAGTCCACAGAAGGGGTCAAGGATGTAAAGTCCATCAACACGTCAAGTGTTTTTATTCCGTTTGCAAGAATGCTTAACAGTTAGTTGGCAGAGCACATAACTGCCATAGAAACACTTTATAACTATGCCATTTGTAGATGGTTTAAATACAGTATGTCAGGTTTTTCTGACATGGAAGTTGTCCGAGCCACGATGTAAAGGGCTCATATGAAGTGTAATGTAGAGGAGGGAGGGGGTTAATGTAGTCTAGCTTTATAGGTAGTGTAGTTTCTGACCTCAGAAGTTTTAAAGGAACAATTAATCCAGAATGAGAATTCAGTCGTTACGGACTGACCTCCAGACCGATGGAAAGTCAAGTGAGGTTTTGTAGTCCATGAGAATGCAGAATTCTTGTTAACACCCAAATTGATTTCAATACGTGCCATTTACACCCACCAATCTTCGCTGTAGCTGCTCAGCTAAAAGCATCGAGTTCTTGATGAGGGTGTAAATAACGTCTTTTCAAATCAATCTGGGGGGGCTCTTTTTTTAATGTTTTTTGGGTTGTTATGTTTTAAAAAGTCCCCAGCTACTTCAGTTGTTTAGGAGAATGCCGCAGTGTTGTTTTATTACTGTGAAGCTCAAGAAATGGTTTGTGGACTACTAAACTTCACTTGACTTTCCATCAGCGTGTGGGGGAGGAGATAATGACTACATTTAAAATTTTTGGTTAAATTGTCCTTTAAACTTGAGTGAATGTCACATCTGCCAACTTGCTAACCAGTAAACCAAATATTTAAATCAACTCCTCATAGAACAAATAGAAGATAAAATCCCAGTTTGACTTTCAGGGAGACAGAAGTGTGTCAGACATCACTGTGGGATTCACGGTGACTGACTGAGCTTCACTGTGAGTCACTCTGTCGGTGTGGAGGCCTGCAGGCCCGCTGGCTGCCTCTCGCCGCTCCGCTGCTATTGGCACAACAGACGGGGCTGCTGGCCTCGAACCCGGGAGGGCGGCCATGTGAGTTGGCATTCCTCGCGCATGCCCGTCCTACAAGTGCCAATGAGCCTTGTGAGCCTTTGTGTGTGTGTGTGTGTGTGTGTGTGTGTGTGTGTGTTTATGTGCCACCATTCCTCCCAGTTTGACCTGAGATGACCCTAGCATGTCACATACACACTCACATGCTTAAGGCACCGCCGTTTGTTTGTTATTCTCATGTTACCCTGCATACAAACCATTACAAACCATTCCAGCTGTCATTGGTTATTGTTCTGATTATCTACATGTGTATATAACATGTATCTACATTCTATAGATCTTGCACAACCTGTTTCTGATCTTGCTTTAGTCTAGTTTTTATTGTTACTCACGCTGATGGTTGAAAAACTGTGAAGACGACTGACTGATCAGCACAAAGAGAATAAAAAGCAAAGACTGTTGGGAAGACTCACTGTGTTCGTTGTTTCTGTTCACTGTGGGAAACAGACAATTGTTTGCTTGTTTTCTGTCCCCCGCCCTCCTGTCATCCCTTGCTGTCTCAGATCGTAACTCATGGGTTTGGAGACGGCGGAGAAGTGTCTTTAATCACATCAAGTCGATGCCCAGTGGAATCCAAATTATGAGCCAACATAGCTGTTGGTTTGGAGCCTGAAATGATTTATAGACAGTATTTCACAAGTGTTTAATTGCATATTTAATTTTCTGAAATATCTGTAAACCAATACTTACATACTTAAAGGAACAGTTCACCCAAAAATCCAAGCGCAGTCAAAACAGCATTAGTGTACAGCTGAAATATTTGGGGCTTTGTTTTAAAACGTCAAAAACAACATAAAAACTGGATGTCGTAGAGCGATACCTCCACCAAGGCCCATCAGTTTCCTTCAGTTCAATCCAGCCTAATCCAAGGTTTAATAAATCTTACATACTTACAGCCCTCTCCAGTTGTATTTTGGCATTTTTATGATATTTCACATTTTCCGAGTCCTTTCCTGACAGTGATGATGAGCCACTTTGTTGGCCACATACTGTGTTTTCTTGGCAAATAACTTTTGTGCTCAGAGGAACAAAATTGAAAATCCTAAATGTGTAAATGAAAGAATGACGTATGATTGTAGCAGAATCTGGGAGTCATGTGTCATCCTCTAATCTTGTCTTAAATCTGTTATAAAAGTAGCATGGCTCGTCAAAGAAATAAGGTGCGTGGGGGGTTTTTATTTGGATTCTCGTCAGATTGTACTCCCAGATTTTTTTTTTTCCACCAAGAACCCTGAGAAATCAACTAAAATGTCAAAAAAACATCCTCTCATAAAAATGTAATATTCTTGGCGAAGGTAACAGCTCGTCAACGTAAGCCAAGTCTCCAGAAGCCATGATATCCTTAATTGATCTGAAACGACAATGTTTAAACCCTCGATGCGTGGTTGAGCTCCAGCCCCCACATCCATATCTTCACTACAGCTGCACACTAACGCTTTTATCTCAGCGGCTACAGTGAAGATTTTGGCTCAAAAAGGTTTAAATAACGTCTTTTAAAATCAGTTTGGGGTCTCCGGGCATCTGTAGACTTGGATTATGACAGATGATCTCTATGGAGCCATTTCATTTATTTTTGGTTGTTTTCTTACATTTTAAAAGTCCTGTCATGAGCAGATAATGACTGAATTTTCATCTCTGGGGGAACTCATCCTTTGAAGATGCTGGTTTACGCAATAGTTGTCTGATTGCAGTGTCCGTCCGTCCTCTTTGCTGCCTTTATGGAGACAAATCCTCCTCAGGGATGTTTCAGCCTATACATCTGGAATAATGTCCATAGCTGACCCACTTCTCCTCCTCCTCCTCCTCCTCTTCCTCTTCCTCCTCCATCCCCCCTTTTTCTTCTTCGCCCTCCAGCTAGCTCACTTCCTCTGGACTGCCAAAGCAACCGGTGGCGCGTACCAAAACGTGTCTCCCCTTTCAGCATATTTCCTTTTCTTTTCACGGAGAGGGGAACTGAAGCTGGAGAGGGCGCACAGACTATTGACTCTCACTTGGCTCGGAGGGCCCCGACTGACTGAGTGGCTGTTGGAGGGATGGATGGACTGAATGAGGAGGAAAGTGTCTTCCTGTCTTGATTTGTTTTTTGTTTGTTTGTTTGTTTGTTTTTTTAAAGCTTGAGCAGCAGAGATTCAGGCTGCATGTTCCTGCTTGTCACATGAAAGTGTACATACATTCATACATACGTACGTGTGTGTGTGTGTGTGTGTGTGTGTGTGTGTGTGTGTGTGTGTGTCCTCCTTTTTCCAGTCTGTCATTGCTGTGAAGTGATTCAGGGTCTCCACACATTGTGAGCATAGCAGAGATCCTCAGAGCTGCCTGTTCATGTCTAACTTTATTGCAGCCTGGAGTGGGCTTCTTCCTCTTTCTCTCTCTCTCTCTCTCTCTCCCCTCCCTCTCTCTCTCTCTCTCTCTCTCTCTCCCCTCCCTCCCTCTCTCTCTCTCTCTCTCATGCTCTGGAGTTGAGGGGGTTGACCATTTGCCAGCAGCTGTTGCTCATTTCACAATGGTCCCGCCCATACAGTGCCGAGGCTGGCAGTGAAGCCGCTCCACACTAGATGAGCAGCAGAAGAACTTAGAGGAATATTGTCTACATTAGGACCATCATGGAGGAGAGACTGAGAGCGCAGGACACAGGAGATCTTCAAACGGTGAGAGGACACGTTTTTTCTCTTTGTTCGGTGTGTTTGTGTCACAGTTTAAAGAGCTTTGCTTACCGTTAGACGTGAGACACCAGAGTCCTCTGACTGTAAAGGAAGAGACTGAGTCATAATTTGTCACAGTCTCATGCATGTGTTCTGCTGCTTCCCTCTCATATTCTACTCTGATTCTTTGTCAGCCGTGTAAGGGATCATTTACACACTTTCATTTATGACATTTAAATGAAGCAGAAATTAAAGCAAAAACTGCTAACTTTAATTTTTGGTTTGGAATAACACAAATGTCCTGAGTTTTCCTCTTCCGTCTGTTATCAGAGACATGGCAGCTGAGTTTATCACTGGATCACTGCAACACATTCTTTCCATTCCCCCCATTTAGCCTCAGCCAGGAGTATCTACACAAGCCTGGGAACACTGCATCACTCACATTGTCATCGCCACCGTTATTATTATTTTCCTTATTCACCCAGTTATTAAGTGATTACTATCAAGGATTGCTTGCAGCTCGAGACTTGACTTCAGAGAAGTTTCAGGGTCCAGATCTCGGAGCCCTGACCTCAGGCTGTGTTTATTACACCACTTACAAAGAGGTGATAAGTGGAGAGGGGTGGTGCTCAGTGTGTATGCTAATGTCTTCAACTTCTGGTGAGACCGTCAGAGCCTCTCAATGTTCAGCTCACCAGAGCAGGCAGACCGGGGGGAATAAGAAGAAGCTTCCTGCCGCCTGACTTCCTGCATTTGTTGTCGCATGTCAGTTGCAGCTGACCTCAGATTTTTGGGGTTTTTTTTAAACTTCTGTTAGCTACTTCTCAACGTGTGGTTCTTCAGCGAATCATTGTGCGCACTTATAGCCATTTCTCTTTCTTATCTTTCAAGAACAGCAAGAGCAGAGAGGAAAGAGGGAAGGAAAAAAATAAATAAAATCCGGAAGTGAAAGGATGTGAAGCTTGTGACTCTGCACTCTCACTTTGTGCTCAGGGACAGGTTTCATTAAAAAAGGATTATTTGGGACGCTGTTGACACTGAAAGATAAAGTTTCCCCTTCTTTGCCTTTGCCCTCGTTCCAACTCTCTCCCTTTTTGTCTCCGTCCTGCTATAGTTGTGCTGAGAGAAGCCCAGTGTGGAGCCCAGATCCTGTTGTGGGCTAATTAAATCCCCACCATCACCGCCTCCCCTCCTCTGGTCAACCAGAAAAAGACAGTAAACTGTCCTGTGGAGGACAGCATCCTCCACCCTCCTCCTCAGCCTCCGTCATCTGCCTCCTCATGTCCCTCCAGGTGGAGTGGAGGGCAGGGCGAGCTCACACAGCGGGCCGCTCGCACACACCTTGACGGGTATGGCGCTCCAGAGGAGGCTGGTGCTCGGCGTGGTGACCGTCTGCTCCCTGCTGTGTGTCTACGTGCTGTGTGTGTTCGTGGAGAGGCCTCTGTCCTGGTCCACTGAGCCCCTGAAACACTTCCATGGCTTCACACAGGAAGAGAGCAGGTGAGCCAAGCGAACAAATCCGCATGGATATTGATCGTTATACTGATATGTTCTTCTCCAAAACAATGATTATGACAGGAAACAACAACTATGAGGTTCAAAGAGGGTGTCTAAGCTTAGATATGAGGGGAAGTCACATTAAATTAGTGGAGCTGTGTCAAGCTTTTAGCCATTATTTAATACATATTCATTTAAATGTTAGAAAAAGCAGCAGGAAAGGGATCTTAAGTACAACAAGGCAACCAGGGACTCACATTACTTGCCTTGTTGGTCAACCGATCATATATTTAACCTGCTAAAGACAAGAAATAAACAGGTGAAGCTGGCTGCAGTGCAGACCCGAGAGAGCACAGGCATGGAGGATTGGCAGCGTATGTAAAGGACCTGACACCAAATATACAAGTTGGACAACTTGCTAGAAACACACTATACCCAAGGACTGTATAAAATATATACAGCTTTCTGGGTCTGAATAGTGAGGCCAAATATACATTTCACAAAAGCTGGCAAGGGGCGTCAAATATGTCTGATTGGATGTAAGCTTATGAGAAATCGACCCCTCTTCTCACTTGAATAATGACCTCAATAAACAGCTCCCTAATGA
Organism: Acanthopagrus latus; assembly: GCF_904848185.1. Classification (NCBI taxonomy): domain Eukaryota; kingdom Metazoa; phylum Chordata; class Actinopteri; order Spariformes; family Sparidae; genus Acanthopagrus; species Acanthopagrus latus. Next base: position 18,189,621 of record NC_051058.1, on the reverse strand, counting down.
GTCCATGGTCTCAGTCGCTAGTGTTAGGTCTTTTTCAACACAGCATGATGTTCATTGAATAAATTATGGTCCCATTTAGAGTAAAAGACACGAGAAAGCAAGGTATGCTTGACCTTGTGATTACTACAATGGCATTTCCTTGGGTCTTCCTCAGCTCCACCCTCTCAGTTCTGAGACGTGAAGGCCAAACAGGCTTCAGAATCAGCAGTTCACAAGCCACTGGGTGACGTCTTGGTGGGTTTACACCTGGTTGACCCACGAGACGCTGCATTCTGTTCTTTGTTTAGTGCAAACTGATGCCATGCTCACATCGGGTGGATGCTAGAGTGAATCTGATAAATATCCTCAGGTGATGTCAGTCAGGTTGGACACTTAGGGTGGGACGTGAGTTTACCAGCGGCTGTAACTATTCCTCATCTCTGCTGCAGGCTTCAGGAACAATAAAGACGATACCTCTAGTCCTGCTGCAATGATTGTGATCTTTTTTTTCACTAAGTGCAGCTCGAAACCTGAGGAAGAACGTTTGAGTATCCTCTCATAACTACACCTGATATTGTCTTTCCTTCGAGTCCACGTGACGGTGTTTGCACATGTCTGTTACACATTTATAGTCTCTGGGCCTGCGGAGATAACCCCGATGACATCATGGCGTCGTCAGGGTTATTTTCACACACTTGACAAAGCTCCCCCAGAAACACAGAGGCAGATGTTTTCACCGGCTGAGAGGAGCTAACTAACCGACAAACAGGCACGATGTCCATGACGCGATGTGTCATATATTTGTGGACACTCAAAGTTGATCTTGACCTGGCTTGTGAACTTTGTTTTAGCGCCATTAATACACAGAGGTTACATGTAATCAGCTAACAGATATAGAGTTCAGTCGAAAGGTGAAAAACGTTATAAGTCAGTTGTTCTTCTGCAGTCTGGAAATACAGATGTATCTGATGACGTACTACCAGACTACAGAGGAGGAGCTTTCCACAGGCTGTGAGACTCCTCACCTCATGACCTCCTGAGAGGGATAAAGAATGACTGGGAGCAGCCAATCATCTCTCTGATGATCTTGTTTGCTTATGTAGGTCATATAGAGGCATTAATATCAACCCTGTTTCCTGGCTGACTTGACTTTAACAGCATTTCCAAGTCAGAGACTGGTAATAAATCTGATTTAGCGCGTGACATAAACATGGCATTGAAGCCTCTTTACCTAATTTGGGGATTGTTTATTAGAAGAAAGGTTTGCACTTCCTCTGTTAATCTGATGTGAATGAACCCCTGAAAACTTGATTTCTTCAGAAACTGATTGAGAAACTAGGTCAGTGTTTTGCTTGAAATGAAAGGCACTCCAGCACCAAGACAACACACCTGTCATTGTACATGTTCTCCATATGTTGTTCCTGATTCTGTAAATCACAGACAGCCGAGGAGAGCTGGCAGTTTAATCCAGCACACAGCTGAGCTCAGGTTCAGCAGTATAATGGGATGGAGTCGAAGGGTTAAACTCTTATGAGAAGTTTTCTTTTTTTTTGTAACCAGCACTTACTCCCCCTCCAGTTGTATCATTGTGGTTTTAACAAAGGAGCCACACAGCGCTCCGGCTGCACTAATGAAAAAAAAAGCTCCCGGAGTTATTTTACTGGAGGTGGTCTCTTACACGCGTATGTGAAACGTAAGCCTTGTTGTAACGGGCGGCGCTCCAGGTTTAAAAGCTTGCAGGTCCAGATAAGATGCATTAAGTCGGGGGACGGGGGGGAACGGAAAACACGGCTGTTTCTCAAAGGTCTGTTTCAAACACTAAATGTTACTTTGGGCATGTGGAGCTCGCAGGTCTTTCATTTAAAAGCTGTTCACCGGGTAAAAATAACCACTTCCCTTCCCTGCTGTGGCTCCTCTTTTCCCCTCATGTTTTTTAATTAACAGTGGAGCCTTTAAAATGAAATAGTTTTCAAATTAAATGGGCTTTTTTGGCCACCTGGCTGACAAAGGCATTGTCAAAGAACTTTGTAAATACTGAAATAAATACACATTTTATAATACATTAAGTGGGTCTATGTCAATATTAAATACATTTTATATAGACAAGGAACTAAAGAACACAGATAAATCTTTGTGACGGATCATTTCATTGTGGAAATTTGTTCCAAACAGGAAACAACAAGAGGAAAAAGTCATATTTCACAGCAATTAGAGAGAAAATCTTAATACCTTTCATGTTGCCACACATCCCTCAAAACAAAACACATGATACCTTATTCATAAAGTTAATAATTATACTACTTTTACTTTTTTACTGCTATAAAATACAAACAGGCTATGTTTCACTCGCTTCCTGTCCTCTCTGCAGGTGAACCTGTGCTCTCTGTTCAACAGTAATAATTTCCAGTTACACATTATTTCAGATGCCTTATTGCATTTGCGTCTCGTTACCGGGCTTAATGATGTTTAACCGCAGCTGTGAGTGAAATCAGCAGCATCTGGTTTGAGATGATCAGGGAACAGAAACATCACGGTTAACCACCACCACCACCACCAGCTAACCCTCAACAAAACACAGACAATAATACTCTACACATTAGACAAATGCTAATGTTAACAAAAAAAGCAAGCAATAGATGAATTTTGCGACAAGAGAAAGGAAAATTCCCTCCAATACTTATTTTAAAGGGTTAGTTCGCCCAAAAATGTAAATTCGCCCCACCCTCGCTGCTTGGTCAAGCTCATTCACCCACACTTTTAGCTTAGCAGCTACAGTGAAGAAGTAAATTGATGTAAATAAATTGTAAAATGTATGTAATGTAAATTTCAAATCAAACTGGGGCCTTGGATTAGGTGAGATGATCTGTATGGAGCCATTTTATGTTGTGTTTTGGTTTGCTCTTTACATTTTAAACCCCGGTTACCTCGCCCCAGCTACTTGAGTTGGTTGGCCATTTTCCATTGACATACATGATGACTGAATTTAATCTTTAACCAGTATGTTTGAAGAAATGACTTTATTTTTTCATATTTCACAGGGTTCAAAGCAACAAAGATGCTGTCTGTCCATTTTTTTAATCTGTATTTTTATTTATTTTTCAGAGCTCACTAATGAACATGTTAATATCTATTTGCACTCTTTATGCTAAGCTAACTGGCTGCTAGCTACAAATTTAGTGGACAGACAATCTTCTCATCTCAGGCTCCTCGAGTGAACCAAAAGGCAGTTGAACTGTTCCTTTAAGAGACTGCACCACACCTCATGAGTAACATGCTGAAAGTGAGAGAGAAAGGTTTTGGCTGATTTATTTACAGCAGTGACTTGCCGGGCTCACCGCCAAAATCTTGTTCTGTCTTCCGCAGCGGCCTAAGAGACTCCGAGGAGCCTCTTGACAGAAAGAGCAACAGTGACCATGGTACCCGTCCGCCCCCTGCCTCCAACCTTCACCCCGAGCTCACGGCTCTGCACGAACACACACGTGCCACACAGACTCCGACTTTAAAGACTCAAACATCCACAGCCGCTGAGCAAAGACCAGCAGAGAGACACGTCCTGGATGCCTCAAAGTCCAGTCCCAGGGCTGATGGCGTGGACAAAACCAGGACCAGCACCAAAGGCCCCACGCTGAAGCCTCAGCAGCCCACACAGGCAGCCAGGCCAACAGAGCCTCCCTTCATTGGAGACACTTACATGAGTGAAGACATCCCACCACAAACAGTGAGTTCCATCTGAGCAGAGTTTCACTCACACCCTGAAGAAATACAGTCCTTACAGCACATTTTAAATGATTCTGTAGTCTTATTGTTTAATTTGAACAAAAGGATAAAATCCTGATCAAAGCTCAGTTTATATGTTGCTGCTGTCAGGTGGTTGAATTTCTTTCTGTTTCCTGTCTACATGATCTTGTTCTGAATTTAGCTATGTGATCATCGAGTTGTGGTGAAAAGACAGACATGTCTCTTTTTGTTGCGGTGGCTACAAACTTAGCATCTGCGTTTGTTGAGGTTCTCCTGTAGCCTATTTTGCCAAATTTGAGACTTAAGTAAATAGGAAAGGATTTCAAAAACAAAAGCCAGAGTCTGCGGAATCCTTCCTAAGAACAATTTGAGTTTCGGGGGCTGTTTTCTGCATTCTGGTGTCTTACAAATAAAAATACATTTTAAGAATTTTTAAAATAACTCCAACAGCAATTTTATGTGACATTTTAATTTGATTTATAATTCTCAGTAAATGTTACAGAATAATTCACCTGACAACATGTTCTCACTCCAGGCTCCTCAAATTTGGCAGCTGTGTCGACTGTAAACTACGACGCTTGACATACTCTTAGTTTCAGCTGACCTCCACTGTCAATTTATCACTAATCCATTATATACAATGTCTGCTGCTGACACACAGCTCACATATCATGGTGTATTATGACTACAGTCAGGACCAAAACCTTATTTCCATTGCAGTAACATATATTATGTATGGCTCTGTTCTTGTACCTCCTCCCATATGCATATGTTGAAAGGCTAAAGCAGGGAGAGCAGCAGGAAAGACCCCCTACAGGGTACAGAACAGAGCAGGCATCAATAACAACAGAAATTACACTGATTAGTCAGACACAGCATGAAAAGGAGGAGTTGGGGTGGAGGTGGGTTGCAAAGCAGCTTGCAGAGGAAGCAGAAATAGTAGGCAAGCTAGAGCAGTTTATAAAAAGCGCCATGTGTGAGATTAGCCAGTTGGATGCATAGAGGGGAATCAGCTGATGAACCAGCTGATCCATCAGCTGATGTTGCTGGATTGTGCGCTGAGCTTGATTTTGTGGTCTGCCTGAACTAAAGCTGTGCTCAGTGTTTTGAATGTTATTAATGTTGTCAAACGGTTGTGGTTTGGTTAGGCTGAGGTGATAAAGCTGCTTGGTTAGGGAACAAAAACATACTTAAAGTTATAATAAGACATACAATCATGTTACATAAGTTTTGCAACCTGTGTCATATGACCTATTTGACATCAGTCATGTAACATGTGAGATCATGTTAGCTTGCTTAAATACATAAATGCAGAAAAGCAGGATTCTCCAGGGAAGTTGGGAGGATTGGCCAGAATGGTTCTCCTTTCACACTCACACCCTAACACTCAATCCCTGCATCTGGAGAAGGTTCGTTACTGGCTCACAAATATTCTCAAGTAAAGAAAGAGCAGGAGAATAGGACCATGAAGAGTACTCAGCCCTTCTGGAAAACCTACATCACTTTTACATGTGCGTTACATGTATTTATGCGGTGTATCATATCTGTGGAGCATCAGATCACACACTTCTGGATCTCATCAGGCTGCAGATGTGGTCACAGGGCGGCTGCCACGGTTGTATTGGGTGGGTCTGTCTTTAGGAAATGTTTTGCAGAAAACAGAGTCATGTCTCCCTCAGCTTGGCTCTGTTCCTCCACTCCCCCTGTTCTCTGAATCTATCATCGACACTGAGTCTCTTTTTATTGAGCTGTCAGAAGGTCCGCTGAGAGGAATATAGAAGGAGGATGAGAAATTGCACAAGGTTGAATGAAAAACATGAGTCAAATCTGCCTCAAGATCTGCCTTGGGCGTCTCGTAGGAAAACTGGATTAAGGGATCCATACGGTGACTCACAGTCTTTCTCCAGCCTCTCAGCTTTTCAAGTGGAGACTGTCACCTCAGTTAGACTGCAGTTTATGCTCTGAGTTGTTACATAAGACGACTGGCACATAGACTGCATCGATAATTGATTCCACAGAGATTCCACAGGGGCAGATAACACAGTTAACGAGGTAAAGTTGCTAATAGGTTCAGTGTCATCCGTGTGTTTGTGTGTGTGGAAGTGCTTAATGTCTCCTTGTCTGCCCACGTGTTTTTTTTCTTTTTTTAAAGTGTATCCATGTAAGCTTCATTATGAATTTGTCTCATAGGTGTGTGATTACCAGATAATTACCTCCAGTGAGAGTCTGTAAGTTAATACTGATATGTTGGAGCTAATGATGCTGTCTTAGTCATGATCATGTGGGACAAACCGTCACTGCATGTTGCTAATAAGTCCTCAAGAGTGGAGATAAGACGCTCTGGACGTGGTGTGATAACAGCGTGGCTGTGTCGTCTGCTTCCGAACAGGACTGCCCCGACAATATCCGAAGTCGGGTCACGAAAACTGAATTTGGCGGGAAATTTCTGCACCACATTCCAGTCCTGCAGTGGGCCCAACACGTCACTCCTGAACAGCACCAGCGCCTGAGCCGCTACCCAGGAGCTCACGGCTGGGGAGGCATCGATTACAAGAGTGAGTTTTGAGTTTTCAACGTCGAATACATTTTTTTTCCTTCATATTTTTAGTTCCTTCTTGATGTTCTTATTTTTAAATTTAACTTTTTGCTTATTTATTATTTGTGGCTATTTTTCAAGATTATTTTTGAAGTGGGATATTTTCGTTTATGATTTCATTTTCACCCATACTGATTGTCGAGATTGTTGAGACGATCGATGCTTTGGCCTGTGAAAGATGTTCTGCACTTGTCATTATAATCAATACAGCCCAGTCATCAGAATAAACTACAGCTAAGAACGTGTCTGCAAAAAGCTAAAACTCAGCTTTTCTTTATGTTTGCTGAGGTTGAATTTTCTACTTCTCATTTGTCACCGCGCTGTGCTTATGCTCTGTTTAGAGAGGGGTGAGGAAACCATTATGGTTTGACCTAAAATACTTTTTTTTGGTCGCAACGATCACATATGGAGGTGGTCTGACTTCCTGTGACAAATAGTCGGTTTTGGTCACCACAAAAACCACTGGAAATGAGTGCAGGTCTCCTTTAAAAAAACAGACAGAAATGGATGGAAATCCCCAGATGATCCTGAAAGTATCCACTGGTGTGACTTGAACTGTGGTTGGCCACCTCCATCGCCTCCACCTCCTGATGTGAGAGGCAATTATAAAGCAAGAACTTGATATGACATACGAAGAAACGTGAACTGCTGACATTGTATCGGACACGGTTAAATTTGTGTCTTAGTCCTTTGTTGATTTCAATTAAACTGAGTCTAGAAATCATTTAAGGAGAACAATCCTCCACATCAGGGCCACATTACAAACTTTATCAACCCCCAAGTACCTCATCAGTACATTGTGTATGGACAGGGGAACAAAGGCATGTAACACGTGGCAGTTTTATCGTATTTAATCTGTGTTAGTTTGTGATTAATGGAAGCAACATCAGGCTCAAAAAACACTCAAACGATCATGTTCAGGCAAACAAATTTGTTTTTTGTAACCACAAACCTGGCTGGAAACGTCCTGATGAGGACAGTGGTTTCATGGATCATGGTCTCTGACATGGCAGCCTTGTCATCAAGATGTTAAATAAATATATCTGGCAGTCTGTTTTCTCATTTTTTATAGCATCACTTTGAGAACAGCGGGAAGCCGAGCGAAGGCGTTTCCATGTGAAAACCTCGCACACCATATGTTTTTATGTTAATAAGTTCAAAGTACATTCATATTAGAATTGCTGTGTAGACAATGAGGGTCATTGAAATTTGATGCTGCGCACTTTGTCTACAGATTTGTGTTTCTAAATAAAACCAAACAGAAGATACAATGTATTTTGTATAATTTGATTGAAGACATGTGGGTCTCATCAGTTAAGATGCTTATCATGTTGAGAAGGGCAGCTTCCTGTCTGTGCGCCCACACATGCTGCCTCTGGGTTTTCTCTTCCTTTCAGTCCAATCAGAAGTAACTGAATCTGTAGGCACAAAAAAGAAAACAAGCGCTTCAGCACCTAAATCTCTTTCTCGTGATACGAGGATTTCTGTAAAAGACCTTTAAAGACTGTGTTAGATGAGTCTCATCCAGATTAATTCTGTTTTTCTGTGTCAACAGCGCTGGTGGAAACTCTCTCTGTCCTCAACTCTTCTGCTAACTGGCAGATGTTGGACGACTGGAAGGACCACAGCAATAAATCAGACTGTATCCACTGTGCTGTGGTGGGGAACGGTGGGATACTGAAGGATTCAAAGAAAGGGGAGGAGATCGACAGTCATCACTATGTTTTCAGGTAGATGCTGGGGAATCCTATGAAAAGAGCTCCCTTTGTAGAGCAACATTCTGCCCTGACAATCAAATCCCTATTGTTGTTTGTTGGTTTCTAAAGCTACATGTTTGCTATCAGAACATGGAAAACACAGTGCAATATTTTCTTCAAAGTCCCTCCAGTCAAAAATATATTTTAGTTGTTGTTCTTGCAGCTGCATGATTTAGCTTTAATGTGCAGACTGATGATTGTGCACACTTAGAGGCTGTTTTCACTGAGAATGGAGCAGTTAAACTTCTTTTAAATATAATGTTAAATCCCTGAATTTTAAAAGTGAGCGTCAAATTCACACGAGAGTTTACGTATTCAGTTGGTTTTGTTCATTAACAGCTGCTCGTGCTGGTTCTGGTCTGGTTCCTCAGCCAGACTGACAGTTTCTGTCCTTATGTTTGTGTGTTCTCATCTGTGTTTTCTGGACTCTTGTGACCTTCAGGACCAACGGGGCGATCATTAAGGGCTTTGAGCGGGACGTGGGCTCTCGGACCACCCACTACACATTCTCCACCAACACAATGATGAACTCCATGAGGAGCTACGCAGGCGCTGGTTACAAAGGACCCCCTTTGTCTCAGGTGAGGACAGAAAAACTACATAAAATTGCTAAGATCTTGACTTAAAAGAATCAGGCCTGAGTCACACTCTCGCCGCTCTCCAACAGGAAACACGATACGTTTTTCTGCCAGATCACGACCGTGATTACCTGCTGATGAAGGCTGCAGCGACACACACTCCGGTAGAAAGAGGACCGGAACGGGCCAAAGAGTAAGAATAATGATCATATTAATTCAAAGTCCTTGCTCTTTATTCATTCTGTCTTCTTCATATATTCAGGGAGAAACACAACTGTTACATACATTATCAAAGAATAAAGTGAACAATAATAACTACAATATTATGCTTTTTTTATTGCTGAAGAACTTTAATATTAAGTTATTTTTACCTCCTCAAAAAGAAGGTAATTCCTCTGTGTCCGTTTGTTGGTTGGTTAGCTGGTTTGTCAGCAGGCACACAAAAACTACCATAAACAGCAATAAATGCTGCATATTTAAGCTGCATGTATTCCCACATTTATATCTAATGACATGAGGGCAGATATATGCGAAATTAGTATTGTACAACTTGTACAAGTTCACATTATTGGACACCTCGAGAGGAATGTGTGATTGCAGAGTTTGGTGTGTGAGGGGTGAAAGATACTCTATTCAATTTTTGGTTGTAGCTGGTTTAACTATTCTGATGAAAATTCCCTCATAGAAGCTGATCATGCTGTTGTAACTTAATTTAAGAAAATATTTTCATTCCACACTGTGTGTGAGCCAGATGAATCTGTCGGTCTAACACTGTCCCGAGTGAAGGCTGAAGTCTTTGTGGACGTCCACATTTTTTTACATTTCAGATGTGTACACATTTTTTATATGACCATGTTTTGCTTCTCCTGATCTGGCTCTCACTGTTTAAAGAGTGATACGTGACTTCAGCAGCACAGCTGGTAGAGACACAGCATTTCTCAAACTATGTGATCAAACAGAAGATCACTGATTAGTGCTGAGAAACGCTGTCTTATCTTTACCACTTCAGGTTTACTAGGTATCAAGGTCAAATGGCACTCACTGTCAACACAACAATTTGAATATAAATGTACTTTGAATTTAATTCACATGAAAAATAAATGGTGTGTGGGGTTTTAACAGGGACACATTTCCATTCCGATTCCATTTGTTATCATTGTAAAGCACGTGGGAATTTTATTTCCTGATACTTTCTTTGACTCCTTTTTGAAGTTCTTATTTCTTAAGTAATTTCATTTTCCCTCAACAGTCCATCCAGATACTTTGGGAAGGACGTGTCAGCAGAGAAGTTGAAGATGTACCACCCGGACTTCATCCGTTACCTCAGAAACAGGTGAGGGAAAGATCTGCCGAGCGGGCGAACAGAATGGAAGCACGGCTCACATTTCAAATAGTTGGAAATGAGATTAAAAGAGACGCAGGCGCTGAAAGCAGAGCGTTCCCACACAGTGAGAGAGGGCAAAACGGGGGATGTGAGGTCCAACTAATTCAAGCTTCTGTGTCCCTGAAACCACTGATACTAGATGTTTGATCTTTTTCTTTCAGATTCCTTCGATCTCGCACTCTGAATACAAAATACAAGAACATTTACCGTCCATCCACAGGAGCTGTGATGCTGTTGGCTGCGCTGCACACCTGTGACAAGGTAAACAATTACTGTGCTGCATATTACTTTCAGTCATCTGTTTTGTAACTATGATACAAGGCTACACTTGCCAGATTGTGTGAGAATGTTCTGATTGTGAGCAGTTGGCCTCGAAAAATGCACGTATGCCCGACATCCATGTGGCCCTGACTTGTGACTCACTGTGCTCTGTAGCAAATGTCAACCTGTTCTGTGCCGAGCCAAATTTATGATTTATATTAGATCACTCTCACATTGCCACAGATTTGCTGCATGTCACTGCTGTCAAAACCGGTTTTTCAACCTGCTTGAGTTGGAAAAATGAAAATAAGTTGAAAAAGATTCAGGTTGAGGGGTTCAAGTCAAAACATGAATCAAAGAGGCTGATAAAATCTCTCCTCAGATGACAGAGTTTGATTTATATTTTGAGTGTTGTGTTTCCTTGTGCTACTGAAGGTGAGCGCGTACGGCTTCATGACCCCAGACTATAAGAACTACTCTGACCACTACTACGACAGCACCTACCACTCGGTGGGCTTCTACATCAACCACGACCTGCGCATGGAAATGAATCTGTGGCAGCAGCTGCACCAGGCGGGTCTCATACGACTCTACATGCACAAGTGAAGTCATGTCGACCAGAAATGACATCATCATAACTGCACGCGAAGGGAACGTTGTAAGGGAAAATGACGACTCCTCCCCCCCGCCCGGTCTCAAAATGACTCTCATGAACGGAGCAAAAAAGTAGCAGGGTTAGTGTTTTTTTCCCAAGGATTCATTTTTTTTAAATGACAGTTGCTGTGGTGGCTCAGCTTGGAGATTAAGTTTTATTTATCTTTTTTTTTTTCTTTTTAAATGGCATTTAATTCCCCCAGGAAGCATGTCTTTGGTGATTTGTGAGTCAGAACGGATCCAGACACTGAGGTTAAAAAACAGACTAAATGTTGTTTAAAAGATTTTGGTTGGTTGGTCGGCAGTTAACTTTGATTCAGACTGAAATATTTTGACAAATATTGGATGGACTTTTGGAATATCAAAACTTAAAACCTTTCCCCTCAGCCTCTGCTAAATGCCAGTGAGCACATGTTGCATGCTAACACACTAACCTAAGATGGTGAATACAGTAAATATTTTGCCTGCTAAACACCAGCGTGTCAGCGCTGTGAATGTTACCTTTTAATTGACTAAACTGATGAACAATCGAGTATGAAAATCACTAAACATACATCTCTGAGTTTTGATTCTTACTCAGTGACAATGTCTCCTGCTTTGAGAAAAAAACAAAAACACTGAAGAGCTAAAATAGCGAGCAGTTTCAAAATAAATACAATATTAAGACAACTTTAATTGACTTGGCTAGTTTTTAGAAGAACCATACAGTCTGCATATATCAGATTTAACTTGATTGGCAACAGTAGCTAAAGAAGCTAAAGTAGGTTATGTTGACATCGTGTGAATTCAGCATTAGCTAAAAGCAGTGCCTTAATACAACTGAGGAGAGATTTTGTTTGATCTGTCCATCGTTTGAGCCCAACAACAGATAGGAAGGCTTGAAAAAATGTCGGCTTTACTTGTTTTTGACCTGCAAATCACCAGAACCATGTGGAGCGTATCATACAATCAGTCCCTGAGATTCCTGTTAGTGTGCTACAGTGTGTTCACAAGGGACAAGACTGCAATTGAGTTGGCCACTTGCTTTAAATATCCTGTCTCCCCACCCTAAATAGACAGCCAGAACACTGCTGGCAGTGGCCAAGGTCTATTCTGACATTTAGTCAGTAGACCCAGATTATGTTTGCTCTCTGAGCCTGTCTGTGTATTTATATTCTACTGTAGAAGGTAACACAAAGCCCCAGAACTCATTGGAACAGGTATTTGACTTTAGTTTAAGGGACTTAACTTATTTTTTTTTTTTATTTGTTTTCAATTCTTTTAAGCCAACAAGTGTACTTTTGTTTTTTTACATGGTGCCACACTGTGATAATAATAACACTGTGTGGACTCTACTGGACTTTTAGTGCCTTTTAATGTGAATCAGTAACTCGGATGAAGCATTGTGACTGAGGTGGGAATTTCTGAGGTTGACCCAGGACGTTTCCACAGCAACACAAATGAGGAAGTCAGAGGACTCGTCTCCTGAAATCTGCTCATTCAGCCGCATGAGCTGTGACCATGAAGGGTCAAAGTTCGCCAGCAGTTATTGTGGCCACTCATCTCAAACTGAACTGAGGCATCACAATCCTCAGTGACACAGATGCACTGACATAAACAGATTAGATACATTTTTTATACTGTCATCAGTGATAAAATACTGTAGGTTTGAGAGGGAGGGATGAGAAACCAAAGACTGAATACGAATCAGGGAATATGTATATTTAAATTTTTCTTGTTTTTGTATAATATTGAATCAATACATATTCATACAATCTGATCCTGACATCTGAAATACTGTATCTGTATTTTTACACTAAGGGGAGAACTTTCATGGTGCAAATTCTGACTGATTCTGGCCTTTTTCAAAATCTGTATAAAAGGAAACTGTGATTTAATCTGAGTGTGTTTTGTGATTCTTTCTTGGTTGGTCACCAAAATGTACAGGTCCCATAGTTTTGTATAGTTTCCCTGAGAGTGACTAATATGTAGTCGTACATTCTTAAAAGTACTCCTGGGAAGTATTCTATTATTTGGTAAAAAAAAATTAAAATAAAAAAATTAGATTGAATGCACACTTCCAAAACCTAGAGATCAGTTCAGTGTATAAAAATACAAAAATTGCCCACAGGAAACTTAGAATAGATTTTATGTGGAGAATAAAGTTTACAGTACTAAATAATAGATGATTTTTTGTTTCAGTTTCAATGGAGCAGACCCTCAAGGGATGCCTTCACTCAAAAATGAAAATTCAGTCATTATCTGCTCCAAAAAAAACAAAAAAAAACAACAAAAAAAAAACATTTCCGGAGCTTCACAGCAGAACAGTGTTGCAGCGTTCTCCTAACGAGTTGACATAGCTGCGGACTCTAGAAGCCCCCAGGTCCCAAAATTGAGATCAGCAGCTTCTTATAAACTCAATGCAACAAACCAAACTCAAAAATGTGTCTCAGTACTGGGTCTTTATTCTCCCTATCTTTAGTGCCATTGCATAACTTTTTCCAGGAAACCTGCAAGGAAATATCCAATAGGAAACAGGAACACGTACTATGCAAAGGACTGTAATTCCAGAGTTGATGTTTGTGTCCTGTTAGAGCAGGCTGCTGCTTCAGTGAGAATATATCGTCAGAGGAAAGCTGTGTGCAGTTCCTAACACTATAATTTGAGCAGACAAACACACTGAGATCAGGGGTTAATCATTAGTTTTGGACACAAGGTACTCAAGTAAGCGTGTTTTAAAACCTTGTATGCTCCACAAATCATTTTGTTTTACTTCATTTATGATTTTATTTACAAACTGTACCAATGACAAGAGTCTCTTGAAAGAGGAAGAGCATACTTTAGGAAGGGTATATCTGGTACGCAGGGCCTCTCCGTCTTCCTCTCCTCCTTTTCTTTCACATTCTCTCTCTGACACTCTGGAGCGCAGATTGACCACATGCCATCTTCAGTTCCTTCTCCATTTTTCCCCTTGTCAGAGAAGTCTGGGAGACAGAGAGGGAGACCTATATAGAGCCAGATGTGCATGTGGTATGATTGGGGTGGGGGCTGCATTACCGAAGCCATGAGTCAGGATTTGCCGTGTTGCCAAAATGTCTGGCAGTAGGATGTTACAATTACATACTGCAGTTGGTAGAGTGCAGTCACCAGCCTGAGAGACAAGGCCCATTTTTCAGACTGGAATATTAACAAATGCATGATTAAATAGTTACGGATTATCAGTGAGGAATAAACAAACTGTTGCAAAAATTTCTGACGAAAGCAGGTTCAAAACAAAGAGTTTCTAGTGGATGATTCTGAGGGATTGGACACTTTTTAAACTTACTCAGCTTGATCAAAATGTTTTTGCTCCACAATGAGGAACGTAAAGCTGCTGTAAGCAGTATCATTGTTTTAGCTAACTTCCTGCCCTCCTCTTTACATCACCACGCGTTCTCAGCTCCTTTCCTTTTTTTCTCTTCAAACATTTTCCATTGCTTGGTCTGATTGGTAGTATGAGCCGTCACCGGTAGCGCTGGAATTTGTAATTTTTCCTTTTCCAGCGTTGTCGATAACCAAGCATTAACATAATAACAGGATAATTTTCCTGTTCCCTGAGCAGACAGTGGGCAGGGATACCAGAAAACACCAGAAGAGACATGGGTTACTGAACAAAGAGAACTATTTAACACTTATTTTAATTAGAATTAACACTAACACTAACTCTTAATGAATGTCATTAATTTTTGCCAAACTCATTTTTCTGCCACTCAGTGATTTTAACCATGTTGACTTCCACCCACTGTGACATCACACACATAGTCTATTAATAGCATTCAAGTCAATTTTTGTTTAGTTTCATATCGTAATATTATTGCAGAAAACCAAAATATATACCAGTTTCTTTTTCAATACCCTGCAGCCCTTCTCTTATTCAAAAACATGTTGTACAAAACAGCTGCAGCTTGTCTTTAGATCATGATTATTGCGCATTTGCATCTTGCTAAACTCATCCTCTGTTATCAGAGTTTAAACCAAATAAACAAAACTTAACGTGGCAAACAAAGCAGCATTCATGACTGCATCTCTCTTCACATGAATTACACCAGCTGTCTGAAACATCTAGGAGGTGATCTGCTGCAGGTAGTAACATGGAGTGTTATGAGGTACTGACCCTTAGTGGTGATAACAGGTCAGTGCACCTGAGAGGGGAAAATATAATAAAGGGTCCTCAGCTATTAAATTCCCTTCCCTGCCAGAGGACCACCACCATGTACTGAATGTCACATACGATGTTTGTCAGTTTAAAAATAATTACTAAACTCAAGAAAGTCTTTGAGCTGTTTGAGTTTAATACTTAGTAATTAGTCATTAGAAAGACTACACACCCAACAGTAATTTAAGTGACTAAATCTCATTTGACACTCAATGAACACCATAATTAAAACTATGTAGAGCCACTCTCTTATATAAGCTACCTCACTAAACTGTGGCTAGACTTGTTGCTGGCGAAGTACAGGTGACTGGTGGCACTGATATCTTTTTTGTAATTTTGCTTTTAAACAAACTTCCAGTCAAAGGTCTTAAGTGATTTCTTATCTCACAGAAAGTGACATTATTAGCTGTTGACTAACCTGTATTAGAGATATGATATCTAGAATAAGCTGAATGCTTTGGTCTGTGATTCTCCTGCAGTAAAAAGTCTTCTGGTCGTCTGTCATGGGTGGTTGACAGTGGAGAAAGGCTTGCTGTATTCTAAATAAATATTATATTGATAACAAAATGACAGCAGTGCCCTTCAAGAGCTTACATCGAATTTACCCTGTTAAAAAATCCGATAATTCCACTGGGTTTGTTGTTTTTTCAAGTCAGAGATGGAAATTATTTTTCATGTGTTTTTCACAGTGAACATCCACATTTATTCTGTACTGATGTGAAAGACATGGATACAAATTGAAACACGCGTACTAATGTAATTTAATGTATTTGATGTTATGTTATATTTTGTGTTCAGTGAGTTGAATAGTAATATCGACTTTATAATTTATCTCCTAACCATTTACATTTTTAGGTGAAAAAAGTTTTTCTAATATAGGATCCCGGAAGTGGCGTGACTTCGCTGTCTGTAACTCAACTCTCGCGAGACAGTACGAGAGCCAAAATGGCGTCCCCGTGCTGCTAAACATTAGCCAAACAACTTCTCTCCTCAGAGAAACAAGCGTTTTACATTTTTCATCATCTCCTGTTTTGATTCCTTTCAATCTAAACGGGACTACAGACTGGCTAGAAACGATCTGGATCATCTGGAACCAAAACATGGACGAGTGTTTAAACAGAAACTGCAGCATGAAGAAGGAAAACACAGTCTGTACGAGCAGGGGCAAAGACAGCTCCTCTCCAAGCAACGACCCATTCTTACTGGGTTCACCCTGCAGCTCAGCTACACCACCATCCACGTCTAATCCGCCATGCGATACGGAGGTGGGTGACATACTTAATTCAATGGAGAAAAAACTCTCCGGGCTTGAAGCTGGACTCACTGTCATTGAAGTGCTGCGCGGGGAGTTTAAGGCGCTGCGCCAAAGTCTGGAACAGAGTCAGGCACGGACAGAAACCCTCACCGAGGAAAATACAACCCTGCAAGACTCTGTCAGCACCCTCAGCGCCCAGCTAACATCTGTCACCGCCGAGAACAAGCGTATGAAGGAAACCATACGGGACTTACGAGCACGGAGCATTAATGACAGCGTGCTCTCCAGCGCCATTCCTGAAGAAACCACAGGCCGGACCGCGAATAACACCGAACCCGTCCGTCCCCTCAAATGTTCTGAGACTCAATCGGGATCATCCAAACCAGGTAAGAAGTCCATGAACATGCAGTGTTGGTCCAGAATATGGAAAGCTAGTCTATCTTCTATTAGCACTGTAGGGGAGTTGATCAGGAACATGCAATACTTTTAAAATAAATAATCAAATAAGTAATGTATTACTGCTTATTTTCTGCCTGTGGAAAGGGGGTTGTTTCACTGCTCGTTGCATTAGTTGTGCATTAAGTTTCTTACAGGGTAAGTTCACCAATAAATTAAAAGTTAGTCATTATCTTCTCACCTTTAGCTCTAAGTTTCCATCATAACTGCTGATGGATAGTTGGGTGAAGTTTTGTAGTTCACAAAACAGGTCTGGAGCTGGGCACTTCTTTTAAAAAGTTACAAAGTTACAAAAAAAATAATAAATTCCAATCGAAAGACCATGACCAAAAATGTCTTTGAGGTTTTGACATTCATACCATCTTTTACCCCGGGGCAAAAAACTAGGGATGCAAGTCAAGTCTGCATGTCACTGCTTAATTAGGGCAATGCAATGTTAGGTTTCTACTAGCTGCAATTGTCAGCAATAAATGTACATATTGTCTGTTTTCAGTATTTGAGTCATTGTATACTTAGATCAGCATTTCTGACATGTAGTCCTATGCTTATTTTTCATGTGGTGGACTTGGTATCCACTGCAATAGTGGGCTAGATTTCCCAGCTATTTCTTTTACAGGCAAAAAAACTTTTGTTGAGGTAATTTGTGGTCTTTGATTGCCCCCAATCGGTATATTAGTTTTACTGTAGGAAAGTTTGTGGGTAGAAAGGAGATTACGATTCGACACAATACTTTTCTTGGGATTTAAGTCCCAGGCATCTCCTGTAATGTCTGCGAACATTTTTGATATGTTTTTCAGATCTCCATGATGGTGTCCATGAGCTGTTGGTGATTAAAGAAGAAGATTCCCTTGAGTGGAGCCCCAGCCTGGACCAGAAGGACCCCCTACACATAAAAGAGGAACAGGAGGGACAGCAACTGAATGAACTGGTGGAGACTCATATCACCAACTTCCCATTCACTACAGTCACTGTGAAGAGTGAAGATGATGAAGAGAAACCTTTTTCGCAGTTTCATCAAAGACAACCTGAGGACAACGGAGAGGCAGAGCCTCAAGCCAGCAGCTCAACAACACAGATAAAAACAGAAACTGATGGAGAGGACTGTGGAGGATCTGAAACCATTAGAATCCAAGATCCAGATGATCTTCCACAACTAGATACTGATGAAAAGACTTCTGACTGTTCTGAGACTGAACTCAGTTATGATTGGCAAGAACCTTTATCAGAAACTGAACCCAAAACAGAGAGTGATAGGGAGGGAACCAGGGCAGCTGAGTCCAGGGTTAATGCCCTGAAATACAAGAATGTGTGTGATGTTGGAGGTAATGCTGAAAAAAAAACCTTAAGTTGCTTTGATTGTGGTAAAGGATTTCATGACAAGGGGCCTCTTCAGAGACACATGATGTGTCATTTGGGAAAAAGGTCCTCCAGCTGTTTGGTTAAAAAGAAATGTAGAGCTGAGAAAAAGGTAGTTTTACAGATGAGACTAAATACAGGAGAGAAAACGTTTGACTGTCGTGAGTGCGGGATAACATTTAGCTTTAAACGTAGCCTTGAGAGTCACATGCTTGTCCATGCAGTAGATAAACCATTTGGTTGTGATGTGTGTGGTAAAAGATTTACAAAACAGGGAAGTCTCAAGGCACACACAAGACTACACACAGGGGAGAAACCATTTGTTTGTGAAGTCTGTATGCACTCATTTACGGATAAAAAATATCTCGAGGCACACATGAAAATCCACACAGGAGAGAAACCATTTAGTTGTGATGTTTGTGGGAAAACATTTAGCCAAAAGAGAAATCTAAAGTCACACATGCGAGTGCACACAGGAGAAAGACCATTTGGCTGCGGCGTTTGTGGGAGAAAATTTACAGAACAGGGGATACTGAAAACACACATGAGGGTCCACACAGGAGAGAAACCATTTGGCTGTGATGAATGTGGAAAAAGATTTATACAACAGGGAATTCTGAAGAGACACATGATAGTCCATGCAGGAGAAAAACCGTTTGGTTGTGATGTTTGTGGTAAAAGATTTACGCAACAGGGAAATGTGAAGACACACATGAGAGTCCACACAGGAGAGAAACCATTTGGATGTGGTTTTTGTGGGAAGAAATATGCAGAACAAAGAAGTCTGAACACTCACATGAAAGTCCACTCAGGTTAGACACTGTTCCAAGGTTTGTTGAAATAAAACTTGAGTGTAGCACTTATACATTCAAATGAAAGATTTTTGTTGTAATTACAATCAACCATTGTCATGCAAGTTCAAACATTGCTCATGTAACCTATACCCTCCAGACGAGGGTATAAGTTGCAGTATACCAGAGTTTTTTAATGGTTCTGAGTGTACAACCTGCACTGCCACACCTGTGGCTGCATGTTTCATCCAAATTCTAGAACTGGAGACCTCTCTTCAGTTACTGCACGAGTAACTATGTAAACTTTATGGCAGACAGCCACAAGGGGGAGACACAAGTTCCATGTTCCTGCAGTGATCATGATGATAAAATGTTAACAAATCTTGTTTTTTTTACATAATGCTGCATCTCTGGACTTAAAGTAAGGTGCAGAATGAAAGGATAATTTTCCTGTAAAACATTGTTATGATATTGTATTTATAATTTAAAAATATTTGTGTATAACAATGTCGATCAAGTGGTGGTGAAATCATTGGGTTTTATGGTAAGTGCCCAGCCTACTGTAGTGCCAAATGTCAGCAAGGAAGCATCAGCTAGTGTCAGCAATTATAACATTAGTTATGTTTGGCGACATGTTAGCATAAACAATGCTAATATTTGCAATGTTAATGTGAGCCAGCTAATGTAAGTTATGTTACTTTGTTCATCAAACTGACAATCACTTGAGGAGGCAGATGGTTTGAACAAAGGCAGTTTTTATTGTCTTTCTCTTGTGTTTGTTTCAAAGTATATAACAGAACTGTTCTTTGGTTGCTTAATGTGTCATTATGTGTCTTTATCACAAATCGTTTATAAAGGTCCTTTCTCAATAGAACTGTACAAGTATGGTCAAAGTTAAAGGAAGTTGGACAAATGTTTTCTTAAAGATTCACTAATAAAAGGTCAACTCAGTTTTCTTGACTAGTGGGAAGTCTAAGGAATTAGCCATTGATTGAGCATGACTCCAGACCTCTCAAACTTTGTTAAAGGCTACTTACTATTTAGACCTATGTGTTAATTCGGCAAACTTTAAACATGGAGATATCTCCCTCTTTGCTTATAAAATGTTGTACGTATGTTCCAATGATGTACAGGTTTATTTGCATATAGAGCAGATACAGATACAAGTTAACACTGGAAAAGAAACATTTGGGTGTGATATTTTTGGGAAAAGAGAGTTCACACAGGAACGAGACCATTTGGCTGTGGGGACTGTGGGAAAAGATTTATCTTAAAGAAATATCTGATCATCCACATGTCAATCCATACAGGAGAGAAACCTTTTAGCTGTGCCAATTGTGGGCCAAGATTTGGTCGTGAGAGTATTCTTGAAAGACACCAGCTCGTCCACACAGGGAGGAAACCATTTGGTTGTGAAGTTTGTGGTAAAAGATTTACACAGCAGGGAAGTCTCACTACACACGTGAATCCACACAGGAGAAAAAACGTTTGGTTGTGACTTCTGCGAGATTACATATTCAGATCAGGGACATCTAAAGTCACACATGAGGGTCCAGACCGGAGCGAAGGAAAACATAGAAATCTAAGCATGTGCCTTCAATAAAAATAGTGGTTGAAAGGATTATTCAAACATAATCATATTGCCTGTCCCAAATTGCTGCCTGGTCCCAAATAAACTCCTGGTCTGTTAAGTTATTGAAACAAATAAATGCCCCGGCTATTATTTGATATGTTACGGTATGATAACTTTCCTGGCCCAGGGAGAGAGACATGCATCGGACTGGCCCACAGCGCTCAGCTGCAGACACAGCAGAGAGGTGACGAGACGAGACTAATCATGACTGACAGGCATCAAGGCCACTCAGTGTTACCTTACCAACCCGCCCCCCACCTATTTCATTCACAAAACGGGCCTGTGGCAATTCTGGACAGCAGTTTTTTTTTTCTTCTTCTTCCTTCATTGGCCCCTGATGGCGTCTGGGCCCCGGTGCAGCTGCACCAGTTGCACCGCTGATACTTAAGCCACTGGCACTGGTCAGTAATTGTGCATTTTAACGGGGGACAGTAATGAGACAGGAATAAAGTTAACAATACACAGCTCTTCCTTTCACTCATCTTTATTATGAAAAAAGTCAAACAAAGCTAACACATTTCCAAGCACGGAAACATTTAGTCTCAAGACCACAGATACACAGATGTAGCTTTCTTTACTTGCTTAAAATACTAAAAACATAATAGTGACTAGCTTCAATGGTGGGGACAGACATGCAGGTATGCGTTCTCCATGTGCTAGCTTTACACATTATCTGAATTAGCCAAAAAATATTCAACAATAAACAAGTACAACATATATATTTATAAAACTATCGCAAACGTGTTTTCAAGTTGACAATGCTCTATGTGAAGAAGTGACCTGAAATGGGGGAATAGTAGGGGGAGAGGAACGTGGAAATCTACATGTGGCTCTGGCCTTGATTTGTCTGTGCTGAGTTGTCTGTACAGCACTCGATCCTTCCTACTGGAGCCCCGAGGCATTATCCAACAGATCAAGAACACTCCACCCACTCATACATGGGTCCACATCACCTATCTGTGTTTCTCTCTTTGTCTTATGGAATGCATCCCATAAAAGTAACCAATAACTGTAGTGAGGAAAAATAAAAACTTTTCAAAATTTAATATTTCACCTTTGTATGGATTACTTTTTTTCTACCACATACTGTCTGCAACATAGTCACCACTAAGGACCAGAAGTCATTAACTATTCATGAATTCTATTCTATTCACTTCAGTTTTTATAAAGCCAGACAGATAAAAAAAAAAAAAAAAATCAAAATAGTAATTAAAAGTATTTCAGTTTCATAAGTGACACTGTATTCTTGCAGGAAATACCTCTTCTATAAATATCTTCACATCATTCCAAGCCCTCTACATTTTGAACTCTAACCTGAATAGACAACATGGAGACAATGTCACAAAAAGACAACATAGGCTTCTAAAGAGTTGTTTTCTTATGTTTCTGGGAAAGTAAACACAAGAGTAAGACAAAATTAGATGCAGTGAAACCATAAAACCAAATGTACATGTTTGTTGGTTGCAACATAAAAACTTCTATCTAGAATGCACATTCATGTGTTTCTTAAGACTCACTGTTTTTTGGATTTTTTTCCCACAAAAAAAAAAAAAATCAAAACTAAATGGTGTCCATCCTATGTGGATTCTCATGTGTTTGTTAAGAGCTACCTTGTGTTTAATTATTTTCTCACAAGATCACAACCGAATAGTTTCTCTACTTTGTTGGACTATCATGTGTGACATAAGATATGCATTCTGCTTAAATGTATTACCACAAACATTTCAACCAACATAAAAGTATCTATCCAGAATGGACTTTCATGTGTTTCTTCAGATTTCCCTGTTCGATAAATCTCTTACCACAACAATCACAACCAAATGGTTTCTCTCCTGTGTGGGTTCTCATGTGTCTGTTAAGAGCTGACTTATGTTTAAATCTTTTCTCACAAGCATTGCAGTCAAATGGTTTCTCTCCCGTGTGTGTTCTCATGTGTATCTTTAAACTTCCTTGTTGTGCAAATATTCTACTACAAACATCACAGCCAAATGGTTTTTCTCCTGTGTGGGTTCTCATGTGTCTCTTCAGGCTCCTCAGTTCCACAAATCTTCTTCCACAATGGTCACAGCCAAAGGGTTTCTCTCCTTTGTGCGTTATCATGTGTAACTTTAAATGTCCTTGTTGTATAAATCTTTTACTACAAACATCACAGCCAAATGGTTTTTCTCCTGTGTGGGTTCTCACGTGTCTCTTCAGGCTCCTCGGTTCCACAAATCTTCTTCCACAATGGTCACAGCCAAATGGTTTCTCTCCTGTATGGGTTCTCACATGTGTCTTCAGACTTTCCAGTCTTGCAAAACTTTTTCCACAAACATCACAATCAAATGGTTTCTCTCCTGTGTGGGTTCTAATGTGTGACTTCAGATGTTTCTGTTGTGCAAATCTTCTCCCACAAATATCACAAACAAATGGTTTCTCACCTGTTTGGACCCTTAACTCAGAATCTGACAATGGTTCTTGCCAATCACTATAACTGACTGGATCCCGCTTCCTGACAGGTTCACATCCTCCACAGTCCTTTCCATCAGTTTCTGTTTTAATCTGTGTTGCTAAGCTGCTGGCTGGAGACTCTGTCTTTATGTTTTCTTGAGTTTGGCATTCATAAAGCTGTAAATACTTTGGTTTCTCTTCTTCATCTTCAGTCATCATAGTGACAGCAGTGAATGGGAACCTGGTCATGTCAGCCTCCTGCAGCCCATTAAGCTGCTGTTCCTCCTGTTCCTCTTTTATTTGTGGGGACTCTGACTTGTCCTGGCTCCACTCAGGGAACACTGAAATAGAAAAAAAAAATGGTTTCTCTGCTGTGTGTGTTCTCATGTGCATCTTTAAATGTCCTTGTTGGATAAATCTTTTACTACAAACATCACAACCAAATGGTTTCTCACCTGTGTGGCGTCTCATATGTGTCGTGAGACTTCCCTGCTGTTTAAAGCTATCACCACAAATATCAGAAGCAAAGGCTCTCTCTTCTTTTTGGACACTCAACTCAGAATCCAACAACGGTTCTCGCCAACCATCATAACTGAGTGTATCCTGGTTCCCTGCAGTTTTACATCCTCCACAGTCCTCTCCACCAGTTTCTGTTTTTATGAGTGTTGCTAATCTGTTAGCAGGAGGCTCTGTCTTTATGTTTTCCTGAGTTTGGCATTCATAAAGCTGTAAATGCTTAGGTTTCTCTTCTTCATCTTCAGTCATCACAGTGACAGCAGTGAATGGGAACCTGGTGATAGCAGCCTCCTCCAGCCCAGTAAGCTGCTCTCTTTCCTGTTCGTCTTTTATTTTTGGGGACTCTGACTCCTCCTGGCTCCTGTCAGCAGACACTGACACAGAAAAAAAATCCCAATTAATCGTAATCATTTTCTAAGAACCAATGCTGCATTCCATTGTACTCCAAACTAAAGAAAAACAAAATCAAATTTTTTCAGACATTTAGAGTGGAAGACTGGAAAACGCATCCAAAAAATTTCTGACTTGCAATGGATTGTAGCATTCATGAAAAAAAAAAACAGGAAATTAATGAAAAACATTATACATTTACAATGTAATATGTGAGGTTCCCTTCAAGGAAATGTAAGCATACAAGCCCAGAAAATACAGTGACGGGGCACATCATTGATGCCAATTAGAGAGCAGTATTTAGCTTTAGAGATGAATTGCATCATAAATAATCATAGGTATGGACATGCTTTGGTGAAAAATTACCTCAATATCTGGTTAATATGGAAATAAAACAAAACTTCACTGAGCAATTCCATTCATGTGCAGAAATGATTGCCATTTACTGTATATATATATTAGGCCAAATAAACAGGCAACTCAGAATACAACAAACAAACACAATAAATGAAGGAATGACTAAATAGAGATATAATTGGCCATCAGTGTAGAAGCTGGTAAAGTTTTACTTGTTTGTCTTGTGAGTTGGCTAAATGATGTCCAACACTGAAGAGAGATCCAGTTGAGTCTCTATGTTTGTCAGGCGCAGAAGAAATGGCATCAAGGGAAGATTCAGGGTTGAAGTTAAAAAGCCAAGGAAATTCTATTTGTATTTACTGCACTGACTGCATTTTATACACAGAGCTGGAAAAGAGGAAGTGTGCCTGACCAATCCAGGCTAGTCCTCCAGGGGGGCAGTGCCCATGGCCATGTTCCAGGTGTTGGAGGCCACATGTGGTTGGCTTTAACTTTCAGGACAATATTTTGAATAACTGTATCCTGTTACTTAAAATAGTGATGGCTAAATATCTGAAGGATTTTATGCTCAGATGAGTAAAATGACACCAGACAATGTGTCTGTGTCAGTTTCGGAAATATTACTTATACTAATTTTATCATTTGTTTATATTGTAGCATTTAGTTATTGAATGATAACCACTCCTAACACAGTAAAGAAAACCACATGTATATATCAAATAATAAAAGTAACCCAGCACAAGCATTGGTGGGATTTTTTAAGTTCTTTATCTAGGAAAATTGAAAGCTGATGGTAAAAACATAACAACTCAGATATACTGATCTGTATGTTCAGAAGTTTTTTTTTTTTACTTCCATTTCAATCCTTTTCAAGGACATGTTTCATTCCTCTATGCAGAATTCCATGTGGGTTTTCAACTGTTTACACCTGAGTGTCTGTCTAATGCTTTGGGAAGGGTCTGGGTGTGGTTTAGCATGACTCATTCAGGACCATTAACAACCTTTGTGGGGCCATATTGTCGGTCCATCGATTAAGTATTCATCATCACAAGTGTAAATGCAAATCTTTGTTTGGCCAGATGTTTCACATCTACTTTACAGCTTGTGCTGTTTTCAATGGCCATGTTCAAATATATCCAACATTCCTCCCCAATACAGCTAAAGCCTAAACAGGAACTGACTACAACTACAGACATGAATGTCTTTTTTTACTTGCTCTGGTGCACAGGCCTGTAGTTGTGCCCTTAAACAGGGGGAACAGTAGTGGGACAGGAATGACGTTAACAATATGCAACTTTTTACTCATCTTTATTGTTAAATAAGTCAAGCTTACATATTTAAAAGCATGAACATATTCAGTCTCAAGACCACAGATACCACTACAGATGTAGCTTTCTTTACTTTCTCTAAATAATAAAAACATAACAGTGACTACCTTCTATGCTATTTCAAGAAAAGATCTGCATGAAATCACAGAGAGAGCCCTCCAGTGTCATCTCTCATAGTTTAAACTGTGATTACTCTGCCATTTTTTAAACTTCAGTCAAACAAATTTCACATCTACATGTGCGGCGAGGTCTGGTGATGCTGGTAGTGAAGTCAGTTTACCAATATGACCATACAACCTACAACTCAAAAAAATCCTCATTCAACTTTTGCGACATACCTCATGTCTACTTCCAGCTCTGTCAGTATCACAGTTACCTATCATCTGTCAGAATTCAGATGGTTTCTCTCCTGTGTGGACTTGCATGTGTGACTTGACATTTCCTTGTTGTGAAAAACATTTGCACACACATCACGACTAAGTGGTTTATCTCCTGTTTAGTCTCTCATGTGCCGGTTAAAGGCTGTCTTATGTTTAATTCTGTTCCCACAAATATCACAACCAAATGGTTTCTCTCCTGTGTGGCTTTTCATGTGTGACATGAGATTTGCCTTCTGCTTAAATGTATTAGCACAAACATTGCAGCCAAATGTTTTTTCTCCTGTGTGTGTTCTCATGTGTTTCTTTACATTTTCTTGTTGTGTAAATCTTTTACTACAAACGTCACAGCCAAATGGTTTCTCTTCTGTGTGGGTTCTCATGTGTGACTTCAGACTTTTCTGTTGTGCAAGTCTTTTCCCACAAATATTACAACCAAGTCGTTTCTCACCTGTGTGGACCCTTAACTCAGAATCTGACAATGGTTCTTAATCATAAATATTTATCATCATAAACTGTTGGATTCCAGTTCCTGACAGGTTCACATCCTCCACAGTCCACTCCATCAGTTTCTGTTTTTATCTGTGTTGCTGAGATGCTGGCTGGAGGCTCTGTCTTTATGTTTTCCTGAGTTTGGCATTCATAAATTCCTGATCTGTATGTTCAGCTGCATTTTTTGTTAAACTCCAATTTTAATCCTTCTTATAAACATCTTTCATTCCTCTGTGTAGAATTCCCTGTGGGTTTTCAACTGGTTACTCCTGTTTGGGAAAGGGACTTGTTCAGGACCATTAAGGGCACAACTCACACAACGCACCACAAGATCACTGAATACAACAAGCTGTAAAGTAGGTTTGAAACATCTGGCCAAACAAAGATTTGCATTTACATCTGCGATGATGAATACTTAAATGAAGGAGAGACAATTTGGCCCCACAAAGGCTGTTAATGGTCCGGAATGACCCTTCCCAAAGCATGAGACAGACATAGGTGTGAACGGTTGAAAACCCATAGGGAATTCTACACAGAGGAATCAAAGATGTTTTTAAAAAAGGATTAAAATGGAAGTTTTAAAAAAATCACTGCTGAACATACAAATCAGGAAAACTGAATTGCTATATTTTGTTATATTTCAAGTACATGTCTGAAAACAGGCCTCAACAGGAATTTTGGGATGCCCCCGTTGCGCATGTGGATCCATTCCCTGGAGTACTTATCATTCAATAACTAAATGCTGCAATATAAGCAAATGTTAAAATTAGTAGTAGCAATATTTGAGAATCCAACACAAATCACTGCATTTTCTGGGCCTGTATTCTTCCATTATTTGAAGGGAACTTCACATTTTACATTATTAATGTATAATGATGATGAAGAGAAACCTAAGTATTCACAGCTTTATGAATGCCAGACTCAGGAAAACATAAAGACAGAGTCTCTAGCCAGCAGCTTAACAATGGATGGAGAGGACTGTGGAGTATGTGAACCTGCCAGGAACTGGGATCCTGTCAGTTATGATGACTGGCAAGAACCGCTGTTGGATTCTGAGTTAAGGGTCCAACCAGGAGAAAGAGCCTTTGCTTCGGACATTTGTGGTAATAGCTTTAAGCAGCAGGGAAATATAACGGCACATAAGAGACGCCACACAGGTGAGAAACCATTTGGTTGTGATGTTAGCAGAAGACGTTTTGCAAGAGAGGGGTGTCTGAAGACACACATGAGAACCCACACGGGGAAAAAAAACATTCTGCAGTGATTTTTGTAGTAAAAGTTTTATCCAACAAGGACATTTACAGAAACACATGATAATACTCACAGGAGAGAAACCATTTTTTCCTTTTTCAGTGTTTCCTGAGTGGAGCCAGGAGGAGTCAGAGAACCCACAAATAAAAAAGGAACAGGAGGGAGAGCAGCTTAATGGGCTAAAACCGAAGTATTCACAGCTTTATGAATGCCAAACTCAGAAAAACATAAAGACAGAGTCTCTAGCCAGCAGCTTAGCAACACAGTTAAAAACAGAAACTGATGGAGAGGACCATTGTCAGATTCTGAGTTAAGAGTCCACACAGGAGAGAAACCATTTGCGCGTGACATCTGTGGTAGTAGCTTCAAGCAGCAGGGAAATCTCACAACACATATGAGGCTCCATGCAGGCAAGAAACCATTTGGTTGTGATGTTTGTGGAAGAAGTTTTGCAAGAGATTTATGTCTGCAGAGACACATGAGAATCCACACAGGAGAAAAACCATTTGGCTGTGATGTTTGTAGTAAAATATTTTCACAACAAGGAAATTTAAAGGTACACATGAGAACACACACAGAAGAGAAACCATTTGATTGCAATGTTTGTGAGAAAAGATTTAATCTAAAGTCAACTCTTAACAGACACATGAGAATCCACACAGGAGAGAAACCATTTGGTTGTGATGTTTGTGGTAAAAGATTTACTGACCAGGGAAATCTGAAGAAACAAATGAAAGTCCATTCTGGATAGATACTTTTTAGTTGGTTGAAATGTTTGTGGTAAAGCATCTAAGCAGAAGGCATATCTCAAGTCACACATTAAAGTCCAAACAGTAGAGAAACCATTCAGTTTAACCTTTGTGAGAAAAGATTTAAATATGAGACAGCGCTTAATAAACACATGAGAGTCCACATAGGACACAATTTGGTTCTGATCTTTGTGGGAAAAAAATCCAAAAAACAGCGAGTCTTAAGAAACACATGAATGTGCATTCTGGATAGAAGCTTTCCTGTTGCACTGGTCATCTGTGAATAATTATAATTTAATATTTAGTTTGTAAAAGTAAATTTATTTTTTCCTCATTACAGTTATATGGTTTTTTTTATGAAATGCAGTCCAAAAGAAAAGGAGATCAACACAGACAGGTTATATAGATCTTTGTATGAGTTGCTTTATTGTTCTTTATCTGTTGGTAATGCCTCGGGGCTCCAGTATGAAGGATTGAGCTCTACTCCACTCATTACAGACAAGTCAAAGCCAGAGCCACATGTAGATTTCCACGTTCCTCTCCAACTACTATTCCCCAGCTTCAGGTCACTTTTCTACATACAGCACTGTAAACTTGAGAACACATGTTTGCAATAGTTTTATAAACATATATTTTGCACTGGTTTATTGTTGAATATGTTTTGGCTAATTCAGACTGTTTAAAATTAGCACTGGAGTTCCCATACCTGCATATCCGTCCCCGCCATTGAAGCTAGTCACTGTTATGTTTTTATCATTTAGAGAGAGTAAAGAAAACTACATCTGTGGTGGTATTTGTGGCCTCGAGACCGAATGTTTCCGTGCTTGGTAATGTGTAAGCTTTGTTTGACTTTTTTCACAATAAAGATGACAACTGTTCCCCTTGTTTAAAGGCACAACTACAGGTTAGCGCATTGTGGTTATATTTGAACAACACCTCTGAATACAGCATCAGCTGTAAAGTAGGTTTAAAACATCTGGCCAAACAAAGATTTGCATTTATATTTGTGATGATTAATACTTAATCGAAGGAGAGACAATATGGTTCCACAAAGGCTGTTAAACAGGGGGAACAGAACAAACATAGTCAGTCTCAAGATTACCACTACATATAAAAAATGAACAGTGACTAGCTCCAATGGTGAGGATGGATATGCAGCTCTGCAATCTACACGTGCTAGCTTTACTCATCTAAATTAGCCAAAAAAAATTAAACAATAGACCAGTGAAATATATGTGTTGCAAATGTGTTCTCAAGGTTACAGTGCTTTATCAGTCCTTCCAGAAAAATGTTTTATTGTGATTGTTGTGGGCAAAAATGCTTGATTATGTGGCACATTTTCTTAAAAAAATGCTATGGAATATGCGGGATATTTATGCAATTTTATGCGATGAAATTGTGGGAACTTGCAAAAACTGCAGGAACTTGCAAAAATTGCAGGAACTGGCAGAAACTGCTGTTTGATGAAAAAGTGATTCCCTCAACACCCTGTTCTCACTAGGCTACTATGTAAAGAGTCATTTCCCATAACTTCCTATGATAAGCAAGCATACTACATCACAGAAAGTGCTGGGAATATTTAAGTTCTCATCTTGTTTTTTTCAGACCTTAATAAACATATGGCTCAAACTTACAAAACGTTGATGAGTCAAACAAGTTCTGTAGCTTCACAAAAGGAATAGATCTTCTGTAAAAATGAATAAATAACACTCAACCCACTCATACAAGCACCTGCATCTCCTGTCTGTGTTCCTCTTTATGTCTTATGGGCTGCATCCTATAAAGACAAACAATAACTATAATGAGGAAAAAATAAATTGTCCTTTTTCAAACTTAATACTTTACCTAGATATGGGTTACTTTTTTCTGTTACATACAATCTGCAACACAGTCACTAAGGAACAGCAGTTATTAACTATTAATAAATTCTATTCTATTCCAAGAGAAGAGATGGTCTCTCTTCACTTCTTACAAAGCTGAATTTTTGTTGTTCTTTTAAACTCTAAATAGTAATTAGAAAGAATTTCAATGTCAAGCTTTGTCAGTATTACAGTTACCTACCATCTGTGAAAATTCACACAGTATTTTTGCAGGAAATACCTCTTCCAAAGAGTTCTTCACATCTCTCCAAGCCCTCTACATTTTGAACTCTAAATTTAAAAGACATTGAAACAATGAAACAAAAAGACAACATAGCTTCCAAGGAGGGTTTTTTTTTTTCTTCTATCTTTATTTTAGGGGTGTTACCAACACACTTACATGATTCACATATGACCAGTGCAACAGGAAAACTTCTATCCAGAATGCACATTTCTTATCAAGACAGCGAGTTTCTTAAGACTCACTGTTTTTTTTGTTTGTTTGTTTTTTTTTTCCCACAAAGATCAGAACCAAATGGTGTCCATCCTATGTGGACTATCATGTGTTTATTAAGAGCTGCCTTATGTTTAAATTGTTTCTCACAAAGATCACAACTGAATGGTTTCTCTACTGTGTGGACTTTCATGTGTGACTTAAGATATGCCTTCTGTTTAGATGTATTACCCCAAACATTTTATCCAACTCAAAGGTATCTATCTAGAATGGACTTTCATATGTTTCTTTAGATTTCCCTGTTCGATAAATCTTTTGCTACAAAAATCACAACCGAATGGTTTCTCTCCTGTGTGGACTCTCATGTGTCTGTTAAGAGCTGACTTATGTTTAAATCTTTTTTCACAAACACTGCAGCCAAATGGTTTCTCTCCTGTGTGAGTTCTCATGTGTATCTTTAAATTTCCTTGTTGTGCAAATATTTTACTACAAACATCACAGCCAAATGGTTTTTCTCCTGTGTGGGTTCTCATGTGTCTCCTCAGGCTTCTTGGTTCCACAAATCTTTTTCCACAATCGTCACAGCAAAATGGTTTCTCCCCTGTGTGTGTTATCATGTGTTTCTTTAAATTTCCTTGTTGTGTAAATCTTTTACTACAAATATCACAGCCAAATGGTTTCTCTCCAGTGTGGGTTCTCATGTGTCTCTTCAGACATAAATCTCTTGCAAAACTTCTTCCACAAACATCACAGCCAAATGGTTTCTCGCCTGCGTGGAGTCTCATATGTGCCTTACAATTTTCCTGTTCTAAAAATCTCCTTCCACAATGAGCACAGCAAAATGGTTTATCCTGCCCCCTGTGGAGTCGCGTGTGTGTCCTGAGATGTCCCTGCTGTTTAAAGCTATTACTACAAATGTCACAAGCAAAGCGTCTCTCTCCTGTGTGGACCCTTAACTCAGAATGAGTCAATGGTTTTTGCCAGTCATCATAACTGAGTGGATCTTGGATCCTGGCAGGTTCACATCCTCCACAATCCTCTCCATCAGTTTCTGTTTTCATCTGTGTTGCTACGCTGCTGGCTGGAGGCTCTGTCTTTCTTTTTTCCTGAGTTTGGCATTCATCAAACTGTAAATACTTAGGTTTCTCTTCATCATCCTCAGTCATCACAGTGACAGCAGTGAATGGGAACCTGTTGATATCAGCCCCCTCCAGCCCATTAAGCTGCTCTCTTTCCTGTTCCTCTTTTATTTTTGGGGACTCTGACTCCTCCTGGCTCCTGTCAGTGGACACTGAAAAAGAAAAAAGAAATAAATGTAGTGTAATGCTGCATTCTATTGTACTCCAAACAAAACAAAATAATCAAAATACTATTCTTTAAACATGTGGATTGGAAGATGGGAAAGCTGATCCAGAAATATGGACTTCTGACTCACAATGGAAAAAAAGCAAATGAATGAAAACCTTTATACATTAATAATGTAAAATGTGAAGTTCCTTTTAAAGAAATGTTAGGAAACAGCCCCAGTAAATACAATGATGGGGACATCATTGGTGCCAAGTGGTGAGCAGTATTTGGCTTTAGAGACAACCTGTATCATAAAATGCTCATAAAAATGGACACACTTTGGGGGAAAATTAGCTCTATATTGGGTAAATATGGCAGTCAAACAAAACTGCACTGAGCAAACCCCAGAAATCATTGCTAAATAGTGTATACATATTAGGCCAACTAAACAGGCAACTCAGCAACACAATAAACACAAAGGAAGGAATAACTTAATCTGGATATAATTGGCCATCAATGTGGCAGGCATGTAAACCTTTACTTGTTTGGCTTGTGAGTTTGCTCAATGATGTCGAACACTGACGAGCGATCCAGTTGAGTCTGTATGTTGGTCTGGCACAGAAGAAATGGCATCAAGGGAAGATTCAGGGTCAAAGTTAAAAACATAGGCCGAATGGCAACCCATGACTCGTAAACATGGAAGTTCCATATGTATTTACTGACGAAGTGTGTCTGTTCGATCCAGGGACAAGCTATGGTGCCCATGGTCAACCCCAGTCCCAGGTGTTGGAGGCCACATGTATTGGCTTGAACTTTTGGGACAATATTTTTAATGACAGTATCCTTTTACTAAAAAACAGCGATGGCTAAGTAACTTACATTTTTATGCTCAGATTAGTAAAATGAACATGTGTCTGCGTGGGTTTCTGAAATAGTACTAATACTAATCTTAATTTTTGTTTATTTTGCAGCATTTAGTTATTGAATGATACCTACTTTGAACATAGTAAAGAAAACCCAATGTACATATCAAACAATAATAAATGTAACGACAAACATTGGTGGCATTTTGAGTGAAAAAAAAAATAAGACTTCCATTTTCCATTTAACTTCCATTTAATCCATTTTTAAAACAGCTTTCATTCATTTGGACTATTAGCAACCTATGTGG
This sequence comes from Acanthopagrus latus, assembly GCF_904848185.1. NCBI lineage: Eukaryota > Metazoa > Chordata > Actinopteri > Spariformes > Sparidae > Acanthopagrus > Acanthopagrus latus. The sequence continues at coordinate 18,156,348 of NC_051058.1, read as the reverse complement.
AGCCCTGTCTCTTATTGCCATAAGTTGTTTCACACCTACTTTATAGTTTGAGCATGTTTCAGTGTTCTTGTTCAAATATGTCCAGCATTTCACAAACTGTTGGCTAAGCTTTTTAGGTAGGTCCCTGCTGACCATAAGCCATTGCTGGCTCTCTCGAAAATAGTAGCTGTCATATTTTGTTGACAGTTTTCTGGAAATATTGTTTTGATGCAGTACTGATAACAAAGAATTTTGCCCAGTCTAGATAACCACCTTGATTGTTGTGGGCATATTATGCAAATACATCTCTGATTCAAAAAGGAAGGACCACTTACTAAGGAATTACAATGAAAACATGCCTCCAGTAATCAACAGCTGCCATCTTGAGTCTGGTAACTAGTTTTCATGCTCCAGCATGAATTAATTACGTTAATATGTAATAATGTAAACCATAGAAGATACCTTTTATCAGTGGAATGGTTTCTCAGTGGAGTCTTTGGTGAATTTAAATCAACATTTTTTTTGTATCTGTCTTCATACATTTTTTTTTTAAATCTTGTATCTTCTATGAACTCCATTTTGACTAGAATTTTTATATTCATAAACTTGTCAGTCATTGTAAAAGAGGATCTACCCACCTTTAAATTTCAGTTAAGATAAGAAATTATATTTGGCTCTTAAGGACGTTGATGTTACAGCAAGTTAGTAAAAAAGGAACTCTAGACTTATTTGCTCAACTGGTGAGTTGAATTGGCAGCATCCAAAACATAAGCAGTGGCACACCATAAATGGCATGAAGATTCGGTGCAGATGTTGATGTTGAGTGCAGACAATGTGGGATCGGACCACTAGGAAACAGGGCCAACTTGCATCAACAGTAGCCCCTTTCACACAGAGAAGACACATTAATGCCATAGCAGCAGTTTGTCAATTCTCCACTGTCGGTGATTAACACAGAGCAAAGCCTCGCTGCCTTAAAGATTAACCAACGTGTAATTCACACAGAAAGCTGGCACTGTGGCTCCTAAAGAGGCATGATTGCACATATCACTATGATGACAGCTGTGTGTGTTCAAGATGTTTCACCGGTGTCCTCCTGTCAATCTAAACCCACGGATAGTTCCGCGGATGTGTTGTGAAATCCTGACCCACCAAACATCCTGGAAAGTGACAAAAGTTATATTTTTCCTCTAAACTACATAATTACATATTTTCAATCAGCAATGAGATCATGTCTGATTCTCTCACTCATGGGGACGGAGGCTGTTTTCTGGGGGTTAGTTCACTTAAGTCTCGGTTGTGAGGCCTGACCGTCGCAGAGATTTCTTTCAACACAAACACTTGGTGAGTTAAAGTTTTTTGCCCATGACAGGCGCTGTTTTTCGGGCCAAAATGTGAGGAAGAGTCGATAGGACTGGCACAGGATCCCCACATCCAAACGGCAGTGTGAATGAAGCTACTGATGGACATTTAGAATGTGATGGTGCACACAATCGATAACATGTGGTAAGTTGTGAGGTTCTATGAGTTGAGTCTCAGAAATCCTACAACTTGGATGAGGAAAAACCTTTTGGGACATTTTTTTGTCAAAGGAAAAACAGAAAGTAAGCATTTGAGAAACAGATAAAGCCTAATCAAAACTACAATGAAACTACAGAAGACCACATAATATTTTACAACATCCCTGCAACTGAAACATTTAAAACCTAAATTTTCACGTGTCTTCACCCTGTTGTGTAAATCTTTGACCAAAAAGATCACACATTTTTCAGAATATCTGATTTTTTCTTGCCTGTGTGGACTCTGACATGTTTTTTCAGACGTCCCTGTTCTGTAAATCTTTTACTACAAACACTACAACGAAATGGTTTCTCACCCAAGTGGATTCTTGTGTGTTTGTTCAGATTTCCCTGTTCTGTAAATCTTTTACCACAAACATTGCAACCAAATGGTTTCTCTCCTGTGTGGACTCTGATGTGTTTCTTCAGACTATCCTGCAGTGTAAATGTTTTATTACAAACATCACAGCCAAATGGTTTCTCGCCTGTGTGGATTCTCATGTGTTTCTTCAGACTTTCCTGATGTGTAAATCTTTTCCCACAAACATTACAATTAAATGGTTTCTCTCCTGTATGGATTCTGGTGTGTTTCTTCAGACTTTCCTGATGTGTAAATCTTTTACTGCAAACATCACAACCAAATGGTTTTTCACCTGTGTGGACTCGCATGTGTCTTTTTAATTTTCCTTGTTCTTTGAAGCTGTTACCACAAATGTCACAACCAAATGGTTTCTCTCCTGTGTGAACTCTCATGTGTCTCTTCAGACTTTGCTGATTATCAAATGTTTTCCTACAAACATCACAACCAAATGGTTTCTCTCCCGTGTGGACTCTCATGTGTCTCTTCAGACTTTCTTGATGTTTAAATGTTTTAACACAAACATCACACCCATATGGTTTTTCTCCCGTGTGGACTCTAATGTGTCTCTTCAGACTTTGCTGATGGGTAAATTTTTTCCTACAAAGGACACAGGCAAATGGTGTCTTTCCTGTGTGGACTATGATCTCTGAATCTGCTTTTTGCTTAATTCCATAACATTTCTTATTAGCCAAACTGCTGGAGGACCCGTTGCCTAAGTGACACAACATATGTCTCTGAAGAGACCCCTTGTACTGAAATCCATCACCACATTCAAAGCAGCTGTAGCGTTTTTTTCCAGTGTCACATCCCACAAGAGCATTTACATCTGACCCCGGTGCCCTGGCCTCCTCCCAACTACTGTCACTGTCTTCAGTTTCAGTTCCAGAATTAGACAAAGGCTCCTGCCAGTCATTATAACCTACTCCAGTCCCAGAACAATCTGAAGCCTTTTCATCAGTATTTGGTTGTGAATGACTATCTTGATCTCTGTTCCTGGCAGGTTCAGATCTTCCGCAGTCCTCTCTATCGGTTTCTGTTTTTATCTGTGTTGTTGAGCTGCTGGCTGGAGGCTCTGCCTCTGTGTTTTCCTCAACTTGACTTAGATGAAGTTGTGAGGACTGAGGTTTCTCGCCATCATCTTCACACTTTACAGTGACAGCAAAGAATGGGAACCTACTCATATTAGCATCTTCCAGTCCATGAAGTTTCTGAGTTTCTCCCTCCGAACTGTTCCAGAGTTCCTCTTTTATGTGTACAGTGTCTGCATCCTCCTGGTCCAGCTTGGGGCTCCACTCAGGGGAAGCCACTTTGTTAATCACCAACAGCTGCTGGAAATCTGCATGGATCACTGAAACACATAAAAAACATTTCATCATAATTTTGGGGGAGATTGAAAGTAGGGAATGGATTTAAAAAGCGCATTAATAACTTAATTCAGTCAATTATGTTTAAATTCAAGACAATAACAGGTGCAACTATTGTGATGGTGTACACCGTACACATCGTTGACAAGTAGTAAGAAGTAAGATAGTCCCTACATGTTTTCACTCCAATGTGCTTCAACATTCCATCCTTTATGCAGAGAAAGTCTCCCACATTTTACGATAAAGACTTTCCTCTAGGGATTCATTTATCAAAATATCAGGAAAAATATCATCAATATTGGGGAAACATGGGACATAAATTACATGGGGCAGTAAATGTGACTTTTAACCTCAAACCTAAATTATTTTTCTAAATATATGCACACCTGCTTGAAACATTCCTCACATGTAAAGTGATGACCATACAGTTATCATGATTGGGTATTGAAAGGGGCATCCTTGAAAGGCTCAGTCATTCACAAGTTAGGATTGGCGAGATTTACCCCTTTGTGAAACATGACAAAGGATCAATCATATGTGTTAATGACCATGGAATAAGGAAGTCGGCCATTTTGATTGTGGTATCGGCTTCTCATGCTCCGCCCATGACTAATTCCATTTCTCATTAAAACTTGCGAGATGTTTTGTCAGTGGGCTAAGAGTAACTAACTATGAAGCACCCACATTTTTTTTATTCAAATACCATCTGGTGAGTTTAAGTCCATGATTCTAAACTATTCAACCTGTATGTTTTAATTGAATAATGAACCTTGTATCTTCTATGATCTGGGTATCTATTAGTATTTTTAATCAATATAGCTGTTTTCTGCTGGCAAAGCATGATCAGGAATCAACTTTAACTACAGCAACGATGTTTTTTACTTACCACATGCTCTGGTGCACGAGCCTGTTTTCACCACTAAGGCCACACTTAACTTTTCATTCATGAGGGAAACCATATTCCCTCACTTCAGGCTTTCCAACTTGGAATCACTTATTTTTATATTTATAGAAATGGAAAACATTATCAGACATACTGAAGATGAGGAAACCCTGGAAGTAGAGATCATGTGGCCAACTGAGTCAACATGAAAGAATGGAGGAGACAACTTCATACATCACTTATGTTATTTTCAGTTTGGTTGTTGGACCTTACATAGTATTTGCCATTGCTGACTACAACTTACATGTTGAAAGCATGGCATTGCTGCCTTCAGGCTGCCTTTAAGCTTTTCAGGTCACTGCTGGTTAAAACCTATTTATCAAAAGGGCATTGACATCTTGTGGCCATATTTGGCTATGCTATTCAAGTCATCAATCACAATGAGCCAATGCTGGTTTAAGCCAATAGTTTATTCCTTACTATTAAATAATGCTGGCAAACATTTACAGGTCAGTGCTGACCCTACCGTTGTAGGAAATGCTTTGATTTGCTATTTGTTCATGAGTCACAGTAAACTGTGTTTCAATAATAGGCAGCATTTGAACTCATTAGAATGGTTTATTGATTGGCTTAAGGGAAGATGTAAAAATATATAGGGTATAGGTGTAGATATAGATATAGATTATCTTTAACTATCCCTGTGTATTTTGATGTACCCAATTTTGACGCATTCATTTTCATTAGCAGGTATTTAAAAGGTTTGTCATTACAACCATTTACTTTCCTTTTAACTAATTTTTTCATCAAGGTAAACTTGTTATCCAACTGGGGTCCCCAGCAGTACAGCTTCAGATCTGCAGGGCAAAATGTGTAAAAAAAAAAAAAAAAAGTGTACCCAGTGAAAAGCAAGCCCACCCAATGAGGGATGACAATGAAATTGTGTATTTAATAAGCAACTTTTATTAGAAAAGATGCCATCTTCACGTCACGTAACATGACCTCATGCTGCTAAATTCGTGGGTTTTGCTCTGGTTAGGAAAACTTAAAAGACCTTTCATGAGTGAAATCTTTATGAATAAAAAATCCAGCTGCCTTTGACTAAGCACTATAAAACAGTCTACAATGTGGAAGAGATAGAGTTTTTCCAGTCCAAGTTACATATTACAAATAAACACACACAAGAAAAACAAAATTCTAGGAAACAATTACAATGTAAACTGCTGTAGTTCTGACACTCTAAATCAGTCATCATTTTTAATATAAAAAAACAACTTTGGAACTGATAAGTTACTTTGCTGAGTGGACTTAGATGTGTTTAAATTTCCCTGTCGTACGTAAGTTTTTACAACAAACAAAAACCACAAAAAGTATGTTCTCTCTTGTGTGGACTCTGGCTTTTAAGATGTTTCTTCAATGTTACTCTTTTCACATCCAAATGGTTTCTCTACTGTGTGGACTTTAATATGTCTCTTGAGTTTTCCCCGTTCTGTAAACGTTTTACCACAAACATCACAACCAAATGGTCTCTCTCCTGTATGAACTTTCATGTGTTTGCTGAGGTTTGCCTGCTGCTTGAATGTATTACCACAAACATTGCAGCCAAATGGTTTCTCTCCTGTGTGTGTTCTCATGTGTTTCTTTAAACTTTCTTGTTGCGTAAATCTTTTACCACAAACATCACAGCCAAATGGTTTTTCTCCTGTGTGAACTCTTATGTGTCTCTTCAGGTTTCCCTGTTCTGCAAATCTTCTACCACAATCGTCACAGCCAAATGGTTTCTCTCCCGTGTGAGTTCTCGTGTGTTTCTTCAGACTTTCCTGTTGTGTGAATCTCTTACTACAAACATCACAACCAAATGGTTTTTCTCCTGTGTGGACTCTCATGTGTGTCTTCAGATTTCCCTGCTCAGTAAATTTTTTATGACAAATCTTACAACCAAATGTTTTTTCTCCTGTGTTGATTCTCAGCTGTGAATCTACCATTGGGCTCACTCTACAATGCTTATTAACTAAACAGCTGGAGGACCTTTTTTGACCTAAATTACATATAATATTGCTCTGAAGGGACCACTTGTCTTTTAATCCTTTACCACATTCAAAGCAGTGCAAGGACTTTTTTCCGGTGCTACATCTCTCATCATGTACAGGTCCAGAATCTGACAAAGGTTCTTGCCAATCATCACAACTGACTTCAATTTCAGAACAGTCTGAAGCCTTCTCACCAGTATTTGGTTGTGGATAACAATCCAGATCTTGGTTCCTGGCAGATTCAGATCCTCCACAGTCCTCTCCATCAGCTGTTCTAATTTCTGTTGCTAAACCGCTAGTTGGAGTTTCTGTCTCTCTGTTTTCCTCAGTTTGATTTTGATGTAGCTGTGGAAGCTGAGGCTTCTCATCATCTTCACACTTCAAAGTGACAGTAGTGAAGGTGATCCTAGTGATATCACCCTCCTCCCGCCCATTAAGATCCTCTCCCTCCTGACTGGTCCAGAGTTCTTCCTCTATTATGTGTAGGAGTTCTGGGTCAGCCTTGTCCAGGCTGGTGTTCCAGTCAGGGGAAACCTCTTCTTTAACCACCAACAGCTGCAGGACATCTGCAGGCAACACTGAAACACACACAGAAATGTAGGCAGCCATTTTCTGGGAGATTATTTAAAAACATTTGTAAGTAATTAAAAAACCTAATGTTTTGTGTCAATCTTTTACTTTTCTTTCAACTTTCACATCCTTGTATCATCAAGTTACAAGTATTAGCCAAATAAGGCCACTAGCAGTACACCTGGTGTTAGGCTTCAAGGCTGCAGGATAAAGCTGCTGCAATTTATTTGGGGTGCAGTCTTAAATCTGGAGTGGGTGGCTCAACATCCTACTTGAAACAGCAAGTAGGAGGTTAAGTCCCTATTGGCTGACAATAAAAACAGCACTGTAGCTGGTGTAGCTTACATGTTGGCAGAAACAGGGCAGTTCCTTTTCCATTTGGTTCAAACTATGGCAAGCAATGACAAATATGTTTATTAGACTGTGTTGTCCATTTCTCGCTCCATATTCATGTCACTTGTGAGCAAGAAACCAAGATACTTGAACTCCTTTGCTTGAGACAGGAGCTCATCCCTCAGCCAGTAAGGGGCAATCCGCCATTTTCTGGCAGCCATCCATGGCCTCAAACATGGAGGTACTGGTCTTATCCCAACTGCTTCACACAAGTGCAATGCATGAGGTTCCCAAAACCATACCCTGCTGACCATGGGAACAAGGGACAACCCTAGCTGGGTCCAACACCCACTGGAAACTTTGTTTGATTTTGAGCCGCGTAGTGGAACACAGGTCTCATTTTTGATAATATAGGGACTGAATGGCTCACACCAATGGCCATAGTACCCCGTACTCCAACAGTAACATCCACAACGCACTATGTGGCCTTAAGCCTACTCCAAGTCCACAATCACAAGAGGATTGGACAAGCAAAGTCCCAAACTCTTCCAGCATGCCCACGATCTGGTCCACTTTTCCACAACTAGGACAGAATTTGCTTTGTTACCCCTGGATCTGAGGTTCAGCAATCAGTTGAATCCTCCTCTTTACTGCTCTCTGGAATAAACTTAGCAGCTTGGTGCAGTGTCAGCAGTGATGTGGATGTAGTATTGGAACCCAAGCTTTTGATTTATCAGTCAATTAACATTCCAACTCTTATCTTCAGTCATGAGCTTTGGATAGTCACCAAAAGAATGAGATACAAGCAGCCGAAATGAGTTTCCTCCATTGGATGGTTGGGTTCAGCCTCAGAGATGGGGTGAATAGCTCAGACTGGCAGGAGCTTGGAATAAAGCTGCTGCTCCTTTGCATCGAAAGAAGCCAGCTGAGGTGGCTCTGGCATCTGGTTAGAATAACTTCCTCCATTTGGAGGTTTTCCAGGCAGGACCAACTAGGAAGAGACCCGAGGGTAGACCAAGGACTTGCTGGAGGGATATATTGCTCACCTGTGCTAGGGATCTCTCAGGAGGAGTTTAAAAAGCCTTTTTTGGGGAGAAGTACATCAGGAATACCTTGTTTAGCCTTCTGCCACAAATACCAAACCCGAGATAAGTGCAAGAAGACAGATGGATAGTCTGTGCTGTTTTTAATGCTTTTGGTAACTGGCAAATTTAGCTCCGCACAGAGCCATTGAATCAATCACTTTTGCATGCTGGATGGAAATGGACTGAAAAGCCTGTCCATCTGGCTCAAACCGGCACTAGACGAGTCAGATTTTATAACTCAGACCACACAAATAGAAAAGACAATAAAAGTGTACATCCAGTGAGCAACTTTTATTATAATAAATGGCCACCTTCTTGAGTCTCATTACAAGTTCTCATGGTCTATTCCGTCCTGAGACTCCCCAATTGTCAAGATCACCCAGGAGACCTTTGTTCGGAGGACTCTTTGAGAATAAAATATAATGTCAAGCTGTCGCTGACCATATACTTTTAGAAATCCTACAACTTGGATGGAAGTGACAGCCTTAATAGACAATTTTTGTGGGAAAGACACACAATCAAATCAAGTGCAAACAAGTGCAAATGTTTTTCTTACATATTTTAAAATGAACACAAAAGAGACAAAAACAAGATACAATGAAGTAGAACTGCCGTCTGGCAGTTGCATGCCACTGCGATCAAGTTAAGATGCTGTTCCTGAGCTATGGCATTGATCAGGGATCCATACTATGACTATGTAATCACATGTTGCAGCAATTTTTGGAGACAGAACAACTACAGTTTAGAACTAGAAAAACCAGTGCAACTTCAAGTATGTCCCCCAAGTTAATTTTGTTTTTTATTATCATCATTGTATTAACACCAGCAGTAGTGTTAGCTTCAGAGAAGCAGACAATTTGTTCTACATTTTAAGCATATTTTTAAATGGCTAGGTTAACCAAAGTGCTTCCATTCAGATGTATTATCTATAGCTTTTATTGTTTAAGAGAGCAGGAAAGGTCATATTAGATTAATATCAGTATCGGCAGATCCTCAATGTTATCTTATCAATGTCAATATCAGTATCGTTATCAAGCAGTCTCTAATAAATATGCAGAATATTGAGGATACAGTCATTTCATACTCAAGATGTACAGTATAAGAGGGACCTGCCTACACAAATTTAACCCTGAACCTGTTATTGAGTCAGCTGTCACTGTGTTTGCCTGTAGAGAATATAGTCTGCTGTGCAGATAATTGAATAACCAGAGGTCTCTAGAGTTACGGAAAGTCTACGATAACTTTGTACGTGCCCTCCCTCGTCCACATGAGAGCTGCCTCTCTTTCTCTTTCCCTCTCCTTCTTTCTCTCCCAAAGGAGTGCGTTTAAACACTATTCAATTAATACTCTACCAAACCTCCATAACTTAGAACCATCTCAAAAATAGGCCACATATATCACCAGCTCGGAGGCATGACAAAAACACAATGCAAATGTTTCAGAACAGTCCCACCAACTCAAAAGTATCTATCCAGAATGGACTTTCATGTGTTTCTTCAGATTTCCCTGTTCGATAAATCTTTTACCACAAAAATCACAACCAAATGGTTTCTCTCCTGTGTGGACTCTTATGTGTCTGTTAAGATGTGCCTGCTGCTTAAATCTATTACCACAAACATCACAACCAAATGGTTTTTCGCCTGTGTGGACTCTCATATGTCTGCTAAGATGTGCGTGGAGCTTAAATCTATTACCACAAACATCACAACCAAATGGTTTTTCTCCGGTGTGGACTCGCATATGTCGCTTAAGATTTTGCTTAAGATTAAATCTTGTCCCACAATCACCACAGCCAAACGGTTTCTCTCCGGTGTGGACTCTCATGTGTGTCTCAATATGTGCCTGTCGCTTAAATCTTTTACCACAAACATCACAACCAAAAGTTTTTTCTCCTGTGTGGACTGTCACATGTGTCTTTAGGCTTTCCTTTTCTGCAAATCTTTCTCCATAAACATCGCTCCCAAATGGTTTCTGTCCAATGTTGACACTCCTCTGTGTTGAATCTACCTTTCCCTTTACTGTAATACATTTCTTGCTAACCAAAAAGCCAGTGGCTCTTTTTCCTAAATGACACATCGTGTGGCTCTGAAGAGACCCCTTGTTGTGAAATCCTTTACCACACTCAAAGCAGCTACAGGATTTTTTTCCACCATGACATCCCACATCACCCGCCGAGACCTCCTCATGTTTCATTGCATCTACACCTGACTCAGATGCCCTAGTCCTTTTCCAATCAATGTCACTGTCTTGAGTTTCAGATCCAGAATCTGACAAAGGTTCTTGCCAATCACCAGAACTGATGTCAGTCTCAGAACAGTCTGAAGCCTTTTCATCAGTATTTGATTGTGGATTACTACCTGGATCTCGATTCCTGGCAGGTTCACATCCTCCATAGTCCTCATCATCGGTTTCTGTTTTTATCTGTGTTGTTGAGCTGCTGGCTGGAGGCTCTGCCTCTGTGTTGCCCTCAGTTTGACTTTGATAAAGCTGTGAAGTCTCAGGTTTCTCTTCATGATCTTCAGTCTTGACAATGACAGCAGTGAATGGGAACCTGTGAATATCAGCCCCCTCATCCCCATGACGCTGCTCTCCCTCCTGATTGGTCCAGAATTCCTCCTGTTCCTCTTTTATGTGTATGGGCTTTGGGTACTCTTGGTCCAGGCTGGGGCTCCGCTCAGAGGAAACCTCTTCTTTATTCACCAAAAGCTGCTGGACGCCTGCAGGGAACACTGAAAAACACACAAAAAAATGTTGGCAGCCATTTCTAGGAAATAAATCATTCAAAATTGAAAATGATTAAGAACTAATCAATAATGTGAAAGATTGAGAACAGCAAAACAAGAGCAGGTGTAACTACAATATTTTACTTCAAGATCCTTCAAAATCTTCCAAATACAGTCAACAACAGTGTTTTAAATGGCAGACTAGAATGACCTACAGAAGTAGTATGATCTAATGACAGCAGCAGGACGACATAATTTTTTTTAATGATCTGAAAGAGTTACACATCTCAAATAAGATAAATGAGGCAAAGATGGCAGCACGCACAGACACAGCGGTTCAGAGCTCTCTTCTTTGGTACAAGTTTTTGATACTTTTGCTTGTATAGTGTGTGTGTTTATTCACATTAAGCCGAGCGAATAACATCTACAGCTGACCTGAACTTCTTTGACTATGAGTATGACATGTGAGTTGAGTGCTTGGTATTTATGTTTTATATTTATTTTATCCTAGTATCAATGTTCTTATGTTTTTTTATCCATAATTTACACTAATAACAGGTTTGCTTTGCAATTTCGTTGTACAATGTACAATGACAATAAAGATCTATTCTATTCTATTCTATTCTACCATAAGGCTTGCAGAGGTAGTCCCGAGTGTTACATGGTGGTCCAGCATACACCGATTGCACTGCTTGCCCACCATCCAAATGTGCCTATTTGGCAACATTTCAAGTTAAATTCAGTTTTAAATTACAGAGGGCGGAAGGGGGAGACAGTTTCATTCGGCTTCTGATCTGCCAGTGTAAGAGCAGAGCAGCAACAGAGGCGAGACAACATCTGTGAGTTCACAGTCTGACTACCAAACAGGTCCTTTACTCATCAAATAGAAGAGAAATGTCTGACACTTAAACCCACAAGACTCCATTTAAAGAGTAATGGGGTAGAAGGTAGTGTCTCAAGCATCTTATGAGCTGTCTCCTACCGACTCTTTGTCACATTATTGCCCAAAAAACAGCATCTGTCACAGGTAGCAAGAGCAGCTGAATGACGGTGATTATGTGACACAATTTAACGCTAAAAACTCAGATCTTTGTCACTTTCCACTATTGTATTGTTGCAATTAATATCTGACGTTTGAGGATTAATATTACTGCCTATTTTAATTTAGCTACACACTGTTGACTAACGTTTAATCTACAGCACTGCATCATATAATCTCTAATCATCTTTTAAAAAGTCAGACAAACAACCTATTTTCAGCTTTGTGATGGTGCATTTTCCAACTGATTCAAGGGGGGTTTATTCAGCTTGAAGAGGCAATGGAATTTTCTCAACACATGCTTCAATTTAAAGCTTAAAGCTTACCACATTTGCCTCTGAGATGCAGTGAAGTAGAAAGTAGCCTATAACTAATTATTCAGGCTATATTCAATTTCTACTTTGCACGGAGCATCTGGAACAAAAACAATTTCCACCAGGGATCATTCTGATAACATCTCACAAAATGCAAATATTAGAGTAAAGTCGTTCAAAACACATGTACTTACAAAAGTAAAATCCACCAAAGACTTACAGGCACACTGTGACACAAACACCACAGAGCAGACACACCAGTCAAATCTGAACAGCCTTTCGTTTCAGTCATCTGTTTCTTTCTTACTCTACTCTCCAATCCATAACATTTGGAGTTTGCTCTGGTAAATACTAGCTAACAGATTCCCATGCTTGCCTCAGGTTGGTATTTTATCTTTAAAAAATGCTTGGAGTAATGCATGTGCAGTGTCTGTAATCATAGATTAACCTTTCCTCCTCCACCTCTGTCACGCAGTTTCCTATCAAGTCTTGCTCGAGCAACGTTGCAAAACGTTTTAGAGCTTTAATTCTACTATGAAAAGGGAAACTTATTGTCGAGCGTTGTCGTCCCACGATAGAGACCGAACTCTTCGGATCTGCACGATTTAACTGAGGGCCCTGATCAAACCTAAAAAAAACCACGACGGGTTTGCAGATATGTGGGAGACGTGGACGGTGGTTTACCTGAGCTGGGGAGTGGACCAGGCCGCCTTTTGTTGCTCGATGTGGAGCTAGCTTTGCCCGTTTTCGTGCCGACATCATTGTCGTTGTTCATGATGCAGATTCTTTGACGACATGTAATGTTCCAGATGGTCCAGTTCGTTTAGTGGTGAAAACAAAGAATCAGCGGATGAAGAAAAATCAAATTAAACGGAGAGGTTCAACGTCTGAGGAGAGAAGTTTGTTTAGTTAGCAGTCAGAAAGGGGGGCGCCATCTTGCATCTCGCGTCTTCTCGTGAGAGTTGCGTTCACAGTGGCACAGTGTTACCAGATCTCGCGAGAGAAAAAAGCAAGCAGCTATATGGAAACAAGCCCCAAAAGAAGCAATACAGCCCAAATATATCACATCCAATCGCTCTTGCACTTATGCTCTCAGCAGATGTTGTAAGACAGTGGTTAGAAATGGTCTAACTCATCAGTGGTATCACACATCAGATTTGCAGACATCCAGAAAAATTTAAGAGCATTCACCTTTAATTATTTGCTTTGATGTACTTGTCTCATCCTGCTGTTGTACCAGAGTATCATCCAGCCGAAGAGTCTGATCCCCTCGGCCATAACTGCCATAAATAAAATGCCTCACTGAACAGACCTGAGTGTGGGTATTGTACTTTTAATGGTGTGTTGTTATATGTACTGTTTTTGTGTAATGTCTGTTGAATGGATCTTCTGTCTGATGAGTACAGTGCTGTGAAAAAGAATTTTCCCTGGGGATAATAAAGTCTAAGTCTTGTTAATTGTGTAGTTCTGTTTTGAAGAAGTGTGATAATTTCATATGTATAATTAAAGCTATTAATAACTTGCATTTTGTAGGTTACTTCCCTCTATGAGGAAGACGTCAGGGCCATAAACAAATCTGTGTGATCTGTCTGACTACAGAGATGAGGAGCCTTCTTACATTACATCTTACATTTGGTCCTCTCTGGTGCAGTGACCTGTTAACCTTTAAGTGTCACAGTGTTTTCTTTACCTGGCGCTTAGGTAGCTACCAGATGTTATGCATGTTTCAAAGGGTGCAACACCAAAAGTGAACGGTTCCAGTCAGAAAAGTTTATTCTTTGACTTGGGGGAAGAGACAAAGATAAGAGGATCTTTGAGTATTTTTGCTTCTTTCCATTTTAACACACAATAACAAGAGTTATGCCTTGCAGGTATTAAAATGGTCTTATTGTCATTAAAGGAGAGACTCAGACCATCACGAGTACCCCTGGTTCACTACTTCAAAACAATATTGAGTGTGATTTTAAATAGAGTGCAGGTGTCATATGAGGCAGAAAATATAGAACTGACACTGTTGTCTGATAATCACACAGCAGGTAGTGGAATTGCTGCAGTAAACTTTATGATTATCTTTTATGTAAGGGTTGTCAGAGACAAAACTGGATTCTGTTGGTACCCATGACATTTCGATTACTTCCTGCACAGATCTGTGTAGTGAATTACAATGGAAATATGCACCCAGTTAGCAACATTTATTCATATGGTTGCCTGTCATCTAAAGCCTGGTTGACAGTTATAATGCTTCACTCCAAGCTAATTTGCGGGATTTGGCACAAGTCTTGAGGACTGAGTGGACATTTTACAAGTGGAGTCTGTAAGAAGCATTGTCCAGTTGTCTTTGATTTAGTACTAGAAATCTGAAACTTGGATGATATATAACCTTTACTGACAGTTTTTTGACCAAGGCACACGTGTGTAAACACAAGTAAGCTGCCACATTTTAAAAAACCCTCAAAATCTTGACAGACCCGCATCATGTTGTTAAGGTATTAAACACAAGAAAAGACACACACAAAATACAAGGATTCAGTACAAGATAATATGCAGCTGACATGTTTCTGTCAAGAGTGTACCTTCATGTGTGTCTTCAGACTACTTGGGTCTTTGTATTGTTTTCCACAAACATCACAACGAAATGGTTTATCTACTGAATGGACTCTCATGTGTCTGTCAAGATTTTTTTTAAGGCTGAATCTTTTCCCACAATCAACACAGCCAAATGGTCTCTCCCCTGTGTGGACTCTCAAGTGTGCCACAAGATGTGCCTGACACTGAAATATATTACCACAAACATCACAACTAAATGGCGTCTCTCCTGTGTGGACTCGCATGTGCCGGTCGAGATTTTTCTTGAGGCTAAATGTTTTCCCACAATCACCACATTCAAATGGTTTCTCTCCTGTGTGGACTATCATGTGTGTTGTAAGATGAGCCTGACATTGAAATCTGTTACCACAAACATCACAACACAATGTCTCTCCTGTGTGGATTCGCATGTGCCTGTTAAAATTTTTCTTTAGGCTAAAGCTTTTTCCACAATCAACACAAACAAATGGTTTATCTCCTGTGTGGATTGTCAGGTGTGTCTTCAGATGAGTCAGTTGGTTGAATTTTTTCCCACATATATCACAACCAAATGGTTTCTCTCCTGTGTGGATTCTTATGTGCAGTGTCAGGTATTTCTTCAGGGTAAATCTTTTCCCACAATCATCACAAACAAATGGCTTTTCTCTCTTCTGTGATCCACTTTCAGACTCAGAATCTGACAAAGGCTCTTGCCAGTCATAACTGACTTCAGTCTCCGAACAGTCTGAAGCCTTTTCATCAGTATTTGCTGGTGGATGACTAACTGGATCTTGGTTCCTGGCAGGTTCAGATCCTCCACAGTCCTCTCTGTTAGTCTCTGTTTTTATCTGTGTTGCTGAGCTGCTGATTGGAGACGCTGTCTTTCTGATGTCCTCAGTTTGACTTTGAAGAAGTGGTGATGACTGAGGTTTCTCTTCATCATCTTCACTCTTCACAGTGACAGCAGTGAATGGGAACCTGGTAATAGTATCCTCCTTCATCTCATGAAGCTGGTCTCCCTCCTGACTGGTCCAGAGTTCCTCCTGTTCCTCTTTTATATGTCGGAGCTCTGGGTTCCTCTGGTCCATGCTGGGGCTCCACTCAGAGAAAACCTCTTTTTTAATCACCAACAGCTGCTGGACATCTGAAGGGAACATTAAAACACATGGGGTGGCCAGTCAGCAGATTTTCCCGAAAATGTAAATTCCATTAAAATCCATTAACAATAGGCATATCTCATTCAACCAGTATAGGAATACATTTCTGCAGTGAATTTGAGTCACTGGGTCACATGACATCAAAGTTATCAAAATAAAAAAAATGCAAATAAATACACGACACATTAGCAAACAAAATATGTGGGCTACATGAAATCTGTTTAACATTGTAACATGACTTTCACTAATATCATCAAATCAGCATGAAGAAACATGTTTTTTGTGTAAATCAAACAACAATTCGGTAACTTATTGATGGTCCCTAAGTCAGCCTCCAGCGAGGATCTGGGAGGCGAGCTAACCGTCCTCCTGCTGTCAACACCGGGTGAAACTGACGAGCTGGAGTCTCCTGAGTGAATGTCTGTCTAATGTGTACAACCTAAAACTAACGTCACTTCTGTAGCACTGACAGACATCTCGCAAACGGGCCGCAAAGTCCGCGAGTCTGGCAGCCTGTGTCGCTCCTCCTACACCGGTGTGGATGGTGGTGTACCTGAGCTGGAGGGAGATCTCTGTCGGAGTCGTCTGTTGCTCGTAGTGGAGCTGGTTTTATTCTTTTTCGCGTCGGCTGCATCATTCGTGTTCATGATGCAGACTCCTTGAAAACAGTCGTCGATGTAGTTTTGTATTGTGTTCCGGTTTCGGAGCGTGAATGTGAACCAGCAGGTGACGAAAAACAGAAAAGAAACAAAGGTTTTCTGTCGTATGACAGAAGTTTGTTTATTTAATTCTAGTCGCAGGGGGCCGCCATCTTGGATCTCGCTTCGTCTCGTGAGAGTTGCGTTCATAGCTGTGCCAAATCTCACGAGAGAATGAAGCAAACGGGTCTAAGGAAGCAAGCACAAAATAAGGCCACGTTGTTCTGTTTATATCATTGACTTATTTTACATTTCATTAGAAAAGACACTAAATCTTGTGATTTTGCATTATTTTTTTCAATCAACTGAAATTGAATAACTTGCCCAATAATCTCTAATCTGGAAAGACGTTTTTGATATTTATTATTCTTATTGTGGCATTTTTTTGATACACTTTCATATTTTAATCCTATGCTGAGCCGCTGAAACAAAACTGTGTTCTGTGTTCACCTGTTGCACACTAAACGACAATAAAGTCTAAGTCTATAAGAAGTAGTAGGAGTAGTCTGCTGGAGCAGCAGCATCTCAACAGCACATCTTCAATTTCACATATGCATATCTGCTACAATTACACTGTTAACAGTGTAAAACATTATTCATGTACTATGTATATGAGAATTCTATTTTGTATTTCTTAATTTTTGTTATTGTATTGTTTATTCTATTACTATTGTTATTGTTTTATTACAATACCCTGTCCTTTGGCTGCTGTGATGAAGAAAATTTCCCAGTTTTCGGGTCAAATAAAGGAAATTCTGATAGTGGTAGTTGTGACAATTTTCGCAACTAGACAAAAGAGGCATTTTGCTTTATGAGACAGGAGACACAGAAGCCATGGGAGCCCAAGCCCAAACAAAAAACTACACTTGAGAAGCAAGGCCAAAAAATTGCAACAGCCGACAACTAATATTTTCAAGTGGCTTAATATTAAAACAAGCCCAAAGTTGGTTCTAATGAATGGGAAAGTTTTTAGCAACCTTCTTTCTGTACAGGAAATCACAGAAACACAAGCCCAGATCAGCACTAATTTACATCAGGAAATGCAGAAATGCTTAGAGAAGTATATTTGTCAAATGGAAATCCAAGCACACACCTTTAATAAAACAACTGTGGAGAGAACTATTCACATGTGGTGAAATTCCACCCCAGAAAAAAACAATCAGTCAGTATGATCACAGTGGAACACTGGTAAAAATGATTTTGGGGTTGACTTATCTTCTGTAGCATTCATTACGTATATGTTCTGGTGAAAAAAAGAATAAGATATAGTAAAAGAACCTCTAAAAAGAAATGAAGGGCCAAAAGCTTTGCAAATTGGATGCTCACCCGTTCGTTTCATATGACCAAAACTCATTAGAAAACATTATCCTGTGAATTTACAGAATTTGAAGCATTGTTGTCTTTTTATTGCATGTAAATGATTTCATTCTCAAACACAGTTACAGATTTTTACACATTTTAATAGGCAATTCTGACACATATATAAAACAGTCATTATTCCTCCGTGTTTGGTGGGATGAAGTGAGATTTCTTAGGTCTGTTCCCTGACATCCTTCCTCCTTGAGGTCACTGGGTCTGGATGTGTGTGTGTGTCTGTGTGCACTCCAACCCACTTTAAACCAATTTAGTCCTCTACACAAGTTTGTCTTCAGACTTCTTTGGTCTTTGGATCTCTCACCGCAAACATCTCATGTAACTGGTTTCTATCCCGAGTGGACTCTCATGTGTTTCTTGAGACTTTCCTGTAGCCTAAATCTTTTACTGCATTGATCACAACTATATGGTTTCTCTCCTGTGTGGACTGTCATGTGTCGCTTAAGTGTATACAATTGTCTAAATGTTTTACTGCAAACATCACAAGTATATGTTTTTGCTTCTGTGTGCACTCGCATGTGCTTCTTAAGATTTCCAGGTTGTGAACAGCTTTTACCACAAACATGACAATCATATGGTTTCTCTTCTGAGTGTATTCTCATGTGTGACTTAAGCCATGCTGGTCCATGAAATATTTTCCCACAAACATTACAAAAAAATGGTGTCTCTCCTGTGTGGACTTGCATGTGTTTGTCAAGGGCTTGCTTGAAGTTATATCCTCTCCCACAATCACCACAGGCAAATGGTTTTTCTCCTGTGTGGACTTTCATATGTTTCCTAAGATGTGCTGTTTTTTTAAATTTTATCCCACAAACAGTACAACAAAATGTCTTTTCTCCTGTGTGGACTCTCATGTGTCTCTTCAGATTTCCTTCTTCTGCAAATCTTTTGTCACAATCAGCACAGCCAAATGGTCTCTCTCCTGTGTGAACTCTCATGTGGATGGTCACATGTTTCTTACGGGGAAATCTTTTCCCACAAACATCACAACCAAATGGTCTTCCTTCATTGTGGACAAGCATGTGTCTTTTCAGGGTCTGCATAAGAGAAAATTGTGTTCCACACACATCACAGCCAAACTGTTTCTCTCTTGTATGGACAATCATATGGGTCTTCAGATATTTGTTTAGGGGGAATCTTTTCCCACAAACATCACAAGCAAATGGTTTCTGTCCTGTGTGGAGAATCTTGTGTGCATTGAGATCTCCCTTTTGTGTAAATCCTTTACCACAAACTACACAACCAAATGGTTTATCTCTTGTGTGGAATCTCATGTGTTTCCTCAAATTACCAGGTGTTTCAAATCTTTTCCCACAATCATCACAACTAACTGATCTTTTTCCTATTTCTACTCTGATCTGTGAATCTACGCTTTGCGTTTCTGGATAGGATTTCTTATCAACCAAACAGGTGGATGACTTCATGTGTCTCTGAAGAGACAACTTGCAGAGAAATCCTTTCCTACACTCAAAGCAGCTAAACTTTTTTTTTGCAGCAGTGCATCCCACATTACTTTCAAGGGCTTCCTTATATTTTACAGCATTTACACCTGGCTCTGGCAGCCAGATGTTACCATCACTGTCTTCAGTTATAGATCCAGTATCTGACAAAGGTTTCCAATCAGAATTGACTTCTGTCTCAGGACAGTCTGCAGTATTTGACTGTGGATGACTACCTTGGTCTCGGTTCCTGTCCGGTTCAGATCCTCCACGGTCCTCTCCATCATTTTCTCTTTTTATCTGTGTTGCCCAGCTGCTGGCTGAAGGCTCTGCCCCTCCGTTTTTCTCAGTCTTGCTTTGATTAAGCTGTGAAGTCTGCGGTTTCTCTTCCACATCTTCACTTTTTATAATGACAGCAGTGAATGTGTACCTGGTGATATCAGCCCCCTCCAACCCATTAACCTGTTTGCCCTCCTGACTAGTCCAGAGTTCCTCCTGTTCCTCTTTAATGTGTAGGGGCTTTGAGTCCTCCTGGTCCAGACTGGGGCTCCACTCAGAGGAAACCTCTTCTTTAATCACCAACAGCTGCTGGACATCTACATGAAAGCCTGAAACACACATGAAACAATGGTTACTATTTGCTAGGAATTTAATGGGAAAAAGTAACAAATGAATAAAAAAGGTCACATCAATAACTTAATTAAAATGTCAAAAGATGGAGTTCCCTTAAGAAATCTTAGGATACAGAACTAGAACGTGTGTAATTATAATGATGGTGCACACCACTGATGACAAGCAGGAAACTGTGAGGTAGTCTTTGCATGTTTTTACTACAACTCGCTTCAACATTCAATCCTTTATTCCAGCAGCTGACTGGAGGCTCTTCCTTTCTATTCTACTCACTTTGCCTTGGGGGAAGTTGTGAAGTTGGAGGTTTCTCTTCATCATCTTCATCATCTTCACTCTTCACGGTGACAGCGGTTAATGGGTACATGGTGATATCAGCCTCTTCCGGTCCATTAACCTGGCTGCCCTCCTGACTGGTCAAGAGTTCCTCCTGTTCCTCTTTTATGTGTAGGGGCTCTGGGTCCTTCTGGTCCAGACTGGGGCTCCACTCAGGGGAAACCTCTTCTTTCATCAGCTGCTGGACACCTGCAGAGAACACTGACACACACAAAACGTGTCTGCAGCTATTCTCTAAGAAAAGATTTATTGAAAATTGAAACTAATTAAGAACCGATAATTAATGTGAAAGACTGCACTCCCATCAGAAATGTTCGGATCCAAGACAAGAACATATGTTCTAAAAAAAAATACAATAAGCACCTTTCATTTAAGCCAGTGCTCAATCAATTGACACAACACTTGTGGTTTTATGCAACATAGATAACTAATTACACGCTTTGCTGATCTGTTTGTTGACCAGATCAAGCTCAGTACAAGATATCTTTATGTAGAAGGAGTAAGAACGGAAAGGAGGGCACATGGAGGTATTACACATGTTGTTTTGCTTGAGGAGCGAGAGAAGACTGGAAAACTGTTGGCTATGTTTTAAAGTTTGTGGGTGTATCACAGTTCTGGTTAGCTTGTGTGTGTGTGTTTTTTCTCCTTCACGTTACTCAGCATTAGCCTAATTAGCTAAATTTAGCAGTGCAGCTTGATACAATGGTATTGTAAATCAGTAAAGTAATAATAGTTTAAAGAAGGCTGGTGGAAGCTGAGCGTAAGGTGCTGCTTGGACAGTCCGCGACTCTGGACACCTGGAGGTAACCTGTGCCGCCCACCTCTGTCCATCATGGTGGTGTAGGTGATGTGGATGATGGTGTACCTGAACTCTGTTGGAGTATTTTGTCGCTAGGAGTGGAGCTGGCTTTATCCGTTCTCGCGCCGATTGCATCGATTGTATCTTCCTCCGTCATGATGCAGAAACTGTGAAAACAGTCGTGGGTGGATTGTTCCAGATGGTTCGGTTCATTTCGTATTGTAATGCGATTTAAGGGAGAAATGACGTTAACGCGCAGACGACGACACATGGAAAAGAAACAACAAGGTTTTCTGTCCGAGGAGCAAAGTTTGTTGTTAGAAGTAGGGGGGGCGCCATCTTGGGTCACGTACCGTCTCGTGAAAGTTACGTTCACAGTCGCACGTTGTTGTCTGATCTCGCGAGAGAAAACAAGCGACCAGGGGCCGTTGTTGCATCGACATATATACATATATTTCATGCAGTGTCAAATGTTTTTGTACTACAGACTTCTTAGGAAGTTCATGTATCAGTAAGAAATGTTCTATTTACAGTTTATTTTTCCTTGATTTTGAATGTTTCATTTTCTAAATTATTTGAATGTTTTTGTTGATGTGCACATTTTGCCATTTAATTTTGTATTTACACAATCCCCTGTGCAGCTAATATGTTTGCCTGCCTTTATATTGTCTGACCTGCTTTTAAACAGTGTGCAGACCATGGTGTGGACATTACCTTTTTTGCATCCAGGTAAGATCAGAAATGTATTTTTGTAATAAATTTGACTAATAAGGCACTCTCTTTTTAAGGTGCACATGTTAATACAGGAAGATCGGACCTTGCCCCAACTCAGCAAATGTATAACATGTTATTATGTTGTGTTATTTTTGCACTGTTTTCTTGCATCTCTCTATCTTTCTCTCTTCCAGGAACTTTCAGGGACTTTGTTGTTAAAGTGTGACGGATGCATCAAAAGTTGTGTTTTTTTTAATAAAGAGGATATTCACAAAAGTTGTGTCCTATGTCTCTGAACAAAATAAGGTAAAATGATTCTGGTATGTTTTAGAGTCATTTTTAAGAGGTTTAAGCATATTTTGATGATAACGGGATAATATTAAGCAGAATTGCTGTGGCATTTGGGTGGAATAAAGCTTTACAATTTACTGATGTACTGCTGGCTGTGCAACAAATTGCCCCGTTGGGGATAATAAAGTTTACCTTGACCTTCAAAATTATAAAACTTAAGGTCCTAGAAATGCTGTGCTGAAACTGCAGCAGTCACAAAAACATAAGGGGCCTAGGAAATGTGGGTCTGAATCTGCATATTTTCATGAAAAGGGGATAATATTAAACAGAATTGTTAAGGCATTTGGGTGGAATTAACATTTAATAATAAAACACAATAATTTTGGCATTCGGGTGGAATTAACCTTCAATAATATAGTTATATATGTTGTTGATATTGGCATAATATCATGTATCACAATTGTGTTGACACTTGGGTGGAATAAACCTTTAATAATGAATCACAATTATTTCAGCAGTAGTATTTTGCTGTCCTGAAGCTGCAGCCTCCGGTACTGCAGGCACATACTCCCCCCAGTAGGTGGCACTGTAGCAAAGATATGAGGAGCCTAGAACTGCGGGTCTGAATCTGCAGAGATGTAGTACTGACTACTACACCAAACGATTTAAATTGAATCTGCATCATGAACACGGACGATGTTCGCCCGTTTCTCCAGGAGCCTGTGGGTGCTGCCGTGACAGATAACTACTTCCGCCGGCGGCTTTCTGTTTCCGGGTGCCTTGCAACTGCACGACTGTCCGCTGCGCCGCCGCCAAGCTAAATTGTTTTTAACATGAGCTCAGGTACAACATGTGCCGTTGCGGGTTGCCACAACAATTCAAGAAAACTGAAGGATTTTTCAGAAACTTCTTGTCTGGAACATTCACAACTTCGACGAACATGTCCGTGCGCTGCGCCCTACGCCCTGCACGGCATGCCGAGGAAGGAGGAGCGGAGACTAGCGTGGCTCGCGGCTTTGAGACTTAAATATCCCCCGAAGAGAGTGTTTGTCTGCTCCTTCCACTTCGTCGATAAAAAGCCCACGGATCTGCACCCTGATCCGGAGCTCTATCTGGGCTACGACCGACCTCCTCCAAAGAAGAGGCGAAAGCTAGTCCGTGCGCCGGTGGCTCAGACGGCTAACATTACCTCCAGCTGCAGCGTCAACATTAACCAAGACGCTGAGGATGGACTTAGTAAGTTTAACTGTAATTGCTGTTACTTCCTGTTTTATGCATCGGCTTTTTTTCCCCAGCTGGTAGCATTTGTGCTTATTAGCATTAACGTTAGCTATTTGGCTACAGTATTAATATGTATATCATCCTATTTTTGCCTCGTATTTGTTGATTATTTTTTCGTTACTGTTGCGTTGATTAGCAGCCTACGAGCAAGTTGAACATTATTTCTGAAATGGCAAATCTGTTCTGGCGAAGTCAGGAATAAGGTGAATAGTCGGTGCGAAACCAGCTCACACCGAGCAACAAAATACTCCGACAGAGTTCACCCTCCAGCTCAGGTACACCACCACCCACACCTGCCACACTTCACTCCGTTGTTATTTGTCCAACTTACGACTGATATCTATAGAATAACGTCTTATGAGTTGACTAAAGCGTCACTTGAATCATGTCGGCCAGAAACACTATCGAGTGAGTCATGACACAGAAATATACAGTGTATGTTAGATTGTACATCATTAATGTACGGTAG
The DNA here is from genome assembly GCF_904848185.1 of Acanthopagrus latus. NCBI lineage: Eukaryota > Metazoa > Chordata > Actinopteri > Spariformes > Sparidae > Acanthopagrus > Acanthopagrus latus. Next base: position 18,132,361 of record NC_051058.1, on the reverse strand, counting down.
TTTAAAGCCTGCACTATTTTATACTTATACGTTACTTTAAACCAAATGCCCAATTAACCTGTATAGAACAATTCAATAGTCTAGTTCTTTTTAAAATGACTACAAGGAACTTTTAGGTGTTTATAAAACAGTCATGAGATTCCTCTGATGGTTATAAATGACCTGTAACAGCAAAGGAGACCATCAACAAAAAGACAACAATTTTTATATTGTTATTATTATTGGCTGCGCTTGGGTCCAATCACATATGTCACATTTAGAATCATATATAAACACATTACCTCATCACGTTCCATCCTGCAGTCTCTCTGTCATTTGCTCCCAAAACAAGCACGCTCTAGCAAAGATCTTTACAACAGCAGACGCTGGTGTCGCACTGCAACCTTTTTTGAGATTTGTAACTTTTTAGGGTCACTAGAAAAATGATGTAATCCTGTTGTTGACATCAGATCAGACGGCACTCCTGTAAATCTTTTGCAGGTTGCCGTTGGACGTTGTTACTTTGGGTATACATTTGGAGTTGAAAATGTCAATACTACCTCACTGCTATCAATAAAATTACACATGCTCTTGTTTGGATCTACCATTTATAAGGAGAACTCCATCTTTCACATTATTGATTAGTTTATGTTATTTTAAAATTTTTGATAGTTTCCTAGAAAATGGTCTGCTAATATATGTATTTGTGTGTTTCAGCGTTTCCTGCAGGTGTCCAGCAGCTGCACCAGACAGACCCAGAGCCCCCACGCATAAAAGAGGAGCAGGAAGAACACTGGACCGGTCAGGAGGGAGATGCTGCTATCACCAGGTTCCCGTTCACTGTTGTCACTGTGAAGAGTGAGGATGATGAAATGGAACCTCAGGCCTCACAGCTTCATCAAAGCCAAACTGAGGAAAAGTTTCCAGGCCGCAGCTCACCAACACAGATAAAAACAGTAACTGACAGAGAGGACTGTGGAGGATCTGAACCTGCCAGGAACCGAGATCCAGGTAGACATTCACAACCAAATACTGATGAAAAGGCTTCAGACTCTTCTGAGACTATAGTCAGTTGTGATGATTGGCAAGCGCCTTCATCAGATTCTGCTTTTATACTGAGAGTATAGCTGCAGTGTTTGTGTTCATGTAATCCTATGTATCTAATTAGTATTTATATATGTTGTTCATGGTACAGAACCACAGGCATGGAAACTATGTGATGTGTGTGACGATGCACAGTGAAAGTAATTAAATGTTGTGGATTTAACCATAGCTATATAAAATTAGGAATGAAAAAGATTCATGAGATTTGTAACTGTTGTCATCAGATCAGACTACATTTCTGTCAGTCATTCCAGAGTGCTGTTAAAAATTATGTAGTTTATTGAATTTGGAAGAGTTGGTGATAATATTGGAAATTTGAGAGTACAGTTTATTTTAAACTACCTCACTGGTCACTGTCATCACTTTAAAAAATACACATTTACTTGGTCTGAATCCTAACATTTTGTAGGTGAAGTTTATCTTTCACTTTCACATTATTGATGAGTTCTGATTCATTTTCATTTTTTTTATAATCAATTCCCTAGATAATGGCTGCTGACATTTCTGTGTTTCATTGTTCCTTCCAGGTGTCCGTCAGCTGTTGGTAATCAAAGAAGAGGTTTCCTGTGAGTGGGGCCCCAGCCTGGACCAGGAGGATCCAGGGCCCCTACACATAAAAGAGGAACAGGATGAACACTGCAACGACTCTGGGCTGGAGGAGGCTGACACTACCAGCTTTCCATTCACTGTTGTCATTGTGAAGAGTGAAGATGATGAGGAGGAACCTCAGACTTCAGAGCTTCATCAAAGTCAAACCAAACAAAACAGAGAAACAGAGCCTCCAATGAGCAGCTCAGAAACTGATGGAGAGGACTGTGGAGGATCTGAGCCTGCCAGAAACAGAGGTCCAGATAGTCATCCACAACTAAATACTGATGAAAAGGCTTCAGACTGTTCCGACACTGATGTCAGTTCTGATGATTGGCAAGAACCTTTGTCAGATTCTGAGAATAGAGCTGAGGGAGGAGAGAGACCATTTGGTTGTGATGTTTGTGGGAAAAGGTATAATCAGCAACATCATCTAAAGACACACATGCGAGTCCACACAGGAGAGAAACCATTTGCCTGTGATGTTTGTGGTAATAGATTTACACAACAGGGGAATCTGAAGACACACATGAGAGTTCACACAGGAGAGAAACCATTTCTCTGTGGCGATTGTGGGAAAAGGTTTTCAGAAAAGGGCCATTTGAAGACACACATGCGAGTTCACACAGGAGAGAAACCATTTTGCTGTGTTGATTGTGGTAAAAGGTTTTCAGAACAGGGAAATCTAAACACGCACATGAGAGTCCACACAAGAGAAAAACCATTTGGTTGTGCTGATTGTGGAAAACGGTTTTCAGAAAATGGGCATCTGAAGAAACACATGCGAGTCCACACAGGAGAGAAGCCGTTTTGTTGTGGTGTTTGTGGTAAAAGATTTACCGAACAGGGTGATCTGAAAAAACACACGAGAATCCACACAGGAGAGAAACCATTTGGCTGTGATGTTTGTGGGAAAAGGTTTACACAGCCAGGAATTTTGAAGACTCATATGAAAGTCCACACAGGAGAGAAACCATTTGTTTGTGATGTTTGTGGGAAAAGGTTCTCACATCAGGGAGATCTCAAGACACACATGAGAATCCACACTGGGGATAAACCATTTGATTGTGATGTTTGTGGGAAAAGATTTAATCGGCAGACACATCTTAATGCACACAAGAGAGTCCACACAGGTGAAAAACCATTTGGTTGTGAAGTTTGTGGGAAAAGATTTATACAACAGGAAAGTCTCAAGAAACACCTGAGAGTCCACACAGTGGAGAAATCCTTTGGCTGTGATGTTTGTGGGAAAAGATTCCAACGGCAGTCACATCTTACTACACATGAGAGAGTCCACACAGGTGAAAAACCTTTTGGTTGTGATGTTTGTGGTAAGAAATTTACACAACAGGGAAGTCTGAAGATACATATGAAAGTCCACTCTGGAGTTGCAGATGTTGTTGATAAAATATTTAAATGAACGGCATTGTTTCATTGCAATTTGTTTTGTTTTTCTTTTCTGCTTTTCTAAAACACACCAAAACTACCTTTCTTGTTTGTTTTTCTGTTTACTTTCTCTATACTTATTCCTCCTCCAAGTATTAAGATTCCAGACTCCACTCAAAAGGTCTCTTCAGAGTCCTAGAAATCATGAATCATGACTAGATCATTAGAACTACTTACCAGACTCAATACAGCAGCTAGTCATTCATCCATTTGTTTTTTCTAGGGGCATATTTTCATTTCCATTCCTCATTGGGTTGTCACACAAGTGCGTTAAGGCCAGTGCCTATAAAATTAATAAAATATTTTCATTTGCAAACATGCAGTCATTGTTTACTCACTGCAGTTTTCACAAGCCAATGTAGTTATATCCTTTACATAATTGTGTTTCTCAAACATCCTCCATCCTTGCTTGTGGCTGTCAAGGTCTTTTGAAGACGTCCCTTTCCCACCCCATCATGATACCATCTTTGAATTTTTATGTAATTTAATTTTTTATGGTCGTTAAAAATAAATTTATAAATTCCATAACCCCACACCTTCACCACAGGGCACATATACATATTATGCATTCTCTTAAATAGTTATTGCTACCAACAATGACTATGATATCCATGTTTCACACACAAAAGTGTACTTCTGTACTGTAATTTCTTCCAGTATTTCTGCACCTTCTACTATAAATGTGGTCCAGTGTAAGTATTGTACGTATTGTAATACACATGTTTGTGAGTATTGTTTCAGAAACAGCTCAAGTGTGTGCAGCCTCATACATATGATATCCCCATTATCAGAGTTGAATCTTGGGCATTAAGGAGAAACACATGGTTGATCTGCTGTAGCCTTCGTGGGGTGTAGTACAGACAGTATTATAGATTTAATATACATATTTAACTGCAGACATTTTAGTTGAGCAGAGTATTTCCTCTCAGTAAATAATCATATCAAACATCTTATTCCATTTATGTTAATGCAACGCAAAGTTGCTTTTCCTTTCACTGTTCTAAGCCTTGTATACTGTTGGTACAGTTTGTAGTCCTTTTATTCTATGCATCCCTGCCAACATTGAAACATATAGCACACAAGCAGTTTTTTTCTCAGCTAGAGCAAATTCTTTAATAAGCCTGTGAATGGAATTGACCTTTAGGAGAAAGGATTTAACCAACTGTTTTGCAGGTTGGAAATTTGTTTTATCTTTGAAGCCAGGGCCCTAAAGCTTGCAGTTGCGCTGCAGGAGGATGTATTTTAAAAGTACTTAAGATCAGCTCTCCTGTAGTTAAGGGGCCTTTTTACGTTTATATCTTTACTATCACACTATCTTTACTATGTTTTTTTCCCAGCCTATGAAGAATTTAAACTGTTACAAATAAACCTGAGGAATGTTCCAAGCATGTGTGCATACATTTGACAAAAAATAAATGAAGTTTATGGGGTGAATCAAGACTAGTTGTACAGACTACGGGCTGTCACCTCTTTTGAGCTTGTTTCCATGGACCCTTTTCCTTATTTTTCTCGCGAGATCTGTCAACAATGCGCCACTGTAAAACGCAACTCTCACGAGACACTGCGAGACCCAAGATGGCGGCCCCCTACGACTACTAAACAAACTTCCCTCCTCGGGCATAAAACCTTCTTGTTCATGTCGCATTTGTCTTCACCTGCTGATTTTCCAGTTTTCAGTCCAAACCCGGACCACGTACTAAACCTGGACCACCTGGAACGACGGGTGTTTTCACAGAATCTGCGTCATGAACGAGGACGTGAAAAGAGCCGAAGCCAGCTCCACTCCGAGCAACAAAAGACTCCGACAGAGTTCCACCTCCGCCTCAGGTACACCACCATCCACATCTGCTTCACCACCGTGTTGTTCAGAGGTTAATATTCATGCGCTGCTTTCAGGTGGCGTTTCTACATCTATTTATGAATGAATGTGGAAGCGGAAATGAAAGTCATGTACGTCCGTTTCCAAGATGCTTTTAAAACTGAATCATGTACAGCTGTGTAAATCTGACAGAAAAAATACGCATGTGCCTATTTCTGTTCTTGTAGGTAATGTTTGAAGAATTTAGTGGTGAATCTACACAGAGCTTAATGCATCTGGCCTCAGGTGTGTTCCTGGTGGCCATCATTGGATAACAGATGTACCGGAAGGAAAGAGTTTAATATCTTTTTGCGTTTTTACACACGCACAGTGTGACATTTAAGGACTGTATGGTGTTTTTTTAACACCTGCACTAGAAAATAAGTTTTATTCTGTGTTAAAATGGACTGAAACAACTTGAGAGAGCAGAAGTCACTCCACTCTGTTGGTGGGTCGGTGGACCCCATGGTATCCCTTACTCAGTTTGAGTAGTGTAAAATAATTTTGTCAAAAACTTTGACCCAGCCTGTGGGGAAAATAATAGACCAAACCTAGTTGCTCACTGCTTGTCATCACAGCAATTTCACATTTTCTTCTAACTTTTCCACCTTTCACATTTTTGAGGTGATCATTTTATTGATTTACAAGAAAACAGCTGCAAACATTTCTGTGTGTGTTGCGATGTTCCCTGCAGATGTCCAGGAGCTGCTGGTGATTAAAGAAGAGGTTTCCCCTGCGTGGAGCACCAGCCTGGACCAGGAGGACCCAGAGCCACTACACATAAAAGAGGAACAGGAGGAGCTGTTGATCAACAGTAAGGAGGGAGAACAGCTTAACGGACTGGAGGAGGCTGATAGCACTAGCTTCGAATTCACTGTCGTCACTGTGAAGAGTGAAGATGATGAAGACAAACCTCAGCCTTCACAGCTTCATCAAAGTCAAACTGAGACCAACAGAGAGGCAAAGCCTCCAACCAGCAGCTCAGAAACACAGATGAAAACAGAAAGTGATGGGGAGGACTGCGGAGGATCTGAACCTGCAAGGAACCAAGATCCAGATAGTCATCCACAACTAAACACTAGCAAAAAGGCTGTAGACTGTTCTGAGACTGATGTCAGCTCTGATGATTGGCAAGAACCATTGTCAGATTCTGGATCTGAAACTGAAGAGACAGACAATGGTTGGGAGGAGACCAGGGCACCTGAGTCAGGAGTAAATGCATTGAAATATAACGAAGCCCCTGTGAATGAAACAGGTTGTCACACTGGAAAAAACTCCTTAAGCTGCTTTGAGTCTAGTAAAGGACTTTGCTACAAGGGGTCTCTTCAGAGACACACAAGTCATTTAGAAAAAAGGTCTTCTGGCTGTTTGGAGGACGATAAATGTTGTGGAGTGACTAGAACGGATGATTCACTGACGAGAGTCAACGCAGGATTAAAACCACATGGTTGTGATGTTTGTGGAAAAAGATTTACCTTTCTAGGAAATTTTCAGAACCACATGAGAGTCCACACCGGAGAGAAACCATTTGGCTGTGATGATTGTGGGAAAAGATTCTCCCAGCAGACAAATCTTAAGGCACACATGAGAGTGCACACAGGAGATAAACCTTTTGGTTGCGATCATTGTAGCGTAAGATTTACGTTTAAGACAAATCTTGAGAAACACATGAGAGTACACACGGGAGAAAAACCGTTCGGCTGTGCCGATTGTGGGAAAAGATTTAGACAGAAGACAATCCTTAAGACACACATGAGAGTCCACACGGGAGAGAGACCATTTGGTTGTGAAGTCTGCGGTAAAAGATTCACTCAACGGGGAAACTTGAAGAAACACATGAAACTTCACTGAGGATAGAAACTTGATAATTGAAGTGTTTTTGATTTCTTGGTGGGGCTTTTTGCAAAAAAAATATTGGTAAGAACCACATAAATGTATTGTTACATTGCACCAGTTTAGCTTCAGTTTCATCACTGGCTATCCCTTCTGTAAATTATGAAATATGTAAAAGAAACCTTTTCTTTGTTGTTCTTTGTCTATTTTTGTATTTGTCAATAACTAATTTCCATATGTTTTTCGTCATCCATGTTGTTTGATAACTAAAAGTACTAAATCAAAGAAAGCAGGATTAATGATGTATTATTTAAGACTGAGTGCTGGTTAAATAATTAAAGGTGACTTGTTGCACTTAGAAATATCCCTTGATGAATTTCCTTAAGAACTTGTCTTGCAAATACACAGAATGTTTTCAGCCATCAGGTCCTCATCACCTTGTACAAATGCAGGAATAAACAATCCCGTTTTCGGTGTGCCAGGTGAGTGAACAAGTGAATGAAATTCCACAGATTTATTGTCACAAAGTAAAACGTATCTGTACTTTTATTTACACCACCGACAGAATGTTCACAGAATGGGAAGAAACCCTGGATGAAACCAAGCCCGATGAATTACAACGTTACTGCAGACTTACTTCACTGTGGACGAGTGCCAGGAGGACGCAGGGGGACCTGAGCGCTGCTCTGAATTCCAGCAACAAGCAGATCCATTGAGCACCCTCATTTGGTTATGGTCCTGTACTTGAAGCAAGTGTGCATCGAAACAGATCAAAACCTGGGACTGTGGACTTTTGTGTTGTGCAGCCAGACAGTAAGCTAAAACACTGAGCAGTCCAACACATAAAGCTTCGATTTTGTAAAAGTTTACCGTTACGATGTGATGAAAGTTTTGTTTAAATGTGAGAAAGGAAAAAGAGGCAAATGTTCAGACCTCTTTCGCTCTGTCATTCAACATTAAATACCAAAGTTATGAACATTTAGTTTATTCTCCTGTTTCTTTTTTTAATTTAATTTATTTAGCCTAGATCCTCCCTCCTCTTAGAGACAGTGAGAAAGAGGTCTGTTTTGGTCTCTTCTGCTCCCAGCAGCAGAATCAGCACCACGGACAGCAGCTGCTCTCCTGTTTGTCTGTCTCATTCATCAATCTGGCACTAATATGGTGCATCATGTATTTTAAGGGTCTGGCCAGGTACCGGTAGTTGATTGGAGCACATTTTAAGTTGTTGGGTCTCATTACAGATTGGCCGGGTGCCAGTTATTAAAAAAACATCACCCGCACATCAGTGATTATTACCAAATCTCACACTGACATCATTATAACTATGAGAAATTCATTTTCTTGATATTGTATTGTTAATAGAAATTACATTCACAGCATCTTCTTCATATCAAGGGCACATTATTGGTATGCATAAATGTATTGGTAGGCATATTAGGCCATTGTGTATTTTCAACCATTTTATTTGATATGGAACACGAAGCAATTTTAAGTACAACTCAAAATGCGGCAGTAATAGCCGGTACGCTCCAGTTAATCAGGTAGGAGTTGTGCTGGCCCCAAATTGAACAGCCTCAGCTCAGATGTGATTTCAGTGCAACAGTAAACTCAACTGAAAATTAAATAAAATTAATTAAATAATTGAAACGATCCATAGCTGTCACTTATCTCCTGCTAGTTCAGTTTTCCTCTATGTGTTGTGGCTTGAGTAATTTTAACTCTCAAAATGCATCGCTGGTTTCCACGGACCTGTTGCATGTTTCTCTCGCGATATCCCGCGATACTGTGCCGCTGTGAACGCAACTCTCACGAGACGGCGCGAGACACAAGATGGCGGCCCACTGCAAACAGACTACTACCCAAACAAACTTCCCTCCTCAGACGTAAAAACTGTTTTTCTCGATCGGATGTTTCTTTTTATAAATCGGACTACAACACCTAACGACCAGGACCGCCTGGAGCAATAGATCAGCGACTTTTTGTACCGAATCGGCATCATGAACACGGGAGATAACGTCGGCGCGAAAACGGATAAAGCCAGCTCTACTCCGAGCATCACAATACTCCGAAAGAGTTCACCCTCCAGCTCAGGTACACCACCATCCACACCTGCTACACCGCCGTGTTGTACAGAAGTTAGCTACATTCCTCCTCAGCTCTTGGTCGATTTGCTGGACCTGCTGTAACTATAAACAATTTCGGCTGTAGAGGTTAGCTAACGTTAGATTAGTGATTAGTCTCGTCCAGTTCGCGATTCAAAGCAAGTTCTTAAAATGGGGGATAAGATAATTAAGAATGATTTACTAAAGTGTGAAACTTGACAGACTAACATGTACAGAGTCAAACAAGCGCACCCACACACACAGACGCAGTCAAGCATGCATTCACGAGATTGCGTTCACTTACACACACACACAACAAAAAATGCACACATGACCATAAGTATTTACCGTATTGACCGGAAATTGACCGATTTATTTTTTTAAAATTTTTTTCTCGATGAAAATAATGTGAAAAAAGTGGGGTCGTCTTATAACCGGGGTGCTGCTAGTTGTCTCGGGTCGCTACACGACCGCAACGGCAGAGGGCGCCATCTTATTGTAGAGACGTCACTGACACTGTGGCTGGGGTCATCTGTCAATCACAGCGGAGAAGAAGTGACAGGAGATGAACGATGGAGAGGCGCGGTGGTCGTGGATCAAAAGTGGGGCAAGTTAACAGACATCTGAGGCGGAGCTATGATGCTAACTTTAAGATAATGGTGGCCGATGCTGCAGAGGCGTCAAACAACTGTCAGGCAGCCAAGAAATATGGAGTAACGGAGTGTAACGTCCGAAGATGGCGGGTCCAAAAAGACCGCCTGAAAAACACCAACAGTAAGAGAAAAGCTTATCGTGGTCCTCAAAGCGGCTGCTTCCGGGAGATTGACAGGAGGGTATGTGAGTTTGTTAGTGAGAAAAGAAACGAAGGCATGCCCATTACCAGAGCTATCATCCAGCGGAAAGCACTGGACAGTGCCAAGGACTTAGACATACCCACCACCGAGTTTAAAGCCAGCATCGGCTGGTGCAGAAGGATGATGCGCCGGAGCGGCCTGGCATTGCGGCGCAGAAGCAGCCCTGCACCGCACCTGCCCTCGGGCTTTGGAGAGAAGCTGCTGTCTTTTCAGCGCTATGTGACTGGCTTGAGGAAAAAACACTCATACCCCCTTGATCAGATCGGCCATGCTGATCAAACCCCCGTGTTTTTTGACATGCCTACACCTGTGACTGTGCACATGAAAGGTGAGAAGTCTGTTATTGTGAAGTCAGCTGGAATTGAAAAGAGTCGCGTCACTGTCATGTTGGCGTGCCTGGCAGACGGGACAAAGTTGCCCCCATATGTGATTTTAAAACGCAAAACAGCGCCGAAAGAGGCAATGCCAGCTGGCATTGTTGTACGTGCCCAGGAAAAGGGCTGGATGGAGAGTGAACTTGTGGTAGACTGGCTGAAAGTGGTGTGGGGATCACGACACGGGGCTCTCAGAAAAAAGAGAAACATGCTCATTATGGATGCCTTCCGCGGACACTTGACTGATGCTGTCAAAACTCAGGTGAGTAGGATGAATGGCGACTTAGTAATCATACCAGGGGGGATGACCAGCCAGCTACAGGTGTTGGATGCTGTGGTTAACACGCATTTCGAGGACAATCTGCGCAAGAGGTACACCGAATGGCTCCTGTCCGGTGATCACGCACTCACACCGTCTGGAAAAATTCAAAAGCCAGCTGTACGTCGGCTTTGTGAATGGATCCTCCAGGCTTGGGACGAAGTGACACCAGAGAGCATCATCAGTGGATTTAAAAAGTGCTGCATATCAAATGCATTGGATGGTAGCGAGGATGACGTTCTGTGGGAGGAGACGGGACCGCAGAGTGAGAGTGGGAGTGACTGTGAGCGCAGCGAGGCAGAGGACGTCTGTGAGTAAAAGCCTCATGCAGACTTAAGCAGACAGCTCATGAGCAAGGTGCTAACAGTTTGCATCCTCGTTGCAGTGTTGCAAGACTTCTAAATGAAATCTGTGTGGTGGTATTTTCTGCTCCTGTTAAAATCAGTATTGTTTAATCGCACAGCTGTTTAATGCAATATTGTGTTTTCTGTTTGTTTTGCTTTTTTCATCAAACTGCTTGACAAATTGATCTCACTGTTATAGTTAATGAATAACTAATATTCAAATTTCTAAATTGCTAAGTGAGTGGTTCATTTACATGTATTGAATTTAAAATACAGATCTTAGTGTTTGCATTTGTAGCCAAAAATGAAAGCAGTGTGTAATTATTATTTCAATGATTTTGTCAGAATTTCAATGAAGAATTTGTTTAAACCAAGTCCATTTTGGTTATCAGAGTCTTTTTCTGAAGATTAGTCTTGAAAAGAGGGGTTGTCTTAAAATCAGGGTCGTCCCATATTCGGGTCAATAACGTAATTATGTTCCCCTTCACTAGTTACTGATATTTTTTCTTCAGTATCCAAACATTTCCCAAGGGAGGTCCATCTTTTATGTTAGCAGTGTGATGGGGTTTTTTTTAATTATTTTTCATTAATATCTGAGAAAATGGCCACCAAATTGCCTTTGTCTGTGTTTCACTGTTCCCTGCAGGTGTCCAGCAGCTGTTGGTGATCAAAGAAGAGGATTCCTCTGAGTGGAACCCCAGCCTGGACCAGAAAAACCCAGAACCCCGAGAAATAAAAGAGGAACAGGAGGAACTCTGGACCAGTCAGGATGGAGAGCAGCTTCATGGGGTTGACGAGGCTGATATCACCAGGTTTGCATTCACTGCTGTCACTGTGAAGAGTGAAGATGATGAAGAGAATCCTCAGACTTCACAGCTTCATCAAAGCCTAACTGAGGACAAAAGAGAGGCAGAGCCTCCAATCAGCAGCTCAGCAACACAGATAAAAACAGAAACTGATGGAGAGGACTGTGGAGGATCTGAACCTGCAAGGAACCGAGATCCAGATAGTCTTTCACCACTCAATCCAGATGAAAATGCTTCAGACTGTTCTGAGACTGATGTCAGTTCTGGTGACTGGCAAGAATCTTTGTCAGATTCTGGATCTGGTTGTGATGTTTGTGGGAAAAAATTCTCAGAACGGTATGATCTCAAAAAACACCAGCGAGTCCACACAGAAGAGAAGCCATTTGCTTGTGAACCTTGTGGGAAAAGTTTTTCCAAGCTGTCACATTTAAACAGACACAAGAGAATCCACACGGGAGAAAAACCATTTGGTTGTGATGTTTGTGGGAGAAAATTTAATGATCGGGGAAATTTTCAGAACCACATGAGAGTCCACACAGGAGAGAAGCCATTTGGCTGTGGTGACTGTGGGAAAAGATTTTCTCAGCAGACAAATCTGAAGGCACATATGAGAGTCCACACAGGAGATAAACCTTTTGGTTGTGATCTTTGTGGTGTAAGATTTACATTTAAGACAAATCTTGCGAAACACATGAGAGTACACACAGGAGAAAAACCGTTTGGCTGTGCCGATTGTGGGAAACGATTTAGACAGAAGACAGTCCTTAGGACACACATGAGAGTCCACACGGGAGAGAGACCATTTGGTTGTGAAGTTTGCGGGAAAAGATTCACACAACGGGGACACTTGAGCAAACACATGAAACTTCACTGAGGATAGAAACTTGATAGTTGAAGTGTTTCTGATTTCTTAGAGCGTTTTTTTTTTTTGCAAATAATTATTGGTAAGAACCACATAAATGTATTGTTATATTGCATCAGTTTGGCTTTAGTTTCATTGTTGACTATCCCTTGTGTAAATTATGAAACATGTAAAAGAAACCTTTTCTTGGTTGGTCTTTGTCTATTTTTTTTATTTGTCAATAACTAATTTCCATATATTTTTTGTTTGATTACTTAAAGTACTAAATCAAAGAAAGCAGGATTAAAAATGTATTATTTAAGGCTGAGTGGTGGTTGAATAATTAAAGGTGACTTGTGTTATAATTCTGATTAAACATATACAGAAGAGATTGTTGCACTTAGAAATATCCTTTGATGAATTTACTTAAGAACTTAAGAATGTGGCAAATTCACAAAATGTTTTCAGCCATCTGGACTTCATCAGTGTGTACAATCCTGTTTGCGGTGTACCAGGTAAGTGACCAGGTGAATGAAATCTCCAATCACTGTGGCTTCACTCTCATGGTCCTGTACTCCAAGCATGGGGGTGCTGAAACACTTCAATTCTTGAAATTGTGGGCTCATATATTTTTGCATAGTGCAGTCAGACCATAGGATAAAACACTAAGTAGTCCAACAGATAAGGCTTCTATTTTGTAAAAGTTTACAAGTTTAAACGTGAGAGAGGAAAAAGAGGCAAATGTTCAGACCTCTTTCACTCCGTTATTCAACATTAAATACCAAAGTTAGGAACCTTAAGTTTATTCTCCTGTTTCTTTTTTAAAAATGTTTTATTTCATTTGTTTAGCCTAGATCCTCCCTCTTCTCAGAGACAGTGAAAAAGAGGTAAAGGGAGACATCTTTGTTTTGGTCTCTTCTGCTCCCAGCAGCAGAATCAGCACCACGGACAGCAGCTGCTCTCCTGTTTGTCTGTCTCATTCATCAATCTGGCACTAATATGGTGCATCATGTATTTTAAGGGTCTGGCCAGGTACCGGTAGTTGATTGGAGCACATTTTAAGTTGTTGGGTCTCATTACAGATTGGCCGGGTGCCAGTTATTAAAAAAACATCACCCGCACGTCAGTGATTATTACCAAATCTCACATTGACATCATTATAACTATGAGAAATTCATTTTCTTTGTATTGTATTATTAATAGAAATTACATTCACAGCATCCGCTTAATATCAAGGGCACATTATTGGTATACATACATGTATTGGTAGACATATCAGGGCACTGTAAACTTTCAACAGTTTTATATGATATGGAACACGAAGCAATTTCAAGTACAAATCAAAATGCGGCAGTAATAGCCGGTACGCTCCAGTTAATCAGGTAGGAGTTGTGCTGGCCCCAACTTGAACAGCCTCAGCTCAGATGTGATTTAAATGTAACAGTAAACTCAACTGAAAATTGAATTAAATTAATTAAATAATTGAAACGATCCATAGCTGTCACTCATCTCCTGCTAGTTCAGTTTTCCTCTATGTGTTGTGGCTTGAGTAATTTTAACTCTCAAAATGCATCGCTGGTTTCCACGGACCTGTTGCATGCTTCTCTCGCGATATCCCGCGATACTGTGCCACTGTGAACACAACTCTCACGAGACGGCGCGAGACACATGATGGCGGCCCACTGCAATCAAACTACTACCCAAACAAACTTCTCCCTTCGGACGTAAAAGCTGATTTTCTTAATCAGATGTTTCCTTTTATAAATCGGACTACAACACTTAACGACCAGGACCGCCTGGAGCAATAGATCAGCGACTTTTTGTACCGAATCGGCATCATGAACACGGGAGATAACGTCCGCACTCCGAGCATCACAACACTCACATCACCCTCCAGCTCAGGTACGCCACCATCCACACCTGCTACACCGCCCTGTTGTACAGAAGTTAGCTACATTCCTCCTCGGCTCTTGGTCGATTTGCTGGGCTTGCTGTAATTGTAATCATTTTTGGCTGCAGACGTTAGCTAAAGTGATTAATAATTGTTGTGAGGCAGAAGTTTGGTCGAGTTCGCGCTTTACAGCTTATTCTTAAAATCCGACATGTGACTCAAGATCTCCGTTTCAAGAATCTACCAGGTAACTTGTTTTGTCAGTCTCAGATGATCTCTGCCTCCCTCCTACATCCCTCCTACATACTAACGTTAGCCTAATGTCTGCCCCCCATTCAAAACATGGGAGTAACCTCATTATCCAGCTGAGGCCGGACAATTAACATTCAACACAAGCTGCAGACTCTCGATGAGGCTCTGTCCTCTGCATTGATGCAGAAGCATCCACGTCCACACCGCGATGCATCTTACAATCGAGCAATTTCCACACCTCTACTGTCTGCAGGTCGTTCTCTGGTCTGTTTCTGGTTCACACAGCCTGTAAGCCTGCCTGCCAGTGGTTTACAATAGCTTTGCAGTCTGGTACTGTGGCAGACCTGACGCGATGACAGTGAGCAGGTCAAAGAATGTACTGCTCAAGTCCAAAGAAGTTGACGTTTGAATCCAGCCAGATTTTTTTTCAATTGCCGATAAACTCTCCAGACTGAATGGATTATTTATTACTAGAACACGCAGGAACTATCATAGTCTCCTTAGATGCAGAAAAAGCCTTCAACGAAGTAAACACTGTACACAGTTGTAAGGATCTGGCTTTGGGGAATTATGGATTAATTCTTTACACCTCTGCAGAATTAGACCCCAGCTTTGCAGGAGCACACCAGCAGCCAGATCTACAGGGCTATATAAATCCATGCCCATGCTATTTCTCGCACTTGTGTTAGTATTTATGAAGACAGAAAGTGTGTACCTGACACAAATGTCTGCCCCCCTCCAGTCAGTGTTTTTTTTTCCACCTAATGGTCAGTATTCTTTCTCAAACAGATTGAGGGCATGAACTGACTTTCCGCTTAGCCTCAGCTAAACTCTACATGAAATTCACTCAGTCTTCCTCTACCAAAAGAAGTCACCATCGCCCACATCTGATTACGACTGGGATAAGACAATTAAGAATGATTTACTAAATTATGAGGGTTGACAGACAAACATGTACAGAATTAAACAAGTGTACCCACACACAGGCACAGTCAAGCATGCATACACAAGCTTGCGCTCACTAACACATACACAACCAAAAAATGCACATGCAAGCATGCTCATATATGACCACACGGACAATAGTATGCAGTGAGTATCTCTTTCCAACAAGCCAGCACACACAGACATACATATAGGATGCAGGCATTTATTCAATTATTATCTGCTCATTCATTTTTAAGACATAAAGTCCATTTAATTATGTTCTCCTTCACCAATTACTGATGTTTTTTCTCCGATATCCTAACATTTCCCAAGGGAAGTCCATCTTTTATGTTAGCAATGTGGTGGTTTTTATTGTTTTCATTAATATCTGAGAAAATGGCCACCAAATTGTCCTTGTCTGTGTTTCACTGCAGGTGTCCAGCAGCTGTTGGTGATCAAAGAAGAGGATTCCTCTGAGTGGAACCCCAGCCTGGACCAGAAAAACCCAGAACCCCAAGAAATAAAAGAAGAACAGGAGGAACTCTGGACCAGTCAGGATGGAGAGCAGCGTCATGGGGTTGAGGGGGCTGATATCAGCAGATTCGCATTCACTGCTGTCACTGTTAAGAGTGAAGATGATGAAGAGAATCCTCAGACTTCACAGCTTCATCAAAGCCTAACTGAGGACAACAGAGAGGCAGAGCCTCCAACCAGCTCAGCAACACAGATAAAAACAGAAACTGAAGGAGAGGACTGTGGAGGATCTGAACCTGCAAGGAACCGAGATCCAGATAGTTTTCCGTCACTTGATACAGATGAAAATGCTTCAGACTGTTCTGAAACTGATGTCAGTTCTGGTGACTGGCAAGAATCTTTGTCTGATTCTGGACCTGAAGCAAAAAACAATGACAATGGATGGAAAGAGACAAGGGCACTTGAGTCAGGTGTAAATGCCCATGAGGCCCATGTAAGCGATGTGGAATGTAACAGTGCAAAAAAATCCTGTAGCTGCTTTGAGTGTGATAAAGGATTTCACTGTAAGGCCTCTCTTGAGGAACAGGTAATGTGTAATTTGGGCAACAGATCCTCCACTTGTTTGGTGAATATGGAATGTAGAGTAAATCAAAAGTTAGATTCCAAAATGAGTGTCAACACTGGAGAAAAAACATTTGTTTGTGATGTTTGTGGTAAGCGATTTACACATAAGGGTAGTCTCACAGTACACATTCGAGTCCACACTGGAGAGAATCCATTTGGTTGTGATGTTTGTGGGAAAAAATTCTCAAGACAGTGTGTTCTCAGTGCACACAAGCGAGTTCACACAGGAGAGAAACCATTTGGTTGTGAGATTTGTGGGAAAAAATTTTCACAGCTGTCACATCTTAACCGACACCTCAGAATCCACACAGGAGAAAAAACATTTATTTGTGATGTTTGTGGAAAAAAATTTATTGACCGGGGAAATCTCCAGCAACACAGGAAAGTCCACATAGACGAGAAACCATTTGATTGTGATGCTTGTGGGAAAAAATTCTCAAAACAGTGTCTTCTCAAAACACACAAGCGAGTCCACACAGGAGAAAAGCCATTTGCTTGTGAGCCTTGTGGGAAACATTTTTCAAGACAGTCGCATTTTAACAGACACATGAGAATCCACACAGGAGAAAAACCATTTGGTTGTGATGTTTGTGCGAGAAAATTTAATGATCGGGGAAATCTTCAGCAGCACATGAGAGTTCATACAGGAGAGAAACCATTTGGTTGTGATGTTTGTGGGAAACAATTCAAAAGACAGGGCACTCTCCATACACACAAGAGAATTCACATAGGAGATAAACCATTTGGTTGTGATGTGTGTGGGAAAAAATTCGCTGAACGGTATGATCTCAAAAAGCACAAGCGAGTCCACACAGAAGAGAAGCCCTTTGGTTGTGAGCATTGTGGGAAAAGATTTTTTATGTTGTCACACTTTAGCAGGCACATGAGAGTCCACACAGGAGAAAAACCATTTGGTTGTGATGTTTGTGGTAAAAAATTTAATGATCGGGGAAATCTACTGCAACACAGGAGAGTCCACACAGAAGAGAAACCATTTTTTTGTGATGTTTGTGGGAAAAGATTCAAAAGACAGGGCTCTCTTCATACACACAAAAAAGCCCACACAGGAAATAGACCATTCTGTTGTGATGTTTGTGGGAAAAAATTCTCAGAACGGTCTGGTCTCAAAAAACACCAGAGAGTCCACACAGGAGAGAAGCCATTTGGTTGTGAGCCTTGTGGGAAAAAATATTCCCAGTTGTCACATTATCATAGACATATGAGAATCCACACGGGAGAAAAACCATTTGGTTGTGATGCTTGTGGGAAAAAATTTAATGATCGGGGAAAACTACAGAAACACAGGAGTGTCCACACAAGAGAAAAGCCATTTGATTGTGATGTCTGTGGGGGAAAATTTAGCCAGCCAGCAAATCTTAACAGACACATGAGAGACCACACGGAAGAGAAACCATTTGGTTGTGATGTTTGTGGTAAAAAATTTATACGACAAGGAAATCTAAAGACACACATGAGAGCTCACACGGGGTAATAACTTTTCAGACTGTCAGAGCAGCAGCAGTATGCTATGTCTGTTATTAAGTCACTGTAACTGGTGTATGTGTTTCCTCTGTGTTAACCATAAAATGTGTTTTCAAAATACAAGATTTCAAAATCATATTTTAAAAGTCTAAAGCAGTTGCACCGTCTTCCTTTTCTGTAAGGGTTCCAATCATGAAAGCGGGTGGGGAGTCCCATAAGTCTGGAGAATGAGATATTTCGTTTGTTTAAGCAAAGCAAGTTGAGTTCATAGCACCATTAAAATGCAGAATTGACGTGGCCACAAATCAAGTCTAGATGGTAAGGCACCCGAACACTTGTGACACAGTAAATGTTTATGGAGAAAACCGATTACCAGACAAACATGAGGACAGTGGAGTCAGAATTTGCCATACAAAATTAGGGCAAAATGGTGCAGTGCAGCATTTAAAATCAAGCAAAGGAGAGGATATACAGAGCAATAGTGCTACTTATGTCTGTCAATCAGAAATAGCTATGGATCCACTCATTGGAGACCTAAAAGACAGTTGCATCAACAGCGGGGAAAAGCAAAGAAAAAGGCAAACAGATTGTTGTGGAGTGAAAGGAGGCAGCTTTGCAGCCGACTTGTCTGCGGAGAGGAAAAAGCAAAATTCAGCAATGAAGCAGGTCAGCCAATTTAAAGAAGCTCATGCCTTTCGAAACACTCTGTCTTACTGGAATTTTATCTCAAGCTTAAAGCACAAGTACACCAGGGGCCAGATGTACAAAACTCTCCATATATTCAGATGTAGAAATCTGTGAACATTAAAACCAGGAAACATGCAGATGCAGTCTCTTCACCACATGATAAGATCCCATGCATGTCTGTTCCCACGTCTTTCCTTGTACATCTCAATCATCCTGATATTTTACACAAGTGCGCAACAGGTCTGCCCATCTCTACAATTTTACTAAAAATTAAAGCTGCGAGCAGCGTTGGACAGGCCCTCGCAGTCCACGCACCTCGGGGCATGCTGCCGTCAGGGCTTCCGCATGCAACGCCTTGAAGAAGCTGTTTCTTAATAATTTGGTGGCCTGCTCCCGCTGGTATTAAGTAATGTACACTGAATTAAAAAAACAGTGTGTGTACTGCTGCATGATTCCCCAGACAAAGACTGAGTTGACGGTCCGCTTCTGGAGCTGACTGATGAAAATGTCCACATGAGGCATAATGCAATGAAATAGTTCAAGGAAGAAGCTGAAAGTATCATCGTCCAGTAGCTGAAGAGAATTTTTTCTCCAGGTCTTCCAGCTGCTCTACACACCAGCGATGATGTCACGCACTCTAGCTCACGCAATACACACCCATTATAAAATCAGAAGAAGGCCTAAAAATCCGTAAAACTAAAACTGTGATGATTTGGAAACCGTAAGAGATTTTTAAAAACTGAATACATGCCCAACAGTTCAAGGTCTTCTCACTCTTTAAAAGGTGGAATGGTATCTGTAGCTCAAAGCATGAAGCACAAGAAGAGGTTGAAAGTCGATGAGTTTTGAAGAGGATTTTAAGATTTTCCCATTTACTTTCCATTCAAACTAATCAGCCTGCGACCAGATCGCCATCTATAGGCCGATTTGCACCAAATTTTACACAGAGCCTCATCAGTCCATGGAACACAATTATGAACATTTACGATAATCAGACCGTATTTTGTTTAGATGTGCAAGATTGTCTGCTTTCAACACAATATGCAGGAATTTTGTTGCAGGTTCCCTGCTCGGGCCCTAATAAAGAATCGCTTCAAAAACAATAATTAAGGATAATTAAGGATCCATGGCGGGACTCAAACCCAGAGCAGAAGCAAAGCCTCCATTCACATCCTGCTCTACCACCTGAGCTAAACACCATTATGAGTTCACACTGGATGAATAAACACAATGAGTCCCGCCCACAGACTTTCTGACGAATGCAGGTGGAGCGCGCCGAAAAGGGGCGGTCTCGCTCGTTTCCCGCGTGAAATTAGTGGATTTCCCTCCAAAACTGTAGATGTGTATTTAAATAGCTGTTGGATCGTCAATCTGGTTCCAGCGGCTCTACTCTGAGGACACGAATACGGTCAGTAAACTCTTCTGTACGAATCTGCTTCATGTGTGTGCTTACCTGCTCAGTTCAGGTGTGTTCATGTCTGTGTGGGAGTTGTATAGATCTCAGGTGATTAGCCCAGGTGATGTTCCTTTATATCAAAGAGCTCCACATTGCAAAGTAACCTCCATGTTGTCTCAGCCTAGTGCCGGTTAAAATGGAGCCAGCCTCCCTCTCATGTCGGTCAGATTTGTTTTTGCCTTAAATGTTTCTGAAATAACTCTGAACACGAAACTGTAGACGTCTCGTGTAACTGTTTAGTGTTGAGATAAATTCGGCTGGAACATAATTCTGTAATTACATCCATTTAAACGCGCCGCGGACTGTATGTTTTGCCCAATGCACCAAACTCCATTGTGATTTTGGCCGTTTTATATCTGCGGTGTTTATTACATGAACACTGCACAGTTAAGTAAATTTGGGTCACTGTCTCAGAACAAGTCGCTAGTTTCGTTAAATTCGGCTTGAAGTATTATTTATTTATTTATTATTTTAAACGGCATGAAAGCTGGTTAGCTAACGTTTACTGGTCAGTTTAAGTCAGTGGTTATGTTAGCTAGCTGAGTTTAAATTTGTTGGAGATGCAATGCAAGGTTTGGAAACATGTTACCAGCGGCTCAGCTGCTTTATTAACGGGCTACTGACACTATAATGAGCTTATAAAGACGTCTGGGTCATTTCATCGTTGTGTTTTTACAGACGGGTTTGCATGTTAGCTAAGGTGTGTGTCTGTTGGAGAGTGTTAGCATGACGCCATTATCGTGCTGTGTAATGTTAGCTTGTTAATACTATCATCTTTACAGCTGAATATCTGAGTACAGCACAGTTAGCTAACAGGCTCCAGGTGCTCAATAATGTCTCAGTATGTTAGTATGTCAGCATCTAGAAGGTCATTTTGAGCAGCTAAAGTAGTTTATACACAAAATAAGCAGCCTCATTGTAGCTGCACAGCATGTATTCAGTGTGTTTGTCTCAGTTTTGGTTTAATGTGTTACTGCAATCACTGCACTGTGTGTCAAAAGATAGACTTTGAAATCATATTACTCGTGTATAAAGCTCTTAATGTTCTCAGAACTTATTACATTTGGTTTACATTTGTTTTACCTTTAAAAAACACATTTATTAAATCAGATGAAAGTAGATCTTATAGTGCAGAGTGATGTGAGACTCCTGAGGTGATGTCATGCACGTGGTCACAGACCGCTATATCATTCTTTATTATGAAATGATAATCCTGTAAGAAATCCCATTTTGCCAGATGTGTCTATACTCTGTCCATACATCTTTTTTCTGCTTACAATCAGAATATGTGTATACACACAGACATATATGCATGTAGTCATCATGTTATACTAAAGTGCCTCCTCCTCTCTCCAGGTGAACAGTGGGACTTGTCTTCAGCTTCAGGTGGAACAGCTCTGACCTGTATGGTGATCAGACCCGGAGAGGAGACACACCTGGTCCAACCAGGTCAGTGCAATATAGGTGCAAAAATTAGAGGCAGAAAGTGTGAGTTTTGTCAATTTCTGCTCATTAATACTCTATGATCAGTAAATGATTTTAGAGGATAGTCGAGTCTCATTCACAGGTCGTTGAATACCGACAGTTTGGGTTGGCAGAAGCCATGACAGTGTCACTGTTGGGACACTAGTCTCTCTCCCTCTTTTTCTGTTTGTCTTTAAAAAAGCTAATTAAAAAGGCAAACAAATTTGCAAGCAAGCAATGTACAGGTTAGTTCAATGGGGAATAAAAGAAGGAAGTCATAGTATTTTAATATTTACTAAGTGCGATATTGTAGCCAGCTGGCATTGTTTCAGTTTAACGAACACCTGCATTTATATATATGTTATGAATTATATAATTATATTTTATTTAACATGTATATCTCCACTGTTCAGCCACAACATTAAAACAACTGTCAAGTGAAGTGAGCATTGATCATCTTGTTACAATCAAATGTTCTGCTGGGAAACTTTGAGTTCTGTCATTTCTGTGGATTCTCTTTGACAAACACAGCCACCCAAACACCGTTCAAACCAACTGCACCCCCTCATGGCAAAGAACCCAAGGCCTCAAACTGGTCTTCTCATTGTCCAGATCCCACTTCAGCTGAGCATCTGCTGGATGCGCCAGAACCAACTCCAATCCATGTTGGGGCCCCCATGGATCGGTCTTGGCTCTGACTGCATCCAGTGGAAGCTCAGCTGGATTGAGATCTGGGGAATCTGGAGGTCATGTTGACACCTTGAGCTCTTTCCCACGTTCCTCGGGTCGTTCCTGAGCAGTTTTTGCAGCGTTGCAGGCGCGTTGTCCTGCAGGGGGCGCACTGCCACCAAGGAGTGCTGCTGCCATGAGGGCGTGTACTTGGTCTGCAGCTGTGTTTGGGTGACTGGTGTTTGTCAAAGAGACATCCACACGAATGCTGGGACCCATGGCTTCACAGCCGAACATGGCATTGGAACAAAATCATCCATGTTATTTATTTTACCTGTCACTGTTATAATGATATGACTCTCAGTGTATACACATGTTAAATACTCTATATATGTCTAAAATATCTATATGTCTATATTTCCTCTCAGTAAATCAAAATCTGATTGACCTGATTTGATTTGATAAAGCAAAACCTGTTTGAAATACTTGTACTTCCTTTGAACTCTGTTGGTTTTGAGCTGGGACTTTTACATTTAAATGGACAGCTTAATTTATGTAGATTCAACACTAACATTAGCCTCGGCGTATTCCCCTAGCAGGCCACTAATAAGGATCCTATTCAGTTTCTGACGTGCAGCTCTGTGGTGGTGAAGTTTTTGGTTTAGAAGCGGTTCTTGTGGTCACATTCATGGTAGAGGTGCAGCAAACTGAGCTGTAAACACCAGCAGAATGACCGGAGACATGTTAATTTTTGGTGGCTTGTGTAAGGTTTGTTAGCAGTAGCATTCTTATTCATGGTAGAAGTGCAGCGGATTGAGAGCTACGACACCAGCAGAACTGAGCTGAGACGTGTTGTTTTGGAGGCCTTGTGGTGTAGAGCTTTCTGGGGACAAAAGTTCAGTAAGAGCAGTCCCGTTGTTAGTGGTCTGCCGGGCTTACCTGGTGTTATTGTAATTTATAGTTTAACTTGGCCAGACTTCAGCTATCTTCAATGGCAAATGCCCGAGTGCAGTCCATCGGAGCTGTAAGCAGTGTTTTCCATGAATGGCAGTAGTCAGGCCTTTGATCAGTTGCTGGTATTGGTAATAGCGTATCTTACGAGCCCTCGTGCGATCCCGCCAACTTACAGGTCCCTCATGTCCAGAAACCTATGGTATGGTAGAAGCGTGCACAAAGTGTGCGTGTTTAGCTTGGGCCTCGGCCTGGCTAGGGACATGCTCAGGGCCACGGTAGAAGCTAGCCTGACGCCACTAAAGCGGCTTGGATCTCTGCCCTCAACTGTCCATGACGATTTCCCTCGCGAGTTCAGTGTGTATGGGCGCGATGCCTTTGCTTGAAGATAATGTTGAACCTCTGTGATAAAACTAAATGAAAACAATTGCAGGAATTCATTTTCTTTGCAACTGTGTGCAACAGCATCCTGCTTGATAACACCAAGCAGAGATCATTGCAAAGCTGTTACAGGGCCCTCGGCCTTAATGCCCAGCAGACCACTGATAACGATCTGAATGTGTTGTGGTGACATTTTTTCTTTGGAAGCAGTTGTTGTTGTCATGTTAATGGTAGAGATGTAGTGAAATGATAGCTACAGATACTTTGAGTGGTTGTTAATTTGTCTGAGAACTTCTGAGTGTATTGAAGGTTTGTTTTTAGTTCTTGTACATGTGCACTTGAGCGCGCAACTGTGTGCTCAGAGAGTGCTTGATAAGCTTTATGAAGCCTTTGGAGTTGTTGTCTTGTGAACTGATAGCTACAAACAGCTTGAGCGGTTGTTAGTTATTTTGCACCCTTCGGAGTGTATTGAAGGTTTGTTTTTAGTTCTTGTACATGTGCACTTGAGCGCGCAACTGTGTGCTCAGAGAGTGCTTGATAAGCTTTATGAAGCCTTTGGAGTTGTTGTCTTGTGAACTGATAGCTAGGAACAGCTTGAGCGGTTGTTAGTTATTTTGCACCCTTCGGAGTGTATTGAAGGTTTGTTTTTAGTTCTTGTACATGTGCACTTGAGCGCGCAACTGTGTGCTCAGAGAGTGCTTGATAAGCTTTATGAAGTCTTTGGAGTTGTTGTCTTGTGAACTGATAGCTACAAACAGCTTGAGTGGTTGTTAGTTATTTTGCACCCTTCTTAGTGTATTGAAGGTTTGTTTTTAGTTCTTGTACATATGCACTTGAGCGCGCAACTGTGTGCTCAGAGAGTGCTTGTTAAGCTTTATGAAACCTTTGGAGTTGTCTTGTGAACTGATAGCTGCAAACAGCTTGAGCGGTTGTTAGTTATTTTGCACCCTTCGGAGTGTATTGAAGGTTTGTTTTTAGTTCTTGTACATCTGCACTTGAGTGCGCAACTGTGTGCTCAGAGAGTGCTTGATGAGCTTTATGAACCCTCGGAAGTTGTTGTTCTGCTGGCGAAAACATTGTGGTATGAAGCTTTTCAGGCTAACATTGTTAGCTAAACAATGTTGAGTGCCGTAAGCTACAATAGCCAGTTTGCCACTTTAGAGTTCCAGGCACCAAAGTTCAGTAATAGCAATCCAGTTGTTTGTGGTCAGGCTTGTGTGAACTGACCAACCAGACCAGACTTAAGTCCCACCTCAAAACCCATAGGATTCAAGGAGAGTTTTTACAGCCATTGGATAATCACAAAAAATGTATATAAAAAATGTATCTTGAAATAAAATGTAATTGAAAATACATGTCTTCTCACTGTTAACAACTTGACTCTCTATGAGTCCTGTTAATAGCTCACAAAGTGCGTTATTTGACGACCTGAGAATGAGACTCAAAAAGCAGCTGTCTTTGTACAGAATTGCTTTATAAGTATGCCGGCATCATGCAATATATCAATTAATTAATAATTGTCCTCCATAATGCAGGACACTGGCTTGTCTCACATGGCCTCTCTAAGATCTCAACTTTCTGCTTTTAATGCTGATTAACTTAATCTATAATAATATATCATGTTTCATCAGCAAATGTTTAATATTGATATGAATCGACAAAGTAACTAGTAACTAAAGCTGTCAGACAAAGTACTGTGAAAGTATGAATAATATAGTTAAAACTAAATTTATGCAAAATATGAAAATTATTTAACATATATATATATATATATATATATATATATATATACACTGTTCAGTTGAAACATTAAAACAACTGACAAGTGAAGTGAGCATTGATCATCTTGTTACAATCAAATGTTCTGCTGGGAAACTTTGAGTTCTGTCATTTCTGTGGATTCTCTTTGACAAACACAGCCACCCAAACACCGTTCAAACCAACTGCACCCCCTCATGGCAAAGAACCCAAGGCCTCAAACTGGTCTCCTCATTGTCCAGATCCCACTTCAGCTGAGCATCTGCTGGATGCGCCAGAACCAACTGCCATCCATGTTGGGGCCCCCATGGATTGTTCTTGGCTCTGACTGCATCCAGTGGAAGCTCAGCTGGATTGAGATCTGGGGAATCTGGAGGTCATATTGACACCTTGAGCTCTTTCCCACGTTCCTCGGGTCGTTCCTGAGCAGTTTTTGCAGCGTTGCAGGCGCGTTGTCCTGCAGGGGGCGCACTGCCACCAAGGAGTGCTGCTGCCATGAGAGGGTGTACTTGGTCTGCAGCTGTGTTTGGGTGACTGGTGTTTGTCAAAGAGACATCCACACGAATGCTGGGACCCATAGTTTCACAGCCGAACATGACATTGGAACACAATGATCCATGTTATTTATTTCACCTGTCACTGGTTCTAATGTTGTGGCTCTCAGTGTTTACACGTGTTAACTGCTTTTTACAGACACACTCAAAACCTCCCAAAAAAGGCTAAAAACTTCCACAAATACAAACAAAACCTCCACAAATACACAAAACATTCTCAAATATACTCAAACCTCCACAAAAGACTTTAACAAATTCACTAAAAATTTCCATAAATTCACTAAAAACTTCCACAAATATACACAATACCTCCACAAATACAGTCAAACCTCCACAAATCCACAAAACGTCCATAAAGTCACTAAAACTTCCACAATTATACACAAAACCTCCACAAATACACTCAAACCTCCACAAATCCAGAAAAAACTTAAACAAATTCACTAAAAATTTCCATAAATTCACAAAAAACTTCTACAAATAGACACAAAACCTCCACAAATACACTCAAACCTCCACAAATACACAAAAAGTCCATAAATTCACTAAAACTTCCACAAATATACACAAAACCTCCACAAATACACTCAAACCTCCACAAATACAGAAAAAACTTAAACAAATTCACAAAAAATTTCCATAAATTCACTAAAAACTTCCACAAATATACACAAAACCTCCACAAATACACTCAAACCTCCACAAATCCACAAAAAACTTATACAAATTCATTGAAAATTTCCATTAATTCACTAAAAACTTCCACAAATCGACACAAAACCTCCACAAATACACTCAAACCTCCACAAATACACAAAAAGTCCATAAATTCACTAAAACTTCCACAAATATACACAAAACCTCCACAAATATACTCAAACCTCCACAAATTCACTAAAAACTTCCACAAATAGACACAAAACCTGCACAAGAGACGTGAAACTACCACTGCTCTTCTTTCTCATCTTGCAGGTGATGGACAGTTGAAAGGACGAATCACCAAGATGAGCCAATCAATGGAGACGAGCCGCCACAGGAGCCTGAACCTGTACTTCACGAGGGGGATCAAACATGGCTGATATATCTGCAGTTCACTGCTCGTTTCTCCAGAACTTGAGCAGCCAGGAGCTGAAAGTTGTGGGCAGAGGAACAGGCTGCTGAGGACGAGTTGGACGACGGTTTCCTGAAATGAATCCTGATTTCCTGTAAATCAAGTTTTTTGGACTGACATGTTGTTCTCAGACTGTGAGACTCCCGAACATCCTCATCAAAATAGACTCTTTGGTTTCTGTCCGTCTGTGATGAAGCATCAAATGAGTCTCTTGTGAAACAGACCTGGTTCAGTTTGTTCACTTAATTCACATCATCTTTCTACAAACTCTCCTGTTTTTTATTGGCATTTTGCTTTTATTAAAGCAGAGAAGATGGAAACAATTAGGCAGCTACTGACCTACTCATCCTGTACGAGAAGCTTGGTTTTTTAAACTGAGTACTTACTAATAACAAATAGAAGATGAGACCTGGTGAGCAGAAATGTACTAATTTGAAAAAAAATCAAATGAGAAAACATTTAAAATATGTAATGAAGAATATTTTCGATATTTTTTTCTTTGTAACCAAATGGAATCAAAATAAAGACATTTTCTTTGTAACTGTGTGACTGAAATGACTTATGTGACTGGTGCTTCTTGTCAACACCGTTTAGCTCTTGTGTGGGACATTTAATGTCTTAAATGTAGGCCACATGTTCACACCTTCACATCTAAATGTTGTTTAAAGTCTTATTTCACCTCTCAACTTTGTTTTTATTCCAACTGTGTTATGTTATTGTATACAGAATCGCATCCTCGCCCATGGAGAAAGTGTTGCAGAATAACTGCAGACAAAGTGAACCAGAACATACAGTTCACATTTCCATTCACTTTCAGAGAGCTGAATGTGCTGAAAGGGAAACAGTACAGCTTGTTGGAACTTGTTCATCACTTCTTTTATTGAAACTTAAGCAGGAATGTGCAGGTTGTGTTCATCTTTGACATTCTGGACGAGTGTCGACTTCCTCTGGACTTTAGTCATCATCAGATCCTGTCTGATGTTACAGAGTCGATGTGCTGCTGACAAGCCTCATCATCTGCTTCCCTCTGCCTGTGACAGTTTCACTTGTGTGGGTCTGACTTAAGTGTGGGCCACATGTTAAAGTCTTCAAGTCTTATTTTACCTCTAAACGTTGTTTTTGTTCCCAACATGTGATGTCATTACTGTACAGAACTGCAGCCCCACCCACCGAGAAAGAGTTGCAAAATAACGGCAATGACTGGAGACAGTCACAGGAAGTTACGTCATATCATTCTCAATTATTAAGTGATTGTTATTATTATTATTTAGCTGTTTTATTAAACTTTACAAGGGGGACAAACGTACAACATCTAAACTGCTCTCACAGTTAACATATAAACCTTGACAGTGGTTTACTTTTAATTTATTATGTTAATATTTATTTTTGTAAGGAGCAATATTTTAAATAATCTAGTGTGTGGTTCTTTGACCTTAAATGTTCAGCTGCTAGGACAGGATTTAAGTGACAGAGCTGACATGATGTCATCTCTGTTTGTCGGTCAACATTTGAGGTGATGAGGGCGGCACATGACCAGGATGTCTTATTGACCTTATTTATAAAATAATAATATATATAATAATGTATTTATTTTTAGAGCACCTTTAAAAACAGTTTACATATTTAGTTTCATTATGATTTTGATGATTTACCACACAGGCAGTTGAGAGTCACAGTAAAGTTCAGTCCAGCCTGCTGAGATACGAATCACAAAACAAAAGGTGAAACACCTGAAAACAAAGGAGAAGAAATGGAGGAGGGACGGAGGACAGTGTGTTCTTTAGTGTTTAATGGTATGAGATTGTAAAAATGTCCACATTCCTCAGAAGCCTCACATTAAAGATATGTACAGATACGTTTGTCTTTTAACTGCTTCAGAAACACTGCAAAGAAAAAAGAAATTAAAAACTACCTGACAGGTTATATGACAGCAAAAATGTAAGAAACACTCTCACAACATAATAAATATGTACAATGAACTCTGTAGGTATAATTTGCATTATTATCTGTACCATCAGCACAGCAACCACAGATTCAGACCCATCGATGAAGCTGCACAGGGTCTTAAATAAGAGCTCCAGAAGTCCCTGAAGCCCTTACAGGAGAACCTAAACGTCTTTGAACAAGTTAAAGGAAACTGAGATCAAACAGCAGAAGGCATCAAGGTCCAGGCCCGACACACAGAGGCGCAGATCAAAGAGCAGTTTAAGAGCTTCATCAGTTTCTACAAGAGGAAGAGGAGGCCAGGATCTCTGCTCTGGGCAGAGAAATAGCGGCACTTTCACAGTCAGAGCCACAGAGGAGGATCAGACAGCTGAAGACGTCTCAATCCTGCAGAACTACAAGGCTGAAGTGAAGAGAGTCGAGCAGCGCCTCCTGCTGGAGGATCCACAGCTGGTCTCAGGAGCTCCGATAGACCAGGCCAAACATCTGGGCAACCTGAGCTTCAACATCTGGAATAAGATGAGGGACACGGTCTCCTACACTGCTGTCATTCTGGATCTGAACTCTGCTCATCCAGAACTCCTCCACTGTTTGTCTGTGATGATAACTGTGCTGATGATGAGGACTGTGGTGATCAAGCAATGTGTTCTCCCACTGAAGTTTATCAGGAAATAATGTCTCTGCAACAGTGAAACTAAGTAAGTTAAAAGTTCAACCAAAAAGGAAAGTTCACTCTTTATCTACTCACCCCCAAGCTGACTGAAAGTCAGGTGAAGTTTTGTGGTCCACAAAACATTTCTGGAGCTTCAAATGCAAGACAATGTGGCAGCATTCTCCTAAAAAACTGAAATAAAAACTTCAAAAAAACCCCACAGAAAATAAGATAAAATGGCTCCTTGCAGCTTGTCCAGCCTCCAACACAAACATAATGTGATAAAATATTAGAAACATTTTCTTATTTATGGCTGATTGGAATATTACATCACTGGCTTTCTCATGCAGTTCCCATGGATCGTGATCAGAATCAGAATCAGAACTCTTTTATTCATCCTGCAAATGGGGATATCTGTGTGTCACAGCAGCATAAGGACAGTTCAATTTAACAATAAAGAATAATCATAGTACAAAATGAACAACATAATAAAAAGGTAAGAAAGATTCCTATAAACATAATATGTACAAGTGTCCCGCCCCTTTCTGTGACATCACCCCATGAAGTCATCGTTCACATTTAATTTAATTACTTGTCCACATGAGGCATAATGCAACGAAATAGTTTAAGGAAGAAGCTGAAAGTATCATCGTCCAGTAGCTGAAGAGAATTTCTTCTCCAGTTCTTCCAGCTGCTCTACACACCAGCGATGATGTCACGCCATCTAGCTCGCGCAATACACACCCATTACAAAATCAGGAGAAGGCCTAAAAATCCTTAAAACTAAAACTGTGATGATTTGGAAACCGTAAAAGATTTTTAGAAACTGAATACATGCCCAACAGTTCAAGGTCTTCTGACTCTTTAAAAGGTGGAGTGGTATCTGTAGCTCAAAGCATGAAGCACAACAAGAGGTTGAAAGGCGATGAGTTTTGAAGAGGATTTTAAGATTTTCCCATTTACTTTCCATTCAAACCAATTAGACTGCAACCACATCGCCACCTATTGGCTGATTTGCACCAAATTTTACACAAAGCCTCATCAGTCCATGGAACACAATTATGAACATTTACGTGATAATCAGACAGTATTTTGTCAAGATGTACACGATTGTCTGCGTTCAACACAATATGCAGGAATTTGTTGTTTTATAGTTCGGCCATTTTATGTACTATCAAAATTCTTTTGATAACTTTTTGTCAGGAGGGTCCACAGATGCTTCACACAAAGTTTAGTGCAAATTGGTCAAATTGCCTAGGAGGAGTTCGAAAAAGTAGGTTTTGCATTTGTCGCAATTTTGCAAATGGAAACTTAGTTCAAAAGTGGGCGTGGCCTACACCAAATAATTCAGCTGAATTGACGGAACATGTAGATATAAGGTTTAACAATGTGTGACACAATATGTGTGACTTATGGGCCAAAAACTCTTTCACGTGGAAAATAGCGCCACCTGCTGGTCATTTTTGGTATGTGAGTTGCAGGGGCTAGTCTATACCACCCCTATGAATTTCATTTCCATAAGTGTTATGGTGTGGGCACAGGGCCACACGTCCTTTGTCTGATATCCTCAAGAGGGCAGTGGCAATGACTATACCAAGTTTGGTGTCAATCCGCCCAACCGATGTGGAGATATAAACTATTTGAATTTAAAGAGCGCCATCTTGTGGTCATCGCCTGAAATTTTGGACACATCCTCAGGAACTCATGTCAAAGTATTATCTTAAGTTTCATGTCATTTGGACATACCATTGTAGAGATATCCAACACTTCCTGTTTGGAAGGAAATCTGCAGGAAGTTGTTATTTAATAACGAGTATTGTTTGGCCTATCAAAATTCTTTTAATAACTTTTTGTCAGGAGGGTCCACAGATGCTGTATGCCAAGTTTCGTGCAAATCGGTTAAATTGCCTGGGACGAGTTCAAAAAAGTAGCTTTTGCATTTGTCGCAATTTTGCGAACTGAAAGTTAACTCGAAAGTGGGCGTGGCCTACACCAAATAATTCAGCTGAATTGAGCAAACATGTAGATATAAGGTTTTACAATGTGTGACACAATATGTGTGACTTATGGGTCAAAAATGCTTTCACGTGGAAAATAGCGCCACCTGCTGGTGATTTTTGATGTGTAAGTTGCAGGGGCTAGTCTATACCACCCCTATGAATTTCATTCCCATAAGCGTTATGGTGTGGTCACAAGGCCAAAAACAAAATTAAACTGGCACCAGAGCGCCACCTAGTGGCCGATTGATAAGTCCTTTGTTAGATATCCTCAAGAGGGCAGTGGCAATGCCTATACCAAGTTTCGTGTCAATCCGCCCAACCAATGTAGAGATATCAACTATTTGAATTTAAAGAGCGCCACCTTGTGGTCATCGCCTAAACTTTTGGACACATGCTCATTTAGTCATGTCAAAGTATTATCTTAAGTTTCATGTCATTTGGACACACCGTTGTGGAGATATCCAACACTTCCTGTTTGTCAGGAAATCTGCAGGAAGTTGTTATTTAATATCATGAGTATTGTTTGGCCTATCAAAATTCTTTTAATAACTTTTTGTCAGGAGCGTCCACAGATACTGTGTGCCAAGTTTCGTGCAAATCGGTAAAATCGCCTGGGAGGAGTTCGAAAAAGTAGGTTTTCGACATTTTGCAACGTAGCAAAAAAAAACGGTAGGCGGAAATGGGCGTGGCCTATACCATATAAGTATATGGGAGTTATTAGCCAAAACGCGCTGTGCTTAATAACAGCGCCACCTAGTGGTGAAAATTCAGGACGACAATAGATTATAAAATTTTTCGCCCAGTGGGACTTAAATTCCAAGTTTGGTGAGTTTTCGGGTATGTTCAGGCAGTGAAAAATGCAATCATTTCGTCCGAAGAAAAAATAAAATAAATAAATAAATAAAAAAATTAAGAATCGCTTCAAAAACAATAGGGTCCTTGCAGGTTCCCTGCTCAGGCCCTAATAATGAAACTAAAGAAATAAAATAAAACCTCAAAAATAAAACTGTCCGACTACACCGCAGCCCTTTGGCTCCGCCCCCCGCAGCCAAGGCGCACTTCCTCTTCCGTTCCCAACTCTCACGAGACAGCGCGAGAATCAAGATGGCGGCCCCCTGCACCAGACCATCGACAACACACTTCTCTCCTCGGACTTAAACTATTGTTGTTTATTTCTAGTTTTCTTCATTTTTTGTTTCCCATTTTCACTCCCAGACTGAAGTACAATATCAAAACGTCCTGAACCACCTGGAACAATAGATCGATTTTATTTTTTGCAGAATCTGGATCATGAACACGGACGATCCAGTCGGCGCGAAAACAGACCAAGCCAGCTCCACTTAAAGCAACAAAGGACTCCTACAGATTTCACCCTCCAGCTCAGGCACACCACCTTCAACATCTCCTGCACCCCTGTGTTGTACAGAGGTGAGCGACCCAAGACTGCCTCCACACGTCCAGACTTCCAGGTTCTTACAGACTCGCGGTCTTTACGGGCACGTTCGCGGGCAGTCAGTGAGTGCAGAGGGTCCAGACATCGCTACCTTCTGAACTGGAGTAAGATTGTTAAATCATTACACTGAATTCTCCTCGCACTTACCATAACTTACCACATAATAGCCGGGTCCCCTTTAAACGCCGAGTGCAGATGTATATTTTGATAAATAAGCCGAGTCTAATGTATTTTAAAAAACACTGAGGAAGAAGACGTGAAAATTGACACACTGCACGTTTTTCTTCTTCGCCTTTTTTCACAGAGTGTGCTTGCTTTCTGTCAGTCATCACACGTAGGATCGCCATGGCACCGGTGCAGAAAAAATACAAAAAATACGACTTGAAATTCAAACTTTCAGTCGTAAAATATGCCGAGGAAAACTCAGGAGAAGCAGCCGCAAGGCGTTTCTCTGTAGACCCCAAGAGAGTGAGAGATTGGCGAAAAAGTAAAACGGAGCTTCAGCGTCTGTCCGAGGAGGACAGCAACAGGGCCAGGCTGCCTGGTGGAGGCAGGAAGAAGGCGAGCGAGGAGCTCGAGAAAAACATGCGGGACTGGGTTATCGGCAAACGGGCACGCCAGGAGAGAGTGTCCCGCAAAATGATCAGGACGATGGCGAAAAAAATGTACGCCACAGTGAGTGACAGCAGGGATGAGGAGTTTGCCGCCAGTGCTGGTTGGCTGAATCGTTTTCTCCCCCGCAACAACTTCACTGGCAGAAGACACACAGCTTCTGCCCAAGACGATGCCAGAGAATTCATCGAGAAGTTGGTAAAATTTGTGACATTTTCATCCCGGATGATTGAAACAAAGAAGATACCGGACAGAGACATCATAGCAATGGTCGAAACGGCGGTGTCGTTGGACACGGTCGGGTCCACTACTGTGGAGACACGTGGGGCCCGCAGTGTCCCTTTGGAAACTACAGGCCAGGAGAAGAGCCACATGACTGTGGTTCTGGCAGCAAAAGCGGACGGGACCAAACTGAAACCTTTTGTGGTTTTCAAAGGAGGTGTGAAGGAAGTCAAGGCGATGCAAAGCATTGGTGGAGTGGTGATAGCCTCCTCTAAAAACGGCTGTATGAATGACGACCTCACTGCAGATTGGCTGCAGAAAGTTGTGGGGAAAACCACATTTGGCCCTCGTCTCCTCGTCTGGGATTCCGACCGATGCCACATCGGCCAGGCCACTAAAGAGGAGCTCAAGCGAGGCTACAAGATAACGACGGCTGTGATACCGGAAGGATGTACAAAATACATCGAGGCACCTGAGGTTGTTTGGAATCAGCCGTTCAAAGCCAGTCTGCACGAGTCATGTGAGCGCTGGATGGCCGGTAACGTGGACAAAACCTTCACTGCTGGAGGAAACGTGAGAGCCCCAGCTCGTCGCCTACTTGTCGCCTGGGTGCTTAAAGCTTGGGAGGAGTTGGATACGGAGCTGGTGAAAAAATCTTTCAAGGTGATTGTGCGTGTGTGGAAAAAGAGAGAGAGTGTCTGTGTGCTTGTGAGCGAGAGAGAGAGATAGAGTATAACAGTAAATGTTCTAATCATTTTGACATGTTTTTGGGATATTGTGCTTTAAGGTGTGTGGCCTGACAGTGGCAGCTGATGGCAGTGAGGACCATTTGATCCACTGTTTCAAAGAAGGGGAGTCATGTGCAGCCGGGAGAGAGAAGTTGGCTCAGGCCAGACGAGGAGAGCAGGAGGATGATGGAGAAGCTGAGCAGCCGGAGGAACAAGAGGGTGAAGAGTTTGAAAATTAACTGGTAGTTGAGGATGATGATGATGATGAGGTGGATGAGTGAGAGGATAGACATGGACTTGGTCTTACAGTTTTCTTCTTGTTGTCTTACTCATGTTGCCTTCCTTCACATTTTTTTAAATTCGTGTACATGTTATTTTCTTCTGTGTGTTTCAGAGAACAAGTTGCTGATATACAGGCCATTGTTGTTCAGTATTTGGCCTTATATTGTCTACCTTCCCTTCCTGAAAAACTGATACATTCAGCAATCTTTAACTGGTTTGAGGTTTAATTGAGTTTTCATGAGGATTTTGTGTTGACAAAAGAAGAAAAAAAATAACTACAGTACTGTAATCTGACTTATAAAAAATGGAAAAAAATATATAGTCATACTGGTTTAATTTAAGATTCTGAGTAAATTGCCATATTTTCCCAGTTTTGCTGGGCAAGATTTTTGTGAGGAAGGAATTAAATGCCTGTCCCAAATTGCTGCCTGGTCCGAAATAAACGCCTGGTCTGTTAGGTGATTGAAACAAATAAACGCCCAAGGCTATTATTTGGTACTTTGATTTCTAAAGACCTAAAAATGTTCCTGAACCGCACATTGCAACAAACTGAAAGTGTTCTTGTAAGTTCTATAAAACAGGCTGAATGACACAGAAAATGAAAATAGCACACAGAATTTAAGAGAAAATCTGTCCCTCAGTCTTGGTAATGAGGTCTTTGTGCCCTGAAGCCACTACTCCACCACCTGGTCATTGCTTGTACCTGGTTACCTTAGATTGGTAAAATGTACACAGATATAAAGTGTCTGTAATTCCAAACTCAAAGTCCTTCCTAAATGTCCTCAGCTAAAGAACTTCAGTGCATTTATTTAGTGTAAACTTGTTATGCTATCACATTGATACATTTGTCTGTGTTTTAATTTCCCTCCAGATGTCCAACAGCTGTCGGTGATCAAAGTAGAGGATTCCTCAGAGTGGAGTCCCAGTCTGGACCAGAAGAAACTAGAGCCCCGACACATAAAAGGGGAACAGGAGGAACTCTGGACCAGTCAGGAGGGAGAGCAGCTTCATGGGCTGATGGAGGCTGATATCACCAGGCTCCCATTCACTGTGAAGAGTGAAGATGATGAAGAGAAACCTCAGACTTCACAGCTTCATCAAAGTCAAACTGAGGACAAAAGAGAGGCAGAGCCTCCAGTCAGCAGCTCAGCAACACAGATAAAAACAGAAACTGATGGAGAGGACTGTGGAGGATCTGAACCTAGTCCTAGTCATCCACAACTAAATACTGATGAAAAGGCTTCAGACTGCTCTGAGACTGATGTCAGTTTTGGTAATTGGCAAGAACCTTTGTTGGATTCTGGACCTGAAACTGAGGACAGTGACTGTGGCTGTGAGGAGACCAGGGCACATGAGTCAGGAGTAAATAATCTGAAATATAATGAAGGCCCTGTGAGTGATGTTGGATGTATTGCTGGGAAAAAAACCTGTAGCTGCCTTGATTGGGGTCAAGTATTTCACTACAAGGGGTCTCTTCAGGGACAAGCGAGGTGTCATTTAGGCAACAGGTCCCTCACTTGCGTGGTCCATAAGAAATGTTGTAGAGCGAAGGAAAAGGAAGATTCACAGATAAGAGTTGAGATGGGAGGAAAACCATTTGATTGCAGTGATTGTGGGACAAGATTTAGCCTTAAGAGAAACCTTGACAGACACGTGAAAGCCCACACAGGAGAGAAAAAATTCGCCTGTGGTGATTGTGGGATGGTATTTAGCCTCAAGAGTAATCTTGAGAGACACATGCAAGCCCACACACGACAGAAACCATATGGTTGTGATGTTTGTGGTAACAGATTTACTCGTCAGGGAAGTCTCAAGGCACACATACGAGTCCACTCAGGAGACAAACCATTTGGTTGTGGTGTTTGCAGTAAGAGATTTAAACAGGCACGAAGTTTGAAGTCACATGCAAAAGTTCACTCAGGATAGAAACGGTACAGTGTCAGGGATTGTTATGAATAAAATCCTGTCACCTCCCTGTTCACCATGTTGCCATCTGACAAAAGATACAAATGCCTTACCACCAGACTATGAAGCAGCTTCTTTCCTCAGGCTGTGATACTCCTGAACTCTTCCTAAACACTCAACACAAAAATATATTTTTTTATATGGCATAAAGAGACTATAATTCAGATTTTGTTCTAAAACCCTGGTGTTGTAAAATCACCACTACGATGAACCTTTGAACTTTAGTAGCATTAGTATTTCAATCATGATCTTCATGAATTAATGTAAGTTATTTTGAGGCGGAAACAACCTCTCAGTCAAGATGTAGGAGGTGTGACATGGTAGGACCTCCACAATGATGTTTTTTTAGTTTTGAATTTTGCTGAAAAGAGATATTTTGATTTTGTTTGACTTGTGAGGTCTGGTTGGTTAACAGAGAACATATTGTGCTGCTAGTGGTGATGTTTACAGATTGTAAAGTACATACTACAAACTCTGCTGTTTAACAATTGACTGACATCATTAAAGTATTCAGCAGCACAAAAAATTCTGGTGAGTGGTATGTGAGAATTCTAAGTCTATATCTAACAGATCAATAATGAAGCTCATGTCTTGTATTTCCATTCTTTGTTTGATTATATATACACACACACTAACACGTCAGGAACAATATGCAAGCACTGTAAGAAACGCTGTACACTGCGTGTACACTGAGAACCATAGCTCTCTATTAAAAATCAACTGTGCCGGTGAATGACACACTGAAAGGCTGGGCAATGCTGGCAAATGTCTGGGAAAATT
This sequence comes from Acanthopagrus latus, assembly GCF_904848185.1. Taxonomy (NCBI): domain Eukaryota; kingdom Metazoa; phylum Chordata; class Actinopteri; order Spariformes; family Sparidae; genus Acanthopagrus; species Acanthopagrus latus. Next base: position 18,094,594 of record NC_051058.1, on the reverse strand, counting down.
CAAATGTTGTACTGCAGACTTGCCCATTCTCCGAGTCCAACACAGGGGCAAACATAGTCAAAGTTTTTACATGCAGCTGTCTCTGAGTGGGAGCTTAAAAGGCCAAGCCATGGCATGGCATCGTCACACACCTATAAAGTAGCAAACTTTTCTTGTAAAATGGAGGTTGAACCATGAATAAACATCACTGATAGTCTACAGAGCATTTTAATAGGCTACCCTGTCATAACTGAAACAACTAGTGACTGCGTACAAACTGATGTATGGATCTGAAGACACTACAGTACAAACCTCTTACACATCAGCTAAGGTGCCTGTTTGGGGCTTCTTTGCATAGGCTTGGTTGCTAGTTTCTCTCGCGAGATCTGGCAACAGTGTGCAACTGTGAACGCAACTCTCGCAAGACAGTGCGAGACTCAAGATGGCGGCCCCCGTCGGCTCGACTACTGCCTAAACAAACTTCTCTACTCGTACATAAAACCTTGTTGTTTCTTTCTATTTTTCTTCATCTGACGTTTCCACTTTTGGCTCCGAAACCGGACTACACCACCAAACCACCCGAACCACCTGGAACATTATATCGACGAGTGTGTTTACAGAGTCTGTATCATGAGCACGGTGGATACAGTCGGTGTGAAAACGGATCAAGCCAGCTCCACTTCAAGCAACAAAATACTGCGACAGAGTTCATCCTCCAGCTCAGGTACGCCCACCACCATCCACATCTCCTGCAACCACCGTGTTGTACAGAAGGGAGCGACACATGCTGCCTCCAAATGTTCGGACTGTCTGTTACTCACAGTTAGTTTTAGGTTGTATATTGGACAAACATTCACTGCGGAGACTCCCAGCGGTGTGTCTTCCTCAGTTTCACCCAGTGTTGGCAGCAGCAGGACGGTTAGCTCGCCACCCCAGAACCTCGCTGGATGCTGATTTAGGGACCATCAGTAAATGGCCCTATTGTTTGTTTGATTTACCTAAAAACAATTGCTGATTTGATGATATTAGTGAAAATTATGATAAAATATCAAACCGAGTTCATATAGCGCATGTATTTTGATTGTTAATTTGTTAGGTTTTTATTTTGCAAATATATTTTTATAAGATAATGGCTTTTTTCCCTTATAGCTTCCATGTCACGTAACCCAGTGACTCCAAACCAATGCTGAATAGTATCACTAAATGGGACAAAAAACAGCACACTTCTATGTATTGGATTGTACAACTTCTTTTGTTTTATATGAATATTTATTGTGAAAATTCAACATTTCTTTTAGCTTCCATGTCATGTTAGTTTCCCTTTTTTTTCAGCAATGGTGGTTGTTTAACAATGAAGACAATTTTCATTTTTTAGTACAATTAATTTCCTTGAAAATGGCTGCCAACATTTTTTGTGTGTGTTTTAATGTTCCCTCCAGATGTCCAACAGCTGTTGGTGATCAAAGAAGAGGATTCCTCTGAGTGGAGCCCAAGTCTGGACCAGGAGAACCCAGAAACCCAATGCATAAAAGAGGAACAGCAGGAACTCTGGTCCGGCCAGGGGGGAGAGCAGCATCATGGGCTTATGGAGGCTGATATCACCAGGTTCCCATTCACTGTTGTCACTGTGAAGAGTGAAGATGATGAAGAGAAACCTCAGACTTCACAGCTTCATCAAAGCCTAACTGAGGACAACGGAGAGGCAGAGCCTCCAGCCAGCAGCTCAGCAACACAGATAAAAACAGAAACTGATGGAGAGGACTGTGGAGGATCTGAACCTAGTCCTAGTCATCCACACCTAAATACTGATGAAAAGGCTTCAGACTGCTCTGACACTGATGTCAGTTCTGGTGACTGGCAAGAACCTGTGTTAGATTCTGGACCTGAAACTGAGGACAGTAACAATGGTTGTGAGGAGACCAGTCCACATGAGTCAGGAGTAAATTATTTGAAGTATAAGGAAAGCCCTGTGAGTGATGATGGATGTAATGTTGTGGCAAAAACCCTAAGCTGCTCTGATAGTGGTCGAGGGTTTCACAGCAAGGGGTCTCTTCAGAAGCACATGATATGTCATATAGGAAAAAGGTCCTCAAGCCATCTGGTGAATAAGAAATGTTGTAGAGTGAAGGAAAAGGAAGATTCACCGTTAAGAGTAAAGATAGGAGAAAAAACATTTGATTGTAGTGATTGTGGGACAAGATTTAGCCTAAAGAGAAATCTTGAAAGACACATGCAAGTCCACTCAGGAGAGAAGCCATTTGCTTGTGACATTTGTGGTAAAACATGTATACGACAGGGAGCTCTCACAACACACATGAGAGTCCACACAGGAGAGAAACCATTTGGTTGTGATGTTTGTGGCAAAAGATTTACACAACAAGGAAATCTAAAGACACACATGAGAGTCCACACAGGAGAGAAACCCGTTGGTTGTGATGTTTGTGGTAAAAGATTTACACAACAGGGATACCTTAACACACACATGAAAGTCCACACAGGAGAGAAACCATTTGTCTGTGACTATTGTGGGACAAGATTTAGCCTTAAGAATAATTTTGAGAGACACATGCGAGTTCACACAGGAGAGAAACCATTTGGTTGCAATGTTTGTGCCAAAAGATTTACTCATCACGGAAGTCTCAAGGCACACATGCGAGGCCACACGGGCGAAAAACCATATGCTTGTGAAACTTGTGGTAAAAGATTTACGCATCAGGCAAGTCTAAAAGTACACTTGACGGTCCACATTGGGGGGAAATCATTTGGTTGTGGTGTTTGTAGTAAGAGATTCAAACAACAGGGAAGTCTGAAGTCACATATGAAAGTTCACTCTGAATAAAATGACTACTAAGATGAACTTTTGGTCCAATTTGATCCTCATTAATGAGTTTGTCATTTTGAGGCAAAAACTGAATCTTCACAAAGACATCTATCAATTTTGCACAAATCAACTAATCACTGGCGTTCAGTTGATTTATGCTTGATGTCTTTCTGAACATGCAGTTTGAGCCTTCTCCTCCTGTCTCTTTTTACATGTACTAATCTCTTAAGTCAGATGCTGTCCTTTCGAATTTCAAAAACCTGCCAGTCAAATGTCAGTTTGCTGCAGGTATCCCCATGTTACCCCAGAAAGATGGGAAGTTAAGAATGCTGACTTGGATATATTGACTTCTGACATTAAACAGGATCACAGCATTAGAGTGACGCAGTTGCTCTCCACCAACTGCAAAACCTGGGGCATGATGGGAAACAGCTGGCTGTCTCCTGATCATAGAGCTGACTGTTTTGATTTGACTCAATATAAGTCTTTGATGTGGCTGAATTTTGAGGTTCTGATTTGTTTTTCTGATCCTGAAGTCTTTTCAGTTAACAGAATACATATTGTGTTTATTTTAATAAATCAGAATCAGATCTAACACAATGTGAGCTTTTCTGTGACATCCTGTACAGACTTAAGGCTGCTAAAGTACTATATATTTGTCCCTGCCCACTGCTGCTGAAGCCTGCTCTTACCTGCTTTCCAGGTGAGGTGCACTTAGTCTCAAAACGAGACCACTGCACTGGCTACCAAGTCCATGTTTTATAAGAAATTTTGGGCCTGGTTGTTTTGGGTGAAAAACCTTTTTGTTGTGAAACTTGAGGTAAAAAATGTACTCATCATGAAAATCTGAAGTCACACGGGATGGTCCACACAAGGGGGAAACCATTTGTTTGGAGTGAGATTTAAACAACACGGAAGTCTGAGGTTACATAATAAGTTCACTCAGGATAGAAACTGTACTTTGCATGTTACTTCCCTGGTTTAAAAAAAAAAACTTTTTCAGGATACTTTTTCTTGTCAGCTTTTACACAGTAGCAATAGAAAACATCTTGATTAGAGACATGAATTGGTGGGCTCAGCAGGTCAAACTACAATAAATCATTTACTTTTAATTCCAGTGAATCAAGATATTCACATCACATTATTTGTATGGGTGACTTTACCGATGTATTTCCACAATATATTTAGTTTTATCCAAGTATGACTTTTAAGTCTGCCTTTAGTTAAAAGTGCCTATAAATGCCAAAACATGAAAATGCAAAAAAAATGTCATGAATTTGTTTTAGAGATTTAAAATTTTCTCACAATATGACAAATGATAAGAAATCTCACATTTGCTGTCAATGGATGTAATATTCCACCGGGACAGATAATTCTAATATACGTTACAAAAATTATACATGGAGTGCTGATGTGTCTTGAAACCTGAACACATCAGGTTTTATTTGTTTTTATTGTTCATTCAGAGATTAAAAATGAGTCTCATACATCTACTCAGAGCTAGTATGGAAATCAAATCTTAGGGCTTTTATGTGAATATGAACACATAAAGTTGAAAAATGCAGATGTGAACAGCACAGAAATACATAATGATATTGTTTAATACATATACAAAAACATGTAACGATACTTTCAGAATAGAATAGATGTGTTTAAGGATTGTTAAAGCGACAGTGGAATAATTTTTACACATCAAAATATTTTTTTCTTCTCGTACATTACTCCAGTGCATCGCCTTGGCTTTTTAGGTTTTTGCCTTTCCTTTATTGTGTTATGTAACATTTATATGCATGTAAAAGGTCTGGTTGTGCAGCTCTTGAGAGATTGAACAGAGGTGCGATGTCTCACTCTGTAGCTAAAATGGAGCATTCAAGACACAGTCAGAAAAGGATACTGCAGTGAAACACCATATGAGAAAAACTTGTTTATCTGTTCTACTAGGACCCCCAAATAAAAGTATGAACCTGAACTAAGCATATTATGACCTCATTACATTACATTTAAAGTTGTTGTTTTTTTAAGTTAGCATGCTTTATGGTGGATTATGAAGACTACCCATATTAAACAGTAAATATGTATTTAAGTACATCAACACACACTTTTGTTTATACCTGCTTACATGTATTGGTGGATTCCTTGTACAAAATGATTATGATTACTACATAGCAAAGACATTAGTCTACAACTTTTATTATTTGGGATTATGAGGGATGCGTATTTAGGCTGGATGAGTGAGTGTTACATGTTTGGTTAGTAACGTATGTTCAGACACCAAAGTTCGGGGCAGAGACTTTATAATCACAACAGTTTCATCTTGAGCTGCAGGGTGACACATTGTTACTCATCTGAAGACATTTTGTTTTGATATTCCCCTGTGGGTTCAGAGTAAAACCAACACCTTCTTGACGTGTCATTTTCTAGAACTATTCTTCATTCCAACAGACAGCCATATAAACTAAAAACACACTGGCAGCTATGATATAGAAAATGAAGAAAACCGTGTTGATTCTTTTACACACTCTCCTCCAGTAGCCAGCAGGCTTCGCTTCTTCCTTCTTGAGGTTGAGGGGCAGAAATGGTGGTTTCACCAACTCCCCCAACTTTTCAGAGTCATTGGACTCCTCCATCAGCTGGCTGCTGCTTCCCTGGAAAAGTGATTTAACAACTGTGGTTTAAAAAAATGTAAAAAAAAAAAAAAAAAAGAAAAAAAGAAGAAAAAAAAGAAAGAAAAAGAAAAGATAATACTGCTATTATTAACTGCTATCAAGTTTGACATTCACATTTTTGTGTCAACTGTTATGTTTGTCATTTAGATTGCACAAGTCCTACTCATTCATTTAGCATAAAATTCAGCTTTTCTTCAATGCCTTTTTAAAAAAGGATGGTATATCATGAGCATGTGACACAAAGCTTTGTATCTTCAAATACATTGACTCTGGCACTGCCTCTGAATGTAATTGCAAAGTGTTGGCCAACTAACACAGCCACAATATTTCAGCAGGATAAGGTATAAAAGATTAAAAATATTAAAAAGTAAAACTTTATCCTGACCTCTTGGGGCAATGGCAGCATTTCGGGTGATGTTTTACCAGCAGACACATCACAGACACAGGCAGAGTGAATCCATGTATTAATGCCTGAAATGATGAATTAGATACAAAACATGGTTAGTGTATAGTTAAAATAACACATTTTTACCAGACATTTTTTATATATATATAACTATAATAGCTATTCATATAGCTATTATAGCTATTTCAGAGAAACCATAAAGTAACTTAAAGGTGCACTATGTAAGAACTGGTGAAGACAATTAGGGGACAGTATATCAGTATGGGACAGTAACTGATAACTGCAGCTAAATGGAGCTGCCCTTAGCTAGTTAGTTGAGATAGCTGTGCAGCTAGCTAAGCTGATTCTGCCCAGAATGGGTTTTCAGAGCATAGGGGGGGACTGTTGACGTTTAGAGTGCTAGCTCTAAATGCTAGCACAGGAGCTTCTCAGACCTGGGGCACTGGAGGACAACACATCCATCCATCCATTGTCTGTAACCGCTTATCCCTTTTATAGGGTAGCAGGGGTCCTTGCAGGGGTCCTTGGTCCTTGTTATATATATATATATATATATATATACATATATATATGTACACACACACACACACACATTTTTTTCTTTCCCAGAGAGAACTCACCATGTCAATCCAAACGTATGAAACAAATTTCTGGTCCTTCTCGTTCTGTAAGTAAAGAAAAATTAATTCCACATTCAGTGTCAATACAACTTATTACAAGTTTGCAAACATCTAAATCTATTAGACAGTTTTGAACAGTCAGTAGGCTGCACAAATAGCACGTAAGAAAGTATTGGCCTTGCATTACATGTGCAAGTCTGATTGCAGGATCATTCATTTTTATTTGCATTAATCTTGTGGCACCCAGTTCAGTGAATTGCCCCGTCTGGAGCAGTGTCTGGATGACTGGATTTAGACCAGGTCAGGTAGACTTAATTGTCTTTCTCCCAATACATAGTCTCAAGAAGAACAATATAAAGACAGTAAATATCGTGTTTCTTCAGTACCCATGTTAATACAACAAGAAAGAAGCAAACACCAAAAACTATTCTCACACACACACACACACACACACGCACGCACACACACACACACACACACACACACACACACACACACACACACACACACACACACACACACACACACACACACGCACACACACACACACACAAACTGAAAAGGCAGAAGAGACACAAAAGAGCATGGATTCAAAATAAAACACAAAACATAACAAAAAGTCACTGAATCATAACAGAGAGGCAGTTGCTAGAGAGCCGGTCAGTGTGGGCGACTGGCTGCTCTCTTTTATTGTGTGTGCGCGCTTATGCTTCCCCTTCACAAATGCCCCCCAGGGCCGCTGCCCATATTGCCCATATGAGGAACTGCCCCTGTCCTGTCTTGTCCTGTCACAAACAAAGAGATGAAAATAATCTTCCCAACAGAAGAAATAAGTAGTTTCTAGATATACTTACCAAATCTAGAATGGCATAGATGAGTACATCCAGGCGTACTTCAGTGGGTGTTGTGTGGTTTGTAACAGGCCGGGTCATGGTGTTCTGCCCCTTACCTTTAGGGTACAAACGCATAAAAAGTTGCCGATAGGTGCAGTTACCGTTGGACGATTCTCCATCTGCAGGGAAAACATCAAGGCGCTTTAACTGCGAGAGAAGTTCATTTTAAACAAAAAGTAATCAGAAAAATATGAAGTTTGGGTGAAGTTATATCACTGATTTCTAATTGAAAAAACATCATTGTTCATGTGATGGATTCATTAATCATTCATCCATCATATGAATTCCATGCAAGGGAACATTTTATAAAACTCATATGTCTAACTGAGAACATTTTCATAAATAATGTAACAATGTTAACATAATGTAATGTAACAGGAGACAAGATGCATGAAACTAAAATCCCTTTCAGTGGGAAATTAACCCAGATGTATCTCTGCTGATTTCTTGTGCAAGGATCGTCCATTAGACCAGAGAGCATATTAAATTAGACACCGTTATTTAAGGGTCATTATCAGTAAAATAAGTCCCGACAGGATGACCCGGTCTGATCAGTCCTGGGGACTTATTTTCCCTATAATGACCGCCGTTCTATACATTATCCCGCTTATTACACGGCTACTTGCCAACATGAAAAAACAAAAAACAAAAAACGTCACACAGTGTGTCCTTTTACAATTTATCTGTTACCGTTCACAGCGTTTTCAGCAGAGAAGTAGTTCGCCAAACTGACGCCGTTTCGCTATTCCTTCTTCACTCAGCCATTTGCCAAGACTCGAAAGCACCATATATACCAAAAAAAAATAAAGTTAATGTGAAACTCATCCGTACTAGTGGCGATATGAAGTAGACTACAGATCAGCTGACGTCGCTTAGCAACCGAAGACGCTGGGGTGATAAGCAACCGGACCACTTGCGGAGCAAAGAGTTTAGAGCGCAGAGTGCTACGAAATACGTGCACCAGAGGCAAAAAAGTCACTTTCCTTGACAATGGCCAGATATGCTTAAGAGCGGTCAGTTATATGAAAATAATTGACTGCCGAACGTTGGGAAGCCTCATTCAATCGCATGGAGCATTCTACAGAATTAAGAAGAGCTGTGTAATAATAGATGATAAAAACTGCAGAAGATGAACGATTATTAGTTGATATATTTGATTAAACTTTATTTTGCTCATGTTTGTTTAGATACTGTGTTGCCCTCACTAAATCTTACTAAACATCTAGTAGTATCAAGTGATTCAGTTTTTGCTGTTGCTCGCAGCATGGAGCATTGCGTTTTTAAAAAATACATAACACCTCTGCATCCATAACTGTATCCATGTTATTCTTGATTACCCGGACCTCTCTTCATTCATTCAGTGTTTCTTTTTTTTTTTTGTAAAACGTGATTCCACTGAAAGCTGTTCACAGCGAGGTTTGTGGATTATCCAGAGCATCAGAGACACTGTGAGGATGAGAGAAACCTTACCTGTGAGGAGGAGCAGAAAGAGGAAGCCAGCAAGCATCATGACTGCAGGACCAGTATGAACCCAAAGTCTGTCAGAGTACAACTGCTGTGCATCCCAGTCAACTCAGTGCTGTCTGTAAATATCAGCTCAAACTGGAAGAGGTCTGGACAAACAGAATGACCAACCCCCTTTGTGTTACTCTGTCCTTGATCTTAGTAGTATAAGGCAGTGGTTCTCCATAATTGAACCACAGAAGTTTTAATGGAGTTTGTGGAAAGATAAAGAGTCAGGATGTGAACAGAAAGTATGACTCCTCCTGCTCTGGTTCCAGTTGCTGTCAGTAAACAGAGCGGCTGCTGTCAGTAAACTGAGCAGATGTGAGAAGAATCCTGCTGAAAGTGCTTATTAATAAGGCTGCTGGTCCAGATAATATATACTGTCCATGTAGTTTTCTTCAAATATATTCGATAGCGTTAATGATACCAATACCTTGATTTCAATACCAGTTCCTGAACAACGCTTTTTTTGATACCAATTTTATCAAATCTGTCTTAACAAAAGATTACACTACACATTATGGTATAAATATTTTGTTTAATTTTTCAGCTCATTGACTTTTTTACAGACTCAGACAGTTTCATATCACAGTAATGAACCTATTTATCACAGTGTGATTAGCCCTTCTCAGGGTGTGACAGGCTATTTTTTCCTGTGTGCCTTGAGACAACCATCACCAGCACTCATAGATCTTAGCTCAAAGAGAAAAGTGCTTGCTTACTGGCTCACAGATATTGATGAGGAAATTTGCCACCAATTCGAAAACATGATTCAATAATTTATGGTGTAGTTGCCATAAATGAATAGCATCATCTTACAGGAGATTGTCCCTACTTGCTTCAAGACAGCCACAATCATCACTACAAAAGGTCACACACTCAGATTCTTCCATTATAATGTTAAAGAAGTTCATCCAGCTTATGAATACATTTTTTGCTTTAAATCCATGTGCATAAGAATTATCACTTCAAAACCAGAAAAGAGATAAGAGCTTTCCACATCAGCTGCAGTTTCTCCGCTGCGGTTTTATTTGAAGTGGCTCTGATCAATATCATCATGTCAATGATGGATCTTGTGGTTACTTATGTGAAAGTGTTCGCTCTGACTGATGAACGGAGAGAAGTTTGACTCAACTCTGCAGCTCTCCTTGTCACGAACTGCTTCAACTCATTAATAAGGAGTCAGTCTCTCCACTCTGCGCACAGGTGATCTGAATCCACTGCAATCTGTCCAGAGAGATTGTAAAAGTCAAAACAAAAAAAGACAGCAAGTCTTACCGAATGGGGCTGTTACATATGTAGAATGTCTGGAAAACCTTTTGAAGGACTACCACAAAATCACATCAAAATTTCAGTACTGTCAGTGTATACACTTAGCTGGATTATAAGAATTACCCATATTACATGTTAAAGATACACTTATGTAGAATAACATGCATATTTTGGCACCAAAACACCTGCATGCTCTTTTTTACTTTTATCAAATGTCTGTAGAGGTGGATTTCTTGTACATAAGGACTTTGATTAATAATATACCACCTCAGGTCATATTGGTGCAATGGGATAGTACAACATGTGATTAATGCGACCCAGTGACCGTTTACAACTTCTGGTAATTATCACTCAGTTATTGTACTGTGATTATTCTGCACTCCACCTGTAAGACATGTAGGCTAAAAACACAGCTAAAGTGATGATATAGAGGATGAAGAACGCTCTGTTGATTTTATTACAAACTCCTTTCCAGTAGCCAGAAGGCCTTGTTTCTTCAGTCCTACTGTTCAGGAGCATTTTCACCAACTCCCTCAGCTCATATGACAGCCTTTCAAAGTCAGGGGACTCCTCCATCAGCTGACTGCTGCTTTCCTGAAAAAGTAGTTTCATAAACCTTGGTTAAAGTATGTGATTTTTGTAAATTCAGCTGCCACATTTGAAGTACCCATTTTTGTTTCAGTTGTAATGTTTGTGCTTGTTTCAACCCCAGATTTCATATAAATGTGTGTGCTATTTGCTGTGTGCTGTGTGCTTTGTGCTGTTTACCATGTGTTTTGTGTGTTGTGTTTTTTGCTGTGTGCTTTGTGCTGTCTGCTATGTGCTTTGTGTTTTGTGTTGTTTGCTGTGTGCTTGACGTGACTGAGAGTAGACAGGAGGAAACATGTTTGAACACAGCTCAACAGTCAGTATGTTTACATGATTTGACTACTGTGTTAGTCTGACTTAATCCAGACTTTGAAGTCCATGCAAACATGTTGGTCGAATTTCTCAAAATCGGACAAACACACCCAGCTAATGCAGAGTCAGTTTACTCTTTCATGTATATGCCTCAGTCATTCTTGGTCAGTCAGCATTCTGCACATGCACCACAGTCCCCACTACATTTTGGTGGCAAATATCGTATTTTCTACTCTGCTACGTTTATTTGATAATTTTAGTTAGAGGTTACTTTGCAGATTGTATGCTGCATCAGAGCCAAATTAGCACATTTTAGTTTACAATAAAAACAACTATGAAACCCCACTGATTCTGATAATTAGGAAAATGCTGAATATCAGATCCGATCAGATCCAGGACACCCATAGTATAAAGTATCTATTTACATGTAAATATAGGTATAATTTACTGTTACTTGTACATTAAATACTATCATAAATTCCTTTTTTTTGCCTGAAAATTTCTTTTGATACTTCGTTACATTGAATATCAGATAATTTAAGCCATGGACTATCTCTGCAAGAAGTAGCAGTCCTGATAAAAAACAACAATTTTTCTCATTATGTGAAAAAATAACCTTCTAGATTTAAAAAAGTGAAACTTAACCCTGACCTCTTTGACCACCGGCAGCACTTCAGATGGTGTTTGACCTGGAGAAACATCACAGAGAGGCACAGTGAATACATTTATCAACTTTGAAAAAGATGTACACAAAACATGGTTAGTGCATATTCAAAATAACACAAGTGCTTTGTATGAGACATTACATACGTGACTGTTTTCAAAGAAATTAACATTTGGAATCATTTATATGTTGCTTTGCAAATTCACCAGATGTGTGACTTTCCTATGTCATGAATCTCACCTGTGTAATGAACTTTGATGCTGACATCGCTCTCTTTATACCCACAGTCCTCAATCATGCTTTGTTCTTTTCGTGCCACTTCTTTCATGTCTTTATGCAACAGAAACATCACCAAAACCGTCTCCAGGAGGCTGAGCATCATCATACCAAAAATCCCAATACAGTAGGATGCTAAAGGGGGAAGGCATCATCATTAATGTGGACAAATAACTACACAGTGTCAGAAAATCCCATGTAAAGTGCTGTCATATAAGACTCAAGAATGGGTTTCTTCACCTATGAGTGGAATCCTGTTTGAAGAAGAAGGCAGTATATCGTTCAGAATAAGCTGCATCACAGTGATGGCGAGCAGCACAGTGACCTTGAAGCCGAGCTTCTCACCACTGCTGTCTGAGATCATGAAGGAGGCCAAGTCCAGACCCACAAAGAACAGGATGGGCAGCATGAAGTTGATGATGTAGAGGCCAGCTCTCCTCTTGATGGAGATCTGTGAAATGTTGTTCAAGGGTCGGATGGTTGACCTGCACTGTACATCTGGTATAGTATGAATAAGTATAAAGGCAGCAGGCGGGATCTGGCTAATCTTCCCTAATCTGTCCACATCTACAGTGGTGCACCTGAGTCATGAAGGGGATCATCATTCTGGGATAGAAGCTGAGAATTAATGTAGGGTACTGCTGTCAGTGCTGGAGAAGTTAAGATGTGATTAAGAAATGTACGCATTTTGTTCCTTCTAATTCAAATTAGAGATCACTCTCTCTCATGATCTTGCCTTCTGTGTGATGTGCAAGACGTGTAAAAGCTGCCTCATGCTTCACACAGACACAGAAACCCTGCTCTGATGACGTACGCTCAAATATGCAACAAAGTCGTTCGCATGTAAGGGCAAAAACACAAGCAATTTTTCCAAACATCTAGCAAGAAATGCACAGAATGCTCATCATTCAGCTCTTGTTTCCCCTTCCACCTCAGGTATGTTATGTAGGCTGGAGCCCACACAGAGTAAAGTGTACAAACATGAGTAAATGATTAAAAGTAACCATTAGCCCACTGAAAAAAACAAGGGTGTGTTCTTAAATGCAGAAATCAGAAATGGCTGTTCTTGAGTTCCAGTTTTAGAGCACTTCTGGCATCCTCTGAACAGAGGTTATTTTTGGTCTTATAGAAAATTAAGAAGAGTAATATTTTACTGCACCAGTAAGAACAAACACTCCATAATTAACCTTAAAAAGAGAAAGGGGAAATTGAAAATGTAAATGTATAATGTAAAATGACCATTTGAAATTGTAAAGCGAGCAAGTGAAAAAAGTGAGATTTAAAAAAAAATGCTTGAATGGAAATGCTCAAATTTGAGGCTTGAACTGGTGAGATGAGTCCAAAAATAGAAACGGAAACAAGAAGATAAGGAAAACATCAAGTGTGAAACTCAAAATGGGGAATGGAAATCCCTTAAATAGAAAAGCTGAAATTAGTTTTGCGTTTGCACTTCAAGCCTGTCTTAAAAAAAAAATCAAGGGGAGATAATAAATGAATCAGTGCTTCCCTCTGAAATGTATTGACAGGATAAACCATATAAAGACTCACAAACTATTAATACTTAGATATGATTAGTTGGAAAATGTTTACTTTCCATCTATGTGTGTTTGTGTCCGGAAATACTCACACTGTAAGTGATCACACTTTGGTTGAAGTCTAAGTAAGTGATGTTGTTTGTGTGAACCGTCAGGTTGACGAACAGCCACTCGTACTGGTTGTGCATCAACTTGCGAGTCTCCTCGACGATCTTTGAAGAGTTGAAATGCTCAGTGAGCAGTATTTCCTTGTCTGAGGTGGGGGATGAAAAAAACAACAACTGACATTTCCTTTCAGGTTAACAAAGAAGGACTGTATGATATGAGTGATCAGCTAACGAGAAACTGACATAGTCATTAAAGCACACATTCATTCAGTTCATTCATTCTGTGTTTTGTGTGTCTCTCCCCTGTCTGTTTTCCACGCTTCTTTGTTCTTCCCCCTTGGTTGACGAGGCACACCTGCAGCCACTCACTCGTCACCACCTCTATGACTACCCCTGGTCTTCGCCTTTCTCCCCTGCCAGATAATTCCGTCTTGTCGGTAGAGCTGACTATCGTCCCCTTGTGAGTTTTTTGCTGCCTGTGTTTTGCCAATTTGTACTGACATGTTCTTTTCGTCATGTGTTTTTTCAGTTTCGTGTACCTTGCTGCCTCGTACCTGAGTTCCTGTGCCTGAGAGCCTTCCTGGCACTGGAGTTTCCCAGCCTGCCTTGCCAGACACCTTCTGTTCCTTCACTTGTGGAGTTTTGTGAGCATAAATACTTTTTTGCACCTACATGCCTGTCTGTCTCTGCTTCGGGGTCCAACACTCAGTAGGCCCCAACAGAAAATGATGTGGTATCATGCAGTTTCAGATTCAGACCACTTTATCTATCCCAAATATGGTGGTCTTAATCTGAAATCTGACTTTGTTGAAAGTCTCCATTCTGTTTGAAAACGGGTTGTGATAACTCTGCATGTTGTGTTTGTAAATTATTTTGTTACTTCCCCTCTGGGACGTATGAAATTGTCAAATGCAACAGACTCACCATTGTGTACGACAGACTTGAAGGAGAGGTTGCAGGTCTGAATGTCGAAGGGGAATTTGTAAACGCGCATCCTGCAGGCGCTGACCAGCACCTGGTCATCCGTTATTTCAATTTCACCATTATTTCTGATGATGAGAAACGGGTTTGGAGGGGCTCTGTCCGTCTCTGACCTGTGTGAGACCACAGGGGTATACTTTAAATTTCACATGGTATATCGTCCCATTACAGACTGGAAGTTACAAAGGTTTATGACATATATGTAACCACAATGTCTCTGGTTAAATACTGGATGTGTGAATGTAAAGAGGATAGCACCTGTAAACTTACTCCATGCAACATAACGTAAATAAACACAACATTTTTATTCTCACTTGGATCATCAGGTCAAACTTTGTTCAAAAGTCACCACAGATGAACATTTACTAAGTCAATGTTCATATCCTAACATAAGATTGTGGCTGCAGCTGCTCTACTTCATATTGTTTGTACGTCTCTGTGTTGTTTTCTGATCTTATGATGTTTAATTCTGCTGTTAAAGTGGCAGTTGTCTACCAGGAAAAAAAGTAGATGATCGTGATAAAAACCAACTCAAACACGGATATAATTTCTAAATGTTCTGTCAAAACCTGCCCTGCTCAGCTATATTAGTTTGATCCTGATGAGTAAAAACCGAAACATGTTTCAGTCCTGTTGCAAAACTCTCACTCTGTTTTGGCATCTAGATGCTTCGGTTTCTGTGTCATTTCTTAATGATAACATGATGGTGAGTAACAGGTTACAGTTGTATGTGTCAGAACACGCACGTACATTCAAACTTACATCTCTTCAATAGTTATGTCCGGCTTCCATAACAGTTCATTGGGGAGAGATATTCTGGTAATGTTGCAGAACTCATTAGGATCCCAAGAAAGGAATTCATTTTTCCACCACTGTGGATAAAAACAAGGAAAGAAATGTTTTTTAAAACAAACGCACTTTGAGTTTTCCAAGTGAGTGAGAGTGGAAATGTATTCATGGCCTCATTCTTTCAGACACAACTCACCAAATCAATCCAAATGTAAGGAATAAATTGTTGGTCCTTCTCTCTCTAAGAGCAAAGAAGACGTTTAACTGACACAGTTTTAAACAGACACACCAGAATCACCAACATGAGTAATCAACAGAACTTCAGTTACACAAACCAAACCAAAAAAGCACTCAGGGCACAAACCTCCACCAAGTAGCCTATATCTACGTTTGTTTGCTTGTTTTTATCAGCTATTCTGCATTCTTAAACTGGATTTGGATCAGCTGTCAATGTCTGATGGCTGCCATGCTTTAAAAAGAATATCTGTCATGGTTTGGGCTTCTTGGTTTGTTGATTTCCTGTTTTATTTTGTGGTGATATCCTGTTATGTGTCGTCTCTCGATACTTTTCTGCTTCATTCTCACCTGTGCTCCCAGTGTTGTGTTTCCCTCCTGTGTTCCTGTGCCCCTCCCCAGTCTGATCCTTCCAACACGCCTCAGGTGTCACATCAGCCTCATTAACACTTCCTTGTTCCCAGTGTCTCAGACTGCACATATCCCCTCATTACTTCAGTTTGTATTTAAGCCTGTGTTGTCCACTCACTCTTTGTCACATCTATCCCATATATCGAATGTGTTTGTAGTGTTCCTTGTGTTCTTGCAAGTCTTCCCTATGCTTTCTTGGTTTGCTCCTGCTTTTTGGCCAGCCTATTAACGCTTGCTTTTGTTTTCTACCTGTCTGCCTTGAGTGTTTTATGTTTGGGTCCTACTTTCATAATTATGACAAAATCTGGTCTCTGGGAATATTAGGGGCTGAGTCCAATCAGAGCCAGGCAGCTGACACCTCATGTAGAATGTTTCATGTCCTGATTTCATGGCTGACCTGTGAACGGGACTTTGACATCCTGTTATGTCACTGGACAAGAGAGAAATTAAACCAATATAACCTATAATAAAATTATTATAAGCAACCACTTACCACGTCTAGAATAGCATAGAGTAGCAAATCCAGTGTTACAATTGTTGGCTCTTTGTAGTTTTTAACAGGCCGGATCATGGTGAACTTCTCTTTGTTTTTGGTCAAGTTCAAGTACTGTAAAACATCCAGATAACTGCAGTTATGTTCATCAGACGTCTGAACATCTGCAGCAGAAACAAAGAGACACAAACACCAACAAATCAGGAATTGTGATACCATCTGAATTTCTGAGCTCCTTCAATATATTTGACTATCATCATCTCAGCTAGTTAGAGTTGTTATGTACATCTACCGCCTCCGAACGTCGTATGCTAGCGCGTTGAGTGAGATGATGTGGTTCACTGACAGACATCACATGTGTGATTCATGGCACAATTCAAGGAAGATGGAAAATATTTATATCTCTCTCCAATCACTACCTGTTATGGACAGATTAGAGATCCCCCAAGGTCCTGACGTGAACAGGGATCTCTCAAGATGTAGGTCACAGGTAATCAGAAGCTATTGGATGCACCTGTGATGTTTCTCCTACAGCTGGCTGCAATCAGTCAGCTGGGAGATTATATAAGGGGGTTGCAGTTCCCGTGCTCAGTTGGTTGTGTTTCTTGAGGGAATCAACACCATTAGTTGGCTCTCTGCATTTTCAGTTTGGGTCCAGTGTTTTTTGTTCATCTGTCATTTTGATTTGTACAATGCTTTGTTCATTTCAGGTTTTGTTTTCTGGGGAAATGTACATATTTTGCCTGAAATAATGTCCCATGGGGTCCACCGAAAGGGTGTGACTTCCACTCTCTGTTAATTAATCTAGTACTTTGGTTTATGTGTTTATATGAAAATGTTTAAAATGTTAGCATGCTAGCTAGCCCATTTAACAAAGATGGACATGGTGCATATTGCTTGGCATTCCTGTCAGTATTGGCAGTTTCTGTGTGTTTGTCTTTCTTTTGTTGCATCATGATGATGATGATGATGACGACTCATATCAAGCCAGCTCACAAATATAAGCAGATACATGGTTGTGGTCACACAGAAGATCCATCTCTGATATTTGATCATATAATGTGCATGTTGATAATATCATGGTCAGCAGCACCCTGTGTCTGAACCAAATTCACTTCAAGCCATCAAGAAAAGCTTTTAACAGAAGTTCTCTTATCATTATACATGATGTAAACCGAGGCTGCTTTAGTTTATTAGTTCATGAGGCACTACATGGCCTTTCACTAGGCTTCATCCCACAAATGCTTTTAGATTATGAGTCAGGAGGGCCCATCAAATCCTCCAGCTCCACTAAGCACAACAGAAACGTTGATCTGAGAGGAGCTGGATATGTTTATACCAAAGTTAACTAAAGACCTTTTACGGTTTGAATGTTTACACTTATTTTATTTGTTTTTACCATATCCCTATATTCTGTCTTATCTTCATTCTGTTATTCTATTCCATTTTGTTTTTAACATTACATCAACTTTTACATACAATAATCATATAATCTTTTAAACAATATATTTGGTGTGCACTAGTCTCTAAAGTCACAAGGCAGAACTGGTTTAAAGTGGGATTTGACAGTTCATAGTACATTAATCTGATATCCTGTGAACTAAATCCAATCGTACTCTAACAGGTCTGTTAATTCAAGCTTGTTATAGGCATTATTGTGTACTTGATACTCAACAGAAACCTGTTCCTGTCTCAATCTGCAAATATATTGATGTTAAGCTTTTCCTTTTTTCCCCCAATGACTGGTGATTTGTTATATTCTTATCTAACTGTTGCTCAGAGATGTATGTACTTATTTTTGCAAACCCTTCATTTAAATAACATGGAGATGAGCTCTTTCTACAATCTAACAGCAGTTCATTTGTTGTTTTAATTGAAAAACAAAAAAGCTGAGATATACAAAAAACCAGGAGAACAAACCAAAATGCGTTCATGGACCAAAACAAAGTAGTAAACAAAAGAGCTAAACAAAGTGCAACAGACAAGCAAGTTCAAATCAACATAGAACCAGAAGCCAAAATAATAAACATACCATATGGGACACAGGAGGAGACACAACTTACTTTGAGGAGGATATCACAAGTCAAAGTGACAAGGCAAGGAGTGCAGGGAGAACAAAGACTTACTACACAGACGCGAACGAGAGGATCAGGAACAGGTGAAGAGAGTGGGGAGGGAAGAGGACAGGTGAGGGAGGGGAAACAACATGGAGGACACACTGAAAAGACAGAGGAGACACAAAAAGGGCATGAATTCAAAACACAAGACAGAACAAGCAGACAAAGAATCTCGAACCATGAAAGTTAAAATTAAAAAGAATCAAAATTATAAAGAGAAGCATTTCTAATATTGTGCCCACCATGTCTTGATCAGTAGGCAACATATTAGAAACACCAACCATACAGACATGAACTACAATATTCTCTAAAACTGAGCATCATAAGCTTCATGAGGGCTGGATTTATTACAGCACTCTTGTATTTGACTACATTAGTTTTAGCGACCATGCCAAATGGAAACTGAGTGGACACATGGTTAGAAGATGATAATAATGAAAGCCCATTTTACATTTCACCCCTAATGGTATCTAAAATCAACAGCCTTGAATCTAAAAAACAGCTGCTCATAGTGAGGTTTGTGAATTATCCAGAGCTGTGAGGACGAGAGAAACCTCACCTGTGAGGAGGAGCAGGAAGAAGAAGCCGGCAGGAATCATGAGTGCAGGACCAGCAAAAATCCAGTCAGTGAGAGGTTTGTACAGCAAATGTGCATTGCTGTCCACTCTGCGCTGAAATACAGTCCAACACTGGAAGAGGGTTGGGCAAACTATATGACCAATCCTTGGTTTTTTTTTCTTGTTTTATCTCCTTAATCTAGGAAGTGATTTCTAACCACATGTAGCTGTACTCCAGAGTGCACTTTGTAATGTGGTATGCGGAAAAGATTTAATGGCCAAGTTTTCTGCTGTGTGAGTGAATTTTCCAACCAAGACGGTTTTTAACAGTAGCGGCTGGCTACTCAGAAATGTCTTAGTCCATCTGTTGTTACTGTTCCTCCCCTCCTCGCATCAAGCACACTGGTTCCAACCGTCATGAATTCATAATTATTATCAATACTTTTAAATAAATCAGCAGCTGGCCAATGTTGTTTCTATCAAATGCTAGCTGCTAAAAACTAACAGACTTAAAAAGTATTATAAAGTGGTATTATTATTATTATTATTAAGTAC
Source organism: Acanthopagrus latus (assembly GCF_904848185.1). Lineage (NCBI taxonomy): Eukaryota > Metazoa > Chordata > Actinopteri > Spariformes > Sparidae > Acanthopagrus > Acanthopagrus latus. The sequence goes on along the minus strand of NC_051058.1, from coordinate 18,074,812 downwards.
AAAATAGAAAATAGAATTGACATATATACATATTTGATATGTAAGCTAATCTGTACCATAATTCAAATTAAAATGGATTAACAGAAATGCTTTTTCATTTTCAGAATACAGCTGTATTGAGTGTATGAGTAATAAATCATCCAAATTGCATTTTCATTTTCTTCTTCGGGGCTGCTTATTTTGTAACTTAATTAAAATGAAAAAGAAAAGGATGGTTAAGATCTAATTTTCAAAAGATACCCCAGCAAATAGTTACCAAAATTCAATTTGAAATGTCAAATTTGAAAATTAATATGCATTAGCAGAAAGGTTTTTTCATTTCAAAGTCATAGCTGTGTAATTTGACAAAAAATGCAGCTATATTTTGAAAATGAAAAAGCATTTCTGTTAATCCATTTTAATTTGAATTATGGTACAGATTAGCTTCCATAGAAAATATGTATATACGTCAATTCTATTTTCTTTCCTTTTTAATTATTTTGTCTAATTTGTTTTGCTATTGCTCTGTTCTTGTAACATTCTGACACTGCTGTGACAAACAAATCCCCATCTGCGGGACATTAAAGGATTTCTGAGTCTGATTCTGAAATTTATGTGGGACTATTTTGAGCAGTGGATTGATCCCCATTGGATGCTCAAGTGAGTATTCTAGCAGCAGGATGTTGTATGTCAGTTCGAAGCAACCTGACAAATAGACCCCAGTCTGGAAGGATTAACAACACCATATCCTCCACCATCATCCTCAGCACTGCCTCTCCCCAGGGCTGCGTCCTCAGCCCTCTGCTCTACACGCTGCTCATTCATGACTGCAGAGCACTCTGTGACAGTAACCTTATAGTGAAGTTCACAGATGATACAGCTGTGGTGGGGCTTATCACCAACGGAGATGAGTCAGCATACAGGCAGGAGGTGGATGGATTGGGACTGTGGTGCAGGGAGAACAACCACACTCTCAACAGCAACAAAACAAACAAGATGATTGTGGACTTCTGGAAGAAAAGCACTGCCACTCCCCCTCCTCTTCACATCAACGGCACAGCTGTGGAGGTGGTCCCCTGCATTAAGTACCTTGGTGTTCCAACACCCTCACCTGGCGTGAAAATACTATGAGCCTTGTCAGCGCATGTTTTTCCTGAGGAAGTTGAAGGGGGCAACATCTTCAGCTCCTTCTGCAGATGTGTGGTGGAGAGTGTACTGACCTCCTACATCACAGTCTGGTACTGCAGCTGCACCGAGGCAGAGAAGAAGGCACAGCAGAGGGTAGTAAAGTCTTCACAAAAGATCACCGGATGCAGCTTTCCACCCCTCTCAAACATCTACATCAGCCGATGCACTGACAGAGCTACCTGCATCATGCGAGACACCACCCACCCCGCACATGGACTGTTTTGCCCCCTCCCCTCAGACAGGAGGCTGCTCAGCATCCTGTCGAGAACCACCAGAATGAAAAACAGCTTCTTCCCCAATGCTGTCAGGCTGGTAAACAGCTCAACAATGCCGCAACCTTGACCGCTGCATGGTTATTATGTCCATTCCCTTTATGGCACTTTATAAGGTTGCACTTGATGCTGTTGCACTTGAGCTATGGGCTATGACTTGAAACTTTAGTCTTAGTCTGGATGTTTAATTTTCTACTGATTTGCTCAGATTTATACAAAATTATATGTTTTTTTTTTTTTTAGTAACATATGTACTTATATATTTCAACTTGGCACTGGGACATGAGCACTGTGTTTTGTTTTGTTTTGTTTTGTTTTGTTTTGTATTGTTTTTTGGCATGTGGCCTATGGGCTGCCTGTTTAACAAGTCTGCTGTACACCCATGACTGCAGTCCCAGACATCCAGAGAACTTGCATCATTTAAAATTGCTATTATGTTTGTAATGTGCCACTGAATCGATCAATAGATCAATAGATTACTTTAATATTGAAGAAAACTTACATGATGATTTTCATCCAAGTTCTGCACTTATAATAAGCTCCTTTTTTATTTATCTGAATTTATGGATCCTATTTGAGATAATATGTATCATGTCTGTTTCTTTACATTTCACTGAGTTATGCTAATTGACTATAGCTACACAGGAACATCCACAGGAACCTACAGATTCTGCTTGTTGTTCTTGCATATCCAGATCTCCTCAGACCGGAACAGACTTGGTACAAAGTCGTTCAGTCGCAGTAATCCACAATAGTCCATTTAGATCATTTAGATCGACAGAACGGGACCAAACCGCCGGCAAATTCCTGGTCCAGCTTGCGCCGCTGCAAGTATATAACCACTTGTTTCTTAAGGTGAGTCGTGGGGGTGGGCTCTGCAGTGATAGCCTCTGGTGTGCGCAGGTCTCAGGTCAGTCTGACCCTGATCTGCAGAGATATTTGAGTCACACACACACACAAAAATTATATATGAAGTGCAAATGTGTCTTGAAATCTTTATTGTCCATTCAGAGATTAAAAAGAGTCTCATACATCTCCTCAGAGCCAGTATAGAATTACATATTAGGACTTTTATGTAAATATAAAATGCAAATGTGAACAGCACTGAAATACATGATGATATCGTTAAATACATATACAAAAACATGTAAAGATTTTTTCAGAATAGACCAGGTTGATTTCAGGATTGTTGAAGGGACAGATGAACAATTTTTACATACCAAAGTCAATTTTCTTCTCATATTATACATTACTCCAGTGCATCACCTGGTATCTAAGCCTGACTCGTAGACTACAACCTTGTAACCTGTTTCACAAACTAGGAGGCTTGATTTATACTGTAGGTGAAAAGACAAAGTCATGATTGCTTTTGCTGAGAGGTCATAGAGGCCCTATTATGCTTTTTAGGTTTTTGACTTTCCTTTATTTTGTTGGGTAGCATTTTTGTGCATGTCTGCAAAAGGTCTGGAGAGTGAAAAAGCCCTAAGTCCACACCAAAGGGAGTTACTCTCTCCAAAAGAACTTCTCCTGCACTGCCTGGAACGCCTGGTTTAGAGTCCAGCCTTTACTTCTCTAACTTACGTGTGTCACTATGTAATACCATCCTCCAGTCAGTTAGCAGACATACGGTTGCGACTGCTGTAGCGGTGCTATTTTAGATCACACTACCTTGCTTGGCATGACCTGCTCTTCTCTGCCTCTGATTGGCTGCATCTGCCTGTTAACTAATGTGCTTGTGCAGCTCTTAACAAAGATTAAACAGGCGAGATGTGTCACTCAGTCGCTAAAACAAAGCATTCAAGACACAGTGGGAAAAGGGATTCTGCAGCAAAGCACCATATGATAAAAATGTTTTTTTCTCTTCTACTAGGACCCCCCAAATAAAAGTATGAACATACACTAAGCATATCATGACCTTATTACCTTTTAATTTTATTTACTTGAAATGTTATATATTTTAACATGCTTTTTGGTGGATAAAGATTGCCCATATATTTAAGTAGGTCAACATGCAATTTTGTTTATACCTGCAAGCTTCAATTTTTATCTAATATGTGTATTGGTGGATTCCTTGTACAAAATGATTATGATTACTACGTAGCAAAGACATCAGTCTACAACTTGTGTGAAACATGCAAATTATGAGGGATGTGTACTTAGACGGGTTTGAGTGAGCGAAACATGTTTGGTTAGTGACGTAATTTCAGACACCAAAGTTCGCAACAGCTTCATCTTGAGCTGCAGGGTGACACATTGTTACTCATCTGAAGACATTTTGTTTTGATATTCCCCTGTGGGTTCAGAGTAAAACCAACACCTTCTTGATGTGTCATTTTCTAGAACTATTCTTCATTCCAACAGGCAGCCATATAGACTAAAAACACACTGGCAGCTATGATATAGAAAATGAAGAAAACTGTGTTGATTCTTTTACACACTCTCTTCCAGTAGCCAGCAGGCTTCGCTTCTTCCTTCTTGCTGCTGAGGAGCAGAAACGGTGGGTTCACCAACTCCCCCAACTTGGAGTCATTGGACTCCTCCATCAGCTGGCTGCTGCTTCCCTGAAAAAGTGATTTAATAACCGTGGTAAAACAAAACATGATAATACTGCTATTATTAACAGCTATCAAGGTTATCAAGTCATACTCATTAACTTTTCATATAATTCAGCATTTCTTCAATGTCTTTACAAAAAAGAAAAGTATATCATGAGCATGTGCCACAAAGCTTTGAATTAGTCATTGAATCAATTTATATATTTTTAGCTTTTTATATCTTCAAATGCGTTTTCCTGGGGCACTTCTTCTGGACGGAATTGCAAAATGTTGACCTAATAACACAGCCACAATATTTCAGCAGGATAAGGTAGTCAATTTGTGTAAAATATTAAAAAGTAAAACTTTATCCTGACCTCTTGGGGCAATGGCAGCACTTCGGGTGGTGTTTTACCAGCAGACACATCACAGACACAGGCAGAGTGAATCCATGTATTTATGCCTGAAATGATGAATTAGACACAAAAGATGGTAAGTGTATATTTAAAATAACACAGTTACCTCATTTATACTGACATTTGCATATCGCTGTTTCAGAGAAACCATAAAGTAACACAAAGGTGCACAACGTGAGAACTGACCACCTGTGGAAATCATACAGACAATTAGGGGACAGTATATCAATAGGGTAACTGATAGCTGCAGTTAAATGGAGCTGCCCTTAGCTAGTTAGCTGAGTTAGCTGTGCAGCTAGTGGTTCTTTGCTGACTCTGCCCAGACTGGGAGCTCAGAGCTCAGAGGGACTGTTGGTGTTTACGATGCTAGCACAGGAGCTTTAGACCGCTGGAAGGAGGTTTTCAGACTCAGGGCAGTGGAGGACAACACTGATGAGGAGCGGCTTTGGACAAACATGTAACGTTAAAACTTCTTATTTTCCTTCTTCACATTCTGGTTAGTTTATTTTTGAATGTTTTAAACTAGTTCTGAGATCATGAATATCATTCAAACTTCCATATAAGTTGTTGCAAATCTCACCCCTGAAACAGTCATCAAGGCTGGTTTTGCCTTGTTTGTCTCCACAGTCCTCACTCAGGTTTTGGTCTCCATTTGGCTCGTTTTCTTTCAAGTCTTTCTCCAACAGGTACATCACCACAATCGTCTCTGTGAGGCTGAGCATCATCAAACCAAAAATCCCAACAATGTAGTTTGCTAAAGGGGAGAACATCATCATTAGTGTGGACAAATAACTACACATTGATTTAACGTGTGCTGTTCCGGCTCATGTGAAGTGCAGTGACTCTGAGCTACTTTACCGATGAGTGGGATCCTGTCTGAAGAAGAAGGCAGAATTTCATTCAGAATAAGTTGCATCACAGTGACAGCAAGCAGCACAGTGACCTTGAAGCCCAGTTTCTCTCCGCCGCTGTCTGAGATGAGGAAGGAGGCCAAGTCCAGACCCAAGAAGAACAGGATGGGCAGCATGAAGTTGACAACATAGAGGACAGAGCGCCTCTTCATGTGGATCTGTGAAGGGTCAGGTGGTTGATTCAAATAAAGTTTGTCTCTCTAAAGTCTCTGTTTGTCTATATCCATAAATACTTACAGTGAAAACCATCATGCTCTGGTTGAGTCCAAAATTGTTGACAGTTTTGTTGGTGATGTCTGTATTGATGAACAGCCACTCAGACTGGGAACGAATCATCGAAAGAGTCCAATTAGTGCTCCGTGAAGAGTTATCCCATGGAAGAAACCGAATTTCCTTGTCTGAAGTGAGAGATAAAAAAAATAAATAACTGTATCCTTGCAGGATAATAAATCAGGAATGTATGTATGTGTTCAGCCAGACTCAATGTCATTTAAGACACAAGAAAACTTGAACAACTAATAGGAATTGTATTAAACTTTTAAATGACATAGCTGAATGACTCACTGGTGAACATGGCAGACTTGAAGGAGAGGTTGCAGCTCTGATTGTCAAAGGGGAATTTGTAAACATTCATCTTGCAGGTGCTGATCACCATCATGTCATTCCTAAGCCAGATTCGACCACTGCTGAAAACAATTACATAAGGACTCGCAGAGGCCTTGTCTTTCTCTGTCCTGAATGAGAACAAACACACGTGTCCTTTAAGCTGAATTTTTATAGTGTATCACTGAATATATTAAACACTATAACTTCATGTAAAGTACACTGAAAGTACTTAATCAAATCCAGGTGGTGACTTCTTTATGGCCAGGCACTTTATATTTGTGAGCATCAGAGTACACACATTCAAACTTACATCTCTTCAATGGTTAGGTCTGGTGTCCACAATTGTTTAGAAGGGATTGTAATGTTCTCAATATCACAGAAATCCATAGGATTCCAAGAAATGTGCTCATCGCGCCAAAGCTACAGAGGAAAAGAGAAACATTTTGATTTGGTTATGCTGACAGGTTTGAAGTCATGTAAAAATGTTCTCCATAGTGCTTGTGTTCAACCTGCAGCTCTTCAAAGTGCAAGCGTACTGTGTTTCAGCTCTGTACACAGTCTCCGTTCATCCCAGGAAGTGAATACAACTATAGCCCAAGGTGAGACACTAAATATGAATCATATCTCTCATGTATGTTTTACATACTATCCTGATAACTCCTGAAACTGTAGTTTGTTCTCCATGTATTGAGGCAAGTAATGTCTAAATAAAATGTTCTCCTACTGTTCTCTTTACAGAGTAAGAGTAAGTACGTCCTTATTACATTTAGTTATATGGTAACTACAAGATGTAGGGTGAGTGGCCATAAACAAGCAACCACGAATGAAGCTGAGGTGAGACAGTTTAAAGACGCTGACAGTGTCAGTATGACAGTATGACAACACAGTGTCTACTGGACATTTATTGTGAAGTAAATAACTAGATGTACCATCCTGTTCATTTAAGTAGCCCAAGTTTAATTTACTTTGCTTGTTTGACATAAAGTCAGTCCTGATTGTTTTCACCTGGGTCTCACCCTTCCCTTGTGTATTTAAGTCTTGCGCTTAGTATTTGTCTTTGCCAGTTCATCTTGTTCATATCTCTATTATTATAGTTAATGTACGTCTACTGAGCAATAATCTAGACATTTGGGATTTAGAGAGAATTTAAGAGAGCCATGTTTATCTCGTTACTGTCTCGTTACCGTCACGAAAAAAGGGGCGTCAGCAAAACAATTTTTTCATTGTCATTGTCGACGAAAACAACACTGGTTTTTTCAATATCTTCCATGTCATTTGATCCAGTGACTCCAAACCGGCAGCAGATTGTATCAGTACACTGGAGAAATAAGACACATCGTTTTCTATTTAATATTAGTGGTTCCTCTATTTTATATGAATATTAATGTGCAGAAATTATATTTTTTTGTCAATAGTGTCCATGTCATGTGGCCCACTTCAAACCAGCAGTATATAAGCAACGCTATTTAAAATAAAATAAAGCTAATACACATCTCCTAGCAAGCAGCTTTGGAACAAAATGAGTTGGTCTCATTGAACACTTTTAAGGGGAAATTGGATGACCAGAAACAACTTTAGTGTTGATGTTTGTGTCCACCTTGTGTTTGTGCATAGCTATGTTTGACTATGCTGCTGCCTGTCTTGGCCAAGATACTCTTGTAAAAGATTTTTAATCTCAATGATTTTGAACCTTTCCTGGTTAAATAAACACACACACACACACACACACACATACAAAATAATACAAGTTTCATACATATATAAATACATACATACATACATACATACATACATACATACATACATACATACATACATACATACATACACTTCAAAAAATAGAAAAATGATAATACAAATTTCGCATCAGTCAAAAATGTTTTCTTCCTCAGAGAGAACTCACCATGTCAATCCAGATGTATGATACAAATTTCTGGTCCTTCTCGTTCTGCAAGTAAAGAAACATGAAGTCCACATTCAGTGTTAATACAAGTTATTACAGGTTTGCAAACATCTAAATCGATTAGACCATTTTGAACAGGCAGTAGGTTGAACAAACAGCACGTAAGAAAATATTTGCCTTGATGGCAGGATCATTCGTTTTTATTCACATTACTCTTGTGGCACCCAGCTTGGTGAATTGCCCCGTCTGGAGCAGTGTCTGGATGACTGCAGCTCCCAGCACTATTCCCAAACCCATTCTTTTGGCACTACATTTTTGTCAACCGTAGAATCTCCGTATCCCTACGCAGTTGCGCTAATGCGTAGGGATACGGAGGTTCGACTTTCTGTTAAGTTTTGTTTTTCTCGAAAGTAAAGGTAGCCAGAAGAGGCACAAAAGGGCATGGATTCAAAATAAACAGAAAACGTTAAAAAAAAAAGACACTGAGTCATAACAGGCAGCTGCTAGAGAGCCAGTCAGTGTAGATGACTGGCCGCTATCTTTTTCTGTGTGTTTACGCTCATGCTGCCCCTCCCCACATGCCGCTCTGGGCGGCTGCCCATATTACCCATATGAAGAACCACCCCTGTCCTGTCCTGCCATGTCACAAACAAAGAGATGAAAATAATCCTCCCAACAGAAGAAATAATAAGTAGTTGCGAAATATACACAACTTACCAAATCTAGAATGGCATAGATGAGTACAGCCAGGAGTGCTTCAGTGGTTGTTGTGTAGTTTTTAACAGGCCGGGTCATGGTGTTCTGCGCCTTACCTTTAGGGTACAAATTCGTGAAAAGGTCCAAATAGTTGCAGCTACCATTGATTAATTCTCCATCTGCAGAGAAAGCATCAAGGTGCGTTAACTGCAAGAGAGGTTCATTTTAAACAAAAAGTAATCAGAAAAATATGATGTTTGGGTAAAGATATATATTGCTGACTTCCAATTGAAAACATCATTGTTCATTCATTGATTCATTAATCATTCATCCATCATATGAATTTCATGCAAGGGCAAATGTTATAAATATCAAATATATGTTACTTTTTCTGAGAATATTTTCATAAATAATGTAACAATGTTAATGTAATGTAATGTAACAGACAGCACGATGCATTAAACTAAAATCCCTTTCAGTGGGAAATTAACCCACATGTATCCCTTCTGATTACTTGTGCAAGGATCGTCCATTAGACCAGAAAGCATATGAAATTAGACACTATTATAAGATGACAACAATTGCAGAAGATGAGTGACCCCATCAGAGGTTTTTGTTTATCTGAGTCAAGAGTGATTCTTTCTGAATCGAATGAAATGTCTCCTTTGCCTTTTGTGACGTCTGACATTTCAAAATAGGGGTTAAAATCAATTTAAAATAATGAAAAGTACATTTTTACTCTTGATTAGCCAGACCTCTCTTCATTCATCCAGTTTTCTTTGGTAAAACTTAGTTCCACTGAAAGCTGTTTGTAGTGAGGTTTGTGGATTATCCAGAGCATCAGAGACACTGTGAGGATGAGAGAAACCTTACCTGTGAGTAGGAGCAGGAAGATGAAGCCAGCAAGCATCATGACTGCAGGATCAGTGAGAACCCAAAGTCTGTCAGAGTACAACTGCTGTGCATCCCTGTCACCTCAGTGCTGTCTGTAAATATCAGCTCAAACTGGAAGAGGGCTGGACAAACAGAATGACCAACCCCCTTTGTGTTACTTTGTCCTTGATCTCAGTAGTCTAAGGCAGTGGTTCTCCATAATTGAACCACAGAAGTTTTAATGGAGATTGTGGAAAGATAAAGAGTCAGGATGTGAACAGGAAGTATGACTTCTCCTGCTCTGGTTCAAGTGGATCAGCTGCTGTCAGTGAACAGAGCGGATGTGAGAAGAATCCTGCTGAGAGTGAATATTAATAAGGCTGCTGGTCCAGATAATATATCTTGTCCATTTTGCTCAAAAATATTCAATAGTGATAACAATATCAATACCTTGATTTCAATACCAGTTCCTGACCAACACTTTTTTATACCAATTTTATCAAATCTTAACAAAGATTACACTACATGTTATGATAAAAATATTTTGTTTAATTTTTGCTCCTTGAGATTTTTACAGACTCAAGGCAGTTTCATATCACAGTAAACATGAACGTATTTACCACAGTGTGATTAGCACTTCTCTTTGTGTGACTTTTTTAATTTTTTTTTCATGTGTGCCTTGGGACAGCCATTCACAAGCACTAATAGATCTTGGCTCAAAAAGAAAAGTGCTTACTTATTGGCTCACAGACAGTGATGAGATAAACTCTTTACATATTGATTTGATGGTATAGTTGCCATAAATGAATAGCATCATCTTACAGGCGATTGTCCCCACCTGCTTTTAGACAGCCACAATCATCACTACAAAAATCAAACACACACAGAGATTCTTCTATTATGATGTTAAAAAATGTAATTTCCAATGTATGAATTGATTTATTGCCTCAAATCCATGTTCATAAGAATCATCACTTCAAAACCACAAAAGAGATAAGAGCTTTCCAGATCAGCTGCAGTTTCTGCACTTCTGTTTTATTTGAAGTGGCTCTGATCAATATCGTCATGTCAACGATGGATCTTGTGGTTACTTATGTGAAAGTGTTCACTCTGACTGATGAACAGAGAGAAGTTTGACTCAACTCTGCAGCTCTCCTTGGCTCTGGGGAGCAATTTATCACTTTCAGTTCATTGTGTTGATTTTCTGGCAGCATCTTTACTGTCACTCTTACAAACACATACATGGACAAAACAGACAGAATGTTTTTGTTTATTTCTGCATTAGAAAGAGTCTCATACATCTCTTCACAACTTCTTTAGAAGGACACATTTAATGTATTTTAGAATATTATGTGTTTCAAGGTAATGCATATACAGGGAATGCCCAATGTCAAACAATTGGATAATAAGCTCCTTCAGGGATAATCACACTGAAATGTGCTTTTACAAGCTCCCAAGTCTCCAATGAAATAAAATGTTATAAACTGTAGGGGGGTATAGGGGCTTGGGTTTCAGGTAGTTCAGTTTAGATAATGTGAACAAACAAAAGAAAATCCACAGTTGACAAACTTGATGCAAGAAGCCTAGTTTATTGGTGGCTACAATGAAATGGGGAAACAAAGAAATCTCAGTAGGGGCCTAAACAGTCCAGAGTTTCTCTTAATCCCTCTCAAAAGAGCAGTGTTACACCCTGAGTGTATACAGTGTATAGTGTTAGCTATGGCCGCCAACATTTTAATTTAAGCGTGGTGTGAGGTATATTGCCACATAGAGCGGCTGATGGTATGCTGTTCATTGCTTGTATGTTGTCAGTATTATTTAGGTTGGATAATAATAGTTACCCATATTACATGTTAAAGATACACTTATGTAGAATAACATGCATATTTCAACACCAAAACACCTGCATACCTGTGTTTTTCAATGTCTGTAGAGGTGGATTTCTTGTACATAAGGACTGTGATTAACAATATACCGCCTCAAGTCATATTAGTGCAATGGGATAGTACAACATGTGATTAATGTGACCCAGTGACCGTTTACAACTTCTGTTAACTATCACTTAATTTTGTACTGTGATTATTCTGCACTCCACCTGTAAAACATGTAGACTAAAAACAGAGCTAAAGCGATGATATAGAAGATGAAGAACTCTTTGTTGAGTTTTTTACACACTTCCTTCCAGTAGCCAGAAGGCCTTGCTTCTTCCGTCCTGCTGTTCAGAAGCATTTTCACCAACTCCCTCAGCTCATATGACAGCTTTTCAAAGTCACAGGACTCCTCCATCAGCTGGCTGCTGCTTTCCTGAAAAAGTAGTTTAATAAGCTTTGGTTAACGTATGTGATTTTTGTAAGTCAAGCTGCTACATTTACAATACCCATTTTTGTTTCAGTTGTAATACTCAGTTGTATGCTTGTTTCAACCCCAGACTGAATATGAATGTTTTGATAAATGTCTGTGCTGTTTGCCGTGTGCTTTGTGTTTTGTGTTGTTTGCTGTGTGGTTTGTGCTGTGTGCTTTGTGTTTTGCGTTGTTTGCTGTGTGCTTTGTGCTGTGTGCTTTGTGTTTTGCGCTGTTTGCTCTGTGCTTCGTGCTGTTTGTTGTGTGCCTTGTGCTGTTTCCTGTGTGCTTTGTGCTGTTTGCTGTGTGCTGTTTGTTGTGTGCTTTGTGCTTTGTGTTTTGTGTTGGTTGCTGTGTGCTTTGTGCTTTGTGTTGGTTGCTGTGTGCTTTGTGCTGTGTGCTTTGTGCTGTTTGCTGGTGCTGATTGATGTGTGCTGCATACTTTGAGCTGTGTGTTGTTTGCTGTGTGCTGTTTGCTGTGTGCCTTGTGCTGTGTGCTATTTGCTATGTGCTTTGTGTTGTTTGCTGTCTGTCTTGTGCAGTTTGCTGCATGCTGTGTGCTGTTTGCTTTGTGCTGTGTGCTAAGCACCTTCCGTGTTGTGTTTTGTGTTGTTTGTTGTGTGCTTTGTGCTGTTCGCTCCATGCTTTGTGCTTTGAACTGTAAAAATCACACCCTAAGGGAGAACTGGACTGAGAGTAGACAGGAGGGAACATGTTTGAACACAGCACAAAGTATGAGTACATGATTTGACTACTGTGTTAGTCCGACTTAATCCAGACTTTGAAGTCCATGCAAACGTGTTGGTTGAATTTCTCAAAATCGGACAAACACATCCAGCTAATGCATAATCGATTTACTCTTTCATGTATATGCCTCAGTCATTCTTGGTCAGTCGGCATTCTGCACATGCACCACAGTCCCCACTACATTTTGGTGGCAAATATCATATTTTTTAACTCTGCTACGTTTATTTGATAATTTTAGTTAGAGGTTACTTTGCAGATTGTATGCTGCATCAGAGCCAAATTAGCACATTTTAATTTACACTAAAAACAACAGCCATAAAACCCCACCAATTCTGATCATTAGGACAATGCTGAATATCAGATCTGATGAGATCCAGGACACCGATAGTATAAAGTATCTACTTACATGTAAATATAGGTATAATTTACTGTTACTTGTACTTTAAATGTAATACAATATCATAAATTGCTTTTTTTTGCCAGAAAAATTCTTTTGATACTTCATTACATTGAATATCAGATACTTTAGGACTCAGTACAACTCATATGGGTAACTTAAAGTTTTACAAATGTAACATTTTTGCATGATATCTCTACTTTTGTGACTTCTGGTAAGTTCTTCTTGATGTCTGTCACTGAGTCTTTTTTTATGGGGGTGTGCTGAGGACATTGTGGAGTCTCACCACCTGAGGAAAGAAGACACTCTGGTGGTAGCCTGGTGGCACAACACTTAAACAAAATAAAGTAATCTTTGATTCACTGTTTTTCAATGATAACACAATGTCAACACTTTTTACATGGACTATGTCTGCAGGAAGAAGCAGTCCTGATAAAAAAACAACTTTTTTTCTAGTTACGTGAAAAAATAACCTTCTAGATTAAAAAAAGTTAAACTTAACCCTGACCTCTTTGACCACCAGCAGCACTTCAGATGGTGTTTGACCTGGAGAAACATCACAGAGAGGCACAGTGAATACAATTATCAACTTTGAAAAAGATGTACACACAACATGGTTAGTGCAATATTCAAAATAACTCATGAACATCTGGAGTAATTTAAATGCTGCTTCACAAATTCATCAGATGTGTGACTTTCCTATGGTCATGAATCTCACCTGTGTAATATTTTTTTATGCTGACATTGCCCTCTTTATACTCACAGTCCTCAATCATGCTTTGTTCTTTTTCTGCCACTTCTTTCGTGTCTTTGTGCAACAGAAACATCACCAAAACCGTCTCCAGGAGGCTGAGCATCATCATACCAAAAATCCCGATACAGTAGGATGCTAAAGGGGGAAGGCATCATCATTAATGTGGACAAATAACTACACAGTGTGTCAGAAAATCCCAAATAAAGTCCGGTCATATAAGACTCAAGAATGAGTTTCTTTACCTATGAGTGGAATCCTGTTTGAAGAAGAAGGCAGTATATCGTTCAGAATAAGCTGCATCACAGTGACGGCGAGCAGCACAGTGACCTTGAAGCTGAGCTTCTCGCCACTGCTGTCTGAGATCATGAAGGAGGCCAAGTCCAGACCCACGAAGAACAGGATGGGCAGCATGAAGTTGATGATGTAGAGGCCAGCTCTCCTCTTGATGGAGATCTGTGAAATGATATTCAAGGGTTGGGTGGTTGACCTATACTCTACATCTGGCAAAGGCTGAACTAAAGCAACAGGTTTTACGAGTATAAAGCAGGGTGGGAGCAGGCGGGATCCAGCTAGTCTCTCCTAATTTGTCCACATCTACTGTGGTGCACCTGAGTCATGAAGGGGATCACCATTCTGGGGTAGAAGTTGGGAATGAACGTAGGGTACTGCTGTTGGTGCTAGAGAAGTTAAGACATGATTAAGAAATGTACGCATTTCGTTCCTTCAAATTCAAATTAGAGATCACTCTCTCTCATGATCTTGCCTTCTGTGTGATGTGCAAGAGGCATGAAAGCTGCCTCATGCTTCACACAGACACAGAAACCCTGCTCTGATGACGTACGCTCAAATATGCAACAGTCTTTCGCATGTAAGGGCAAAAAGACAAGCAATTTTTCCAAACATCTAGCAAGAAATGGACAGAATGCTCATCATTCAGCTCTTGTTTCCCCTTCCACCTCAGGTATGTTATGTAGGCTGGAGCCCACACAGAGTAAAGTGTACAAACATGAGTAAATGATTAAAAGTAACCATTAGCCCACTGATGGTTTAGCAAAAACAAGGGTGTGTTCTTAAATCAGAAATGGCTGTTCTGGAGTTACAGTTTTCGAGCCTGCATGGCTGATTTCTAACCACATGTAGCTGTACTCCAGAGTGCACTTTGTAATGCGGTATGCGGAAAAGATTTAATGGCCGAGTTTTCTGCTGTGTGAGTGAATTTTCCAACCAACGGTAGCGGCTGGCCAGTCAAAAATGTCTTAGTCCATCTGCCACAACACATGAGAGGAACAGGAGGAACTCTGGACCAGTCAGGATGGAGAGCATTTTCATCAGGTCCCCATTCACTGCTGTCACTACAAAGAGTTTGGATGAACAGAAACCTCAGTCTTCACAACTTCATGGATGCCAAACTGATGACAACAGGGAGGCAGAGCCTTCAGGCAGCAGCTCAACAATGCAGACGATCCAGAAACTGCTGGAGACGACTGTGGAGGATCTGAACCTGCAAGGAACCTCGATCCAGATCATCACACAGGAGAGAAACCATTTGATTGTGATGATTGTGGGACAAGATTTAGCCTTCAGAGTAATTTCGAGAGACACATGTGAGTCCACTCAGACTTTGTTGTGATAGGCGGGAAAAGATTTTATTGGACAGCACATGTTAAGATACACAGTAGAGTCCACACTGGTGAAAAAACATTTTGTTGTGAAATTTGTTTTTGAGATTTTAAATTTGACATGAAATCTCACATTTTGCTATCATGGATGTAACAGATAGTTCTAATATACATCACAAAAGTTATACATGGAGTGCCCATGCATCTTGACACCTGGACACAGAGGGTTTTATTTGATATTGTTGTTCATTCAGAGATTACAAAAAATCTCATATCTCCTCAGAGCCAGTATAGAAATCACATGTTACTACTTTTATGTGAATATGAACACATAAAGTCAAAAAATACAAATGTGAACAGCACAGAAATGCATAATGATATTGTTTAATACAGATACAAAAAGTGTAACAATACTTAGAACAGATTTGTTTCAGGGTAGCTGAAGGGACATTGAAACAATTTTTACATACCAAAGTCAATTTTCCTGTCATATTATACATTACTCCAGTGCATCACCTGGTATCTAAGCCTGACTTGTAGACTACAACCTTGTAACCTATTTCACAAACTAGGAGACTTGATTTATACTGTACGAGGTGAAAAAAGATAGCTTTTGCTGAGAGGTCACAGAGGTCATATTATGCTTTTTAGGTTTTTCCCTTTCCTTTAATGTGTTATGTAGCATTTACATGTATGTTAAAGGTCTAGAGAGTGAAAAAGCCCAAAGTCCACACCAAAGGAAGTCACTCTCTCCAAAAGAAAACACTTTTGCACTGCCTGGAATGCCCAGTTTAGAGTTGAGCCTTTACTTCTATAACTTATGTGCATCACTTTGTAACAACATCCTCCAGTCAGTCAGCAGACATACAGTTGCAACAGCTGTAGTGGCGTTATTTTAGATCACACTACCTCGCTCGGCATGCCCTGCTCTTCTCTGCCTCTGATTGGCTACATCTGCCCGTTAACTAATGTGCTTGTGCAGCTCTTACAAAGATTAAACAGGCAAGATGTGTCACTCAGCAGCTAAAACGGAGCATTCAAGACACAGTGGGAAAAGGGATTCTGCAGCAAAGCACCACATGAGAAAAATAAAATAAAATATTTTTTTCTATTCTACTAGGACCCCCAAATAAAAGTATGATCCTGAACTAAGCATGTTATGAACTTATTAACTTTAAGTTTTAGATATGTTAACATGCTTTTTGGTGGATTAAGAAAGATTGTCCATATTAAACAGTAAATATATATTTAAGTAGGTCAACATGAAATTTTGTTCACACCTGCAAGCTTCATTTTTTTATTTAATATGTGTATTGGTGGATTCCTTGTACAAAATGATTATGATCACTACATATCCATCAGTCTACAACTTCTGCGCAACATGCAAATTATGAGGGATGTGTACTTAGACTGCTTTGAGTGAGCGAAACATGTTTGGTTAGTGACGTAAGTTCAGACACCAAAGTTCGGGGCAGAGACTTTATAATCACAGCAAAAAACAGCTTCACCTTGAGCTGCAGGGTGACACATTGTTACTCATCTGAAGACATTTTGTTTTGATATTCCCCTGTGGGTTCAGAGTAAAACCAACAGCTTCTTGACGTGTCATTTTCTAGAACTATTCTTCATTCCAACAGACAGCCATATAGACTAAAAACACACTGGCAGCTATGATATAGAAAATGAAGAAAACTGTGTTGATTCTTTTACACACTCTCTTCCAGTAGCCAGCAGGCTTTGCTTCTTCCTTCTTGCTGCTGAGGAGCAGAAACGGTGGTTTCACCAACTCCCCCAACTTGGAGTCATTGGACTCCTCCATCAGCTGGCTGCTGCTTCCCTGAAAAAGTGATTTAATAACCGTGGTAAAAGAAACAAAAAAAACCAAAAACATG
This sequence comes from Acanthopagrus latus, assembly GCF_904848185.1. Taxonomy (NCBI): domain Eukaryota; kingdom Metazoa; phylum Chordata; class Actinopteri; order Spariformes; family Sparidae; genus Acanthopagrus; species Acanthopagrus latus. Next base: position 18,057,685 of record NC_051058.1, on the reverse strand, counting down.
ATAATACTGCTATTATCAATTGCTATCAAGGTTGACATTCACATTTTTGTGTCAGTTGTTATTTTTGTGCTTTAAACTGCACAAGTCATACTCATTAACTTTCCATGTAATTCAGCTTTTCTTCAATGTCTTTTAAAAAAAGGACAGTATATCATGAGCATGTGCCACAAAGCTTTGAATTAGTTAGTGAAGCAATACATTTTGTAAAATATTAAAAAGTAAAACTTTATCCTGACCTCTTGGGGCAATGGCAGCACTTCGGGTGGTGTTTTACCAGCAGACACATCACAGACACAGGCAGAGTGAATCCATGTATTAATGCCTGAAATGATTAATAAGACACAAAACGTGGTAAGTGTATATTCAAAATAACACAGTTACCTCATTTGTACTGATTTTCTACATATCGCTGTTTCAGAGAAACCATAAAGTAACACAAAGGTGCACAACGTGAGAACTGACCGCCTGTGGAAATCATACAGACAATTAGGGGACAGTATATCAATAGGGTAACTGATAGCTGGAGGTAAATGGAGCTGCCCTTAGCTAGTCAGCTGAGTTAGCTGTGCAGTTAGTGGTTCTTAGCTGACTCTGCCCAGACTGGGAGCTCAGAGTTCAGGAGGACTGTTGGTGTTTACGATGCTAGCACAGGAGCTTTAGACCGCTGGAAGGAGGTTTTCAGACTCAGGGCAGTGGAGGACAACACTGATGAGGAGCGGCTTTGGACAAACATGTAATGTTAAAACTTCTTATTTTCCTTCACATTTTGTTGATACTTTTAGTTTATTTTTGAATGTTTTAAACTAGTTCTGAGATCATGAATATCATTCAAACTTCCATATAAGTTGTAAATCTCACCCCTGAAACAGTCATCAAGGCTGATTTTGCCTCGTTTGTCTCCACAGTCCTCACTCAGGTTTTGGTCTGCATTTGGCTCGTTTTCTTTCGAGTCTTTCTCCAACAGATACATCACCACAATCGTCTCTGTGAGGCTGAGCATCATCAAACCAAAAATTCCAACAATGTAGGTCGCTAAAGGGGAGAACATCATCGTAAGTGTGGACAAATAACTACTCATTGATTTAACGTGTGCTGTTCCTGCTCATATGAAGTGCAGTGATTCTGAGCTACTTTACCGATGAGTGGGATCCTGTCTGAAGAATTAGGCAGGATTTCATTCAGAATAAGTTGCATCACAGTGACAGCAAGCAGCACAGTGACCTTGAAGCCCAGTTTCTCTCCGCTGCTGTCTGAGATCAGGAAGGAGGCCAAATCCAGACCCAAGAAGAACAGGATGGGCAGCATGAAGTTGACAACGTAGAGGACAGAGCGCCTCTTCATGTGAATCTGTGAAGGGTCAGGTGGTTGATTCAAATAAAAGCTGAACTGAAGCAACTACAGGTATGTGGTCACACACAAGTTGCAACAACAATCCCCTACGTATACTGGTGGCCAGAGCTCCTGCTAGAGGTGGTGAAACACCAACATGATAGTTTAGCACATAGCACTGGCTTAGCAACCAAACTCCTGGATAGGGACTGGATCCTTCTCTAGAAAAGATTTCTGGGGTTTAAAGAGTTGGACAGGTGTTGGGACACTCATGATCCTAATATGCGACTGAAAGCCATTGAGTTGAGCACTCTGACTGTCTGGCCATGCAGTCTGACAGTCTTTGCACTTGCTGTAACACTTATTGTTGATCAAAATAGAACACTTTGTGCTTAACTAGCGATATTTGGACCTGCAAGTTACTGCTGTCAAGTATTTTTTGTGGAGAGACAAAACAATGCTTCCCTCTGAAATGTAATGAAATGAAATATAAATAATCACTAACCAGATATATTTAAGGAAAGTACTTGCACCACCTCAAGACACAGAGGTGGCATGGAAAAACTTAACTTTCCAACTCTGTGTGTCTTTATCCATAAAAACTTACAGTGTAGACCAACATGCTCTGGTTGATTCCAAAATTGTCGACAGTTTTGTTGGTGAAGTCCATGTTGATGAGCAGCCACTCAGACTGGGAACGAATCATCGAAAGAGTCCAATTAGTGCTCCGTGAAGAGTTACCAATCTGAGAAAAATGAATTTCCTCATCTGAAGTGGGAGATAAAAAAAAGAATTAACTGAGGTTTCCTTGCAGGATAATTAAGATTTAATGTATATTTGTTCAGATAGAGTCTATGTCATTTGAGACACAGGAAAACATGAACAACTGATAGAAATTATATTAAACTTTCAAATGAAACATCTGAATGACTCACTGCTGTATATGGCAGATTTGAAGGTGAGGTTGCAGCTCTGATTGTCAAAGGGGAATTTGTAAACATTCATCTTGCAGGTGCTGATCACCATCATGTCATTCCTAAGACTGATTCGACCACTGCTCAAAACAATTACATGAGGACTCGCAGAGGTCTTGTCTTTCTCTGTCCTGAATGAGAACAAACACATGTGACTTTTAAACTGAATTTGATTAGTGTATCATTAAATATATTAAACACTATAACTTCATATAAAGTACACACATTGAGACTTACATCTCTTCAATGGTTAGGTCTGGTATCCACAATTGTTTAGAAGGGATTATAATTTTGTCAATATCACAGAAATCCGGAGGATACCAAGAAATGAACTCATCGAACCAAAGCTACAGAGGAAAACAGGGAGAAATTTTGATTTGGTTATGATTTGCATAACAGCGAACTGTATAGTAGTCCAGAGATACAGTGTTATCTTTTGCACTCATGGTGTACTAGCATTGTATGTTCCGATACATGTATGGAGCTACTGGGGAGCAAGATGTAAAACCTGGGTGCCTATTTTTATTATTACAGGGTGTACAAGGAATTTATTCTGAAGCTATTTATCACTGTGTACCTATTCCATTATACTGATGTTTCAGTGAAGATGGAGTGAGGACTTCTGCATCACTCAATAGCCCAAATCTTAAGATTTTATGTCATTTAATGTAAAACGTTAAGGATACTAGAGGGAACATCTGTGTATTAACTTTTTACGTTTACACAATAAATGTCCTGTGGACGCTGTATTGTCATGGATATCGTCAGCGTCCTAGTCTGTCTCACTGTCACTTGGGTCTATGGCCTCCCATGTATTCGATATGTGTTTCAGTGTAACCACATGCTGACAGGTTTGAAGTCATGTAAAAATGTTGTCCATAGTGCTTGTGTTCAACCTGCAGCTCCTGAAAGTGCAAGCGTACCTTGTTTCAGCCCTGTAAACAGCCTCCATTCATCACTGGAAGTGAATACAACTACAACACAACACCCCAAGGTGAAACACGACATGTGAATCATATTTCTCATGTATGTTTTACATACTCTCCTGACAGCAAACTGTTCTGTTAGTATGGTATATAAAGTAGTATATAAAATGTTCTCCTACCGTTCTCTTAGTTACAGAGTAAGTAAGTCCTTATTACATGATATAGGGTGAGTGGTCACAAACAAGCATCCATTAACAAAGCTTAATGGATGCTCAACCGAAGTTTAATTTACTTTGCTTGTTTGACATAAAATCATGTAATATTTAGGCCTTTGAGTGATGCAGAAGTCGTCACTCCATTGTCCCTGAAATGTCCAGACATTGGAATAAATTCCCAATAGTTAAAAATTCATTTCAGTGTAAATTCTCTGTAAATCCCAATTGCCTGTTACGTGTGTGTGTGTGTGTGTGTGTGTGTGTGTGTGTGTGTGTGTGTGTGTGTGTATATATGTATATGTATATATATATATATATATATATATATATATATATATATATATATATATATATATATATATATATATATATATATATATATATATATATATATATATATATATATATATATATATATAATGTTTTTTCCCCAGAGAGAACTCACCATGTCAACCCAAACATACGAAACAAATTTCTGGTCCTTCTCATTCTGCAAGTAAAGAAACACGTGTTGAAATCCACATTCAGTGTTTATACAAGTCACTACAAAATTTATTAGACAGTTTAGAACAGGCAGTAGGCTGAACAAACAGAAAATAAGTGTCTGGATGACTTCACCTCCCAGGACTGCCTGAGGCTTACTGGTGCCCAGATATTTGCTTTGTAGCGCCTTTCCATCTGTCCCAAATAGTGGCTGTCTCTTAATATGCTTGTTACAATAAAATAAAATAAAAATAAAATAAATACTGTGACTAGCAAGTAGACTTAGGCTGAACTGATCTTTTCAACCACATCAGTATTAAGCTGACAGAGAGAAAAGAACATTGAGGGTGAGTTTCAAATCACCTACTGTCCACATAATTCAGCTGCCCTGCAGTCTGCATTCAATTAGGACAAACCACTTTGGTGTGCCTTAGAACTTTGATCTTGTTGATCCTATATTTGTTGCAGCCCGAGCACAAAATTAGGGAGTGCGAAGAACACTGTACTTGAATGAGCTGTTATATGTCAGTGAGCTGTCAAATGTTTGTGCTCCCTCAGCTTTGTTTTATATTTGTATGACACACAGTGACACAGAGTGTGATGTATCTTCTACCCTTCTGAAAAAACAGCATGGACCAGTACCAAAACCAGCACCAAAACACAACATATGCTGGTCACCAGCATGTCCTAAATCACTACACCTTTGTTGCAGTGTAGTGATTCAGGACATCCTGGTATCTTTGACAAACTGCATTTCACATACATTGTATTGGGACATATAAAATATTTATATTGTGTGGTACTATGGGTACTAGAACGCAGGGCAAAACTATATTTTGTAGGGGAGGGGAGAATATTAGATACAGGTACGACACATTAGTGAAGGCAGGTAATCAAACAGGAGGAAAACACATGAAAAAAAAGGTAACTTTACTTGCGGGACAAGACTTGACAATAATCACACCTGGCATATATCTGCAAATTAAAACTTTGTGGCCTATAAGATTTGCATTATGAGGACAGGCTGGGGCTAGCTGATTAACATGATAACTTTAGCAGACATCACTGTAATGCCATACATAGATGCCTTTTCATATTGTGATTGATTTAAGCTGGGTCAGGTAGACTTTATTGTCTTTATCCCACGTATATGATTTCCAGTAGACAATATGTATCTTCAGTACCCATGTTTACACAGCAAGAAAAGAGGCAAACACCAAAAACTATTCACTTCTTTGTTGCTGATGTCCTGACTTTTCAGCAGATGCCATGTGATTTCGTAATATCCTGTAATAATTGTGGTCCTAGCTTGCATGAAGCCCTGAGTGAACCTCACCTTCAGCCTTCACCTTTGTGTAAATGAGCAATACAAATATCGGATGACATGAATGCAAATTTAAGGCAGCCGGTACTTGTCGGCACTGGGGAGAAGAAATAATAAGTAGTTTTTAAATATACAACTTACCAAATCTAGAATGGCATAGATGAGCACATCCAGGAGTACCTGAGTGGGTGCTGTGTGGTTTTTAACAGGCCGGGTCATGGTGTTCTGTACCTTACCTTTAGGGTTCAATTCCATAAAAAGTTCCCGATAGCTGCAGCTACCATTGGATGATTCTCCATCTGCAGAGAAAGCATTAAGGTGCGTTAACTGCGAGAGAGGTTTATTTTAAACAAAAAGTAAAATATGATGTTTGGGTGTGCTTATATCGCTGACCTCTCATTGAAAACATCATTGTTCATATGACTGATTAATTTATCATTCATCCATCATATGAATTTCATGCAAGAGCAAATGTTATAAAACTCATATGTATTACCTTTTCTAACTGGAAACATTTTCATAAATATATGTAACACTTACTGTAAACATAATGTAATTTAACAGGCGGCAAGATGCATTAAACTAAAATCCCTTTCAGTGGGAAATTAACCCACATGTATCCCTGCTGATTGCTTGTGCAAGGATCGTCCATTAGACCAGAGAGCATATCAAGTTATATTAAATTAGACACCATTAGAGATGACAAAAAACTCCAGAAGATGAGGGATGAAAGCAAAACACTTAGTTCAACCCTATCAGATGTTTTTGTTTATCTGAATCAACAGTGATTCTTTCTGAATTGAATGAAATGTCTCCTTTGCCTCTTTTGACTTATGACATTTCAAAATGGGGATCACATCAATCTAAAACTAGAACTGCAAGCAGTTATGAATCTGAGCCATGGTATTCGCTGTAATGGGAAGTGCAATGGAAGTGCAAAAGGCTGAAACTGTGCCTATTTGAATTTGTTGTACTAAATCATGCCCACTTTGACCAATCGTTATTTAACTATATGGCTGGCCTCAGGAGTGACCCCACATCAGTACTGTTTCATTACATTTCTATTATTGCAACCAAAAATGAGAGTGACAAGGAAAAATGCATTTATGTTGATTAGTGTGTGGTGACTTAACAAAGAATAAGTGGAGCAGAAGTGGGCAGGGCCTATGTTAGAAAACCTAGTTATATTTGGGAAATACATGAACATGATATTTATGAATGTGTTCTTTAAAATGTGGAAGTTAAAGTCCAAAACGCATTTACATCCATTATAGTGCCACCTATAGGCCAATTTGCACAGAGCCTCTGGATGACTTCAGGAACAATTGACTTAACTTTGATGTTGAAAGCATTTAGTTTGACCGAAAGATGAAACAATATGTGTTTTTTAGCTAGCAAAAAAGATTGTTTGGTCATGATAAGCAGATTTTTTGGAGTGCCAAAATCCTTTTGACAACTTTTCATCAGACACATCTGGAGACTCTATGTGCAAAGTTGCAGGCAGATGGCACATAAGTTGTAGGAGGAGTTCGAAAAAGTAGGTTTTGCATATGTGGCAATTTAGCAAACAAAATGTGCATCAGAAGTGGGCGTGTCTTATGTCAGAAAACCCAGCTCTATTCAGGGAACATATGGATAAAAGGTTTTACGAATGTGTTATTTAAAATGTGGAAGTTACAGGCAAAAATGCGATTGCATCAATTATAGAGCCACCTAGTGGAGTACATATGCAATTTTTGGTATGGAGGAACTGTGTTCTATTCTACATGGACCATATAAATTTCAAAGCTCTCAGCATTAATAGTTTGGCTGAAATTAATGTTTGTTGTTTATCTTGTAATAAGCCATGCCCACATTAACCAGTCATGACCACCTTCAAGATGTGGCCTCAGGATTGGCCCTACATCATACCGACCAAATTTCGTAAAAAATCAGTGTAGCCGTTCAAGAGATATAAACTTCCCATACTTTCAGCGCCCCCTAGTGGCCAAAATTCGCCAAATTTGCCTCATCCCTTCCCAGTGTCATGGCAACCAAGGATTGGTTGGATCTCATATTTGGTGTTAATAGCATTTAGTTTGACCGAGACATCAAATAGTTTACATTTCTATAGCTAGCTACAGAAATTTGTTCGTTAATAATTTGTGCTTTTTTTGACCAAAATTCTTTGATAACTTTAGATCAGGTCCAGCTGAAGAGCATACATGCCAAGTTTCACCCAGATCGGACAAAATCCCAAGGAGGAGTTCGAAAAAGTAGGTTTTCCAGTTTTTTGCGGTTTTGCAAACAAACTCTCTAGGTGGAAGTGGGCGTGGCCAATGGCAAAGTGATTCAGCTCGGTGTGGGAGTTATAGGCAAAAAACACGTTGGCCTAGGTTATAGCTCCTTAAGTGCACATTTTAATACATTTTCAGGCATTTTAAGACATTATAACACAGGGTGCTATTTTGACAATGGTAGATTATTTTGACAATGGTACATTGCCTTAATGAGGAAACAATTGGCCTCCAGCTGTGAAACATTAAATACCTTTTGGTCCGACTGTAAATCTAATGCAAAGATGCAAGGGCAATAATGAGTAAATGAATTAAAAGTGATGAAAGTATCACTTTAAGCCTCAGATTTAAGCATTTTTACTCTTACGAGTTATTCTTCGCTGTTTTCAGAGAATTAAGTAAAATTTTAATTGACAAAAAATACTGTTTCATTTTACCTTTTTATTTTGTCATTTTCATTCTCTAAAGGAACCAGAACACAGGAATTACAGTCCTTGAATTGCAAATATTTGCAGGTCAGTCCCCCAAAACCTTCGTATTTTCAAGTCAGGTTTGGCAAGTATGGCCTTAGCCTATAAAAAAACTGAAACCTACCTCACCTTCAGCAGCACAGTAACACCTAGCATAAGGTCAAAAACACCTCAGGTGTGGCTCAACAACAAAAAGGTAAGTATTTTACAAGGCTATCAAGAGATTCAGTTTTTGCATGAAGCAACGAAAACTGTATTCATATTAGTCTTAATTATCCAGAGCTCTCTCTTTTCTTTGGTAAAACTTGAATCCACTGAAAGCTGTTCACAGCAAGGTTAGTGGATTATCCAGAGCATCAGAGACACCGTGAGGATAAGAGAAACCTTACCTGTGATTAGGAGCAGAAAGAGGAAGCCAGCAAACATCATGACTGCAGGATCAGTGAGAACCCAAAGTCTGTCAGAGTACAGCTCTTGTGCATCTCAGTCAACTCAGTGCTGTCTGTAAATATCAGTTCAAACTGGAAGAGGGCTGGACAAACAGAATGACCAACCCCCTTTGTGTTAATCTGTCCTTGATCTTAGTAGTCTAAGGCAGTGGTTCTCTATAATTGAACCACAGAAGATTTAATGGAGTTTGTGGAAAGATTAGAGAGTCAGGATGTGAACAGGAAGTATGACTACTCCTGCTCTGGTTCCAGTGGACCAGCTGCTGTCAGTAAACAGAGCGCATGTGAGAAGAATCCTGCTGAAAGTGAATATTAATAAGGCTGCTGGTCCAGATAATATATCTTGTCCATTTTGCTCAAAAATATTCAATACCTTGATTTCAATACCAGTTCCTAAACAACACTTTTACAAACCACCTGGAAGCCAGACAACGGGGGGGGGGGATTGAACGTGCCAACGAGCTGAATCTGTTCTTCAATAGATTTGACGAGAGGGCTCCGAACTACCCCTCCCCCAGCTTCTCCACATCCACCCACCTCCAAACCCCTGGCCCTGCTACCCTACCTGTCCTCTCTACCCCACCATCATCTCCCCCCACCCCCACCAACACACATGGCACACTGACGTTCACAGCAGAGCTGGTGAGGAAGGAGCTGTGCAGACTCCGCCCAGGCAAGGCAGCAGGTCCCGACGGTGTCAGCCCGAGGGTCCTCAAAGCGTGTGCATCCCAGCTGAGTGGAGTCCTGCAGCACATCTTCAACCTGAGCCTGACTCTGCAGAGGGTCCCTGTGCTGTGGAAGACATCTTGCCTGGTTCCGGTACCGAAGAAGACGCGTCCCAGCACCCCCAACGACTACAGACCGGTGGCACTGACGTCCCACCTGATGAAGTCTTTGGAGAGGCTGATCCTCTCACTTCTTCGGCCCCTGGTCAGCTCGTCACTGGACCCTCTTCAATTCGCCTACCAGCAGAAACTAGGAGTGGAGGACGCCATCATCTTCCTGCTCCACCGCGCCAGCACCCATCTGGACAGATCAGGAAGCACTGTGAGAATCATGTTTTTGACTTCTCCAGTGCGTTCAACACCATCCGGCCTGCCCTGCTCGGGAGCAAACTGACGGCGATGCGGATGGACCCTCACCTGGTTTCTTGGATCACGGACTATTTGACAGGTCGACCACAGTATGTAAGACTGCAGGACGGTGTGTCTGACACTGTGGTCAGCAGCACCGGGGCACCACAGGGAACTGTTCTCTCACCATTTCTGTTCACCCTGTACACCTCAGACTTTCAGTTCCGCTCTGAGACCTGCCACCTGCCGAAGTTCTCGGACGACTCTGCAATTGTTGGCTGTATCAGTGAGGAGAAGGAGGAGTACAGGGGCGTTGTGGACTCCTTCGTCGATTGGTGTGAGAATAACCATCTGCATCTTAACACCACTAAGACAAAGGAGCTGGTGGTGGACTTCCGCAGGAGGAAAGCCGCACACACACCTGTCTCCATCAACGGTGTGACTGTTGAGGTGGTCCAGGATTACAAATACCTTGGAGTCCACCTGGATAACAAACTGGACTAGGCCAAGAACACAGAGGCTGTGTACAAGAGGGGCCAGAGCTGACTCTATTTCCTGAGGAGACTCAGGTCCTTCAATGTCTGCATCATGCTGAGGATGTTCTACCAGTCGGTGGTAGCCAGTGCCATCTTTTTTGGGGTTGTGTGCTGGGGCAGCAGGCTGAGGGCAGCAGACGCCAACAAGATCAGTAGGATCATCAGGAAGGCTGGCTCCGTCCTGGGGGTCCAACTGGACTCTTTGGTGGTGGTGTCTGAAAGGAGGATGCTGTGCAAACTGCATAGTATCCTGGACAACAACATTCACCCTCTCAATCAGGTGCTAAACTAACACACCAGCACCTTCAGCAGCAGACTCATCCCACCCCGATGTAACACGGAGCGCCTGAGGAAGTCTTTTCTCCCTCAGGCCATCAGACTGTTTAATGCATCCACCTCTGGTCGCGGGAGGGACAGTGGAGACACTGTCACCTGAGCCAAATCAAATCAATATCATTCCCTATCACTTCCATCACTTATTGAGTGTGCACTGGACCTTGTAAATCTCCTGCACTGGACTTAGTAAATTGCTGCTATTTCATGCTGCTGCTAAATTTACTATTTTTTTCACTTTATACCACTTGTCACTTTATTCAATCTTATTGTGTACTTTTTATTTTATTTTATGCTGCTCACTGTTGGATTGCATTAGGTGTACTTAGTAACTTGTTTATTTATTACTTTACCATTATTTATTACTTTTGTATTCCTTTCTCACTTTGTTTTACTACTGTTGCACGACAATTTCCCTCGGGATAAATAAAGTTTTCTTGAATCTTGAATCTTGAATCTTTATACCAGTTTTTATACCAGCACTTCTCTTTGTGTGACAGGGTTTTTTTTCCTGTGTGCCTTGAGACAACCAATCACAAGCACTAATAGATCTTGGCTCAAAAGAAAAGTGCTTACTTATTGGCTCACAGACAGTGATGAGATAAACTCTTTACATATTGATTTGATGGTATATTTGCCATAAATGAATAGCATCATCTTACAGGAGATTGTCCCCACCTGCTTTTAGACAGCCACAATCATCACTACAAAAATCAAACACACAGAGAGATTCTTCTATTCTATTCTTCTATTCTTCTTGGCTCTGGGGAGCAATTTATTACTTTCAGCTCATTGTGTTGGTTTTCTGGCAGCATCTTTACTGTTTCAGTTCACTTTCATCACTCTTACCAACACATACATCGACAAAAAAGACAGAATGTTTTTGTTTTTGTTTATTTCTGCTTTAGAAATATACATACATCTCTTCATAACTTCTTTAGAAGGATGCATTTTATGTATTTTAGAATATTATGTGTTTCAAGGGAATGTATCTACAGGGGAATGCCCAATTTCATATAATTGGATAATAAACAAGTGCTCCTTCAGGGACAATCAAACTGAAATGTGCTTTTACATATGTAGAACTAAAAGTTCCATAAATAAGTAGATAAATACACCATACAATAAGTAATTAAATGTGTCATTAATTTATCAAAATTGGAATTAAATACATGCATGTGTTATTAAATGTCATTAATTCATTAAAATACCAATTCATTTTATGTAAAAAAAAACAAAACATAATTATTTCACTATTTATTTAATTAATTATTTCATGGTCCTGTGTTGCAGCGCTTTACGAATTTATTTAATCTGACAAACTTGTCCATCAAAGGTGGTGGGCGGATCCTAATACCTGAATGGTTACCCTGCACATCAAGTCAAGGCAAATAGATTCCAGAGAATGGATTGATGCAATCAAAACTTTATTGGCAACCACTAAAAATCAAGTGGAAGGCTCGGTCTCCTGCTAGCCCCAATGTTGATACAGCGTGCTAGGTCCAGGACAAAATGTCAAAAGCTTGCCCTCACTAGAAAGTTCATGGGGATCCTCAATCAATGTAGCCGCCATGTTTTGAAAGAATTCTTCTTCTTCTTTCAATTTCAAGACATCAGACCAAAGCAATGGATTAGACTAAATTTGCTTTAACCCTGCCCACTGACGTTGATGGGCGAGTTTGACAGATAAAATACATTCATGAAGCACTGCAACACAGGGCCATGGTATGATTAATTAAATAGTGAAATAATTTTATATATTTTTACATGAATTGAATTGGTATTTCAACAAATTAATGACACATGTAATGACTTAATGACACATGTAATTAATTATCTAATGGTGTATGTATTTATTTAATTTTACTCCTCCATATTTACAAGCTCCAAAGTCTCCAATGAAATAAAATTTTATAAACTGTAGGGGTGAATAGGGACTTGGGTTTCAAGTGGTTCAGTTGAGATAATCGCTCTATGAAAACAAGGAGTCTGTGTCTGTCTATGTGTCTGTGTGTGTGCCTCAAATATCTCTGCAGATCAGGATCAGATTGACCTGGTCTGAGGAGGTCCGGATATGCAAGGACAACAATTGGAATCAGAATCTGCGGATGTTCGTGTGTAGCTAGCTGCTAGCTGCTAGCCCACCCCCTACAGCGCACCTCCTGAATGGATGGACGCGCCGCCGTGTCCAAAACCGGACTTTACGAAAAATAATGTCCGCAAGCAAAAAAACACATTCCTATTGGTGGAAAAAGGCAAAAGACAAAAGACAAATAGACAAAATTGTATGGCAAACCACATGATTTGGTTGCTGAGGAACAGGGGAAGTTGTGGGAGGGACGTCGGTGGAAGATTGACAGCAGCAATGACGTGACAGAGACAACGAGTTTTGAGAGTTGAGAGATTTGTGACTTAAAGTGTGTATAGTTAGTGCGTTGTAGTGTAGTGTGTTTAGTGTGTAGTGTAGTCGTTCATTTGTTTTGTGAGTCAAAACAATGAGGAGATGGCTGAATGTTGAGCAGGCAGGGAGGAGCTGAGGGAGGCCTGAGCCTGAGGCATTGTCTGCATTTAAATGTAAATAGTTACAAAAAACTTTGTATATTTCAAAAACTCAAATTTAGCAAACAATTTATATTTGTATTATATGTAATAAAAAATGGTTTGTTAAACATTTTTGTGGTTTTCACAGAAAAAAATTAACTTTTCCCTACTCGGATTTTTATGTTTTTTTGTGATTTTAGGTCCATAGTGTTCATGCAGTATGTCAAAATGAAAAAACAACTGTTCAGTCACACATGTGAGGTTGTGCTGAAAATAATAACACCAAACAATGCAAGGTAAATATAATGAAATATAATGGTAAAATCAAAAGCAGTAAAAAACGGCCAATTATATCCCTGACGTCCCACCTTCAAACACAGCCTCATTTGGCCATCCATGAGGAAGCTACTTAACCTCCCACTTGTCTACAGGAATACATACTTCCTACGGGCAATGCACTAGTATGAACAAACAAAAGAAAATCCACAGTTGACAAACTTGATGCAAGAAGCTTAGTTTATTGGTGGCTACAATGAAATGGGGAAACAAAGAAATCTCAAGAGGGGCCTAAACAGTCCAGAGTTTCTCCTTCTCTCACAAAATGGCATAAGCGTGATTGCCATGTAGAGCTTCTGATGGTCTGCTGTTTATTGCTTGTACTTAAGTAAATGTTGTCAATATTTTTTTAGGTTGGATAATAAGAATTGCCCATATTCCATGTTAAAGATACACTTATGTAGAATAACATGCATATTTCAACACCAAAACACCTGCATGCTCTTTTTACTTGTGTTTTTCAATGTCTGTGGAGGTGGATTTCTTGTACATAAGGGCTGTGATTAACAATATACTGCCTCAGGTTATATGAGTGCAATGGAATAGTACAACATGTGATTAATGTGACCCAGTGACCGTTTACAACTTCTGTTAAGTATCACTTAATTTTGTACTGTGATTATTCTGCACTCCACCTGTAAAACATGTTGACTAAAAACAGAGCTAATGTGATGATATAGAAGATGAAGAACCCTCTGTTGATTTTATTACAAACTCCCTTCCAGTAGCCAGAAGGTCTTGCTTCTTCAGTCCTGCTGTTCAGAAGCATTTTCACCAACTCCTTCAGCTCATATGACAGCTTTTCAAAGTCAGGGGACTCCTCCATCAGCTGACTGCTGCTTTCCTGAAAAAGTAGTTTAATAAACTTTGGTTAAAGTATGTGATTTTTGTAAATTCAGTTGCTACATTTGATATACCCATTTTTGTTTCAGTTGTAATGTTTGTGCTTGTTTCAAAGCCAGACTTCATATAAATGTTTTGATAAATGTGTGTGCTGTTTGCTGTGTGTTGTTTGCTGTTTGTTGTGTGCTTTGTGCTTTGGGTTTTGTGTTGTTTGCTGTTTGCTGCGTGCTTTGTGCTGTTTGCTCCATGCTTTGTGCTTTGAACTGTAAAAATCACATCCTAAGAGAGAACTGGACTGAGAGTAGACAGGAGGGAACATGTTTGAACACAGCTCAACAGTCAGTATGTTTACATGATTTGACTACTGTGTTAGTCCGACTTAATCCAGACTTTGAAGTCCATGCAAACGTGTTGGTCGAATTTCTCAAAATCGAACAAACACACCCAGCTAATGCAGAGTCAGTTTACTCTTACATGTATATGCCTCAGTCATTCTTAGTCAGTCGGCATTCTGCACATGCACCACAGTCCCCACTACATTTTGGTGGCAAATATCATATTTTCTACTCTGCTACATTTATTTGAGAACTTTTATTGGAAGTTACCTTGCAGATTGTATGCTGCATCAGAGTTAACTTAGCACATTTTAATTTACAATATAAAAAAACAACTATGAAACCCCACTGATTCTGATAATTAGGACAATGCTGAATATCAGACCCGATCAGATCCAGGACACCCATAGTATAAAGTATCTACTTACATGTAAATATAGGTATAATTTACTGTTACTTGTACTTCAGATACTATCATACATTACTTTTTTTGCCAGAAAATTTCTTTTGATACTTCATTACATTGAATATCAGATACTTTAAGACTCAGTACAACTCATGTTACAAAAGTAACATTTTTGCATGAAATATCTACTTTTATGACTTCTGGTAAGTTCTTCTTAATATCTGTCACTGAGTCTATTTTTATGGCGGCGTCAAAGTAATCTTTGATTCACTGTTTTTCAATCAGAACACAATGTCAACATTTTTTACATGGACTATCTCTGCAGGAGATGTAAGATTTAAAAAAGTGAAAAAAGTGAGACTTAACCCTGACCTCTTTGACCACCGGCAGCACTTCAGATGGTGTTTGACCTGAAGAAACATCACAGAGAGGCACAGTGAATACATTTATCAACTTTGAAAAAGATGTACACACAACATGGTTAGTGCATATTCAAAATAACACAAGTGCTTTGTATGAGACATTACATACGTGACTGTTTTCAAAGAAATGAACATCTGGAATAATTTATATGTTGCTTTGCAACTTCACCAGATGTGTGACTTTCCTATGGTCATGAATCTCACCTGTGTAATGAACTTTGATGCTGACGTCGCTCTCTTTATACCCAAAGTCCTCAATCACGCTTTGTTCTTTTCGTGCCACTTCTTTCATGTCTTTATGCAACAGAAACATCACCAAAACCGTCTCCAGGAGGCTGAGCATCATCATACCAAAAATCCCAATACAGTAGGATGCTAAAGGGGGAAGGCATCATCATTAATGTGGACAAATAACTACACAGTGTCAGAAAATCCCATGTAAAGTGCTGTCATATAAGACTCAAGAATGAGTTTCTTTACCTATGAGTGGAATCCTGTTTGAAGAAGAAGGCAGTATATCGTTCAGAATAAGCTGCATCACAGTGACGGCGAGCAGCACAGTGACCTTGAAGCTGAGCTTCTCGCCACTGCTGTCTGAGATCATGAAGGAGGCCAAGTCCAGACCCACAAAGAACAGGATGGGCAGTATGAAGTTGATGATGTAGAGGCCAGCTCTCCTCTTGATGGAGATCTGTGAAATGATGTTCAAGGGTCAGGTGGTTGACCTATACTCTACATCTGGCAAAGGCTGAACTAAAGCAACAGGTTTTACGAGTATAAAGCAGGGTGGGAGCAGGCGGGATCCAGCTAGTCTCTCCTAATTTGTCCACATCTACTGTGGTGCAAGTGATTCATGAAGGGGATCACCATTCTGGGGTAGAAGTTGGGAATGAACATAGGGTACTGCTGGTACTGATGTGCAAGAGGCATGAAAGCTGCCTCATGCTTTACACAGACACAGAAATCCTGGTCTGATGACAATATGCAACAAAGTCTTGCGCATATAAGAGCAAAAACACAAGCAACTATTCCAAACATCTAGAAAAAAATGCACAGAATGCTCATTGCTCAGCTCTCATTTCCCCATCCACCAGGGGAAGTTCTAGACCAGTTTTAATAGGGGCGCCAGGTTGGGGCTGGTGTTTTTGTTAGGGGGCACATACAACCAAAAAAGACAAATCCCTCATTCAGACAAGGAATAAATTGGACTTAAAACAGTGTTTCAACATTTTTCATTGGGTAGTAAACTGCTGAGACACTTTATTTCCGCCTTTCCCTTCAGAACAAAATCATTGCAAGAAATCTATCAATGTGTTATTAATGCAGACTCCCTGTAGGGGGGGCCACAGGGGGGTCCAGACTCAGAGTTACGGTGGCACTGGCACCTGTTGGCCCCCCTAGAACTGCCCCTGCCATCTACCTCATGTATGTTATGTAGGCTGGAGCCCACACAGAGTAAAGTGTACAAACATGAGTAAATGATTAAAAGTAACCATTAGCCCACTAATGGTTTTGCAAAAACAAGGGTGCATTCTTAAATCCAGAAATGGCTGTTCTGGAGTTCTATTTTTAGAGCGCTTCTGGCATCTGAACAGAGGTTATTTTTGGTCATATAGAAAATTAAGAAGAATGATATTTTACTGTACCAGTAAGAACAAACAATCCATAATTAAACTTAAAAAGAGAAAGGGGAAATTGAAAATGCAAATTTACAATGTAAAATGACCATTTGAAATTGTAAAGTGAGATTTTTAAAAAATGCTTGAATGCAAATGCTCGATTTGGAGGCTTGAACTGGTGAGATGAGGCCAAAAATAGAAATGGAAACAAGAATATAAGGAAAACATCAAGTGTGAAACTCAATGTGGGGAGTGGAAATCCCCTAAATAGCAAAATTGAAATTAGTTTTACGGTTTCATTTCAAGCCTGTCTTTAAAAAAAAATCAAGGGGAGATAATAAATGAATCAGTGCTTCCCTCTGAAATGTATTGACAGGATAAACCATATAAAGACTCACAAACTATTAATACTTAGATATGATTAGTTGGAAAATGTTTACTTTCCACCTGTGTGTGTTTGTGTACGGAAATACTCACAGTGTAAGTGATCACACTTTGGTTGAAGTCTAAGTAAGTGATGTTGTTTGTGTGAACCGTCAGGTTGACGAACAGCCACTCGAATTGGTTGTGCATCAACTTGCGAGTCTCCTCAACGATCTTTGAAGAGTTGAAATACTCAGTGAGCAGTATTTCCTTGTCTGAGGTGGGAGATGAAAAAAACAACTGACGTTTCGTTTCAGGTTAACAAAGAAGGACTGTATGATATGAGTGATCAGCTGACGAGAAACTGTCATAGTCGTTAAAGCACACATTCATTCAAACTCACTATGACTTTTATTGTGACGCACACTATATTGCCCAAATTATTCGCTCACCTGCCTTGACTCGCATTTTATCTTAAGCGACATCCCATCCTTAATCCATAGGGTTTAATATGACGTCGGTCCACCCTTTGCATAACATAACAGCTTCAACTCTTCTGGAAAGGCTTTCCATGGTTTAGGAGTGTGTTTTGGGGGAATTTTTGACCATTCTTCCAGAGGTGCATTTGTGAGGTCACACACTGATGTGGGACAGGAAGGCCTGGCTCTCAGCCTCCACTCTAATACATCTCAAAGGTGTTCTATTAGGTTGAGGTCAGGACTCTGTGCAGGCCAGTCAAGTTCATCCACACCAAACTCTCTCATGAATGTCTTTATGAATGACCTTGCTTTGCGCACTGGTCCACAGTCATGTTGGAACAGAAAGGGGCTATCCCCAAACTGTTCCCACAGATTTGGGAGCATGGAATCATGTAACTGTTCAACATCTCTTGGTATGCTGGAGCATTCAGAGTTCCTTTCACTGGAACTATGGGCCAAGCCCAGCTCCTGAAAAGCAACCCCACACCATAATCCCCGGTCCACCAAACTTTACACTTGGCACAATGCAGTCAGACTGTAGTACTGTAAGTAAGTACTGTTCTCCTGGCAACCTCCAAACCCAGACAAGTCCATCAGATTGCCAGATGGAGAAGCACAATTTGTCTCTCCAAAGAACATGTCTCCACTGCTCTAGAGTCCAGTGGTGGCGTGCTTTACACCACTGCATCGCACTTGATGATGTATGGCTTGGATGCAGCTGCTCGGCCATGGAAACCCCTTCCATGAAGCTCTCTACACACTGTTCTTGAGTTAATCTGAAGGCCACATGAAGTTTGGAGGTCTGTAGTGACTGACTCTGCAGAAAGCTGGCAACCACACTATGCGCCTCAGCATCTGCTGACCCTGCTCCGTCACTTTACACGGCCTAACACTTCGTGGTCGAGTTGCTGTCATTCCCAGTCACTTCCACTTTGTTATGATACCACTGACAGTTGTGTGTGGAATATTTAGGAACAAGGAAATTTCACAGGTGGCATCCTATCATAGTACCATGCTGGAATTCACTGAGCTCCTGAGAGCGACCCATTCTTTCACAAATGTTTGTAGAACAGTCTGCATGACATGATCTCGTGCATGACGTCATCAGTGATGAGCTCTTCAAAGGTTCAAATGTGACCAGGATGTTTTTCATTTTGCTGTAGGAAATTCAACTTCTAGTATGTGTTTATTTGTTGGTATCATGCATGTGTTTGGTGTATTTTACAAGACGAAGTGAGCAGTGGTTAGAAAATGGTGTAGTATGATGCAGTTTCAGATTCAGACCGCTTTAAAATCTGAGAAATCTGAGTTTGTTGAAAGTCTCCATTCTGTTTGAAAACGGGTTGTGATAACTCTGCATATTGTGTTTGTAAATTATTTTGTTACTTCCCCTCTGGGACATATGAAATTGTCAAATGCAACAGACTCACCATTGTGTACGACAGACTTGAAGGAGAGGTTGCAGGTCTGAATGTCGAAGGGGAATTTGTAAACGAGCATCCTGCAGGCGCTGACCAGCACCTGGTCATCCGTTATTTCAATTTCACCATTATTTCTGATGATGAGAAACGGGTTTGGAGGGGCTCTGTCCGTCTCTGACCTGTGTGAGACCACAGGGGTATACTTAAAATTTCACATAGTGTATTATACCATTAAACACTGGGAGTTACAAAGGTTTATGACATATATGTAACAACAATGTCTCTGGTTAAATACTGAATGTGTGAATGTAAAAAGGATAGCACCTGTAAACTTACTCCATGCAACATGATGTTAATAATTACAAAATTTTTATTTTCACTTGGATCATCAGGTCAAACTGTGTTCAAAATGTCACCATAGATGAACAGTTCCTAAGTCAATGTTCATATCCTAACATAAGATTGTGGCTGCAGCTGCTCTACTTCATATTGTTTGTACATCTCTGTGTTGTTTTCTGTCTTTATGATGTTTAATTCTGCTGTTCAACTGGCAGTTGTCTCAGTTTTCTTATTGTCTAAGTTATCTCTATTAAGCTATTGAGCTACACAGAAAAAAGGCAGATGCTCATGATCAAAACTAACTCAAACATGGATATAGTTTCTAAATGTTTTGTCCAAACTTGCCCAGCTCAGATATATTAGTTTGATCCTGATGAGTAATAACCGAAACATGTTTCAGTCCTGTTGCAAAACTCTCACATATTTTGGCATCTAGATGCTTCGGTTTCTGTGTCATTTCTTAATGATAACATGATGGTGAGTAACAGGTTACAGTTGTATGTGTCAGAACACGCACGTACATTCAAACTTACATCTCTTCAATAGTTACATCCGGCTTCCACAACAGTTCATTGGGGAGAGATATTCTGGTAATGTTGCAGAAATCATTAGGATCCCAAGAAAGGAATTCATTTTTCCACCACTGTGGATAAAAACAAGGAAAGAAATGCTTTTTAAAACAAATGCACTTTGAGTGAGAGTGGAAATGTATTCATGGCCTTATTCTTTCAGACACAACTCACCATATCAATCCAAACGTAAGGAACCCATTGCTGGTCCTTCTCTTTCTAAGAGCAAAGAAGTTGTTTAACTGACACAGTTTTAAACAGACACACCAGAATCACCAACATGAGTAATCAACAGAACTTCAGTTACACAAACCAAACCAAAAAGCACTCAGGGCACAAACCTCCACCAAGTAGCCCATATCTACGTTTGTTTGGGTGTTTTTATCAACTATTCTGCATTCTTAAACTGGATTTGGATCAGCTGTCAATGTCTGATGGCTGCCATGCTTTAAAAAGAATATCTGTCATGGTTTGGGCTGTTGGCTCTCTTAGTTAATTTCCTGTTTTATTTTTTGTGATATTCTGTTTTATGTCGTCTCTTGTTACTTGCAGTACAGTTCTGCAGCTCAGTGAATATCATTGCTGCGGGACTCTACTGCACTTGGTAATCGACTCGCAGGGCTTCCCCACAACAAGGAGGCTTCTCGTGTGGTGAGAAGAGCTAAAACTACGTAAGCTAGCGGTCCGCAAACTTTATCTCTCGGGGGGGTGGGGGGGTCGTACTCGATGTCAAGGTGTGTTAGACCATGGATTAAATTTACACCAGAATATCCCCTTAACACTTCCCTGTTCGCAATGTGTCTCAGCCTGCACGTCATACACTCATTACTTCAGTTTGTATTTAAGCCTGTGTTGTCCACTCACTCTTTGTCACGTCCATCCCTTGTCTCGAACGTGTCTGTAGTGTTCCTTGTGTTCCTGCAAGTCTTCCCCATGCTACTTTGGTTTGCTCCTTCCTGTTTTTTTTTTTGTTTGTTTGTTTTGGCCAGCTTATTAACGCTTGCTTTTGTTTTCTACCTGTCTGCCTTGAGTGTTTTCCATTTGGGTCCTACTTTTATAATCATGACAAAATCTGGTCTCCGGGAATATTAGGGGCTGAGTACAATCAGAGCCAGGCAGCTGACACCTCAAGTAAAATGTTTCATGTCCTGAATTCACAGCCGATACAATATGACTTTGATATCCTGTTATGTCACAGGACTATAGAGAAATTAAACTAATACAACCTATAATAAAGTTATTATAAGCAACCACTTACCACGTCTAGAATAGCATAGAGTAGCAAATCCAGTGTTACAATTGTTGGCTCTTTGTAGTTTTTAACAGGCCGGATCATGGTGAACTTCTCTTTGTTTTTGGTTAAGTTCAAGTACTGTAAAACATCCAGATAACTGCAGTTACGTTCATCGGATGTCTGAACATCTGCAGCAGAAACAAAGAGACACAAACACCAACAAATCAGGAATTGTGATGCCATTTGAAATTCTGAGCTCCTTCAACATGTTTGACTATCATCATCTCAGCTAGTTAGAGTTGTTATGTGCATCTACCGCCTCCAAACATCATAAATTGAAAGGCCATATATCTCTCTCCAATCACTACCTGCCATGGACAGATTAGAGATCCCCCAAGGTCCTGATGTGAACAGGGATCTCTCAAGATCTAGGTCACTGGTAATCAGAAGCTATTGGATGCACCTGTGATGTTTCTCCTACAGCTGGCTGTAATCAGTCAGCTGGGAGATTATATAAGGGGGTTGCAGTTCCTGTGCTTAGTTGGTTGTGTTTCTTCAGGGAATCAACACCATCAGTCTGCTTTGCATGTGTTTGAGATGTCTTTCTATTCTATGTATTTCTATTCTATTTCTATACAAAGTAATTCACCCTCGGTTTTTGGGTCCATTGTTGTTTGTTCATCTGTCATTTTGATTTGTACAATGCTTCGTTCATTTCAGGTTTTGTTTTCTGGGGAAATGTACATATTTTGCCTGAAATAATATCCCATGGGGTCCACCGAAAGGGTGTGACTTCCACTTTCTCTGTTAATTTATCTAGTGCTTCGGTTTATGTATTTATATGAAAATGTTTCAAATGTTAGCATGCTAGCCCATTTAACAAAGATGGACATGGTGAATATTGCTTGGCATTCCTGTCAGTTTCTGTGTGTTTATCTTTCTCTTGTTTCTTGATGATGATGATGATGATTCATATCAAGCCAGCTAACAAATAAGCGGTTTTATGGTTGTGGTCACACAGAAGATTCATCTCTGATATAACACGCATGTTGGTCAGCAGCACCCTGTGTCTGAAACCAAATTCACTTCAAGCCATCAAGAAAAGCTTTTAACAGAAGTTCTCTTATCATAATACATGATGTATACCGAGGCTGCTTTAGTTTATTAGTTCATGAGGCACTACATGGCCTTTCACCAGGCTTCATCCCACAAATGCTTTTAGATTGTTAGTCAGGAGGGCCCATCAAATCCTCCAGCTCCTCTAAGCACAACAGAAACGTTGATCTGAGAGGAGCTGGAAATGTTTATACCAAAATTAACTAAAGACCTTTTATGGTTTGAATGTTGATATTTATTTTTGGTGTGCACTAGTCTCTAAATTCTCTAAAGTCACTTGTAAAGCACTTCGATTAGTTTGAAAGGTGGTATATGAATAAAGTTTGATTTAAAAATATACACATGCGGCAGAAACCAACTGTAGTTTTTAATATATTTTAAATAGACTGGGCCCAAAGGGAAGAATAATTGAGAAAAACTTTAACTCCATGTTGTATGATAAGGTAGTAGACTGTTGTAACATTTCACCTCCCAAATATCTTTCAATTTTTAAATCCAGTCCAGAAAAGCATTAAAAAAACAAAAACAAAACAATGTTGCATTTGGGCTCTTAAAAATTTTGGGGACCTGTCTGCCTGTGGTTCACTGAACTGGTTCAAAGTGGGATTTGACAGTTCATAGTACATTAATCTGATATTCTGTGATCTAAATCCAGTCGTACTAACTCTAACAGGTCTGTTAATTCAAGCTTGTTATAGGCATTACTGTGCATTTGAACACAACAGCAACCTGTTCCTGTGTCAGTCTGCAAATATATTGATGTTAAGCTTTTCCTTTTTTTCAAAATGACTGGAGATTTGTTATATTCTTATTTAACTGTTGCTCAGAGGTGTCTGTACTTATTTTTGCAAACCCTTCATTTAAATAACATGGAGATGAGAAAAGCATGTTTTACAATCCAACACCAGTTCATTCTTTGTTGTTTGTTAGGGTGAAGTTGTAATTTAGGACCCAAAATGCAGACCAAACATAGGAGGCAGGAAATTGGGGAAACAAAAGGTGAGCTTTTATTTTTTAAAAAGTTGAGATATACAAAAAACCAGGAGAACAAACGAAAATGCATCCAAAGACCAAAAATAAAGTAGTAAATAAAACAGCTAAACAAAGTGCATCAGACAAGCAGGTTCAAATCAACATAGAACCAGAAGCTAAAATAATAAACATACAATACGGGACATAGGAGGAAACACAGTCTTCAAGGAGGATATCATAAATCAAAACAGACAAGGCAAGGAGTGCAGGGAGAATGAAGACTAAATATACAGATGCTAACAAGAGTATCAGGAACAGGTGAAGAGAGTGGGGAGGGAAGAGGACAGGTTAGGTAATGAAGGGAAACACAGAGGGGAAAGCACAGAGGAAAACAACATGGAGGACACACTGAAAAGACAAAAGAGACACAAAAAGGGCATGAATTCAAAACACAAGACAGAACAAGAAGACAAAGAATCTCGAACCATGACAGTTGTTGCCATAAAATCATACGGAGAAGCATTTCTAATATTGTGTCCACCATGTCTTGATCGGTAGGCATAATATCAGAAACCTCCAACATATAGACATGAACTACAATATTCTCCAAAACTGAGCATCATAAGCTTCATGAAGGCTGGATTTATTACAGCATTCTTATATTTGACTGCATTAGTTTTAGCGACCATGCCAAATGGAAACTGAGTGGACACATGGTTAGAAGATGATAATAATGAAAGCCCATTTCACATTTAATCCCTAATGGTATCTAAAAACAACAGCCTCGAATCTAAAATAAAGCTGTTCATAGTGAGGTTTGTGAATTATCCAGAGCTGTGAGGACGAGAGAAACCTCACCTGTGAGGAGGAGTAGGAAGAAGAAGCCGGCAGGAATCATGAGTGCAGGACCAGCAAAAATCCAGTCAGTAAGAGGTTTGTACAGCAAATGTGCATCGCTGTCCACTCTGCACTGAAATACAATCCAACACTGGAAGAGGGTTGGGCAAACTCAGTGACCAATCTTTGTTTTTTTTCTTGTTTTATCTCCTTAATCTAGGAAGTGATTTCTAACCACATGTAGCTGTACTCCAGAGAGCACTTCGGAATGTGGTATGCGGAAAAGATTTAATGGCCGAGTTTTCTGCTGTGTGAGTGGATTTTCCAACCAAGACGGTTTTTAACAGTAGCGGCTGGCTACTCAGAAATGTCTTAGTCCATCTGTTGTTACTGTTCCTCCCCTCCTCGCATCAAGCACACTGGTTCCAACCGTCATGAATTCATAATTATTATCAATACTTTTAAATAAATCAACAGCTGGCCAATGTTGTTTCTATCAAATGTTTCTATCAAATGTTAGCTGCTAAATTCATGCGGGACTATCTTGAGCAGTAGATTGATCAACACTGGACACTCAAGTGAGTATTTCTAGCAGCAGAATGTTGTATGTCAGTTCAAAGCAACATAAATGAAAGCGTATGTGTTTAAAGGCCCAGATGCAAAACAATTTCAAGACAATCTAAAAGATTAGAAAGGTACAGTTTGTCATAACTGAATTAAAATGTCATCTAATTTTGTCATAAACAAAAAAGTTAAAGGAGAGTGTGTTCGTCTGTGAGCTACTCGGATGAATATGTCTTACATCATAGTTGTTTTTATTGTTTGTTCCAGCAGATGTCTAAACTGGTGTTTAAAGAAGAGGAGCCTGGACCAGAAGGACCATCAGCCACAACACATAAGAGAAACAGGAGGAACTCTGGACCAGTCAGGATGGAGAGCAGTTTCATCAGGTCCCCATTCACTGCTGTCACTAAGAAGAGTTGGGATGAACAGAAACCTCAGTCTTCACAACTTCATCGATGCCAAACTGATGATAACAGTGAGGCAGAGCCTTCAGCCAGCAGACAACAACTGAACGAGACGACTGTGGAGGATCTGAACCTGCAAGGAACCTCGATCCAGATCGTCACACAGGAGAGAAACCATCTGGTTGTGATGACTGTGGAATGAGATTTAGCCTTCAGAGTAATTTCGAGAAGGCTAAATTCCAGATTCTCAAATTCTTGTCAGCTAGCAATAGAAACGATCTTGACTAGCGACATCATGAACTTCATTATTCCTGTATGGCCACTGCACTCTTTTGCACTTGCAGCTAGAATTTATCATCATTCTCTCCATATATATTATCCAGTAAACAGTACACATACAATGCATTCTGTTTCTGCAGTGCCAGGGTTTACACAACAAGAAAAAGGAAATGCCAAAAACTTTTCACTTCTTTGTTACCCTGTGTCCAGAATGGATGAAGCAAAGTACAGAAAGAAACCACAACAAAATCTGTAAAACTTGTCAAACCTCCCGTTTTCCCAGTAGACTCCCAGTTTTCATTGCCCCCCTCCAGGTTTCCTCCTGCAGTCAAATTTGGCATGTGGCCCACGGGCTGCTAGTTTAACAGGTCTGCTGTACACCCACGACTGCTATTATGTTTGTAATGTACTCCTGAATAGATCAATAGATTAATATTGAAGAAAACTTAAAAACATGATGATTTTCATCCAAGTTCTGCACTTATTAAAAGCTCCTTTTTTATTTCTATGTGAATTTATGGATCCTATTTGAAATAATGTGTATCATGTCTGTTTGTTTAGATTTTTGAGTTATAATAATTGACTGTTACGGTTTTTATTCATTTATTTATTTATTCATTCATTCATTCATTCATTCATTCATTCATTCATTACCTCAGTTGACTCCATAAGCTGTGTGTCAACTATTGCTGCCTTGAATTGTGATTGATGAATCGGTGGACTTCGCAGGTCAAACTACAGTAAATAACTTCCTGTTAATTCCAGTAAATCAAGATATTCATGTCACACTATTTGTATGGGGGACTTTACCAATGTTATTCTGCAATATATTTAGTTTTATTCAAGTATGACTTTTAAGTGGCCTACAATGCTGCCTATAAATGCATTGAAATGAAAACCAACCTTTAAGCATATAATTCAAACCTGTTCTAGCCTATCATGAATTTGTTTTTGAGATTTTACATTTCAAGATGATTACAGATAATTCTAATATACTCATGCATCTTGAAACATGGACAGAGTAGGTTTTATTTGTTTTTATTGTTCATTCAGGATTAAAAGGGGTCTCAAACATCTCCTCAGAGCCAGTATAGAAATCACATATTAGGACTTTTAGGTGAATATTAACACATTAAGTTGAAAAATGCAAACGTGAACAGAACAGAAATGCATAATGATATTGTTAAATACATATACAAAAATATGTATAATACTTTCAGCATAGAATAGATGTGTTTCAGGATTGTTGAAGGGTCAGTTGAACAATTTGTACATATCAAAGTCATTTTTTCTTCTCATATTATACATTACTCCAGTGCATCACCTATTATCTTAGCCTGACTTGTAGACTACAACCTTTTAACCTGTTTCACAAACTAGGTGGCTTGATTTATACTGTACGAGGTCAAAAAAGTTATGATAGCTTTTGCTGAGAGGTCATAGAGGTCGTATTATGCTTTTTAGGTTTTTGCCTTTCCTTTATTTTGTTATGTAACATTTTTGTGCATGTAAAAGGTCTGGAGAGTGAAAAAGTTTCTAAGTCCACACAAAAGGAAGTCACTCTCTCCAAAAGAAAACACTTCTCCTGCACTGCCTGGAACGCCCAGTTTAGAGTCGAGCCTTTACTTCTGTAACTTACGTGTGTCACTATGTAACAACATCCTCCAGTCGGTCAGCAGACATACAGTTGCAACTGCTGTAGCGGCGTTATTTTAGATCACACTACCTCGCTCGACATGACCTGCTCTTCTCTGCCTCTGATTGGCTACATCTGCCCGTTAACTAATGTGCTTGTGCAGCTCTTACAAAGATTAAACAGGTAAGATGTGTCACTCAGCAGCTAAAATGGAGCATTCAAGACACAGTGGGAAAAGGGATTCTGCAGCAAAGCACCATATGAGAAAAATTATGTTTTTTTTTCTATTCTATTAGGACCCCCCAAAGAAAAGTACGAACCTGAACTGAGCATATTATGACCTTATTAACTTTAAGTTTTATATGTTAACATGCTTTTTGGTGGATTATAAAGATTGCCCATATCAAACAGTAAATACATACTTAAGTAGGTCAACATGCAATTTTGTTTACACCTGCAAGATTCATTTTTTATTTAATATGTGTATTGGTGGATTCCTAAAATGATTATGATTACCACATAGCAAAGACATACAAGTCTACAAGTTTTATTATTTGGGATTATGAGGGATGTGTACTTGGACTGGCTGGAGTGAGCGCAACATGTTTGGTTAGTGACGTAAGTTCAGACACCAAAGTTCGGGGCAGAGACTTTATAATCACAACAGCTTCACATTGAGCTGCAGGGTGACACATTGTTACTCATCTGAAGACATTTTGTTTTGATATTCCCCTGTGGGTTCAGAGTAAAACCAACACCCTCTTGATGTGCCATTTTTTAGCACTAGTCTTCATTCCAACAGACAGCAATATAGACTAAAAACACACTGGCAGCTATGATATAGAAAATGAAGAAAACTGTGTTGATTCTTTTACACACTCTCCTCCAGTAGCCAGCAGGCTTTGCTTCTTCCTTCTTGCTGTTGAGGAGCAGAGACGGCGGTTTCACCAACTCCCCCAACTTGGAGTCATTGGACTCCTCCATCACCTGGCTGCTGCTTCCCTGATGACTTAATAACTGTGGTTTAAAAAACATGATAATACTGCTATTATTATCTGCTATCAAGTTTGACATTCACATTTTTGTGGCAATTGGTATTTTTGTGTTTTAAACTGCACAAGTCATACTAATTAACTTCCCATATAATTCAGCTTTTCTTCAATGTCTTTTTAAAAAAAGAAGGTATATCATGAGCATGTGCCACAAAGCTTTGAATTAGTTATTATATTTTTAGGTTTTTATATCCTCAAATACATTTCCTGGGGCACTTCCTCTGAATGTAATTGCAAAATGTTGGCCTAATAACAAAGCCACAATATTTCAGCAGGATAAGGTAGTCAATTTGTGTAAAATATTAAAAGGTAAAACTTTATCCTGACCTCTTGGGGCAATGGCAGCACTTCAGGTGGTGTTTTACCAGCAGACACATCACAGACACAGGCAGAGTGAATCCATGTATTTATGCCTGAAATGATGAATTAGACACAAAAGATGGTAAGTGTATATTTAAAATAACACAGCTATCTCATTTGTACCGATATTTTACATATTGCTGTTTCAGAGAAACCATAAGGTAACACAAAGGTGCACAACGTAAGAACTGACCACCTGTGGAAATCATACAGACAATTAGGGGACAGTATATCACTAGAGTAACTGATAGCTGCAGCTAAATGGAGCTGCCCTTAGCTAGTTAGCTGAGTTAGCTGTGCAGCTTGTGGTTCTTAGCTGACTCTGCCCAGACTGGGAGCTCAGAGCTCAGAGGGACTGTTGGTGTTTACGATGCTAGCACAGGAGCTTTAGACCGCTGGAAGGAGGTTTTCAGACCCGGGGCACTGGAGGACAACACTGATGAGGAGCAGCTTTGGATAAACATGTAATGTTAATATTTCTTATTTTCCTTCTTCACATTCTGTTGATAAAATTTGTTTATTTTTGAATGTTTTAAACTAGTTCTGAGATCATGAATTTCATTCAAACTTCCATAATAGTTGTTGTAAATCTCACCCCTGAAACAGTTATCAAGGCTGATTTTGCCTTGTTTGTCTCCACAGTCCTCACTCAGGTTTTGGTCTCCATTTGGCTCATTTTCTTTGGAGTCTTTCTCCAACAGGTACATCACCAAAATTGTCTCCATGAGGCTGAGCATCATCAAACCAAAAATCCCAACAATGTAGGTCGCTAAAGGGGAGAACATCATCGTTAATGTGGACAAATAACTACACACTGATTCAGCATGTGCTGTTCTGGCTCATATGAAGTTCAGTGACTCTGAGCTACTTTACCTATAAGTGGAATCCTGTCTGAAGAAGAAGGCAGGATTTCATTCAGAATAAGTTGCATCACAGTTACAGCAAGCAGCACAGTGACCTTGAAGCCCAGCTTCTCACCGCTGCTGTCTGAGATTAGGAAGGAGACCAAGTCCAGACCCAAGAAGAACAGGATGGGCAGCAAGAAGTTGACAACGTAGAGGACAGAGCGCCTTTTCATGTGGATCTGTGAAGGGTCAGGTGGTTGATTCAAGGCGGAACTGAAGCAACTACAGGTGTGAAAGGTATATGGCCGCACACAAGTTGCAACAACATGGTAATCCCCTACATATACACTGGTGCATGGAAAAATTCAAATCACTCTGTAGCAGTGTCGGGGCTCATTGCTCATAAAAGTAATATATCACACATTACATATTACTCTCAAAAATAGTAATGCCTTACATTACATGATTACTCCTCCATCCATCCATCCATCCATCCATCCATCTTCTTCCACTTATCCAGGGCCGGGTCGCGGGGGCAGCTGTCTGAGCAGGGACACCCAGACTTCCCTCACCCCGGACACTTCCTCCAGCTCTTCTGGGAAGATCCCAAGGCGGTCCCAGGCCAGCTGGGTGACATAGTCACTCCAGCGTGTCCTGGTTCTTCTCCGGGGTCTCCTCCCGGCGGGACATGCCAGGAACACTTCCCGAGGAAGGCGTCACAGGGGCATCTGAAACAGATGCCCGAGCCACCTCAACTGGCTCCTCTCAATGTGGAGGAGCAGCGGCTCTGCTCCGAGCTCCTCCCAGGTGACAGAGCTCCTCACCCT
Organism: Acanthopagrus latus; assembly: GCF_904848185.1. Taxonomy (NCBI): domain Eukaryota; kingdom Metazoa; phylum Chordata; class Actinopteri; order Spariformes; family Sparidae; genus Acanthopagrus; species Acanthopagrus latus. Next base: position 18,027,498 of record NC_051058.1, on the reverse strand, counting down.
ATCTCTAAGGGAGCGCCCTGCCACCCTGCGGAGGAAACTCATTTCAGCCACTTGTATCTGGGTTCTTATTCTTTCAGTCATGACCCAAAGTTCATGACCATAGGTGAGGGTAGGAACGTAGATTGACCTGTAAATCGAGAGCTTCGTCTTTCGACTCAGCTCTCTCTTCACCACGACAGACCGGTACAACGACCGTATTACTGCGGCCGCCGCACCGATCCGCCTGTCAATCTCACGCTCCACCCTTCCCTCACTCGTGAACAAGACCCCAAGATACTTAAACTCCTCCACCTGAGGCAGTAGCTCTCCCCCAACCCAGAGGGGACAAGCCACCTTTTTCCGGTCGAGAACCATGGCCTCGGATTTGGAGGTGCTGATTCTCATCCCAGCCGCTTCACACTCGGCTGCAAACCGTCCCAGGACATGCTGGAGGTCCCGGCTCGAAGGAGCCAACAAGACCACATCATCCGCAAAAAGCAGAGATGAAATCCTGTGGCTCCTGAACAAGATCCCCTCCGGCCCGTGGCTGCGCCTAGAAATTCTGTCCATAAAAATAATGAACAGAACCGGTGACAAAGGGCAGCCCTGCCGGAGTCCAACATGCACCGGGAACAGGTCTGACTTACTGCCGGCAATGCGAACCAAGCTCCTGCTCCGCTCGTACAGGGACCGTACGGCCCTTAACAGAGGGCCTCCGACCCCGTACTCCCGGAGCACCTCCCACAGAATGCCACGAGGGACACTGCCATGCAATGTTACAGAGACGTGTCAAACAAGACAGCCCTACAACTTCCAGACACTTGAGGTACTCAGGGCGAATCTCATCCACCGAGGAGCTTCCCGATTACCTCAGTGACTTCGGCTTGGGTGATGAATGAGTCAACCTCTGAGTCCTCAGCCTCTACTTCCTCTATGGAATTGAGGAGATCCTCGAAGTATTCCTTCCACCGCCCGACAATGTCCCCAGTCGAGGTCAACAGCTCACCACCTCCACCGTAAACAGTGTTGGTGGAGGACTGCTTCCCCCTCCTGAGGCGCCGGATGGTTTGCAAGAATTTCCTCGAGGCTGACCGAGGTTTTGCTTCTGCGACTGCCCGTGCTGCCGCCCACCTGGCCTGCTGGTACCCATCAGCAGCTTCAGGAGTCCCCCGGGCCAGCCAGGCTCGGTAGGACTCCTTCTTCAGCTTGACAGCATCCCTTACTTCCGGAGTCCACCACCGGGTTCGGGGATTGCCGCAACGACAGGCACCGGAGACCTTACAGCCACAGCTCCGGACAGCCGCGTCAACAATAGAAGTGGAGAACATGGTCCATTCGGACTCAATGTCCCCAGCCTCCCTTGGTATCAGGTCCAAGCTCTCTCCAGTACCCCTCCCAGGGACTCCAAGAAGGCCGGGTACTCTACACTGCTGTTCAGCCCATAAGTCGAAACAACAGTGAGAGACCTATCTCCGACCCAAAGGCGCAGGGAAACGACCCTCTCGTTCACTGGGGTAAACTCCAACACATGGCAGCTGAGCCGACGAGCTATAAGCAAGCCCACACCAGCTTGCCGCCTCTCTCCCAGAATAGAAGAGAGTCCAGCCTCCCTCTGCATAGAGGAGAGCCCGACTATCTCTAGCCGGTACCGCTCAACCTCTCGCACCAGCTCAGGCTCTTTCCCCCCCAGTGAGGTGACATTCCATGTCCCCATGGCTAGAGTCACTGTCCGGGGATTGGGTCGCTGTGGCCCCCGCCCACGACCGCCACCAAAATCACACCGCACCCGCCCCTTCTGAACCCTCCTGCGAGTGGTGAGCTCACTGGAGGTTGGGCCCACGTCACTCCTTCGGGCTGTGCCTGGCCGGGTCTCGTGGGCAAAGACCCGGCCACCAGGCGCTCGCCTGCGAGCCCCAACCCCAGGCCTGGCTCCAGGGTGGGGCGCCGGTAACGCCAATCCGGGCGACGTAAGGGTCCTTGATTTTGTGTCTATCATTAGGGGCTTTTGAACCGATCTTAGTCTGACCTGTCACCTGATTACTCCTCGAAGAAAGTAATTAGTTACATTACTCGTTACATTCTCATTCATGCTTGCTTGGTGTCTCATTCATGTTGCTCCACGGTTCTTTAGCAACAAGCTTTGTGTGTGCATGCTGTCTCTGTAGGTGCTTCGTTAAGTTTGAGGTAGTGTTAGCAGCGATGGAGAGAAGTTTCCAAAACAGGCAAAGTGTGCACCTTACAGTCAACTTATATACCTTAGTTCAACAAATCCAAAGTAATGTTTGTATCTCCAACCATCAAAAGTGGCTTTATGCAGCTATCAGTTATGGTGAAAGATACCTTGTGCCAAACCCTCCCCCCCAGCCCGTTGTGTGTGACGTGTGCGACTATGCTGTTGAAATTGATAACCTAGCAATGTAACATAAGCAACGAGCTTGGCGAACTGTAATGTGATTACTACATTCAGAACAGTAATGCCTGAAAAAAGTAATGTGATTAGTAACGCGTTACTTTGTAACTCTCTTGGAGTCATAGTAGAACTATTGAGTGTCTTTTGTCTTGTCTAGCAGGCGCTTAACTTTGAGGGGATTGTAAGCTGTTGGTGTGAGCAAGGCTCGAGCAGCTGGCAGCTTATTGCGAGGTCTCCTGTCCATTAACAGTTGTGCAGGTGACAGCCCTACTGACTCAAGTGGAGTAGTTCTGTAGTCCATCAGTGCAAGGTGTTTGTCTGCTGCTCCACTCCAATGTCTCTGCACTATTTGCATTGCTCCCTCTGCTTCACCATTTGAGTGCAGCGTGTGGGGTGAAGATGTTTTGTATGCTATTCCGTAGCTTTCACAGAAGTCTTTGAACTCCTCTGAGGAGTACTGATGGCCATTATCTGACCGGAGCCAGGATGGGATACCATGTATGAGCTTTCAGAGTCTCTATGATGGTGCAGCTTCTCGTGTCCTTTAGTTCATGCACTCCCATGAACTTTGAGTAGTAGTCCACAAGCAGAATGTACTGTTTTCCATCAAACTCAAACAGATCTGATGCCACCTTTTCAAATGGCATCTCTGGTGTCTCTGTCGGTTTGAGGGGATGTCTGAGTTTGTTTTGAAAGTCAGCACAGTTGCTGCAATTTTTGACCGCCTCCTCAATTTCTGCACTCGTGCCTCACAAGTAAAGCACTTCACGTGCTCGCTGTTTGCTTTTCACTATCCCCAAATGAGACTGGTGAATGAGTTTCAGCATGTGCTCCGGTGGGGGAAACCACAATGCATAATCCTTTGTAAATTAGTCCATCAGACGAAACAAGTTGACTTCTTGAGTCCCAGTACGGCTGCACAGGCACGGGTGCATCTCGTCTGCATTCAGGCCAGCCACTTTGAATAGTCTGTAGGAGACAGCTTAGATCCTCTTGTGGGTGCTCCATCAGTTCTGTGTATTTTTGGTTGCTGACTGAGACAAAGCTGAGCATGGAGACACACTCTAGTCCATTGATCTCTGGGGTGCACTCTGAAAGCTGTGCTCTGGACAGCGTGAGGTTGTAGCCATCACTGATGTTTATTTGCATCTGCACTTCAGACTTCTGACACCATGTAATGTATTGCTGAACGAACCGCACGAGCATAGAGCTGAACTGTGTTTACTTCCACACTGCGCATTGAGTCATGAAGTCAGACAGTTACAGCAGGTACAGTTATCAACACTGGTGCTTATGAACACAAAATGTTAAAATGTAAGAACCCTTTGTGCTCAACCAGTAATATTTTGACCTGCAAATTATTGACCTCAGGTATTTTTTGTGGAGAGACAAAACAATGCTTCCCTCTGAAATGTAATGAAATAGAATATAAAGAATCACTAAATGGAAATATTTAAAGGTCCCATATTATACTATTTTTCATCAATTTCACGTCTGTCAGAGGTCCAACAACACTGTATTCGGAATGCATTGCCCCAAACCCTTCCGTGGTCCTGAATTTCAGTTGTCGCTCGGGTGAGCTCTACTGAGAGTAGGCTGTTTCACCTTTAAATGCTAATGAGCTCCATCTGTCAACACCTGCCTTGCCTGCTACACGACCCTCTCAGGGACACGGTGCTACATGCACTAATGTTTTACGGTGGATGTATAGGTATGGCTCACTGAGATGCTTCAACCATACCAATTTGACCCAGAATCGGACCCAGAAGGAGAGGCTCCTGAAGAAGTACAGACTCTGTGGCTGCAGCAGGATGTTTCAGAATGGTTAGTGTGTCTGAATAATGTTACATGATGTGAAGTATGAAGTTGGGCAGTGAACAGTGACAACAAATTTGTCTTCAAAATAAGGGCTTTACCTTGCACCCTACTGGAGGTTAGAACTGGGTTCTCAGCTTTTAATTTGAAAGTAGCAACCATTTGTAGCTTGCCGCTACACAACAAGCGGACACAACCAAACAGCTACAGAGACAGAGGAGACACTAGCATCCTCTGGATCTCAGTGGCTTTCCAGTTGCTCATCTTGAGGCCCGCGGATGAAGTGATGAACTGACTGCTGTGATCAGCTGTTTCCGGGTTTTAAAACTCCCAGCTGTGGGTTGCACAACAGTGCAGGTCATCGACACCTCCGCCCATCTCACGCAATTGCCGGCACACTGACGTCTTGGATTTAGATAGCAATGGAGGCGGAAATAAGTGTTCCCTCCAAGGCGTCAAATTGGCAGACCAAAACAGACCCCCAATTTGCTGCCTTCTGTCTAAATCCAAAGACGTAGCCGCAAAAAGGACAGCCAATTGGTGGCCCAGTATTACAACAGCTTGTGTTTGTCTCCAACACAGTCTCCAAACTCTTGGACACTGTTCGCATAATCTCTGTCTCCAGTCTGCACATTTTCAGACTTTTTAATGTGATAACCAAGCTCCATCGTAATATTATTAAGATCAAACTTGCTTCACACACCACTGCATAGTGGACCGAAGCGGAGCTAACTAGTTAGCCAATATGGGACCTTTAAAGAAAGTACTTGTACTGCCTTGAGACATAGAGGTGGAATGGAAAAACTTCACTGTCCATCTCTGTGTGTCTGTAACCATAAAAACTTACAGTGTAAACCAACATGCTCTGCTTGAGTTCAAAATTGTCGACAGTTTTGTTGGTGATGGTCATGTTGATGAGCAGCCACTCAGACTGGGAACGAATCATTGTAAGAGTCCAATTAGTGCTCCGTGAAGAGTTCACCCATGGAAGAAACTGCATTTCCTTGTCTGAAGTGGGAGATTAAAAAAAATTAGCTGAGGTTTCCTTGCAAGAAAATAAAGAAGGAATGTATATGTGTGTAAGAAAATAAGAAAATATGAACAACTAATAGGAATTTTATTAAACTTTTAAATGAAACATCTGAATGACTCACTGCTGTATATGGTAGACTTGAAGGAGAGGTCGCAGCTCTGAATGTCAAAGGGGAATTTGTAAACATTCATCTTGCAGATGCTGACCACCATCATGTCATTCCTAAGCCAGACTTCACTATAGTTGTAAACAATTGCATAAGGACTCGCAGAGGCCTTGTCCTTCCCTGTCCTGAATGAGAACAAACATGTGTCCTTTACACTGAATTTTCATTGTGTATCACCAAATATATTAAACACAATAACTTCATGTAAAATACACTGAAAGTATAAAATAAACTACAACACATTCTGTATAACTGCAAGATCTCTGTTTAATACTGGTTTGGAAAATTTGTTGCAATTTACAATTATTTCTTTAAGTATAAAAAACACTATACACATGTGTATGATAATATTACACATCAAATTTGTTAATAATGGTTTTAAACAAACTGTCAGCAGAACAAGGTTTTGAGAGGATGTAGACACTGTAATATTGTGGTATTTCTCAACGGTAATAAAGGCCGATAACTGTTGTGAGTGTGTATATATATATATATATATATATATATATATATATATATATATATATATATATATATATATTTGTGAGCATGAGAGTACACACATTCAGACTTACATCTCTTCAATGGTTAGGTCTGGTGTCCACAATTGTTTAGTAGGGATTGTAATGTTCTCAATACCACAGAAATCCTCAGGATTCCAAGAAATGTACTCATCGTGCCAAAGCTACAGAGGAAAACAGGGAGAAATTTGGATTTGCATAACAGCGAACTGTAAAGTACTTCAGAGATATAAGATGTAATCTTTTGTACTCATGGTGTACTAGTACTGTATGTTCTAACACATGTATGTAGCTACTTGGGAACAAGATGTAAAAACTGGGTGCCCATTTTTATTATTACAAGGTTTGTATTTCTACTGAGCAGTAATCTGTGATTCATTTACAGGGAATTTATTCCAAAACTTTTTATCACTGGGTACCTATTCCATTAAACTGATGTTTCAGTGAAGATGGAGTGAAGACTTCTGCATCACTCAATTGCCCAGATTTTATGTCATTCATCCAAAGTAAAACTTTGAGGAAACTAGAGGGTAACATCTGTGTATTTACTTCACAATAAATGTCCAGTGGACACGGTATTGTCATGGATACCATCAGTGTCTTTAGCCCGTCTCACTGTCACTTGGGTCTATGGCCTCCCACCCATGTGTTCATCCCAGGAAGTGAATACAACTATAGCCCAAGGTGAAACACTAAATATGAATCATATCTCTCATGTGTGTTTTACATACTCTCCTGACAGCAAACTGTTCTGTTGATATAGTTTGTTCTCCATGTATTGAGGCAAGTAATGTCTAAATAAAATGTTCTCCTACTGTTCTCTTTAGTTACAGAGTAAGTGTAAGTAAGTCTTTATTACATTTAGTTATATGGTAACTACAAGATGTAGGCTGAGTGGCCATAAACAAACAACCATGAATGAAGCTGAGGTGAGACAGTTTAAAGATGCTGACAGTATCAATGACAACACTGTGTCTTTTGGACATTTACTATGAAGTAAACACCACCCCATTCATTTTAGTAACCCAAGTTTAATTTACCTTGCTTGTTTGACATAAAATCACATAAGATTTAGGCCTTTGAGTGATGCAGAAGTCATCACTCCATGTCCAGACATTGGAATAAGTTCCCAGTAGTAATTTCATTGTAAATTCTCTGTAAATCTCAAATGTCTAGATTATTGCCCAAGAGACATACATTACATGTAATAATAAGGTACACTGTAAAAATATATTTAAATAGATACTTTTTTTTATCTAAATTGTTACACAAAAAAGAACATTTGATTTTCACATCAGTCAAACATTTTTTTCTTTCCCAGAGAGAACTCACCATGTCAATCCAAACGTACGAAATAAATTTCTGATCTTTCTCGTTCTGCAAGTAAAGAAACATGTCCACATTCAGTGTTAATATATAGTGTTATGGAAATATACACTGAGCCAAACTCTGTATATTGGCCTGAAGACTTTGTTGTGACTCAACAACAGTCAAACAAATTTAAGGTGGTCGGTACTAGTCGGCACTGGGAGTAGTTTCTAAATATACAACTTACCATATCTAGGATGGCATAGATGAGTACATCCAGAGTTACTTGAGTGGGTGTTGTGTGGTTTTTAACAGGCCGGGTCATGGTGTTCTGCACCTTACCTTCAGGGTACAAATGCATAAAAAGGTTTCTATAGCTGCAGCTGTCATTGGACGATTCTCCTGCAGAGAAAGCATCGAGGCATGTTAACTGCGAGAGAGGTTCATTCTAAACAAAAAGCAATCAGAAAAATGTGATGTTTGGGTGAAGTTATAGGTCCTGACTGGCGAGGTCCCTGTTGTTTTTGTAATGACGATTTTTTGTCGCAAATGATCGTATTTTTCACTGCCTCAACATACCCCAAAACTCATCAAACTTGGAATATATGTCACACCTGCTGAAAATGTTCATAATCTATTCTCATCACTACACGAACACACAAAATTTGAACAAAGATGATGGTTGCGTCGTCGCTTGCATACAAGTTGAACTTGGTGGGATAATACCCACAGTTCCAAAAAGGGTAGTCATGCTACCGAGAGGTGTCTGCCTCTGAAGTCAATAAGAGGGAATATCACTAGACACACGTATCTTATGTTATAGCGGGGTCGTTAACTATAGTCTATAGACTAACTAAGTATATAGTTCACTCATAAGACTATGTGCGTATTTTACCCAGGATGTATATGTATGGAAGTGTGTGTGTGGGTGTGTGAGTTAGTAAAAGGAAAGAAGCTAAGAGAGAGCTTTGTTTATCGTCCACTGATTGAGCCGGAATAAGAAGTACTGTAATCACACACAGTGGCCAAACCATACAAGCTATCCACTGAGTGGATCAGCATGAGTGAGCTCCTAGAGAGCATAATTAGCATAACACAACACAACACTAACAAAATAAGCATAAAAGTATTCACCACAAATATAAGCAAAATAAAAACACGCTATATACTATCTGTCTCTGCCTAAACAGAAGCCCTTGACTTGTGTCACTCGTTGTGACAAGCATGTGTCTCATCCTAGTCGAAACTCCAACTCATTTTGGATGTGAGCACTGAGTAAGCTGCAGGATGGGTGGATGGACAGTAACTCAAATTACAGTTTGCCAGACCTAAATTCCTCAGGTTGATAAGGCCCTAGTATTTAGGCTTTTGATTTTCCCTACAGGCTTCTCCTTGTTTGAGATATGTGGGGTACGGCCCTACACACATCCTCAGGAAGCTCCAAGATTACACAGGAACATTACACAACACAGGACATACAGTCCGTGAATGGTAAAATAAGTGTATAATAAATTATATAATTATATAATTATTCAGTATTTTGCTGTTGCTTACAGCATGAAGCATTATGTTTGAAAAATTACACAACACCTCTTTTCAGAAACTGCATCCTTGTAACTCTTGATTAGCCAGACCTCTCTTCATTCAGTCAGTTTTCTTTGGTAAAACTTGATTCCACTGAAAGCTGTTCGCAGCGAGGTTTATGGATTATCCAGAGCATCAGAGACACTGTGAGGATGAGAGAAACCTTACCTGTGAGGAGGAGCAGAAAGAGGAAGCCAGCAAGCATCATGACTACAGGACCAGTGAGAACCCAAAGTCCGTCAGAGTACAACTGCTGTGCATCCCTGTCACCTCAGTGCTGTCTGTAAATATCAGCTAAAACTGGAAGAGGGCTGGACAAACAGAATGACCAACCCCCTTCGTGTTACTTTGTCCATGATAGTAATCTACGGCAATCGTTCTCCATAATTGAATCACAGAGGTTTTAATGGAGTTTGTGGAAATATTAGAGAGCCATTTTTGGTTGATGCACAAACTGTAGTGAGTGCAATCACTTCCATTAAATTCCAGAATATTATATTATAGTGAGAGGAAAATATTTTATATTAATAGAGTTTGCTGCTTCTTCTACTTTAATTTCAGCGGGAAAGAAAGAAAGTATGACTACTCCTGGTCTGGGTCCAGTGGACCAGCTGCTGTCAGTAAACAGAGCAGAGGTGAGAAAAATCCTGCTGAGCGTGAATATTAATAAAGCTGCTGGTCCAGATAATATTCCTTGTCCTTGTCCATGATGAAACAGTGATGTACAGATTGACACTTCTTAATCCCTACTTTAAGAATAACTCACACCAACAACCAGAATTTTATATTATAGTAAAGATAAAGTACTTTTATACTCTTTTAGTACTCTTATTTCCTGTCAGTAGAACAATAATTTTTCATGTGTTCCATTCAGTTGTGGAAACACACCTCTGTTTTGTTACAGAAATCATTAAGGTTAAACACCTATTGGACTTGAACAATTTAAACCAACTCCTGTATCCAAATTAAACTGATACAAAATAATTGTTTCTGGCTCATTTATAGTTAATGTCTTTCACAATTAACCTAACCTGGCCAATTTTCATTCAATGATGCAACAAATTTAGCGATATTTGGCTATATGGCTTAAACGCAGTGTACTTCACACAGTTATGAAATGCTGTGATTAAACCAACAACACAAAGAACAAAGACTTCAGAATGAATTGTAAAATAAACAAGTGTGTTCCAATATCAAGTCAGTTATGGTTACTTATGTGAAGGTGCTTGTTCAGACTGATGAACGGAGAGAAACTCTGCAGCTCTCCTCGGCTCTGGGGAGCAATTTATCACTTTTAGTTCATTATGTTGGTTTTTTAGCAGCATCTTTACCGTTTCGGTTCACTCTCATCACTCTTACAAACACATATATGGACAAAACAGACAGAATATTTTTGTTTTTGTTTATTTCTGCATTAAAAAGAGTCTCATACATCTCTCCATAACTTCTTTAGAAGGACACATTTTATGTATTTTAGAATATTATGTGTTTCAAGGGAATGTATCTACAGGGGAATGCCCAATGTCAACTAACTGGATAATAAACAAGTGCCTGGGACCTCATAGCTGGTCAGCTATGTTGTTAAAGACGACATCAGGCTTACTTAGATTGCACCGCCAATATAGCTGAAGCCTTCCTAACCTTCCTACGTCTTTTTAGATTATGCACACCAGTGTGTGTATTATCTGTAAACCCATCAGTCAGCATGCCGTGCCACTTGTGTGTGATGGAAATCTCAGGCCTATCATATCACAGTCATTATCTCAAGATCTCAAATGAATTATATAATTATCTCGAGAAAACAAAGTTTTGTTATCTCAAGATCTCAAGGAAATTATTCTGTTATCTCAGGAAAACAAATGAAATTAACTCATTATCAAGGGAAAATGGAGGAAATAAAATGTATGAATCTGTCCAGAGGGATTGTAAAAGTCAGCCCAAAACAAAAACAGACCGCAAGTCTTACCCAATGGGACTGCTACGTGTGTAGAATGTCTGGCAAACCTTTGGAAGGACTACCACAAAATCACATCAAAATTTCAGTATTGTCAGTGTACACAGGTTAGCGTTGTTAGCTATGGCTGCCAACATTTTAAGCGCGGTGTGGTGATATATTGCTGCATCGAGTGGCTGATGTTATGCTGTTAATTGCTTGTACTAAAGTAAATGTTGTCAAGTTTTTTTTTTGGTCGGATTATAAGAATTACCCACATTACATGTTAAAGATACACTTGTGTAGAATAACATGCATATTTTGACACCAAAACACCTGCATGCACTTTATACTTTTTTTAATGTCTGTAGAGGTGGATTACATAAGGACTGTGATTAACAACATACTACTCAAGGTAGTGCACAGGGATGGTACAACATGTGATGAATGTGACCCAGTGACCGTTTACAACTTCTGGTAACTATCACTAAATTATTGTACTGTGATTATTCTGCATTCCACCTGTAAAACATGTAGACTAAAAACAGAGCTAAAGCGATGATATAGAAGATGAAGAACCCTTTGTTGAGTTTATTACAAACTCCCTTCCAGTAGCCAGCAGGCCTTGCTTCTTCCATCCTGCTGTTCAGAAGCATTTTCACCAACTCCCTCAGCTCATATAACAGTTTTTCAACATCATGGGACTCCTCCATCAGCTGGCTGCTGCTTTCCTGAAAAGGTTTAATAAACTTTGATTAAAGTATGTGATTTTTGTAAATTAAGCTGCTACATTTGACACACATACCCATTTTTGTTTCAGATGTAATGTTTGCGCTTGTTTCAACCCCAGACATCATATAAATGTTTTGATAAATGTGTGTGCTGTGTGCTTTGTGCTGTGTGCTGAGCGCTTTGTGTGTTGTGTTTTGTGTTGTTTGCTGTGTGTTTTGTGTTGTTTCCTGCATGCTTTGTGCTGTTTGCTCCATGCTTTGTGCTTTGAACTGTAAAAATCACACCCTAAGGGAGAACTGGACTGAGAGTAGACAGGAGGGAACATGTTTGAACACAGCTCAACAGTCAGTGCATTTAAATGATTGGACTACTGTGTTAGTCCGACTTAATCCAGACTTTGAAGTTCATGCAAACATGTTGGTTTATTTACTCTTTCATGTACACACCTTAGTCAGACCTGAACTGGCCTCTGCATTCTGCACACTCACCACAGTCCTCACTACACTTTGGTGGCAAATATTGTATTTTCTACACTGCTACTTTTATTTGATAATTTTAGCTAGAAGTTACTTTGCAGATTGTATGCTGCATCAGAGCCAAATCAGCACATTGTAATTTACAATAAAAACAACAACTATAAAACCCGACTGATTGTGATAATTGCTGATAAATGCTGAATATCAGATCCGATCAGATCCAGGACACCCACATAATAAAGTATCTACTTGCATGTAAATACAGGGATAATTTATCTTTAGATTTTGATACTTCATTACACTGAATATCAGATACTTTAAGACTCAGTACAACTCATATGGGTAACTTAAAGTTTTACGAAAGTAACATTTTTGTATGATATCTCTACTTTTATGACTTCTGGTAAGTTCTTCTTAATATCTGTCACTGAGTCTATTTTTTATGGCAGCATGCTGAGGACAATGTGGAGTCTCACCGCCTGAGGATAGAAGACACTCTGGTAGCCTGGTGGTACAACACTTAAAAAATAAAGTCATCTTTGATTCACTGTTTTTCACTTAAAACACCATATAAACACCTTTTTTAAATGCACGCTCTCTGCAGGAAGAAGCAGTCCTGATGAAAAAAAAACAACAATTTTTTTCTAATCATGTGTAAAATAACCCTCTAGATTTAAAAAAGGGGAAACTTAACCCTGACCTCTTTGACCACCGGCAGCACTTCAGATGGTGTTTGACCTGGAGAAACATCACAGAGAGGCACAGTGAATACATTTATCAACTTTGAAAAAGATGCACACAAAACATGGTTAGTGCATATTCAAAATAACACAAGTGCTTTGTATGAGACATTGCATACGTGACTGTTTCCAAAGAAATGAACATCTGGAACAATTTATATGCTGCTTTGCAACTTCACCAGATGTGTGACTTTCCTATGGTCATGAATCTCACCTGTGTAGTAATTTTTTATGCTGACATCGCTCTCTTTATACCCAAAGTCTTCAATCATGCTTTGTTCTTTTTCTGCCAATTCTTTCGTGTCTTTGTGCAACAGAAACATCACCAAAACCGTCTCCAGGAGGCTGAGCATCATCAAACCAAAAATCCCAATACAGTAGGATGCTAAAGGGGGAAGGCATCATCATTAATGTGGACAAATAACTACACAGTGTCAGAAAATCCCATATAAAGTGCTGTCATATAAGACTCAAGAATGGGTTTCTTTACCTATGAGTGGAATCCTGTTTGAAGAAGAAGGCAGTATATCGTTCAGAATAAGCTGCATCACAGTGACGGCGAGCAGCACAGTGACCTTGAAGCTGAGCTTCTCACCACTGCTGTCTGAGATCATGAAGGAGGCCAAGTCCAGACCCACAAAGAACAGGATGGGCAGCATGAAGTTGATGATGTAGAGGCCAGCTCTCCTCTTGATGGAGATCTGTGAAATGATGTTCAAGGGTCAAGTGGTTGACCTGTACTGCACATCTGGCAGAGGCTGAACTAAAGCAACAGGTGTTACAGGTATAAAGGCAGCAGGTGGAATCCAGCTAGTCACTCCTAATCTGTCCACATCTACAGTGGTGCACCTGAGTTATGAAGGGGATCATCATTCTGGTGAGTGCTGGAGAAGTTAAGATGTGATTAATAAATCATTGTCTTTCATTGCTAATTCAAATCATAGATCACTTTCTCTCATGTTCTTGTCATCTGTGCGATGTGCAAGAGGCATGAAAGCTGCCTCACACTTCACACAGACACAGAGACCCTGATTTGATGACAGTGCGCTCAAATGTGCAACAAAGTCTTTTGCATATAAGCGCAAAAACACAAGCAACTTACAAGTGAGATTTTAAAAATCTTAAATAGAAATGAATAGATAGAAACTGGAGGCTTAAATGAGATGAATCCAAAAAGGGAAATGGAAACAAGAATATAAGCAAAACATCAAATGTGAAACTCAAAATGGGGAGTGGAAATCCCTATTTAACTCCTTAAATAGAAAAACTGAAATTAGTTTTGCATTTGCACTTCAAGCCTGTCATCAGAAAAGTCAAGGGGAAATAATAAATGAATCAGTGCTCCCCTTAGAAATGTATTGACATGGTAAACCGTATAAAGACTTACAAAATGTTAATACTTAGATCACTTGAGAAAAAGAGGTGGAAAAGTACATGGAAAATATTTACTTTCCGCCTGTGTGTCTGTGTCTGGGAATACTCACCGTGTAAATGATCACACTTTGGTGGAAGTCAAAGACATTGATGTTTTTTCTGTGAACCGTCATGTTGACGAACAGCCACTCGTACTGGTTGTGCATCAACTTGAGAGTCCCCTCGACAATCTCTGAAGAGTTTAAATGCTCATTGAGCACTATTTCCCTGTCTGAGGTGAGAAATAAAAATAAAAATGTGACATTTCCTTACAGGTTAACAAATAAGGACCGTATAATATGAACGATCAGCTGATGGAAAAACTGTAAAAGTCATTAAAGCACACATTCATTCAAACTCACTTTGACTTTTATTGTGACGTAGGCTGTGTGTTGAGAGAGTTTAGCATTTCATTCATCAGAAATGTGTTTACAGAGCGAAAAAATAGTTTGGGCTTTTTTGTTGCTGTAGCAGATCAGTTTGAAATAGGTCACAGAGTAGTTTTATTTATGAATTAAATGAACTGACTGTAGAGTTTAAGTCACATGATGACCTTTCACCTGATGTCATCAGTGATGAGCTCTTCAAAGGTTCAAATGTGACCAGAATGCTTTTCATTTTGCTGTAGGATATTCAACTTCCAGTATGTGTTTGTTTATTGGTATTATGTGTGTGTTTGGTGTATTTTACAAGACAAAGTGAGCAGTGGTTTAGAAAATGATGTAGTATGATGCAGTTTGTTGAAAGCCTCCATTCTGTTTGAAAATGGGTTTTGATAACACATGTTGTGCCATAAATTATGGTGCTACTTCCCCTCTGGGACGTATGAAACTGTCAAATGCAACAGACTCACCAGAGTGTACGACAGACTTGAAAGAGAGGTTGCAGGTCTGAATGTCGAAGGGGAATTTGTAAACACGCATCCTGCAGGCGCTGACCAACACCTGGTCGTCCGTTATTTCAATTTCACCATCACTGTGAATGATGAGAAACGGATTTGGAGGGGGTCTGTCCTTCTCTGTCCTGTGGGGAATCACGGTGGTATACTTTAAATTTCACATAGTTTATTATACCATTAAACACTGGGAGTTACAAAGGTTTATGACATAAATGTAACAACAATGTCTCTGGTTAAATGCTGGATGTGTGAATGTAAAGAGAATAGCACCTGTAAACTTCATGCCACATAACGTTAATAAACACAACATTTTGATTCTCACTTGGATCTTCAGGTCAAACAGTGTTCACAACGTCATCACAGATGAACAGTTCCTAAGTCAATGTTCACATCCTAACATAAGATTGTGGCTGCAGCTGCTCTACTTCATATTGTTTGTACATCTCTGTGTTGTTTTCTGTCTTTATGATGTTTAATTCTGCTGTTAAAGTGGCAGTTGTCTCAGTTTTGGGGTTCTCACTATTAAGCAGCACAGAAAAAAGGCAGATGATCGTGATCAAAACCAACTCAAACATGGATATAGTTTCTAAATGTTTTGTCCAAATCTGCCCAGCTCAGATATATTAGTTTGATCCTGATGAGTAATAACCAAGACATGTTTCAATCCTGTTGCTAAACTGACGAATGTTTTGGCATCTAGATGATTCGGTTTCTGTGTCATTTCTTAATGATAACATGATGACGAGTAACAGGTTACAGTTGTGAGTGTCAGAACACGAACGTACGCTCAAACTTACATCTCTTCAATAGTTATATCCGGCTTCCACAACAGTTCAGTGGGGAGAGACATATTGGTAATGTTGCAGAAATCATTAGGATCCCAAGAAAGGAATTCATTTTTCCACCACTGTGGATAAAAACAAGGAAAGAAATGTTTTTTCAAACAATTGCACTTTGAGTTTTCCAAGTGAGTTAGAGTGGAAATGTATTCATGGCCTTATTCTTTCAGACACAACTTACCATATCAATCCAAACGTAAGGAATCACTTGCTGGTCCTTCTCTCTCTAAGAGCAAAGAAGACGTTTAATTGACACAGTTTTAAACAGACACACTAGAATCACCAACATGAGTAATCAACAGAACTTCAGTTATGCAAATCAAACCAAAAAGCACTCAGGGCACAAAAACTCCGCCAAGTATATCTACTAAGGCTGGTTAATCAGCCCAATTTCCCAATTCGATTCGATTCCATTACAAATCAATTTTCGATTATTAACGATTATCAATTCGATTTTCGATTATTAACAATTATCAATTCGATTTTCGATTATTAACAATTAATGATCTTCCATTTAACATCAGTCAACTGCTGAATTATTTTACTTCTCTTTTGAGTAACACGTCACAGCACCTCCGGTATGTTATAGTGTAACTGTAATATCAAAATCATTATTTAATTTGTTTTAAATGAAGAAAGTTGCCAAGCTCAGCAGGTCGTGTTTCTCTATTCCCCACTCGTCTGCCATTGCTTTGAGAAACTCACAGATATTTCTGCCTGTGTGGCTATCATCCATAGCTTTCGTCTGAAGTACATAGGATATTAGCTTCCATTAACTGCTGACATAATGAGCTGTAATGGTCACATATGAGGCGGTTTGTATTGCAATTTCAAAAAAAAGAAATCAATCTTTGGAAATTTAATAATCGACTCACAATCGTCAATATTGTAATCACAATTAATCAATAATCTTTTTTTTTTTCACCACCTCTGATATCTACGTTAGATTTTTAATTTTTTTTAATCAACTATTCTGCATTCTTAAACTGGATTTGGATCAGCTGTCAATGTCTGATGGCTGCCATGCTTTAAAAAGAATATCTGTCATGGTTTGGGCTTCTTGGTTTGTTGATTTCCTGTTTTAATTTGTGGTGATATCCTGTTTTATGTCGTTTCTCGATACTTTTCTGCTTCATTCTCACCTGTGCTCCCAGGGTCCTATTTCCCTCCTGTGTTCCTGTGCCCCTCCCCAGTCTGATTGTTCCGACACGCCTCACGTCTCACATCAGCTTCGTTAACACCGACCTGTTCCCAGTGTGTGTCACCCTGCACATATCCCCTCATTACTTCAGTTTGTATTCAAGCCTGTGTTGTCCACTCACTCTTTGTCATGTCCATCCCTTGTCTCGAACGTGTCTGTAGTGCTTCTTGTGTTCCTGCAAGTCTTCCCCATGCTACTTTGGTTTGCTCCTGCCTGTGTTTTTTTTTTTTTTTCTTTTGGCCAGCTTATTAACGCTTGCTTTTGTTTTCTACCTACCTGCCTTGAGTGTTTTGCATTTACGTCCTCCTTTCATAATCATGACAAAATCTGGTCTCCGGGAATATTAGGGGCTGAGTACAATCAGAGCTAGGCAGCTGACACCTCACGTAGAATGTTTCATGTCCTGATTTTAAAGCCAATACAACATGAATTTGACATCCTGTTATGTCACTGGACAAGAGAGAAATTAAACCAATATAACCTATAATAAAGTTATATAAGCAACCACTTACCACGTCTAGCATAGCATAGAGTAGCACATCCAGTGTTACTGTTACTGGCTCTTTGTAGTTTTTAACAGGCCGGATCATGGTGAACTTCTCTTTGTTTTTGGTCAAGTTCAAGTGCTGTAAAACATCCAGATAAGTGCAGTTATGTTCATCAGATGTCTGAACATCTGCAGCAGAAACAAAGAGACACAAACACCAACAAATCATTTGCAATTCTGAGCTCCTTCAACATGTTTGATTATCGTCATCTCAGCTAGTTAGAGTTGTTATGTGCATCTACCGCCTCCGAACATCATAAAACTAAATAAATAGTTGCCACCAAAACCTGTGACTTGTAGAACCGATCCTGTATGTAAGCTTGTTCACGAAAACACTGTGGCTGTCAATATGGCCAGATGTATTGGGATTTTTAGCCATGCTAGCATGTTGAGTGAGATGATGTGGTTCACTGACAGACATCACGTGTGATTCAGAAGATGTAAATATATTTATCTCTCACCATTCACTACCTGCCATGGACAGATCAGAGATTCCCCAAGGTCCTGATGTGAACAGGGATCTCTCAAGATGTAGGTCACAGGTAATCAGAAGCTATTGGATGCACCTGTGATGTTTCTCCTACAGCTGGCTGCAATCAGTCAGCTGGGAGATTATATAAGGGGGTTGCAGTTCCTGTGCTCAGTTGGTTGTGTGTCTTCAGGGAGTCAATACCATCAGTTGGCTCTCTGTATATACGTTTGGGCAAAAATCTAGATGAGTGTGTTTGAAATGTCTTTGTTTTTGGAAAAAAAACATAAAACGCAACACTTTTGTTTTTGCCCCCATTTTTAATGAGCTGAACTTGAAGATTTAAAACATTTTCTATATACACAAAAGAACCATTTCTTTCAAATATTGTTCGCAAATCAGTCTAAATCTGTGTTAGGGAGCACTTCTCCTTTGCTGAGATAATCCATCCCACCTCACTGGTGTGGCATATCAAGATGCTGATTAGACCGGTGTACCTTAAGCTGCGCCCCTAGTACTTATCATACTACTTATTTGTGCAACTAAATATTGGCAGTTTATGATGTGTGTTTATCTTTCTCTTGTTTTTGAACATGACTGATGTATAATAATAGTAATAACAATCATTAATATCAAGCTCATAAAGCCAGCTCATGAATATAAGCAGTCATATGGTTGTGGTCACACAAATGTCATCATGAGATCGGAGCTGGCAGACATACGGACTAGCTCTGCTCAACCACTGAATGATTGTTACAGTACACTGAGTCTAATTTTCAACTTGAGATGCATCTGTGGTCCACCACCAAATGCGTGTTGATAATATCATGGCCAGGAGCACATTGTGTCTGAACCAAAATTCACTTCCAGCCATTTAGAAAACCTTTAACAAAAACTCTCTCATCATTATACATGACGTATACCGAGGCTGTTTTACTTTGTTAGTTCATGAGGCACTATGTGGCCTTTCACCAGTCAATTGCTTTTAGATTATGAGACAGGAGGGCCCATCAAATCCTCCAGCTCCTCTTTTAGCACAACAAAAACGTTGATCTGAGAGGAGCTGGAAATGTTGATACAAAAGAAACTAAAGACCATTTGTGGTTTGAATGTTTACACTTTTTATTTATTTTCAGCATCAAAAAATATATATACAAGGCAGAAACCAAATGTATTTTCTAATATCTTAAAGTTGGGCCCAAAAGGAAGAATAATTAATTGAGTAAAACTTTAAGTAACTCCATGTTGCCACAGTGTTGTGTGATAAGGGAGAAGATATTTCACCTCCAAACATCTTTCAATTTTAAATCCAGTCCAGAAAAGCATAAAAAAACAAGCATAAATAACTAACATAACTGTTGCTCTTATGGGTCTTTACTTATTTTTGCAAATCCTTCATTTAAATAACATGGAGATGCAAAGAGCACTTTCTACAATCTAACAGCAGTTTGGTCATTGTTGTTATCTTTAAATTATAATGAAAGGCATTTCTAAATACTGTGTCCACCATGTCCTGGTAAGTCAGGGCAGGTAAAATATTAGAAACAACAACCATACAGACATGAGCTACAATATTCTCCAAAACTGAACATCATAAGATTCATGAGGGCTGGATTTATTACAGCAATGTTGTATTTGACTGCATTAGTTTTAGCAACCATGCCAAATAAACTGGAAACCCAAATGGTATCTAAAATCAGCAGCCTTGAATCTAAAATAAAGCTGTTCATACTGAGGTTTGTGAATTATCCAGAGCTGTGAGGACGAGAGAAACCTCACCTGTGAGGAGGAGCAGGAAGAAGAAGCCGGCAGGAATCATGAGTGCAGGACCAGCAAGAATCCAGTCAGTGAGAGGTTTGTACAGCAAATGTGCATCGCTGTCCACTCTGCACTGAAATACAATCCAACACTGGAAGAGGGTTGGGCAAACTCAGTGACCAATCCTTGTTTTTTACTTGTTTTCATCTCCGTAATCTAGGAAGTGATTTCCAACCACATGTAGCTGTACTCCAGAGTGCACTTCTGCAAGGAAGTGGAAAGATTTAATGGCTGAGTTTTCAGTGGTGTGAGTGCATTCTCCAATCAAGAGGGTTTTTACCAGTAGCGGCTGGTGACTCAAAAATGTCTTCCATCCACCCAGTCCATCTCTTATTACTGTCCTTCCCTTCCTCTCATCAAGCACACTGGTTCCAACCGATTGAGTCATGAATTCATAATTAGTATCAATACTTTTAAATAAATCAACAACTGGCCAAAGTAGCTTTTATCAAATGTTAGCTGTTAAGTTTATGTGGGACTATTTTGAGCAGTGGATTGAATTTGTGTGAAATAATTAACAATGTCTAGATAGTAAACAGCCTTTTAATTGTCTTGTAATTGTTTCATCGTATTTTGGTTTTGTCTAGTGATTTTTAACATAAATTTCCTTGTTTGCATATTTTCTAATTGTTTTTAGTTGAAAATGTTTTTTTCTTCTTGTTCCTGCAGTTGAATTTTAGGTTCACTGTGTCGACACTAGAGGGCTGT
Organism: Acanthopagrus latus; assembly: GCF_904848185.1. Taxonomy (NCBI): domain Eukaryota; kingdom Metazoa; phylum Chordata; class Actinopteri; order Spariformes; family Sparidae; genus Acanthopagrus; species Acanthopagrus latus. Next base: position 18,006,908 of record NC_051058.1, on the reverse strand, counting down.
GCTCTCATTCACTGCTGAAAGTCTACACTTCCTCTGTTCTCACTGAAAATCAGATTGTAAGAGGCGGGACAAAAAGCATGATTTGTGACATCTCAGATGGTTTACAGCCAATTATTGTCTGATATTCAGCATACACAAGTGTGATGCGGAAACGCACAGCCTCCAGCGCACACACACTGGAAATGGATTGACGGAGGAGACATTTTATGTGCAGCAGTAAAACATGTGACATGATATATATTAAGCAACCTATCTATGAAACACTGCTGCAGCTGGCTAAACAGGATGAGCATCACTATGTTTCTTATCGACAACCTTCTGACCTGGACAATGTAACCGTTGAATCAGTCAATTAAACACCAGAAATGAATGACTTGCATGCTTTATTTTGTCTATTTTTATTACGCATCTGGTGGGTTCACTGAACATTAGCATTGCACATGCCGACCAGTGTCATACCGAGTATGTGTTAGATATGGGATGTAGCTATGTGTAGGACATGCAAACATCACTATTGAAGGACTTCTTTCTACCTTTTTAAAATTTGTGATGATGAAGGATAGGTTATCAAAAAGTGCACTCTGTGTCATTATGAAGCACCATTAGTCTAGTGTGTTATTCCAACTGAGAGACATACAGAGTAAAAACACGCCAGCAGCTATGACATAGAAAATGAAGAAAACTTTGTTGATTGTTTTGGTCACTCTGGTCCAGTAGCCGGGCTTCCCTCCTTCCCTCTTGCTGTTGAGGAGCAGTGTCAGTGCTTTCACCACCTCCCTCAGCTCATCTGAGAGCTTAACAAAGGCCTGGGACTCCTCCGTCAGCTGGCTGCTGCTCCCCTGCAGAGGGGGGTAGAAGATAGTATTTAATTAGAGTAATTATGATTTGCAAATGTTTTCTTGTTGTAGTGCATTGACCGAAAAGTAAATCTCAAATTCTAAATGAGTAAATCTGAAGCTATTTCCATGGCTAGATAGACTACTTCTGTGAGAAAACTACCTTTTTTTTCTTTATAATTTCAGCTAAACTATCCCTTTAAAGTAAAAAGTAAACCCAACCTTCAGCGGCTCATTTGGCGTTTCATCTGTTGAAACATCACAGATGCACGCAGTCCATTTCTTCTTGTCTGGAAGGACACATTAGACACAAAGGGCGGTTGCAGCGTATACTGAATTATTATAAAACCAGTATTAGAATTCATTGATGTGCACAATATTAGTACAATTATAACACAGTAGCATTACACTATTGTGTCAGTTCAAATTCAGGTATAAACATCCCTCTTGGCTGCAATGAGCCTCACCCCCTTCACAGGCAGCTTCATCCTGTTGGTTATAGTCCTCTTTATCCATCTCATTGTCTTGGGAGTCTTTCGCCATTAGATACAGCACCAGAATCGTCTCCAGGAGGCTCAGCATCATCAAACCAAAAATCCCAATACAGTAGACCACTAAAGGAGAGAGAATAATTGTGCTGAATCAGTTTGGACTGCTTCAAACGCGAAGCGACCAGGGGTGATAACTTTTTGGGAATCAGTGTAAAGCATCAAACCTTTAAAACATGAGAGTGCTAGCATAGTAAGCATGTTGGTGTGCTAACATTAGCATTTAGCTCAAAGCACCACTCTGCCTGTACAGCCCCACAGAGTGTTAGCATGGCTGTAGACTCTTCTTTACCTATGAGTGGAATCCTGTCTGAAGAAGAAGGCAGTATATCATTCAGAATAAGTTGCATCACAGTGACGGCAAGCAGCACAGTGACCTGGAAGCCGAGCTTCTCGCCCCCGTTGTCTGAGATCATGAAGGAGGCCAAGTCCAGAGCCAAGAAGAACAGGATGGGCAGCATGAAGTTGGCGATGTAGAGGACAGAACGCCTCTTCATGGAAATCTGTTGAATTATGTGTCACATGATAGATTGTCCTATGACTGCAACCACACAATACACAGCTTGTAGCAACAACATAATCAATCGATCTGCTTATAAAAGACTGGAAAATCAGAAGTGTTTCTAGTGTTTTTGACATGTTTCTACTGTGAAATGTCAACATTTCCTGTGATAAAGTTCTGTACTGTGGACAGTGCTCAACCTGTCCTTTGAATATGCACACAGTTGACTCAGAGAGAGGGAACACATTTTAATTGTAAATGTTTTTGCTTTGTTTATATTTGCAGGACCATCTAATATACAATAATATATTTTTTTTTTTAAAGTAGCCACCATTCCAGCTTCAAACACTGTTCTGTATCCAGTAACACTTACAGTGTAGATAAGCACATCTTGCTTGAGGCCGAACATGTTAACAGTTTTGTTGATGACAGTCATGTTGATGAACAGCCACTCATACTGGGTTCGCATCATTGTGTGTGTGTCCTCTGAAGACTGGACATTGTGAACAAGCTGTATTTCATCGACTGATGGGGGAGATAAAGACAGACTGTGAGGTTTCTGGTGGCGCCTGTTCATGTGATGAGAAAAGTTAGTTTCATATTACAAGCTCACCAGAGTGTACGACAGACTTGAAGGTGAGGTTGCAGCTCTGGATGTCAAAGGGGAATTTGTAAACGTGCATCCTGCAGGTGCTGACCAGCACCTGGTCATTCTGAATCTTGACTAAACCGTTACTGTGGATGGTGAGAAGGGGACTCGGAGGGGCTTTATCTTTTTCTGTCCTGTATGAAACACACATGAATTATACACAACAACAGAAAAAGTCAATTGTGAAAATGATGTGTACATATTCTTCAAAGATGAACTTTTGGGCATAATTTAATTGTCATTTCCTGGAATATTCTCTCTTACTGATGTACCCTGTCATTCAAACTGCCCTCAGTTATGAGACATATGGACACACAGGCCCTTCTCAAACAGATTAGTTTGAGTATATAGCTGAAAAAATTAGGCTATTAATTGATAAGTCAGTCGACAGAAAAATAAGTTACATATATTCAGTTTTTATGAGTACTCCAGTGAGCGTTTCCGTAAATTGTGCAACAGCTTTATTACCCTAAACAGGAAAGTCTTAGAATTGTGTCAGGAATCGTGACTGACTGGTTTTGTTTCAAATTCTTTGTGAAATAGTTTTCTATAATCTGCTGTAAATATGGAGTGCTTATGTTACGGTTCGGTAGGAGCAAGAAGCCATTTTATAATCATTACTTTTCTAACAGTCCAAGCCTAATGCCCCAGCCGTAACATGAATCCCTATAACACCAATTACTCTAATTACTGTTGTGGTTTTGCAAATGTTGGCACATGAATGTACATTCATACATACATACATTTCTTCAATAGTTATATCTGGTTTCCACAAAACTTCAAAAGGAAGGGAAACCGTCTTAATGCCACAAAAGTCATCTGGTTTCCATCCAATGTGTTGATTCTGCCAGCTCTACAGAGGCAAATGAAGGAGAGATCAGGAGACACTGTTTGAAAATAAACATCTAGGTAGGAACAAAAAGATGCTGAGTGCCCTAACAGAGAGCAAAGTGATGACTAATTCAACTGCTGAACTCACCGTGATAATCCAAACATAAGGAATGAACATCTGGTCGATCTCTCTCTATGAGCGAGCAAAGAAATTTGCATGAAAATCTTTCCAACCACAGAACATGACACCAACACTGCTGACCCATCACAGCAGAACTTTCCTAAAATCTCAAATCAACTTTCTAAAGACAATATTTGTACATTACCCACAGGAGTCATATAATCGAAAAAAACATTGATGCGGAGTGAAGTGACCTGGAATTTGTATTAATACAGAACCACATTCTACTTTAAAGGTATAATTTGTAATATATGGCAAAGCTTCAAAGGTTGCTTCTAACAGCTGTGGGGGCTATCAGACCTCAGTACAAAGTGGTATTACAAGACAGGACAAAAAGAGGATAGCTGGTCAGCATGCTAATTTCCGTGGACATCTCTGCAACATAAAATATAATTTTTAGAGTGTTTTAAACCATAACTCTGGCTGTGTCTCAAAAGTGGCTCCATTGAAAAAGTTTGTGAGCTATTATTTTTTAATGAATTTATCTTTAAATAGATTTTAAAGATAAGAGCTAGACAGACTTTTTCAGATTTTCTGTGGAAAGTTTTTTTTGTCGACAGTCAGAAAAGAATCAAATGGTGCCAGTGTCATAGTTTTCCCATCAACCTTTCAGATGCCACAGATCTCAGTAAGATGCTCAGTGCTTTATAAATGCCAAGACTGCAACGTTCATTCAACATTCATTGAAATCTCTTGCCAGTCAGCAGATACATGATACACAATGCAAGCTTTTACAACTTACCACATCAAGAATGGCATACAGCAGCACTTCCAGGGATACTCGTGTTGGCTGTTTGTGGTCTTTAACAGGCCGGGTCATGAAGAACAGCTCATTGCTTTTGCTCAAGTTCATATAGTTTAAAACATCCTGATAACTGCACATTTTCTCAGAGGACTCTCCATCCACTGCCAAAAACACCAAGACACATGCACGATGAGAAAAAGAAGAAATACAGGATTATACCTCTTCTGAGCTATTGCATGAATATCTGGTTATCCACAGCTTCTGAACTGAGCACTTTAGTGTCCATAATCAAAAACCAGCAGCAGTAATATCCGATGCTTGTGGTCTCAGATGGATGCTGGCAGGCTGTGTGAGTACCAGCTCATCCACTCAACCACTAAATGATTTTTAACATCATCTGAGTCCAAATAGGCTCTCCATTTCAGATCCATCCGCTATATATTTATATATACATACTACCAAATGCATGCTAATAAAATCATTGCCAGCAGCACTCAGAATAGTGTCTGAAAATATGACTCATTTGCAGCAACTTAAAGAGGTGATGGCAACAGCTCTCCCAGGACTTATCAAGCGTATGTCCATCTTTGATTAAATAATGACATGCATTGCGAATTTTAAACTCACAGCATCAGCCATGCAGATAGGTTTCATTTCTACTTCTATGTGAATTCAACTGAGGTGTATCTTTTTTTTTTTTTTGTGGCATGAAGCATGAAAATTAAAAAATTAAAACATTTACTCTTGATTAGCCATAGGTAGAAGTATTTCCAATGAAAGCTCTCTTAAAGACATAGGAGACTTTACCTGTGAGGAGTAAAATGAGGAAACCAACAAGCATCATGAGTTAAAAATCTTAACGAGATCCACCCAGCAAATGAGCATCCCTGCAGTCTTCTTACTGTCTAATAATATTACGTTGCAGTAAAAAAAAAAAAAAACCATTTCCTCACTCTGAGAGAGGGTTGGGCAAACTGGGTGACCAACCCTTTGTGTCTTTGTTTTTTTTTTTTTCAACTGGTGACACATCGAATGCAGGAAACACCAGGAGCCACTAATGTCTGCCACACTGTCAGCAGATTGACTTTACTGTCACAATAAATGCAATTTACAGTGTGCTTACAATGTTGTAGATTTAAGCCTGGTAATCAAGACTTAGGCCTCTGGATTAAGACGCCAACCATATGTAACAAATGTCCCCAAGCCTGGGTAAGGACCCTTGATGCAACTCTGTCCCTTGTTTCCTGTCATTTGACTACTGGTGCTATTGAGTAAAGGCATAAACTGAGTAGCTTGTAGGTATTTTCTCGTGGTGTAGTTGCCTTCTATCTTTTATATTTGTAAATTTGAATTTCTAAGACAGACTAGATATAATTATTTTATAATGCAGTAGCACTCTGGTTCAGTAGCCAGCAGGCTTCCAATCTTCCTTCCTGCTTTTGAGGACCATAGACAGTGTTTTCTCCACCTCCCTCAGCACATCTGAGACCTTCTCTAAGGTGTGGGATTGCTCTATCAGTTGGCTGCTGCCTCCATGCGCAAGTTTTTTGTGGACCACATATGATTGTAAATGTATGTCCATCACAATGAGAATGAAATGATCAGTTTATCCAAGTTAATACTATTGGGGTGAATAGTCCAGACCAGCACACATGGTTACCTCTCTCTAAAGCTCTCACACACATTATCACATTGTAGTGTTTAACATTCTGGATCATGGTGAACAGCTCATTGCTTGTGGTCAGGTGCAAGTATCTAAACAGATCCTCATAACTGCAGTTACCCCTAGTGTGCTCCCAGTGTACTGCAAAAATATCAAGACACGTTGCCTGTCAAGGCAAAGGGGTAAAATTGAGAGATACTGACTTCCACGCACTTATTTTTGCATCCCGGTCAGGGCTCTTGTGTTTTTCTGATAGGAGCTCCTAATTGCACATAATTCAGGCAAAATGAAGGACATTAGTCTCTGTGGTTTGTTACGCTTCCTAATTTTTTTCAGACCATGAAAAGCACCAACTCACAAATATGTGCAGTAATTTCCAGTGATTGTGGTCACTGAAAGGCCATTATGAGATGGGCGTTGGCAGAATTGCAGGGTTTTATCTCATTAGTCCACTAACAATTTTAAAATGTGAGCATTTTTGCTGTCATTTAAGTGCTCAGCGACAGAGAGCATGGTTATGCACACTCAAGATAAATGTTAAATAAAGTTGATAAAAGTTGAGTTGAAGTTGAATTTAACAGAAAGGCATGTTACAACTGTGTTAGTGAGTTTATTTCATTAATGTTGAGTTTGAATGATGTGTTTCATGAATTAATGTGTCTTGGTTTGGTAAACAAAAAATTGGAGAAGGAAATGGAAGTGACAGTATTAAATTTGTTGACATTTTGTGAGTCTGTTTAAGTCATGTATAACTTAGACTATCGCCTGTTGAAGGTACAAAGTACACAATACATTTCTTTGACAAAATATCAGCACTGTTGTTTCTTCACACTCTGTAAATAAAGTTGTTTTTTGTGTTTATTCAGGCCATATCTTACAAGCATGCCAGAAATGTTAAGTTACATTGTGTCCATTAAAAAAAGGTGGTCCTCACAAGTGGTGAAAATGGTGGTCCCCGAAATGTACACAAACAAGTATCAGTGTGTTTTTCGGGCAAGAATATTTATTATTCAGATGTTTATTTGTGCAATACAAACATACTGATACATGTTTTTTAAAGCCAGTACATAACATCCAACAGATCATAGGACTTTTCATTCATCAAATGAATACATCATGACATATTGGGTAAATCCCATAATATTAGCTAGACTGCATTTCCCCAGAACAAAACTTGATGCAAATATTTAAAGATCAGGAAATTTTCAATAAGAATCTAGACAACTGGCACCTACAACACTTAGAGTTTGTGTATATTACATGCTACAGACATATAAGATGCCATATTACTGCACTATAATTCTACAATATAAGCAGATCATTGTAGCATAGTGTACATGCAAAAACAGCACCTCAGTAGCTGTAATACACAGATCGATTGTATAGGTAACATTTCCTCTTCAGTCTGACTAAAACCAAAGTGTGGAAAACAAAGATATCATGAGTGCAAATCTTCCAGCAGAGAAAGATTTTAAATCAAAAACACTGTTATTCTAGTCCAGGTGGGAATAGGTGTGATAACATTGCTAACAGAGCAGTGTTTGAGTGCTGGAGTAAAGAGGGTTTTGTCTCTGCAACACAATACATAGCTCACTTCGACTTAACTTCAGAACTGTTATTTTTCACATTTTGTTAAGTTTAGTTTATGTTTTAATGTTTCAATATTATATTTAAGTTACAATACTTTTTTTGGCCAGTGTAAGTTACTGTATCCCAAGTGCTAACCAGCTATGTATTCAGTAAAGCTTAAGAAAATCATGTTTTCATCATGCAGCGATGATCATCATAATACATTCTGCCATTTTAAAAAGATGACAATTAAAAAAACAAAAATCAGTGTTATATAGGTGATAAAGAAGAATTTGTTGACTCTTTTAGCCATTCTGGTCCAGTAGCCGGGCTTCTCCTCAACCTTGCTGTTGATGAGGAACTGAGAAAGTGTTTTCTCCATCTCCTTAAGCTCATGTGAGAGCTTATCCAAGGTCTGGTACTCCTCGTTCAGCTTGGTGCTGCTGCTGCCCTGCACCTGGTTTATACAAATATTGATTGGGTTGAAACATCTGACATTCATCATTGTGTGCCCATAGCGATGAAAATTTAAAGGACAGCCTAGTTCTAACCTCTTTGGCCACAGGCAGCTGTTCAGTTGGAGTCTCGCCAGTAGACACATCATAGATGCAGGCACATCGGGTCCATTTGTTTACCTCTGCAAGGATAAGTTTGACACAAAGACGGCGTCAAAACCAAAGAATTAGCAAATATGTATGAAATAGAAAAATAACTAAAAGAGCAGCTTTTCTGTTATTCTGGGTTATACCCTGTTGGGTAAAATCTTTGTTTTGTAATTTCAGGTAAATGAACTCTATCAAGGTTACATGGTTATAAAGTGTTGGGTAACACTGTGGACCATATTCCCTTAGCTTCCTTCTATTCTCTTCAACCTAAAAGTAAATGGGTCCTACAGTATATTTACAAGGTTAATTATGACTGGTGGTCAGCTCTACACCACTAAGGAGTCGTAGTTTTTCGTGGTGAAACGGTCTCCTGGTCTCACCTCTGTCACAGTTGTTGAGTGCTTTATCCTGCCTGTCACAGTCCTCACTCCCGCTTTGGTCTCTGTTTGCCTCGTTGTCCTGGGAGTCTCTTTCCATCAGGTACATCACGAAAATTGTCTCCAGGAGGCTCAGCAGCATCAGACCAAAAATCCCAATACAGTAGACCGCTGAGTGGGACAAGGCGCTTCATTAATACAGAGCAATACTTAAACATTGAGTACATTTGTTTCTACTCATCTTAACTATAGATCATTAAAGGAGCTTCTTTACCTATAAGAGGGATCCTGTTGGACGAGGCTGGCAGAATTTCATTCAGAATAAGCTGCAACACAGTGACAGCAAGCAGCACAGTGACCTTGAAGCTGAGCTTCTCACCGCCGCTGTCTGATATCAGGAAGGAAGCCAAGTCCAGACCCAAGAAGAACAGGACGGGCAGCAAGAAGTTGACAATGTAGAGGATGGACCGCCTCTTCATGTTGATCTGAGAAATATTGTTAAAGGGTCAAGTGTAGAGTCAGCACAGGATTGGACAAAAAATATCTAAATAACTGCATTAATAACAAGCAGTAGAGGGCAGCAATGTGTATATTTTACACTATTTTTGTTCCATTGTTGTCACTACAGCAGTGTTTACATATTGTACCATTTCCCTGTAAATGGTCTGCAATACGCTGCATATATGCACATATTAGCAGTATGTTCACTGTAGTTTAAAAGTGGGATTTTTTCCTCCAAAATGCTAATGAGGACAGGTTTTTTTTTTCAAAATGGCAATACTCAAACACAGCCAATCTGTAGTGAGATAAAGTGCCTGATGACACAGTGTCTCTCTGTATCTAGTTAAACATACAGTGTAAACAATGATGTCTTGGTCCTCTAAATCAGTGGCGTTTCTGGTGGTAACTGTCATGTTGATGAACAGCCATTCGTACTGAGTCCTCATCACCTCACGAGACCACTCGGTGGCCTCTGAGGAGTTGTCGCTTGCCTGGAGACGGATGTCTTTGGCTGAGGTGGGAGGTAAAAGAAGAGGTACTGAGGAAGTATACACACATGTATTGAAATATGATATGTTTTCCTCATGATGTTAATATTCAGCTCATGCATCAATCACCAGCATGAATGACAGACTTGAAGGACAGGTTGCAGCTCTGAGTGTCGAAGGGAAATTGGTAAATGTGCATCCTGCAGGTGCTGACCAGCACCTGGTCATTCTGGACTTCAACGTCACCTTTATTGTTGATGGTGAGATAAGGACTCGGAGGAGCTTTGTCCTTCTCTGTCCTGTATGAGAAAATATGTGAAACCCACATGCTGGTGATTACTACAGGACACCTTATAAAAACATACACTCAGTCTAGTTTTTTCACTGTTCTGACATACAAAGAAAAAACAACTTAAAGGAGAATAATGTAGATCTAAGATGTATTTGAAAATACTACTAATTATTTATTGTTTTAATCCACAACACACAGTTGAGCTTCATCCATGTCACATGAGGTGTGTGCTTTTAGCTTAGCGGCTACAATGATGATTTCAGCTTTAAAAAGGGTGTAAATATGTTTTCAAATCAATTTGAGATTGCAGGGCTTCCACTGACCGAGTTTACACTGTAAGAGCTGGAGCCATTTTAAGTTTTTAGGATTTTTTTTTTTTTCTTTTTCTTTTTATGTCGCCACCTTCTTCAGTTGTTTTGGGGAGAATGGCGAACACTATTTTGCCGTGAAGCTCTAGACATGTTTTGTTGACTATGAAACGTCACCAGGCTTTATATTGACTTGGGGCTGAGTGGATAGTGACTGAATTTTAATCTGTGAATTGCCATCAAAATAGCATGGATGTAATAGCATCAAAAGTGTTGAGCCACAAAAAATAAGGACATTTGATACTAATGGTGGCTTTTGCATTTGAGTCTGAGAGCCATTATGACAGTCTAGACATCTGAATTATGCTCTTTCAATTAGCTGTTATTAGCTCTAATTTTAAAAACTCATTATAAGCACTGTGCTGTGTGTGTGTGTGTGTGTGTGTGTGTGTGTGTGTGTGTGTGTGTGTGGTGATGTGGGCACATTTGCACTTACATTTCTTCAATAGTGAGATCTGGCTTCCACAAAACTTCAGTGGGAAGAGAAACATTATTAATTCCACAAAACTGATCTGGATCCCAGGAAATGTATTCATTGTTCCACCTCTACAGAGGAATACAAGGAGTCAACCAACAAACATAACCAGCAAAAAAAATAATATAGACAGAAAATAAAAGGGAAGAAGGAGAGAGTGACACAGATTAAAAGACTTTGAAAGACTTTGGAGATTTGTCAAAAAAGTTTAGTCCTCAAAACTCACAGTGACGGTCCAAACATAAGGAATGAATTTCTGGTCTTTCTCAACCTGTAAACAAAGAAATACACCTGAAAATATCATAGAACACATACTTCCACATCATCTGCACAGAGCTTATGAAATAAACTGCATGTGCAGAACAATAAACAACATAATCTTCACATATGAACACCACTTGTCAGATTTATTAAGCTTAAATAAAAATTGCTAGGAGTGAAAAGCTAACGACACTGCAGTCAAAAGGCTTAAACGTCACCACCACGAAGTGTCATATTACACAGTCATGCTTGTTTCTATACTTTGATCGAAATTGTGAAATTAAAGTTAGAATAGTTTGTAACTAAAGTCAGCCTGTATAGACAGACAGGTGAGTAGATGATGTGTAATGGCGTTTAATGTCCCCAACAAGCTCTGTAGTCTCAATCAGCCACTTGTTAGCAACCACCGTTTTTAAGACACGTAATCATTTATTATTAAATTGTTGGACATTAATGAGGTATTTATGGCATAGAGCAAAACATGTATGTATCTTCAGCCTGTTGTTACCACAGAGCTTATTTCAGGCATTTAACTGGAGATCGATTTTAAAAAACTCAAAGACAAGAGAACTGGATGAGCAAAACTGTGAACTGATGTTCAACATTTTGGACCTACAACGTATTGAAAAATAAGGTTTCAATGTAACTGTGGTTTTGCAGAAAAACGTACTTTGCTTACTTTTGCCCAAAAAAGTGTTTGCAAAAGAAGTGACAACGTGACAATCACTCACCACATCCAGAATAGCATAGAGCAGAACCTCCAGGGACACCTGCGTGGGCCGTCTGAAGTTTTTCACAGGTCGGGTCATGAAGAACAGCTCATTGTCCTTCTTCACATTCAAGTGATTTAAAACATCCTGATAGCTGCAGTTGCCCTCAGTGTTCACCACATCTACAGCAGAAACATCAGGACACATCCTGTATGACAAGAAATACCTCTTGACGGGAAATCAGATTTACTGTGTGTTCTCTTAATTACTTATAATTAGATAAAACGAGACAAACATGGTGGTTTGGTATCCACTGCTTCTGGCATAGGTAATCAAACCACAAAAAAGCACCAGCTCGCAGATCTCTGCAGTAATACCCAGTGGTTGTGGTCGCTGAAAGGCCATTATGAGATGGGCGTTGACTTTTTGGTTTTATCTCACCAGTTCACTAATGATTTTTTTTATTTATTTATTTTTTGTGAGCGTCTTTGAGGTCATTCAAGTTTAGAAAGGGAATTGCTGTATGAGATACATATTTGCTATTTATGCTACCCAACAAGGCGAGCAAGTCTGTGTTTAAAAACATGATTATATCAGCAAAAGTTCTCCCTGGACACTTTTTAAAAAATAATAATAATAATACTGTTAAAAGTGTGCTTTTCTTGTCTCATTGCTCCTTTTTCTTCTTTTGTACATTTTTGTTTTACTCGGGAACTCTCATTTGTAAACAAGAAATAATTACACATATTAATCCCTTCAATATCAACACCAGACAGATGCATAAAATTAAAAAAACATGTGAGAGAAAATGTGAAAGTAATATTTTGTCCTTTAAGTTGGAAAGAAGTTTGATTTAATTATCAAGCCCACAAGAGTTTCCAGGAAATAATTTGCCCAAGCTTACCTGTGAGGAGGAGCAGCAGGATGACACCAGACAGCATTGTGACTGCCATGAGAAAGTGAGAATCCAAAAGTCTGTGTGAATCCCTGCCCTCTCCACCGTGTCTGTAAATATCACCAGGAGCGGTAATGTGCCCACTGCCACATACTGGAAGAGGGCCAGGCGAACTGAATGACCATTTTAATTTTGATACAGGCATTAGTCTGACAGCCATCCGGACGCTGTGGTCACTCCCACAGCATCTCTCAGAGATGCGGGAAGGCCCCTCGAGGCAGAAATGGGCTGTAATGATTGTTTAATGGTGAAAGTAAGTACAGCAAGAAGCGTTTTTCTCATAAACCCGACATATCCAGGCGAAAGATACATCAGTCAGAACACTCAAGGGTGACATTAAAGTGAAACTCTCGCCAACTTGCAACCTAGGCCTTTTTTTTTTTTTTGTGAATGTATATCAGTCAAACCTTCATGTAAAAGCATTATTACGATGAAAGAGGCTCTTTTAAGATTTACCATATTTTCGTTTTCGGGTCAAGCTCATTTTCTCAGTGCAAGGGGCACTTTTACAATAGCATCAAAATTGCTATTTTTAAAACACTAAGAAGGCTGGACACAAAATTAAAATTTGCTCGTAATATCACCAGGGTCTCCACACATGAACATGAGCGTTGAGAACATTGTTTGTGTACACAGAGTTTACAAAAAAGGATTTTGAACAACTCACATTAGCAGTTGTTTTCTCTGCTCGCTGCCGTCATGGCAGCCGAGAAGTATCGATCTCCGAATGCGACATAACATGGAGGACAATTCAGGTGGAACTCTACTGTCTTCTGGCAACAACTATCCACGTGATATCCCATGTGACTTTTCCAGCTTTTAATTTTAGTATTGTTTCTTATATGAGGTTCCTTTTTCAACTTCAAGTTCAATATTGTTTTTCGCTAACGACAAAACAACAAATTATACGTGCAATTATATAGAACTAAGCTTTAGGAATGTTCTACCTTAACTGTCCTCCATGTCACATCACATTCCGACACTTCTCCACTGCCATGACAACAGCAAGCAGAGCAAACAACTGTTAAGGTGAGTTGATCAAAATCTTTCTTTTTAGTAATTTCTTTGTACACAATGTTCTCAACACTCGTGTTCATGTGTGGAGACCTTGGTGATACTACGAGCAAAGTTTCATGTTGTGTTGAGCCTTCTTATTGTTCTAAAAATAGCGATTTTGACGCTATTGTAAAAGTGCCCGTAGCACTTCCACTGAAAATGAGCTTGATCTGAAAACGAAAATAGGGTAAATCTTAAAAGTGCCTCTTTTGTCGTAATTATGCTTTTACGCGAAGGTTTGACTCATGGACATTCACAAAAAAAGGCCTAAGTTGCATTTTGGCGAGAGTCTCACTTTAAGTATTTTAATTTACTTACACTTGATTCAGTTATACTGGAATAACATATTATGTTTGTATAGAAGTCCCCCTAAAATGTACTTGTAATGATTAAATAAAAAATGTACGCCTGTGTTATTTAAACTAATCAGACTAAGTTACTTATTGATTTAACATTGAGTCACATGATTACATGTGTCCCTTTACACTGAAAATTCAAATCTAAAAGTAATTCTAATAATTAAAGTTAGAGTTTTCGGCTAGTTATTCCTCCTCAGAGGACAAATTCAGGTATAGAGAAAAGTTATTAAAAGTTGTGATTGAAAGAATATGAGGTAAAAATACAAATACAAAGTGCAGTTAACTCAAAAGTACAAACTAGAAATCGGTCCAACGGAGAGACAACGGAGAGAATTATGTGACAGTAATCACCTATTTTTAAATATACAGTGACATTTAAATCATGTTGATGCAAATTATTCTTCTATACTTGTAGAGTGATGGGTAATATAGGGTGGTTAGATCAAACTTGGAATTTGTAGGCAAAGCCATTTGAGCTGCCCATAAAGTGAAATCATTGCTTTTTGACTAAATTTGTAATTATAAGAATAAAATTCAAAGCTGAAAAGTGTAAAGCACACCATCTTGTGGCGGCACAGAGACACTGTCAGAGGTTCAAACCTGTGACAATCCTTCCATCTGCCCCAGAAATGGACTCCAATCCTTAAATGTGTGTAAAATGTAGGGATAATTTAAGGAATAAACTGAGGTTATAAAGATTCATTATGTGGAGGCCACATATATTTTGTCTTGCAATCCATCCAGAAGTCGTTGAGATATGATATTCAAGAGATCAACGATGCCGTCCGTAGAGCCACTCCATCCGGCACATCTGCAGCAAATCGAATCAAGTGTGAGTCAATGTGGTCAAACGATAAAACATGTAAAAGTCCTGTGGGGACATTTTAAAGGCTCTGCAGCAGCCCGAGTGATGAGACGCCTCCTCCTCCCTTTGGATGATGAGTTTATATCATCCAGGGTTATTGAGGCCAGGGAGGATGGACGTGATTGGTTTAAAAGCTTTTGAGTGACAGATGAGATGACAAGAGGAAGGACTGAGAGATAATGTGAAATACTGTTGTGTTAAAACATGAAGCAGGAAAGTTTCCTCTTTGACAATTGATTGTCCTGACTGCATTACATCAGAGCAGATTTTTCATGATGATTTTAGGAGGTGGTTGTGAGAATATTGAGGTTCAGCTCGGGGTCGATATTTATCTCCTACATCATAAACCACCAGACAAAGCTGCACCTTTAAATCTGCAATAATCCAAACCTTTTTAGGGCTTTGTTTACTGTGGCTCTCTAAGTCTCCAGTGTTTTTATTCAATTTCAACACATTTTTAGGAATAATTAATTCGTTTTTTGCTGGTGTCATACATTTTTTTCCAGGTTTCTGGCAGACACTGTTTTCTTTTTTTTTTTTTTCAAATTCAACATTTAGCTATTCACTTTATTGTAGTTCATCACACTTTGACCACATAACACAGATTCACAACCAAACACAACACAGTTTCCAAGCAATTTCTAAGTGTTCCACTCCACGAAGATGAGGGGTAGAAACAGCGACACGGTGGTGACGTAGAAGATGAAGAAGGCTCTGTTGATCCGTGCCGCCCACTGGACGGACCTCCCCTCTCCCACTCTGCAGCTGAAGTGCAGGTTCAGAGTTTTCTGCAGCTCCTTCAGCTCGTCCAGTATCAACAGCAACACGCGAGACTCCACTGACTGAACGCTGTTGTGAACCTGCACACATCAGGAGTCAGAGTCGCGTTACAGATGGTCTGCTGACACCGATGATGGGTTACAAACCAGGTGGACAAAACTGTTATGTTTCTCACTGAACTAATCACTTTTTAATTGGTTGACTCCAGGCTGTCAAGACCACAGAGGTCAACTGTGAAAGCAAGTTATCGCGACACGTGTATGTTTCTGGTTAGACTGCGACCTCTAGTGGCTGCAGTAATAATTACATCAACAAAAGAGGAATTCTGTATAAAGAGCGACATGTCCGCAAAGGATGGAGGTTGAAGATCTTATGTTTCCACTGCTACTTTTGTCCACCTGACTTGCCATAATTGTTATGCATTAGAACTTTCTGTGTACCTCTTCAGCCAAAGGCAGCAGTTCGTGCTGTCTCTCACCATCAGACGTTTCACAGAAGCAGGAACAGCAGCTCCGTCTTTTCTCCTCTGAAAGCACACAGCAGGCTTGTTACAAGAGTGACTGCACAGACAAAATGAGCACAGTTGTGCTTGCGTGTAATTCTAAAATATCTTGAACAACGACTCATGCATGAGAATAGCTGATTGGGAAATTAAGTTTTAAGGCCGTCAAGATTATAAACAAGAATCAGCAGCCACTGTTTGTCTTCATAAAGTATCTGATAAGTTTCTGTGCAAACTTGCCTGTAATCTGGGTCTCACCTTTTTTAGAATTATCGTTTTTTGCTTTTTCCTGTGTGTCCTCGTGGTCGCCCCTCAGCCTGAACTTCTCCTGGGTCGGGGAGCTTTTCTCCATAAGATACGTAACCAAGATGGTCTCCAGCAGACTGAGCAGCATCAGAGCAAAAATCACAATGCAGTAGGTCGCTGAGAGGAGAAAAACAGGCTGTCACTACGTTTTGTTTCTGAACGTGACCCTCCTGACTGTACGAACCAGGATCTCTCTGCAGGAGTGTGTACCTATGAGTGGAGTCTTGTTGGACATGGAGGGCAGGATTTCGTTCAGGATGAGCAGCAGGACGGAAATGGCGAGCAGCACGGTGACTTTGAAGCCCAGCTTCTCTCCTCGGTGGTCTGCAATGAAGTAGGAGGCGAGGTCGAGGGTCAGGAAGAAGAGGATGGGGACCAGGAAGTTGATGACATGGAGGAGGGGCCGCCTCCTCATGGTGAACTGGGGGGAAAAAAGGTGCAAACAAAGGATGAAGCATAGTTTGCGTTTGTGGTGATTTCCTGTTTTATTTTGAAGTTCTGCCCTCATGTGTCATGTTTTGCTTTTCATTTCTTCCCTTTGTGTGATTTCCCTTTGTGTTCACCTTGTGTATAAAGTCTGTGTGCTCCCCAGAACTGGGAGAAGAATATACAGATGGGTGACTTATTAAAGGGAAAAAAAACGTGTGGTGTTTTGTTAAGATGTTGGGACACCAGGAGCCTCCAGAACAGCTCTCAGCACAGATTTTACAATTGTCTTGACTCAACTGGAGAAATGAATATCGAGATATTACCTCATGTGGTGCGCTGTATAAAAGTATCAGCTCTTATGTTTCTCCATGCATACATTCAAGTTTTTCCTTTATTTTGTCACCCGTCTGTTTGATGCATACAGTATATACGAGCTGCTCCCACAGTCTGTCATGGTAGGTGAAGTTGGAGCTGGACACGGACAGTTGGAGGAACTCCCACTCCCCCTGCGTCTTCATCATCTCTCTGGAGAACTGCGTGGCCCGAGAAGAGTTGGAGAAAGCGTGGAGCTGGATTTCATCAGCTGAGGAGAGAGTGGGAAAAATGAGGTGGAGGTAGCAGCGTCAGTACAGGCAGTCGCACAGCGCACACACTCCCTCCCCTCACCGCAGTGTATCGCGGATCCGATGGTGATGTTGCATCGCTGCGTGTCAAAGGGGAACTTGTGGACGTCCATCCGACAGGTGCTGACCACCTTCATGTCCTCTTCAAGAATGACCTCCCCATCGCTCGACACGTACATGTAGGGATTATGAGGGGAGTCGTCCTTTTGTATCCTGAGACATCACACAACGTCTTGTTTGGGGAGCATTCAAACTGAATCAGTAAACGATGGCGCTCTTCCTGGGTCGTGTATTTGCACTTTATTTCACTTAACAATAGAATAAAAACCTCTTATGTGAACTACACATAAACATGAGCGTGTGGTAAAGTCATTTAGCTTCTAAACAAACACAGGGTGTGTGGCATCAGCAAATATCAAGCCAGTTAATTAGCCTACTAAATGCTAGCTAAAAACTTCACATTTACAATAAATAATTGCCACCTATTCTCTACCAAAGCTTACAAAGTTTAGTGTCTGTGTGTGCTGCAGGCTCACATCTCATAGATGAAGAGGTCTGGTTTCCAGAGCATGTCCGTAGGAACCGAAATCTGGGTAATTCCACAAAACTGATCGGGGTCCCATGAGATGCGTTCATTTTTCCAAATCTGCAGCCAATTAAAGGTGAATTACCAGGAAAAATAATATTTGAAATAAACAGAGCATTAGTGTCTACTGTTATAAGAAAATGTTGTTTTTCAATCGTCAGAATGAAAGCTACAAAGATTTACTCACCATCGTCGCCCAGATGAAGGGAATGAAAGTCTGTGTTTTCTCAATCTGGCAACAAACACACACACACACACACACACACACATAAGAGCTGATCACTCTGCATGGCAGCGTTCAGGCGATGAATCACACACCAACACAGTAATCAGCACCCACCACAGCCAGGATGGCATAGAGGATGATGTCCAGCTCTACAATGGTGGGTTGTGTGTAGTCCAGAACGGGCCGGGTCACTTTGAACACACTGTTTTCTTTGGTGAGGTTCAGGTAGTCCAGGATGTCCTGGTAGCTGCACACTTTCTTAGACGGAGCTCCAGCTACTGTACATAGAAACAGTTACCAGACAGAAGTTTTTGTTTTCTTAAAAAAGAAAAAAAAGAGAGACTATCTAACGTTGGGATCACAACAGCTGTGATGTCAGATCGGTGAGTATTAGTGTTGTCAGAAATATCCGTGTGTTGCTTCTGAATATTTGAAACAGTTTTGGTACTCATTGTTTGATGCCCCACCTCCTCCAGAAGTAAAATAAAGCTCCATTCTGTCAAACACATCTTGTTCTGACAGCTCTTGAACTTTGCAGCTAACTTTACCACCTTTAATAGGGCAACCAAATCCTGTTTAATTAATTAATGAAATAAGAAACCCATCCCACAGATTGATGTAATTTGTTATCAGAGGAGGGTAACAAATAATAAAACTTTGGGAACAGCAGGTGGTGAGGATTTAGGACCTTCAAACCAAAATAGGATATTTTCCTAACTCTTTCTACTCTAAGTATTTATAAGTGCCTAAACCTGACCAGATCTTAAGTACAGTGTTGCCACAAAATGAAGCAGAAAATTAAACCTTAAGTAAAATTTTGACATAAAGAAAAGTCAGTCAGTGTACAGTAAATGTTTTTTATAGAGTATTTTTTGTTGTTGTTGATTTACCTTTTTTTTTTTTTTTTTTTTTTCAAAAAATCAAGTTTATAAAACAGTAGCACTGTTATATTCTCATCTGACTGACAGACGTCAAGTGTAGATGCCACAATAAGAGAACAGCTTCGGTTTTTCTACCTTTGATTGAACCACTGGTTTCTCTTCTGCCTCACTGAGAACAATAAAAGATAAAAACAGCAGTCATGGTTTTGAGACAGACAGATTTGACCATTTTTGGTTTAAGATTTGCTCTGAAGTAACTCTGTGACAACACCTACACGCAGTCAAACAGTTTACACATCAGATATAAACACTGTGAAGTACGATGGAAGTTATCACCAACACTTTTCTGTCTCTGACTCTGAAAAAGGAAAGAAAAAAACATGCTCCTACAGCACAAAGTCTTACCTGTGAAGGCGATGAGGAGTAAAAAGGCAACGTGCATCATATCTGCAGATGTGAAGATGTTACGTGCGTGTGTGTGCTCACAGCTTCTAGTCCAGTGTGTGTCCCTGCTGTGAGACCAGAACCAACAGTGTGTTGCTGTCCTCGGATTTGAGACAAGGAGGGCTGGGCAGAACAAATGACCTCTGTCAACCGGCTGAAATAAGAAACCCATCCCACAGTGGACGCCACGGATTGACGTAATTTGTTATCAGAGGAAGGGGAACACATAAGACCTTCAGGTGAGATTGAAGCTGATCGAGTAACAAATAATAAAACTGTTGGGAAAGGCAGGTGGTGAGGATTTAGGTGTCTCCAGGGAGAGATAACGTGGATTTACAGCGTGCTCACAACTTATTTGACACTGGTGACAGATTGATAGTGGGTGTGAGCCTGCACATGTGAGTGCACAGCACACGACAAATGAGTAGGTTAAATTCAATTAGGTGGTAATGTAGTAACGCAGTAATGACATTATGAACAATGATGCCATTTAAACCCACTCATTCTCCTCCCCTGCCCATCTCACAGCCGAGCATCACAGATAATTTCATATCATTTATGTTTACAAATTAAAGATTATGTTTCTTTTTGTGCAGTAAGTGGCTTCACTAATGCTGGTTTGAATTCATCAAACTATGTTTTAATTTACTCCTTCGATCACGCTGGAGTTTGTGAACGGTTAGGTGGGGCTGCAGCTTACGATTATTCTTACTCATTATTGAAAGTCGAGTGATGTCTCGTAGTCAGCAAATCTTTCCTGGAGCTTCACAGTGAAACGGCGTTGTAGCGCTCTCCTAATGAAATATTAGCAGTTCTTGAAATGCAAAAAACAACTGAAACACACAAAATCACAGTAAAACATGAGGGTCTGAATTTTCATTTTTGGATGAACTCTTCCTTTAGCTGTCCATTAGCTGAGAGACTCAAGTACTTGATTAATTGTTGCAGCGCTAAAGTCAACTCAGTAGTTTTAGCATTCTGGTCACCACATCTTACTCAACTATACTGTGACTGCCACTCTGCACATTGAGTCTACTTGTCCCGTCTTAAAAGAGTACAAAATCTATATTGCAAGCAAACCCAACTGGAGAATAAACCTTACACTGATACTTGAGTTATGAAATGAAACAGTACATGGGAACTGGAGAAAACTAAAAGGGTAAACTGGGTGTCTGGGAATCTGGAAAACATTTACCCATTATAAATGATGTGGTTAGCTCTGTTTTTGGTCTCTGCTAAAAGGATCTGGCTCTTTAACAGGCACTGATAATGGTATTGGCGGTGAGACTTAATGAAAAACATTAAAGTGACGGCTGTGAAACCAAAACAATTAGCTGCAAGAGGCTAAAAGAGTCAGTAAAGTGAAGAGAGGACTATAGTGTCAACGGTAAGTCCCTCTTTGTTGTTCCCTTTAAATATTACAGTCAGTTGATCAGTTAAAGACACAATTAGATTAGTTGGTGCAGCTTTTAATAAAGTTTTTTTTTTTCCTTTTACGTTCTTTGAATTAGATTTCTTACTCTTAACTCAAAGTGGGAACAGAACTGATGCATCTGGAGAGAAGGAGCTCTGAGAGGTTATTTTTACTGGTGACAAAAATACAAATTGAGCTATGTGGTGGGAATGTTTGTACGGCGCAGAGAGGAGAGAGAGGGAGACCATGTTAGGAAACATGCCAGAGACACTGACCAAAACACAACACTGCTCTGATTAATGAACCTTTCCCTCTCATGTCAACAGCAAATCACTCAGAGGCTGTTTAGATGCAAAAACTTTATTGTCCGTTTGATGTTTTCTTTGACATTTTAACTCGTAATTCTAGAAAAGTGGGGTCGGGACCCTTTCCTTTTGATATCATACTGCGACTGGTGCCAGAGAGCGGCTTCATCGACACCTTCGGACTGTGATCATGTGACTGTTTGCAGCTTGGATATAGTAGTGCAGTACTCTTGACCGTAACAGTTCGGGCCAAGGGAATAGGGAGCCAGCAACCGATACATAACACTGCAGAAGGATATGGAACATCTTTACGTGTGTGCAGTGATCCATCATCAAGTATTTCTACAGGAGGGTGCAGGCTGACCTAGACTAACATGCTTACTCTACTATCGCCTCATGCACCGCAAAGTGTGTTGTCTAGGAAACAGCTAATAGTGCATTAAAATGTTGATATCGTCCCTTTTCAGTTGTTTTGTTTTTTTTTTTTTAACGTGAGCGCATGTGTAAACCTTTACAAATTTTTCACATATTTTTCATCCACATTCTATTAAACGACACAGTGTTTTGCAACAAATTAAAACACAGAAACGGAGAACATCAACAACGAGGTGAGCTATACACTGGAGTTATACGAAACCGAAACAACTAAAAGCTTCACAAATGAGGAGAAAAAGGGGCCCATCGGGGTGATAATAGGCCGTGTATTCACACTGCCGCCATTTTCCTCTGACATGGTGCTCAAAAGTCGTGCTGCTGCGTTCTGAGTCGTATAAATGTAAGCAATCTGAACAATTGATATCATTCTACTGATCATATTTAAAGGTAAAACAACACATTTAATAACTGATTAGTTTCCGTTAGACGACAGCTAATGTTAGCATTCAACCACATTCTAGCTAACAGTACTGTTAGACACAATACAATACAAATGGTGTAAAAAAAAAAATCTGAAATACCAACATGCATCTTGGTGATGTTTGTCTAAAACTGAAAGTAAAACACACAGGATGTAATCAAACGCTATTGTTAGCTAAGAAGTGTTTTAATGCCAACTTCAGCTGATGGGTCATCAAATAAATTGTTTTACCTTAAGTTAAGGCCAAAATGTGCCTCCAGATTTTCACTATCCATTATCTTTTCAGTCGCTGATCTGTAAAATTACAATACAGCAGCCTTCAAGCTTTCCACCCTGAGAGCAATGTTGGAGGAAAATGGTCACCGTTTGAAATAAGGTCTATTAACAGGAAATATGATGGTGAAAAAAATGCCAGCTAACCACAACGTGGCCTAAAGCTCAAATTCACTGTATATTTTTCTCACAATAAATCCCTTTACAATGGCAAAATTAAAAATTAAAAATAACATTTAAACACATCGAGATGTCTGGATCTGGATGTAACAAGCCAGTGCAAACGCAGTTTTTGCTTGAACTGAGAATGAGCATCCTCAGGAGGAGATGCAGCTTCGGCGTCTTTATTGCTCGGTGTTGATTTCCAGTTGATAATACTGACATGCTGAGATGGAGCTGCAGAAGGAGAGGGTGGCGTGGTGAGCATGTGAGTGTGTGTGTGTGTTATTGAAGAACCAGTTTATTTCCAGTTTCGGTGACAATTCAAATGTCACTTACATTCCCCTTCTAAAGAGATCGTCGTCCTACATTCTGCGAGTAGTGTCTTTTTTTTTTTTTTTTTTTTTACATTTTCAGTCCATTTCTGTTCATTTTGGCCGCCATTTCTTGGCTCGTCCGCCACCTTATGAGTCCGACCACTTCTTCTGTGTTCACATTCAGCAGAGGTGTTTGATAAATCATGGGCGGGAATGACAGGAGGAGACATTAGCGGAAGTCGAAAGCTGCATGCGAAGACGGGAGCTCCCTGATCCGAGGAGAGGAGTCGGCACGTTTTAGCTCGGTAGCTTGTCGCTAGGCTTGACTTTGAAAGAGTGTCCGACCTCTCGTTCAACATACAGTTTACAACAGAGAAGAATAATTAGTAATAAATCCGATTGCCGATCACAGTAGCCCCTGACTGTTTGGCTGGTAATAGAGGAGAGGAAAGGAGAGGAGCAGCATGTAATTTTTTTTTCTTTTTTCTAAAGATAGTGTCACAATATACAGCTCTCGTTGGTTAGACCTACAGGTAATAAATAATAATGTAGCAGTCGGCGGATCATTCCCACAACAAGTTATAGGTCACAGACAAAAAAAACAAAGAAACTGCTGTGAGATAAAAAGTGCACAGATGACAAACAGACAGGTGATTCTGTTCCTCTTCCTTCCTCTTTCCGCTCCAGAGGAGTTTCAGCGCCAGCAAAGGCAATCCAGACAGATGAAGGGGGAGGAAGATGAAGGGGGAGGAAGAGGAGGATGAGGAGGACGACGAGGAGGGTTTCCCTGTTCAGTGAGGACAGTATCCAGCGATGCAGCACTATGGCAGGGTAAGAAGAGCTGACTCTGGACGGAGAAGTCTGTGTTGTTTTTTCTTTGTTGTGTGTGTTTGCTTGAGTGTGTTACACAATGAGTGGTCCGCAGCGAGGATGTTTAGGACTCTGGCCGTCCCTGTTCTCAGCCCCTTGCTCCTCCAGGTTGATATTGCTGGTGGAGGTGTGGTGGGGGAGGGGCTCCAAAACAGGCCTGTAGCCCCCAAGGTACATCATACCTGAAGGGGAGGAAGACAGAGAGAAGAGAGAGAGAGAGAAGGGTCATCTTGCAACATTTATCATCCGGAGGAAATCTTCTCACCAGAGTAAAAGAGAAGTTGATATGTATTTTTTTTTTTTTTTTTAAAAAAGGGTGTTTTCGCTCAGCTAAGGTGGATAAGTTGGAGCATCAATAAAATCAAAATGTGACAAAATGGACTGGAAACACACGTAGCAAATAAATAATGAGCAACGTACACGGCAATAACTGTGTTTCCAGCTTGCCACTGGGGTCTGTCTATCAAAACGAAATATGTTGTGAGAAAAACATATTCATCTTCACTCCTGTTTATCATCCTGACTACAGCAGCAATCTGTGGAGGTGACCCCCTATTATTGTAAGTTCTGTAATTTTGACTGTGAAGTGCTGCTGAAGGGGAAATGTTACTTTACATTACAGATAGGAGAGAGGGGAAAAGAGGGGAGGACCAGAGTCTGTAATGAGTGCTGGGTATGTTGAGAGTTGACCTGAATTTAGACACACAGATCGCAGATATTATGTAATATGACATATTGGCACAGCTTGTGGTCTGATGCTGTTAAGCGTGCCTTCACTGCTTTAATGGACTTGAGTGCTACTCTTAATGCAAAGCAAATTAATTAATCAACATGCGCTGCTACCAGGCTGCACACACACCAAGGACATTTTAAAATGTAAAACACATTTGGCACACTCCTATCTCGTGTCCCTAAATGAACTTTTTGGTTATTTCTTTGCATGTGCAGAATCTATGTATGGAAAAGCATTTTAGTTTAGTATTCATAAATCAAAATCTCTCTTTATTTTCTTCCAGTAAATCAGTCAAATATTTCTGATGACTCATGCTGCAGTCTGGTTTGGACAGGAGACGAGAAACTGGGACACTGCAGGTGCTAGACAAACATCAATATCTATATCTGGGTAAAAAAACCAAACAGACTTGCTTGAGTTGTTCCACTGCTGCAATGAGGCTCAACTCCTCTTAAATGACCTTATACTTAGTTCAAAGGGAATGTCTCGTGTATTGAATAGACAAAATAATACCGCAGAGAGCATATAAATAATGGATAACATCAGCAATCAAAGCTACCTAACCTCATGTGCATATTGGAAAAAAAAATATAGAGGAAGAGTCTGTGCTGTTATTGAGAAACGAAAAATACTGTGCGGTGTGATCTTACATTAAATTGAATAATACTGAACAGATGAAAAGAGAAAAAAAATTATATAACAATAAACCATATTATATTTGACCCTGGTGACTGTTTTTAACATCTCGCCATAACTTCATACCTAGTCCTCAATGTGCACTGGGCACGACTCCTCATCTGTCCATCCGAAAGAAGGCGAGAGAAGAAAGAGACACGGAGGGAGGAAGAAAGAAAGAAAGAAAGAAAGAAAGAAAGAAAGAGGCAGGAAGGAAAATGTCCGGAAAACGACAGCAGAAGATGTGAAGAATGACGGGGAAAGGGAAAGGAGAGAAACAAGAGAGATAACAGAACACTTTTACGACACAGAAAGAGAAAAACATGTCACAACATCCACCATAACAGACCAAAGGGGTGAGTCGAGGGAGGGAAGGTAAATCAGGGTGTTAAGAGGGGAGGGGGGGTGATGCCGAGCTAAAGGCTGTGATCGATTACCGATTAGACAGCCGCAACTTTGATAAACACACAGCTTTAGCCCTCATCGCAGTAAACCAAATGTTCGGAAGCAGGGGTGGAGGACAGGAGGGAGGATGGAGGGGCGTGAGGATGAGCTGCAGGATGTTTTTGGCAAAGCAGCTTCGGAGCTGGCAGAAGCTGAACATGAGCTCTGGGAAGGACCAGACTCTTCGTCTCTGTCACATTCACACAAACAGAAAAACGTGCACACACGCAAACGGTAAGGATGCACTCACACACACACACACACACACACACACACACACACACACACACACACCAGGGCTTCAGCTACAAGGGGGAGAGGAGGGAGAGAGTGCACAGCTAACCGCTACTGAAGAAAAAGCGATGAGGCACCACAACACCAAAGGGTTAGGAATGAAGAGAAGAAGGAGGGCGCCAGATCTTCATGCTGGGCAAACAAAACCTCCTCTCTGCTCACTAAAACTGACACTGAAATAACAAATTCAATTTGTTTTCTTGTTTCTTTTACAGCTTTAATTTGTATTAGCATGTTAGCACAGCAAGCTAATGTAAGCCAACTCATGCACTCTGCCTCCGTCACCCCACCTCGTCTTCCTCACCCCTCCCCTCCCCTCCCCACCCCCCCTTCACTCTCATGCCAAGTCCTCAGCTCTCATTGGTCCGTGTTCGAGAGGTTGCCACTCACCGGCGAATCGGCTGTCGGGAGCCTGCTCATTATCCAACCCCAAAGAGGGCGTGTCACAGAGGGCGACGCCCTGATTGTTATTGGCCAACTCTGGACACCTGCTCCGCCCACCTGCAAGCGAGGGCAAAGGTCAAACAAGAGCAGCCAGGCACAGCAGGGGTGGGGGAGGGTGGGGGGAGTGGAGCGGGGCAGGCGGGGTGAGGGGAGGGGAGGAGGAGGGTGTCAGAGGTGGAGGGGTGAGGTCGGCCATGCTGGAACGGCAATAATAAAATAATAAATCATAAATTCAATTTGCAGCTAAGTCTTGTGTCCCATCTTTAATAAATGGTTAACTTAGTCAATAGTTATTTCACAAAAATGAAATGCTTCATACTGTACAGTGAAATAACGACTATTTTTAAGTTTAGCTATCAATAATAAAATGTAAATTTATAGTTAAAGTACGTTTTGCCAACATGTATCTGACTCAAATGTAAGATTTTTTGACACCAAAATCTGAGCAATCACTGCCACCTATTTTGCTCTCATACTCAGTGTCTTTAGTAGAATTATATATTTCACGTGTGGGATATATAACATTTTGAGCTGAGCATCTGAAATCCAGGAATCTGACTCACAAACTCTACATGTGTGCTCCGATGCTCACAGGGCTTTATCTGCAAGATTTAATCAGATAGAACAACGTGTACAAAATGTACAGGGAAGAAAATGATGCTAATTTAGAGATCGCGTCAGCCTGTCTCACTCTCTTGTTCGCTATTAATACAGCAGGCGGGATTTGTGTTTTCTCAGTCTGAAAAAGTTTATTTTTTACATTGATTTATCAGATGACGATATTTTTTGCCTCCAAAAACGAGGCAAGTTTGAGAACAACTCATAATGAAATCTAACAGTAGAAACAGCACTATACAAAAATAGCCTAAACAGTGATCTAATTCTGTTATATAAGTTTAATATAAAGGGTCACATTCAAAGTTTTTCTGTCAGGTTGATTCAATGTATA
Organism: Acanthopagrus latus; assembly: GCF_904848185.1. Lineage (NCBI taxonomy): Eukaryota > Metazoa > Chordata > Actinopteri > Spariformes > Sparidae > Acanthopagrus > Acanthopagrus latus. Next base: position 17,979,562 of record NC_051058.1, on the reverse strand, counting down.
TAAATGAAATAACTGCATATGAGATTTATTAATGGTGACAATAAAACAACTATTTAAAATGCAGTCAGTTATGTAGAAAACTGGAATTAAAACTTTATATTTAACAATTGGATAAACTCATAAGGTTTATGTATAAGTCTGCACTAATTCAATTTAAAGCAGCACTTAACGGAGAAAAGAGGTGATTAAATTTACTGATATTTTTCTTTTACTGATATCTTCATAATAATATCTTGATTGGGTTTTTACTCTACTGCTCACTTCTTCTAAAAACATTTGACATTCTAATATTTGCAACACAAACTACATCGATTCTCTGCAATTTAGCTTTGGTAGCTCACTACGTTCACTCTATATGGAAGCTAAACTAGTAATACTAACTGTCTGAATGTTAAATAAATTAAAGTAATATACAATATAATATATAAAGCACAATCAGATAAGCTATGATATACTACATGATCTGAATTTTACTGACTTACTTTACACCAAACCACCAGACTTGACCTCCTATTTTGTTTTACAGCCGCCACTCTTGTTCCCTTAATTTCTTAGCTAACACTCAACACAGTGTTTGCTGATACTCTGGCAAGACGCACTGGAGGGAATAATCATTGATTTTGGTGTCTATTTCACATTTATCAGAAAAACTGACAAACAAGACTGAAATACATATATATATATATATATATATATATATATATATATATATATATATATATATATATATATATATATATATATATATATATATATATATATATATATATATATGTTTATATATTTATAAACTCTCCAGATCTACGTCTTCCTGCCTTTTTCCAGCATGGCCAGAAAACAGATACTGGCATGTTTTTAAATGTGCAAGTGCCTCATGCCTCCAGCAAGCCTGTAAGTGTGTGTGTGTGCATGTGTGCGTGCGCTAATGAGGAGAAAACTGGCAGAGATGACTGGATGACTGGCAGCTGAGCACAGAGACACGGACAGGCCACATACAGAAGCTGCCTGGCAGCGCCGGTTCAGACGCGCACACACATGTGCGTGCAAACATACAGCGCGTGTGCACATTCACAGTCTGTCAGCAGGCACAGGTCTGCTCGTCCCCTAAAGAACTGAAAGGTCATTCAGTAAACTCACAGGTGCTCAGAGTATCGTTTCAGTCTGGCCCGAGGTGTCCAAACACACACACACACACACACACACACACACAATCCACAGAGAAACTAATTTACATTTACAAGCTTTGAACTGTCTGCTGAGGGTGACCTTGTTGTTTTTTGCCCTACTGTTCATTGACTCACACTCTCAGTACGCCACAACACTTTATTTAGCGCTCGGTGACTCACAAACACATACACACACACTCAGACACTCACACACAGATGGAGCATGAGAGAGCTTGCACTTCATGATGCAGCAGCTAAAAAAAAAACAAGCAAATTCACCGTGCAGAGCTTTTTTTCTGAGTGAGCACACGTAAAATGACACTCCTCGTACACAAACAGTAGATACACAACCACACAAACGTTTAAATAGAGGTGCAAATCATGCAAATGCAAGCCAGGAGCCTGGGTGTGCAGCAGAACCGGGTCTATACAACACAGGATGCCTGTATGTGCTCGTTTCCTGTTGTGAACGAAAAGGACGCTCCTATCAATTGGAATCAGTCGATATTTATTGCTAATTTGCTTGATTACCGGTCATTAAATTCACCAATGAGGAAACACTGATTGTAAAACAGAGGAGGCACATAAATAAGATTCACTCAAACAGACGTTTCACTGCCTGACCGGTCAGCTGTGGATCAATTCAGAGGCCGGATCATCTGAAGGACAAAGGGATGAAAGAGGGTTTTTTTGGGGGGTTTTTTTTCAGCCCTGTTGTATCAAATGTATATGGAATAACTGCTGATGACTAATATTAACTTTACTGGATGAATGAAAGTTGAACTAAATTAAGCGATGCACCATCATGTTAAAAGATTCCATAAGATTTCACTGTGAGATAATGGAAGAAAAATGCAGTCTGGTTATGACTGTGAGTGTGTTTTGTTCTATTCAGACATAAGTAAATAAAAATGTCAGTAAATGTGTTGCTAATGTGTGTGGAGGTGCAGATTGGTAGCCAGCGGAGCAAACCACTGTGAGGAATATGAATGAACCCAATCTTTAAAAAGTTTCGTGTTTTCAATGCATATTGTTATAATAATCAAAAATATATACAATTATATAGGCTATGGAGGGGGACAGCTCTCTTCTATTTCTAAGGGGTTAGGGTTAACCCCCCTTTAATTTCGGCATGTGGGATGAAGTTAAGATAGATGTTGGCAGTCAGAAAATACTTCCAAAGCTTTCCTGGGTAACTAAAGCAAGGAGTGTAGTACACTGACATTGCTTTTAAATTGATATGGTGAACTTCGCAAATTAGCAAGTTACATTCAGCTTATTCACACATGCAGCAGTTATGAAGCAACATTATAGTTAATTAACATGAGTGTTTCTGGCCACTGTACCAATTCATGAAGGGAAATATCTTCGCTGCAACGTGATTCACAACACTTTTTCTCTGAAAACAGCTGCAGCTGAAAACTACGAGAGTGGTGAAAGCAAACCACAACAGTAAAGTTATGGATGAGACATCGAAACAATGTGCTGGAAATTAATATAATGTGTCTAACGTAAGTTTAGAGGATACAACGGTTTTGTCCTTGAAGTTTGGACAAAATAAAACTTGGATCGCTCTGCTATACTTGGAGGAAAAATAGAATCGTTTTTGTTCTTTCCGTCTGGAACTACAGACTCTGGAGAATCTCATCTCTGAATTGTGTCACAGCTTGAGGCAGTTTATGTTCCAATCTATCACTTCACAACTTCAAGACAAGAACCGCTGTAGTTTCTTTGGGCTGCTGGTGTCTTAAGAGTTTTCAACTTCGGGGTCAGGGTCAAGGAGCCAGATCTCTCACATCCAGTTCTGTATCGTGCCCACAAAAGAAGACTACAGAGGAAGAAGTCCTCACTGTGAAGTAGACTGAGGTTCCAGTGCACACACACTGCATGAGAAGCCATTCATTCCAGTTCAGATATTGCATGTTGCCGTGTTTCAGCCAACGTGCATTTCAAAAGGGACTGCCCCATCTAGAGGACAATATCTGACATTTATTCCTTTTATTTTGGGTGTCATCACTCAGCCATGATTCAAAAAGATTTATGGACAGCAACAAATTATCAATCCATACTATAAAGTTTGTATGAAAGGTCTTTTTCACATGGCCTGAGAGCAACAATGCAAAGGGAGGTGAGGGGTCAGCGGTAAAAGGTGAGGAATGGTTGCCATAGTTACCTTTCCCATTAGATGGGGAGGAGCAGTCCTCTTCAGTGACATCATTACCCTGGAGAAACAGGAAAACGATGAATGAGATAAACACACAAAATGAGCATTAATCACTGCCTGTTATGGAAACATCAGGGTGTTAACAGTCACCTCTGAGTCCTGCTCCTCTACAGCCACTGAGTAGTTTTGTTCCTTTGGCTCCTGGGAAAGCTCCTGAAAGAAACAGAGACGGTATAATTAGGAGTTAAGAACACATTTAAAAATAGTTTTTCCTCCGTCCATCACCCGATTCCTTACCCCATCTTGCTGCGACGGTCCTCGGCTCTCCATGGGGGCGTCCTGGTTCTCCTCGCCCTCCACGTCTCCACCGTCGTCGCCCCCGGGCTCGCCTTCAGCCCCGGCCAGGTAGGACCCTGACATGGAGGACATGGTGTCAGTGCTGATGTGGGAGTGCTGCGAGTGGGACGAGGCCATGGACATCACTGACTGGACCAGGCTGCTGCTCACTGGGTCTGGCAGACAGACGGAGACACACATCACGGTCCGGCTCGGGGTCGGGGGATTGTTTTGTTTGTTGCCAGGGGAGATTTCCAATGTTTACATTAAAAAAAAAAAATGTGATCCCTACTGGCAGAGAACTGAACAGTAGGGAACTGAACAACTGAACTGAACAAATTGTTGGCCTTTTGGATGAATGATGAGTAAAGAAACTCAAAAAATTATTAGAAAACTGTTTACTGAGGTAATAAATTAAGTGAGAAGTGGGGTCATTTTCTCATAAGCTTACATACAAGCAGGCTTATTTTGGAAACCAGTGCAGTTAATTTGTGAGTTTAACGGTATTGGTGGCTGTACCTTTTTTACTCGAACGGTGTCATGACACATGTTTCTTACTTTTAGTCTTTATGCTAAGCTAAAATTGCCTCCTGACTACAACTTCCAGTGAAACATGGACACATAAGAGTGGTTTTCATCCAACTCTTTTCAATGTCATTACTGACTAAATATTTCTAAAGCTCAAGAGTTGTTTGTGTAACAGTTCTCTCCAGACTTCTGTCAGCAACACTAGCTGAAGTCAGACTACGCGGGGATTAGCTTTGTAGGGGAGGATAAACATGTTTGAAGTCATTATTTCATTAAGTCTTTCATTCCAGCTGGAAAAACAGTCCTCTCTTCCTGTTTTGAGCGGAAAAGCCAGCCAGGAGATTTCCCATAAAATCAGACCCACTGGCACCAACATAAAACACTGAGGTGGCTCAAGCTTATGATTTATTTATATTAAAATGCTGCATGCAGCACCTGGAGCTCTTTGCTTTAAGCTTTGTAGCCAATCTTCAGAGATACTGCACACCACACTTTCATCCACTTTCTTCCACAAATTCATTTTTGAAAAGACCCTGAAACAAGGAGAAACAAACAGCATGAGAGCTGTTGTCTCAAATTAAAGTGAGATAACTGTATTTATCCCTTTAAGGGAAATAACTTCACAAAGAAAAATGAGGTACTAGAACAGCTGCGTACTACAGATGACTTTAAAACAAATGAGAACACTAAAGACAGGCTTCTTCGAGTAGTTACAGTGATGGCTTTGTTTTATTTATTTATTCCTTTTGGGATAAGGGCCACATGCTCATGTGATATTTATCACCTTGTGTGTGAGATGCGGTGGGATCGCTGCAGGGCAATGCACATTTGCGGAGGAGATTTTGACCTCAATGACGCACTTTGAATTTACAAAAGACAATAAACCAACACCCCAAAAAACACAATTCTTGTTCTTGTGTATAATAGACATTCTTACTGTGCTCATTTCTAATTCATTTTGATTTCATTTTTATCTAAACTTCCTATTTGTGTTTGTTGTAGTTGTTCTCATTGTGATCAAGCGCTACTGAAAATCTATCTGAAGTGACTCATTTTACTGAAGTGATGCATAGTCATGTTCCCCAACTTCCTTCCTCAAGCTCTGATGCATCGTCTGATGTTTCCTCCTATTTTACAGTAAGAGCTGAGTAAATGAAGCACCCTGTTACCATGAATAAAAGTCAATTATATCTCTAGGTTTGAATATTGTTGAATCCATTTTGGATAATGTGAGGCTTTTACAGGCTTAAAATAGTAAATAAAAGGTTTTGAGTTTTAGACTGTTGGTTGGACAAAGGAAGCAATTTTAGGATGTCACATTGGGCTCTTGAAAAATGTGATGATCATTTTTCATAGTTTTTGGGACATTTTATTGACAACGAGATGAATCAATTAATCATGAAAATAATCAAGAGAATATTTGATCATAGATATAATTGTTTGTTCAGGCCCTGGTAATGAGTACATTTGGGCATTCAGGATTTACTTGTGATAATGTGCAATGGTGAAAGGAATGCAGTGTGTCAACAACGGTCCTGACAAGTACAGGAAGACAAACGTGTGTGTGTGTATGTATGTGTGTGAGTGTGAGTGTGTGTACCTTCAGGCGAGGTGATGGTGGAGGAGAGCGGGGTCCCGGTGCAGGATGAGTGGTCGATGGCTCCAGAAGAGGAGAGAGTCAGATTCTCGCTGTCTGGAGTCACTCCGTTCTGTGAAACAACGAGAGCAGCAGTGAGAGAGAAGCTCGCAAACAAACATATACAAACCCAGAATCTGAGATATCAGATACAAGAAAATGTATTGTCTCTGTTTCACACACACACAGATACAAACACACACACACACACCTCCTGCTGGTCCACTGCGAGTTTGTGGCGACAGGCCTCCGATTCACTGCAAGACTTCTCATCCTCCTCCTCGGGAAGCACAGAGGAATTCTGGGAAAGTGACCTAAAATAAATGATTGACATTTGATTAGTTGGTTTGTGAAGATCGTGCATCATCTTATCTGCAGCGGGTTGAGAAGCACAGAGACACACGACTGGAAGCTTCTGACATGTTAAGAGAGAGTTTAGTTTTAGAACAATGCTGCTGCACTAACAACAGGTTATTATCAATTTCCTATAACATTTACTGAGCAAATATCACATTTAAATGTTCATGTTTATATTAATGAAGTTGTAGAATTCAGAAAAAATACTTTCATTTAAAAAAAAATAATATTACACTTTATATTAAACCTAAGCTGCTCTATTTTTATTGTTTGGTTAAAATAAACAAGACCAAAACCAGCAAAAACCAAAACATCCCTCTGATTTCTCAATTATCTCCCTGAGACATCTGCTAATCCAAGCAGCATCATTAAATAATCATTAATAATAAAACAATGTAATGATGTCCGGCAGACTCACTTTGAACCACTCTTCTTGAGCTTGAGTCCCTGACTGGAGTTGGAGTGGTCCAGAGGGGAGAGGGAGCGGGCTGGCGCCGGGTGCGGCTCGCTGCTGTACGGCGGCAGTGCTCCCGTGACGTGGCTTGGACCGGAGTGCAGAGGAGGAGGGGCCAGGGAGGAGGTGTTGAGGGGGCCGTTCAACGCCTCCAGGAGAGACACGGCCTCGTAGCCTGGAGGGATGTGCTCAGACGCCTGCAGACGAGGGGAGGACACTGTTGAGTCTACTGGGACTGGGAAAGGGTATCATTCTTATATTTTCTGGTGTGTTTTTTTGTGTCTCACCGAGTGTTCCTCTGAGTCAGACGTCTGTGAAGTGATGACGGGGTTAAAGCTGGTGGGTGAGAGAGGACTGAGTTTCTTCCTCATGGCTCGGATCTGCAGCAGAGCCCTGAACGCTGAAAGACAGAAATCATATAGGAGATTTAAAACAAACCAGAGATATCCAACATCAATCACACTGACAATGACATTCATACTTACGGAGCAAACCAGACATATTTCAAGGACACAATTAATTAAAAATGAAAAATGAGGATTAAACATTTTACATCAGTCATATTCCTCAATTAAGCTGGATTTTTGTGAAGACCACAGAGTCAAATGAGGCTAAAAGAATTAAGTGCTGTTGCGTAAGATAATCGGTTTTGTGACATGTTGTACAGAAATGAAAAGAACTGGAGCATAAAAGAACAAGTTTCCTGCTGTTGAACATATGTCAGGGCCATATGTGAGGGAACGCAGAAGAGCTCGTCTTATCTAATAATGACTGGGAGAGTTTCAGGTAAAACATTTGAACCAATTTAACTGGAGTACTGTAAAAAGACAAGAAATAATATATCATGTCCATTTTAAAACATCACTGGCTAATAATCTGGATTCTCTTACTCGCTCTAATAGCCTCTGTGTACTCGTTAAAACAGTGCTGCAGGTTTTACACCTGCGCCTCCCAAATGTTAGATTTCAGATGCAGTTCTCTCTGCCGCTTTGAGCTACGTCTTGCATGAGACGGCGCCACTTCAGTTCTTTTTCTGAACATCAGTACTGTCTTTTGGCAAATCAAAACGAGTGCAAATTGCTGGTTTAGCTCCTAAAAATCACCCAGAATGTGCAACAAAAATGTGCTTCTTTTTTTGTGTTGCAAAGCTGCGACTGTGATTCCTGTCTGGTAACAATTTTAGAGAGTTTGCAGATTAAATGGTGACACACCTGAGTCTCATTTCAATTCCTCTGAACCTAATGAAGAGCCAATTAACCATTGTACTATTACTACTGTAAAAAAATAATAATTTAAAAGGGTGGACATAAACGTCATTAGGACCATTGTGGGGTTTAAAAAACCTGGTGGATAATATTCAGAGAAAAAAACTCAGATGATATCAATATCTAACAATTGCATATAACTGTTATCCTAAATACAGTGATACTGTAACAACCCTGGTGAAAAATATGCAAATGTGTGGGGTTTTTTGTTTTCTTTCAAGTTGCCACATCACTTCACTTCACAGGTCGGACCAACCTCATTGCATCACAGACGGCACCGCTTGCCTCGTGTTGATCGCTTTATCAAACTGTACTTTGCACTGATGCCAGGTTATCATAAGCATCCAGACTTTGCCTCTAGCTATATAACAGTGATATCGTTACGTGTAGTGGCCCCTGAAAGCTTTCACCTCATCCAGACCAGATTCTTCTGAACAGGCCCAGTTCAAAGACACGTGTCTTTAAAGTTCAGATGCTTATTATAATATGTTGAGAGAATTTCTGAGTATTTTCTCGTAGATGTTTGACTTTATAATCACAGAGACTCTTGGGTTTTTTTCCGCCCAAAGCTATGACCTTGTAATTTCAGATAGTATTTCAGTTTTTTTCTCCATAAATTGAGAGATTTCTTCATAAATGTACTATTTCAATCTTAGAAATTCTGTGTTTTTAATCAGAATATTACCACACTCCTCTGGCTCCGGAGTATTGTTTGTTTGAGATTTGTCTTTTAAGCTACAGTGGCTTGAATACTCCATTATAAGCGTCAGCTTTCACCAACATAACAATCCTTTTAGAGCACAGGGAACCACTTATGAGTGTTTTTCCTTTATCTTTTATTGGAAAGAATGGCACTTCAAAAATAAGTAAAATATCAGCTTGTAATAAGCACAAAAAAATCTGCCAGTGGAACAATTGCACATTGTCTACATTGTCTAAGTCCCATTGATCTCACTCAAGGACAGAACAGAAAATAATTTACTTGTATTATCTTTTATATCTATCAATTCCTAAGTGGGTAAGTAGTCCCGACAGACAAACGCATACACAATATATTTACAAAGACATAGACACAATAAATGCCTTAAGTTGATTTGATCTTTCCTTTTTTTGACCAGAAATAAGACAAAAATACTTTGCAGTGTTCATCACTGATGTGAACTCACGCAGTCTGCAGATGGGGCAGCAGTTGGCCTGGTAGCGCAGAGTGTCTGCGCAGGCGTTGCAGAGACACAGGTGTCTGCACGGTAGGATGAGTGTGTCCCGCACATCCGACAAACACACCACACACTCAGCGCTGTTGTCGCTGATCTCATCGTCTGCAACCTGGAGATAAAAGGAGGAACGATTTCCAAGTCCGTGATTCATTTTTTACCAAACTGTCACGTCACATCTGATGCCGTCACAGAGACGCGGAGAGAAAAACACTCTCGTGCCGTCTGATGTTTACCTTTGATTCTTGGCTGTTGTATTTGTTCTCAATCCCATAGATCTCCTGCAGCAGATAACTCACTCCATCCACCTGAGGAAAAGGAACACAGAGAAGAATAAAGGCGGTGGCGGTCTCATGTGGCGGGCGTCGTGTTCAAGAGGGAAATCAAGCTTTGGTGTATCTTTGTCTTTCAAGATGTTACACAAAAGGAGGAAGTAAGAAAGAGAGGACAAGGCAGGAGTACTCACCACTTGTTTCTGCTTCAGAGGCTTCACACAGTAGCTCCCGTCCATGTGCTGACAAAGAAAGCAACAGTTGGATATTAATTCACCCTGAATGAACCGAAGTTTGTATTCATTAACATCATTTCATACACATGAAGCCCTTCATATTTATGCTCAGGGGCCGGGGGGATCTTCATCTTTTTATTCTTTTGCACTGTCTATATTTAATTTCTGATGTTCCTACATTTTCATGTTTGAGGTAATAAATCAGTTTTGTCTCTGCTGCCGCAACTTAAAAGACGTGAGGGACTAGAGCCCTCGCAAATGGGCAACATAAGATAAAGAGATGACTTAATAAAACCAACATTTTTTTTTACTATTAACCGTCCTTTGTGTTATGAAGCTAGCTTAAATCAAAGAGATTTCAATGAGGCGAGGCACATACGGAGAGATATGAGGTAAGAATAATGTGGGAGGAGAAAAAAAAAACTAGGCTAAAAACAATCAGAGGCTGGTTTCTGTAGTTTGTCAAACTGATTTGGCCCGTTTGGAGCTGCAGCAGTGGCACAGAGGCAAAACATTTAGTTTGCTTCGTATAACAGCAGAACTTGTTGTTGTCACATTTTTAAGTTTTCTTCAGCATCAAAAAAATCTTGTAATAGTGGTCTGTGCAAGTCTTTACACTGTCATCAATTATCCACAACATTATATAGTATATCAAGTATATCAAATTTAGAGTAATATAAAACAGAGAAAAGAAGAAAATATCCACATTTTTGGAAGCTGGTATCAGTGTTTTTTGGGCATTTTAGCTTGAAAAGTTAATAACAGCAATATTAAGAGCAGATCCCTGCAAACATATGGCGCCTGCCATGTTTCACTGGCTCTTACTCTCATACAGAGCCTCTCTTACCTTTTCAAATGTCGCCAGCAGAATGTGAGAATGGCCCAAATGTTCTGCAGAGAAAAGACAGCAGACACACCTTTTATTTTAAAATTCTGCAGCTCTGCCTTCGCGTCAGACCATCAGGAGTGGTAAACACGGTAACTCACCTTCCCCCTCGTCGACGACGGCCTGCACCACCATGGGGAAAATCTCTTTGTCCATGTCAAACAGCAGCTGAGGAGAAACGCAAGAAGGTGAGGAGAGGAACAAACTAGACATCCATCAGCGGTGTGTATAAAAAAAACAGTTTTGGGCCCACCTCCTCATCAGCCCACTCGCTGAGGTTGACGGTGTGCGAGGGCAGACAGAACTGCTGGCACACTCCCCTCTTGAAGTGCACCGTCTCGGACTGCAGAGAGCTGTCCTGGGGAAGGTAACTGCAGGAAACACACGCACAGTCACACTATTACACATGATGGAGGTGAACGACAGACCAGTTGGCTTATCGGTATCAGGAGATTGTTTAACATATGGCTGCAGAAGCTTGCATAAACCATAACAGCCTATTTCTGTTTAAAAGGGGCAGATACCAGTGATTTTCTGAAGCAGAGAATGAGCAACAGCTTGCAGCATGCATCGTGTCTGAACAGCACTACAATCACACACATCTCTTTATGCAAGATATGCAAATACTGACATGTAACGCAAGATATGTGTGAGATATGCAGTTGGCATGACTCGTGAATGTCAGCATGAATATTTATGAAAAGGTTATTCTCTTCCAGACCAGTCTGTATTTCTTTTTCTCCCCTCTGAAGGTAGCAGATGTCCCTCTTTTGATATTCACTAGGAGTGTAATACTGAGTGATAGTCCCTGCCTTTCTGGCTTCCCCTCGTGGGGCCGTGTGTCAGAAAAGAAAAAGGAGTGGTTAAACAGAGAGAGACATATCGTTTCTTGATACCGTTTGAAGAGTGCCGTGAATTGCAAAGATTAAAAATCGTTTAGTTTTGTGTTAAACTGACACTTTCTCAGAAAATGGTCGTGGCACAGTTCAAACGGGATCGAAAAATGATTTTGTCGTTCACTTCCATACATATTTTCTGAAATCAGGTCCCATGATGATCCACAAGAAGGGGCATGATTCAACCTTTTCTCTACAGACACGAACTCACTCCCTTTTTCCAGATTTGGAATACGTGTGCCACAGAACTCATCGGGATCATTATTTGTGACATGACTGGAGGCGAAGAATCGCTGTGGCACTAAACACTGAGTCATCAGCCCGCTGTGACCGAATTAATTCTGCTGATAGCCTCCGAACAAAATCTATTAATTTGTTGATGTGAATTTAATCTGCATCAGTTATGTCTGTCTGATACCAAATCAGCTTAAACGAGTAAGTACTGCACTCTGACAACATTGTCAGATTCACCATAGACAGTTTGAAGATCAAAATGGATGTAGCAGGACAAGAGACAAAAGAAAAAAGACAGATGCCAATAAACATTTTATTCTACATCACTTCTATGCATGGAAATCCTTCTAGATATTCCATTCACTGAACTTACACTAATGCTGTCATCTAAAAATTCATCCCACCCCGTCCCCTCAGGTGCTGCCATTGTTGTGTGACATCTGACAACTGCTCCCTCGTGAAGTTGAGGGAAGTTAACGAGTAGAACCATCGACTTTGATCGTTTTTTCTCGTAGGAGATCGGAGATTTTTCAACTCCGTGTTGTCTGGAATGCAGCAGTAGACGCGTTATGAAAGCTGCAGCTAATGTAGTCTCAAGCAGAGATGAGGAGCAAGCTACAGACGTCTGATGGGATCACTTCTTCTTCTAACCGCACAACAACAGATGTTTTTTCATCTACTTATACTCATCTTCAGCAATAATCAACCCTGAGACAACTGATCACACTTGGCTCAGCTCCCTCCGGAGCCTCAAAAGGCTTCAAACGACTCAACATTGATGCGTAGAATCTGCGCAGCGCCGCTTTGACAAAGGTCACCATCAACCGAGGCATCCCTTGCTGTCTTTTACAGAAAGAGTGTGATGGCAGATGTCTTGCAGGGTAGCCTCGAAGGATGCGCCTGCCGCATACAAATTGCTGGTGCGAAAATATTTTGAATTAAATTAACCAAATTAAACGTTCGTGCTCATCCGCAGTGATTGCAGACTCTTGATTGCAGGCACTTCAGTGTTCAGCAACAAATCAGCGGTAATGAGGCTGTGATTTCAGGAGGCTTCACAACCTTCACAGACACAGAGGAAAAGACTCGGGGATCATTAAAACTCACACTGGCACTCCATTGTGAAACTCCTCTATGGCCTGGTAGTAGATGGTTATGGCCACCTGCGTGTCAGCGTCGAAGGTGAACTCTATGTTGTAGCAGGCCCTGTTCTTCACCGCCGCCTCGTCACCTGGCAGCTTCAGGTCCTCGCTGCACCTGTGAGGGGGAAGAGGAGGGGTGGCGGGGGTCGAGGAGACAAGGACGAGGGAGAATGTTCTTTAAGAAGAGAACAGAAATCTGAGCAAGAGCCAAACTGAAGTGTTTGAATCATAGAGAGTATTTATAAAGTGCTTTAAAGGGGAAATATGTAAAAACAGGAGGCAGCAAGTGTGCCTATCCCTAGAGTAGCTATGCACTAACTGCTGCTATCTGTAGCTGCTGTTAGCAAGTTAGCTCAATTAGCTGTGCATCTAGTGGTCCAGCCTGGATCTCGGAGAACCAGGGGAGTGTTGGTGTCTGCACGACTAACACAGGAATGTTGTAACGGAACAGGCTGCTGCTGGCTTGTTAGCATGCTAACTTCAGCTGATAGCGCTGCAACTCGATACACAGACATCTTCTTTTAATGTTTTCAACTAAATTTCTTACATATTACACCTTTAAGCATTTAAGTGTGAGCATATTTCTTGTATGTGTTTGTCACGTTTTCAGGAGTAAGGGACAATTTGTGCTTTTATTTTGTTTTTCCATTTTCCATTTCTATACTTTGTTGTGTTTTTTTTCCACGACTGTGCCTCAAGAAAATGGAAGTTTGAATCACACCAGAGAAAAACATGCATGATTTGACGCCACACCTTAAATTGGCTGTTGTGGCACATTCCCTAAAAATAGCCCAGTGGACATAACATTAGACAGCAGTAATGTAATGAGGGGTTATGTATGTATATGAGAGGTGCGTACCGTACGAGCCGCAGCGTGTCCTTGCGGATGTTTATAAGGCTTCGTAACGTCTTGACTGGTTCCTGAGGTGGAGGGGCTGCGTACGGGAACTGAAAACAAAAAGAAAACAACTTATGGATGTAAAATACATGTTATGAGACATGAAGAGTAGCGGCATTCATCTTCCCCTCGGCCGCCCCTACATTCCTCTCCTCACCACAGAGCGTTCAGGGTTACAGAAAGTTTAACCTTAGCAGCGTTTCGATTGGGTCAGCAACCAGCGAGATCCGTGCTGACAAGTGCTGAGCCGGGGCAAAAAATCTGCTCAGATTGTGTCTTTCCAGGGACGAGGCTGACACTTCAGACAGTGTTTTGGCACATTTATGCACACACAGGGACCGCAGGAGTGTGAAACAGTTCAGGGTCAAACAGTCACTGACTTTATTTGAAGCTGGTTAAAAGACCAGATGGGTGAATTTTTACCGCATCAGGAGAATTTTTGATAAGGATGTGACACACCTTCTGTGATTGGCTTCATCATTATTCAGCGATATAAACCCGGTTTAAAAAATTTGAGACGTAACCTTTAAACTCGACCCAACGTGCGGTTCACTGCTCAGCTTGTTGTGAAGCTGCTGACTGAGCGTAAAGGGAGAGCCGAGCTGGTCTGAGGATCAGTGGAGGAGAAACACGCAGGATGTGGTCAGATACCTCCACACTACAACCCCTCATCTGTCTGTAATGTGTAAGTATGTTTGTGTGGCGGTGAATGGCACCATATTCAGCGCCATTACACATCTGGGCTCAGCGGGAGTCACGCCTGTAAACTGCGCAAACACACACAGGGATGCTGAAAAGAACCATTCATTAGGGAAACTCACAGGCAGCACTGCAGGTCTGGTAACACATTAAGAACCATGAAACATCAGAGCAGCAGTCCGTGTTTCTTCTCACATGCTCGCACTAAAATAAAATGTTTTTTTTCCTTTTTTTCCATTTTTAAATGCAGGCGAGCGTGAGTAGATGTTTTCTGAAAACATCACTTCGGGGACGACTGATGTTAGCGCTAGCCATGTGAGGCTGTAATATAGTCTAATCTAATCAAATCTAGCATACATTTAAATGTATAGATGTGTTGTTTTTTTTAATTGGGCCTTATTGAAGGTGGGCTAAATTACGTCTTGCTGTCGGTACCACTTTGCAGTAAAATGTTATGCTTCCCTGTTGGTTCTACGTGCTGCTTCTCCACACAGCCGGAGAGTTGATGGTCACTGACTAGGAATAAGTACCTCATACAATCCCACATCCAAAGAAGAAATTCGATCTTGCAGTAGCGTTTTGGGTCAGTGTCAGTGGACTTCATAAATATCTGCAGAAAAAGCTGTTGTGATATTTCAGTCCAGACCAATATGGTGGACCGACTGGCACTTCCGTCCACAGAGGCACTAGCCTGGCTAAAATCCATTCGGTATATCCATCTGCTTCACGCAGGAGCTTCTGAAAACCCCTAAATATAGCTTCCACCATTATCATATTTGTCGAGCAGCAGCAGGAGACCGAGAACAACAATTGCGGTCGGATTCAATGGCACCATCTGCTTGGAAACCACCAAACATTATATAATGCTGGTAAAGCTCGGTCACACATGTGAGAGAAAAAAAAAAAAAAGAAAAAAAAAACATCACCAGCTGAATTCTGTCCCCACAGGAGGATTTTAAACACCCACATAATCGGCAGAAAAACTGCACTCCTAATTTTAGCCCCAGTCTAGACAGAAACAGCAGTGCGACTGAGATTAGCACAGGGATGGAGCAGAGTTTCCTCCATATCAGCTCCTCTTAGCCAAATACTTTGGCTCCCTTCAAGCCTTTTTGGTCTGTGTCAAATTCTGTCTTTCCTCTCCGGACTTGAGCTCTTTTTTGATCCGCGGCTCTCATTAGTTTGACCTTCAGGTTCGCGAATCGGTTGAACAAACGAACCCTCCGGGAGGAAACGCCACTTATCATCCTCTCCAAGCGAGGAGCGAGCAGACTGTCATTTCACTTTTAATTAGTTTGACAGGATGAGACACTGAAAGAAATCAGTCACAGTCTGAGAGCCTGTTAATTGCCACTGCAGGAGTCAGAGCAGCTGAGATGTATCAACTCCTGTTCGACGAGGACGAGACATCTGACACCTCTGTGATGCCGGAACGGTTCATCAGTCGGTCGATCGAAGCAAAACTGCACAACCAAGACATCTATCGAGCAAAACTGTCAAAAAGTGCGCTGTTCTTTTTCTTGTTAAATGAGAGGGTTTGCTGCTTTTTCTGTTTTATATCAGAAATTCAAATCTGAGCATCAACTGGCCAATCTCCATCCACTGTGGAAGATCATGTGACGGGACCAAAAGCTCCTGAACGGCAGAGCTTGTTTGTGTGTGAGGACACCTACCGCCACAGGTCTGGTCCCCAGGAAGTTAAGGTCCGTGTTTTCCCCGAACAGGTAACCCTCCGGATGGGTTGAGTCAAACTTCTCTCCCCCCATGATGAAATGGCTGGCGAAGTAACTCCCTGCACGAAGACAGACACACTTTTTCAGACACACTTAACTTGAAAATACCTCACATCGGCCGAGATTAGGATAAAAGATTAAAGGTGAGCAGAACGTGGTTAATTTGGCGTATCTGAACCAGCATTGAGGAGGTTTTGTTTGGTTGTTGGTTTGTGAGCAGGACTGCGCAAAAACTACACAATCGATTTCCACGAAACTTTAATGGAGGATGGATTTCTGTCCAGAATAGACCCAAGTCAGTTTTCGAACGGATTGAGGAATTTCTTATCACTTTCTTTAACACTGCAAGATATGGTGTTTGTTTGTTTTTTTGTTTTTTTACATTTACGTTAATTTCTTTGTTGGAAATGAATGTAAAAGTATCATGTGTCCAGAATATTCAATAAAATCGGTTCATTTGTATTATTCTAAATCCAAACTCTTACACCTTTAACCAACGTTTTTCAGCGATTCAAAAAGAGAAGTTAACAAAATGGCAACACGGCCTTATTATGCTGCAAGTATCTTACTCTGTTTCAGTTGATATGAGTTGCTATGCACAATAAATAATGGTCCCATAAATGATCAGCCCAATTTCTATCAATGACCATATGTATATCATTATCAGTGATATTATAGCTGAGGAATGGAGCCAATGATATCCAATGATATGAAGCCAAACTGATGTCACTGATTTAGCAAGTGCTGCATTTACGCACAGAGGGAGCAGAAGAAGATGAAGAAGCTGGGAGGAGCCACAAGGTTTAAAGCAGAGAGCCAAACATGTTGTCGAAAGGTGGACTTTTGTTTTCACAGTTTCAGATGATCGTATCGACCCTGAGCCCTGAGAAGCAGGTGATCGTTGATTATCGTTATCGACTTAAAAAAATCCAAAATCGTGCATCCCTGGCAGTAAATTATTTGGCTTTTAGGGCCCAATAACAGCGAAAAACACTGTTAAAACCTGAAATTTTGTGCAGCTTATTTTACCCACCTGGCATAAAACATTTATTTTCCCTAAAAGAAACTGAATTATTTAGCTGCACCATCACCCAAAATACCTCCAGTCTCTGCAACAGCCAAATAATCTCAAACTGCCTGATCTCAACCACCAAAAGCAACAAGATTTATCCTCAAATTGTCAAGAAAAAATGTAATTTATGACACTAAATTACATCACAAAGCAAGCTGTTTTCTTCACTTATTCCAAAAGGACAAACTTCCTGGGTTTGTAATCGGCCTGCAGCTTGTCCACCTGTTTACCAAGACCTTGGGTAGATGACAACAAGGCTAAATAGACGTTCCACCTTTTAATCACAGGGTGAGCGGTTATCATAAGACTGTAATGGTGGCTCATGGTCTTTAAATACACGCTGGAGAGGCTGGTCACGTATCAGCCGGCCTGCTCCGTCTCCTCTCGCACGTATTAATGCCGGAGACAAGGATCGGTTCGGATGCTGTGACCTGAAAGCCGCTCACGCTTTAGAAAACCTCCATGACACGACAAATCACAAGCTAAAAAAAAGCCCCCCGTTATTGACGCTCCCCTCCTCTTTCTCTCACTCTTCATCACCTTATTATTATTTACAGCAGGTGGGAGAGGAGAGCTGGTGATGAGGCTTTGTCACCAGATCCCAGAAACAGGAACTGGGGACTGACAGATCGGTTTCACCAGCAGCCATCGCCACCGACACCACCATCGCCACTCCTGCAGGCTGCAACCAGGACTGTTATCATAAATTCACACAGCCTGAATTGTGTCGAGAGGGGTGCTGATGGCAGCCATAAGTCAACAATTACTCTTCCCTTCCATCCTTCCTTCAGCACGTAATATCACTATAAATCTCAAATATTATCAGGAGATCAGAATATATCCTAACATATCTGGTCTGATTGTCATAAAACTGCACTTACATGTGCTGATTCTGTTCCCACTCGCATTTTGTCACAGATTTTTAATTTACTTTATGTGTCTGCTGGCCATGTGATTGAAAAGCAACAGCCCTGTCTCTCCTCGATGCAATTTTTTTTTGACGTAATATTGGATTACCGCTAAGCCCCACCCCCACCCCCCGAGCACGGCGCTGCAATCATGAAATGTCTCACAGAGGGACAATAACAAGACGGATTGAAAACACACGGGTCAGTCTGAGGTGCGGAGTGTGAGTCACGTGAAACTGAGTCAGGTTTGGGTTTTGAAACAGGTGCCGGAACGATACCTGAAATCATGTATCAAACATTTTCCATAAGTGATTAAGCAAGTTGTTCTCGGAGGAAAATAAAGTCCCCTGAACACTGCTTGAAGCAAGAAAGGTGGCAGAGTCCGCCACATATAAACAAAGTCAAAACAGTATGAGATTGTGAAGATCTTTCTCTTCAGGTTAAATTTTTCCTTGTGCACCTTTAACATGTTCATAAAATGAGCAAAACCTCTCAAATGCATGTGTATATTTGTTTGACCCAATAATGCAATGTGTACATTTAGCAGAATTATGAGTTTATTTAAAAAATCACTATTCCAAGAGTCTGACCAAGTGCTCGTTTGTGGACAGATTTTAGGAAGAGCTGATGGGTGAAAAATGTTGACGCACAAATGTCCAGAAATCACAGGTTTCTGCCTCCTTTCTGATTCCAAATGAGAGATTTTGCATGTTTTTAATCTAAAATAACCTCTGATAATAATATTAATATTTTTCTGTTCTGGACTGTTGGTCAGACAAAACATTAGAACATTTTTCATTATTTTTCTACAGTTTAAATGACCAAATGAGTAAATAATCAAGTAAAATAAGAACTGTGTGTTCTGTTTTTAAATTAAACACACTTAACAAAGAATTTATCAACATTTTTGACTAATGACTAAGCATTTCAATCATTTTTAGGCAAATGCACCAAATATTTTCTAGCTTCTCAGATATGAATGTGATCACGCTTTTTATTTGCATCCTCTTGAGATCCACCATGACTTATTTATCTGACAGACAGAATGAAGCATACTGATGCCGTCAACACAAGGCTCCCTGCTAATAGATGATCATAGTCATAAATAATAAAATAATAAAATGAATATATATGACGATTCACAATGCAGATAATATTTCCCTGCATTTGTTGCTGCCAGTGTGTTTTTTTAGTTTTTAAATTAAACACAAATGACACAGTCATTTAATTGATTTCAAGCAAATATTTTCATTCCAGCGTCTAAAATATTATAATATTATTATAATAATATAATATTTTTTACATTTTCTTGTTTTTTTTTATCATTATGAATTGAATATCTTTGGCTTCGGGACTCATCGTCAGACAAAATAACAGCTTTCAGGACATCGGCCTCAAATCTGGAAAACTATTAATTTACTTTGCTACTATTTTGACAATTTCATCAACAAATTTTGTTTTGCTTTTTTTGGATTTCAAATAGGACTGCAACCAAATGTCTTCTAGATGTGATGGAACTTTTCTCCTGCTGCTGCTACTGCTGATGGTGATGATGGTCTTTTTATTCGCGTCCTCTTGGGATCCACCATGACTTATTTATCTTACAGACAGACTGAGGCAGTCTGGCTTCCCTGCAACTAGATGCTCCTAGTGGATGCACCAATATAAGGCATGCAAAAATCTAAGCAGCAGCCATCAGATGAATATAAAGCTGTGGAGCCACAGTGCAGATGTGTTGGCATGTACCTACATGGACTAGACAGGTGCTGCAGTGCCAGAAATACACTAGAATACGTGATAAATATGATGAATAAACATGGAGTAAAGGCAAAGTTATCCTCTAAGGGGGGAAAAGGAAAAATCATGTAGGGCCCTCCTCCTCCTCCTCCTCCTCTTCTTCTTCCTCCTCTCTCTCTCTCTCCACAGGTAGCTCCTCCAGGTTACAGGCTCTGATGCCCTGCAGGCCTGACTGTAATCTGTTGGTTCTGATGGTTCCCCTCATAAATCACACAATCAATCATCTGCAGGGAGACATGGATGTGGTGCCCGCAGCCCTTCTCTCTCTCTCCCGCCCCCCCATCCCCACCTCCCCTCTCCCTCTCCCTCCCCCACCAGTTGTGACCTGTTGTCGGGTGACTTACCAGATTTCGGTGGATAACGGTACACCGAGTTGGACGGGATGTCCACTTCTTCCACGCCTATGTTCTGTCTGCTCGTTAAAGCGCCCATTTCCAGCCGAGTGAAGAGCACGCGGGTCAACGGGCATAACACTGGAGCTCGGCTTTGTTCGCGGCGTCTCCTTCACTCCCGAGTCCGACCATTTAATCCAGTTCGTGCTGCCCTGTCCATTTTCTGTCGGCTCCGAGCCCCGCCGTGAATGTGACCGTCCGTGGAGCAGCAGCAGCGGCAGCAGCAGGGGGAGGAGGAGGAGGAGGAGGAGAAGGAGGAGGAGGGGGATTAGTGGTTGTTCTCTGCTTATCCCTCCCTTGTCAACAGCTCGTTTTTGTTTTTTTGTTTTTGTTTTTTCTAAACAGAAAGAAAACAGCCGTCCGAGTCGCTTCAATGACCGTTAAGCGCTCTCATCGCTCCCCGTCCGAGCCCCGGGTGAAAAATCTCTCCGTGCCCCGGCTTCTCTTCGCCTCACGGGCTACGAGTACGCGGCTGCCGTCGACATCTCCCGGCCCCGCTGGATGTCGATCATGTCCCCCCCCGCCCGCCCACCACCTCCACTCCTCACCCCCCTGGTGCTTTTCGTTCCTGTCAAAGAGGTCTGTGGCTCCACATGACGTCAGCCAGGCACAAATCCGGGCCGTGTTTTTTTTTTTTTTTTTGCGCAGTCCTCTCAGTGCCGACCCGCTTTGTAACGTGACCTTCCTCCACCAAATGTGCGAGTGGCGCTGACTGCAGTGCAGAGAGGGGACGGCCGTGTGGAGCAGAGGCACCGGTCACCCGCCCCCAACAGCAACCAGATTAAAGTCCAACTTCAACCATTTTCTAGCCTAAAACAACAGACGACATAAAAAGCGAACTGAAGCTCTTTTTTTTGCAACAAGTAGGGTGATAGAAATCACTCTGTGTGAGCTGTACAACCACACATGACTCAAAAAACGACTTTGAAACAGAAAAATCAGTGTTAACTCATAATAAACAGGTTGCGGGGTATTTTTTTAGTGAAAATAAACCAAACAAAGGCAGAATAGCGGTTCTATTTTGCCGTCAGTAGCGTCCTCCCGCCGAGAGGGGGCAGTGTGACGTGATCGTGTGCAGGAACAGGCAGCCAATCAGAGGAGGCTGGTGGGCTGCCAAAAAGTGTCCGTCCGCCAGAAACTGAATTCCGTCCGCGGGGTCTACAGCTGCTTTTATCTTAGTCAAACAGTCATAACTACACTTACAGAATAACTTTATGTCCGTGGTTATAATAAAGATATGTCTTTAATGTCTCTTGGAACTGAATAATTTCAATCAATAGCAATATTTACAGTGTTATTATGTGTTTGTATGTCTAATATTAATTAGGCCATATATTAGGAATCTAGACTGTTATAAACATGATTTGCTGATGGGTTATATATAACATGAAGTTAAATAATAATAAATTAAGTTAAATAATAATAAATTGATCTCTACTGCAATTATTCGTATGACTGTCCATTAATTTACCTGCCCTGTGCCCTAGATTATAACCAATCCAGTCCTTTTTCTACCTGTTGAAATACCTTTAAAGGGCCAATACAACTCATAAAAGGCTGTATTTCACCTGCCAAAAAGGGATTGCATGTCCTACCTTGTGACTGAAAGGTTGTTTCTGCATGACATTGGATTGATTTCACTCTTGGTGGTTATATTTGACAGATTATAGCCCACTCACTCCTTTTTATCTGTTGAAATACCTTTAATACCACTTCATACTAGCCTACTGCTGTCTTGTGTCATGTATCCTACAGACACATTATACTTTATTACACTTATACTTGAAACATACAATTTTTAAATAAACACAGGATCAGAACAAAACAGTGAAGTTTTTACAGTGAGTGTTGCCTTAAGATTTAGGTCAAGAACACAGTGATCAAAGAATCTGACCAAGCAGTCCATTCCAGGTGGGTTTTTATAAGGGCTATAAATAAATATATAAATAAATAATTTACAGAATTTTCAGAAGCAAACATGGAAGAAAACATCAAAACATTTGCTGGTTTTCATCGTCCTAAAACGAATCATATCATAAGCAGGGTGATAGTGATTAAAACAACGACTTTAAACTCGACACATGAGCTTTAATTCTTGAGAAATATCTTGTATTATGACTTTTAGTGAAACAATAGCAGAATAACTGATGCAACCTGCCGTCAGTAGCGACTCCCCGCCGTTAGGGGGCAGTGTGACGTGCTCATGTGGAGAAAGGCGAACAGCCAAGCAGCCAATCAGCGGAGGCCAGCGAGGGGCGCAAAGAGAGGGGAAAAGGAAGCGTTATTGCCGCCATTTCACGTGAATGTAGCGCGGTTGGTACGACGTCCAGGGCCAAACAATTAAAAAATAAACCTGACTTTGAGTGAACCACACTAGCCGGAGATTTGTAAACTAGCATTAACCCGTTTAGCTAACAGAAGGGCTTACGGGTTTTCGTCTTTACCGGCCTGCTCTGTTGCTCGGAGACGAAGAAAATGAGCTACGGAAGGCCGCCGCCAGACGTGGAGGGGATGACCTCCCTGAAAGTGGACAACCTCACGTACCGAACCTCGCCGGAGACTCTGCGCCGCGTTTTCGAGAAGTACGGCCGTGTGGGCGATGTGTATATCCCCCGGGATAGGTACACCAAGGAGAGCCGCGGGTTCGCTTTCGTGCGGTTCCTCGACAAGCGCGACGCCGAGGACGCGATGGACGCTATGGACGGCGCGCTGCTCGACGGGCGGGAGCTCCGGGTGCAGATGGCCCGATACGGACGACCTCCGGACTCCATGTACAGCCGGAGAGGGGCTCCGCAACGCAGATATGGAGGGTATGGGCGCAGAAGCAGGAGGTAATTTTAGTGTAGTTGAGGGACTTGTCAGGGTAGCCGAGCACATGGTGTACGCTAGCAGCTACAAGATTAAAGTAGCTTGAAATTTATTCCCGCTCATTCCCCCGTATGCCATTGTGTAAACAATAACATTTTTCTCAGTGTACCAACACGTTCAGGTAAAAGCTACACGTAAATCATTATAACCCAGCTATTTATCTTGAACTGCAGGCCTACAAAACTTTGCAGTGAATTCTGTGGTTGTATAACAAGTCAGGGTTGATTATTTATAGGTCTGTTAATATTTAAACTGCAGACTTTAATCTATTGATTAGTATTTTTCCATCTACAGTGCAGCTATGTGTCTTTGAGCTGATGTTTATGTGGGTGGTTCGTCAGATGCAGTTTAATAAGGAAGTTATGGATCTGTACATCTGTTTGTTTTCCATCTAGTTTTTGTTTACTGTTTCACTGAAGTGTTTCTCTTCATCCACAGCCGCTCAGCCAGTCCACGCCGCCGCAGACGGAGCCGCAGTCGCTCCAGGAGCCGAAGCCGCTCCCGGTCCAGGAGCCACCGCCACTACAGCCGATCCAGGTCCCGCTCCTACTCCAGATCCAGGTCGCGGTCCAGGTCCAAGTCTAAGTCCAAGTCCAGAACCCCCAGGCGAAGCAAGTCGAAGTCTCCCTCCAGGTCACGGTCCCGCTCCAGGTCCAAGTCGAGGAGTCGAACCCCACAATCCAACAGAGGATCCAAATCCAGGTCCAGGTCCAAATCCAAGAGTAGGCCTAAATCCCCAGAGGACAACGGAGCAGAGTGTTAACCCAAACTTGGACACAATATGACGGTATTCACGGGAACGGGTGGATTATGTTATTTACTTTAAGTATTATGTCTGAGATGGCAGTCTGTCATCACTAGGGTTGGTATTCTGTAGTTTTGTTGCTACATTTCAGTCCTTTGCTCTCAAGCAACAAACTCTGCAGAATCCTGAAATTGTTTTAGAAATTAAAATAACATTTGGACGGATGTTATTTAACTTCTGTGTGTGCTTTACTTTGCCTACCTTTATGGCTAAACTAAAGCACACACAGGCAACAGCAGATTTGGGTTGATGTGGCCTATTTTTGTCATAAATTTTAAAAAATAGGGGGCTTGTAATCACATTTGTACTCAATGTGAGTGTGCATGGGAGGGACGTGGGGGAGTGCTTCCTTCAAAACGTTCACCTAAATGTGGAATTCTTTCCTCCAAGCTGCGGAGTCCTGTTTGCAAAGGGAGGAGGAGATGGGGGTGTGGCAGTGTGAGAGCAGTTAGTGTGTGACCCACCCATGTGACCTGCCTGTTGCTGAGAGCGATGGCAGTTGCTAAGGAGCAGGTCACCAAAGGCAGCGGTGGTTCGGGCTGTCAGTTGGTGTATGAGGTGGTGTGGTGAGGTACGTTCACGGGGATCACAGGCAGATGCACTGAGCACTGTTCCCACCTGTGCCTGTGGTTTTCCTCCGCCTCTCACAAAGGGTATGGACCCCGAGGTTTGTTTTTCACATATGCCCGAGTGTAAGAGTCTGTTTAGACCTAGCTTTTTGGGGAGAGGGGACCAAGAGAGGTTTGTAAACAATTGTGAAAATTTCTAGAAATGTTAGGTATATTACAATAAGATGGTTGTCCATAAATGTTAGCGTCAGGGGAAAAGATCAGACCAGTACTACATTAAATATCCAGTGTGAGCTGCAGGAGTTGGTAGCTGTTTTTGTTTTGCTCTTGTCAACTCTGCTCTCTCTTTCCTTCCAGATCTCAGATGATTGAGCCTTTGAGGACATCAGGAAGAGTCTCACATTGAGCAAGTGGACTCCACTATTACCACTGAATGCAGACTGAAAGGTTATTGGAGCTTGGTCTAAAGTGTTTTTAATGTTTCATTTGACTTAATTTGCCTAAACAAATTCTGTAACTTTTTATGTGGTCATTGTTTGTAAAGCTGAGCATACTGAAAGGGATTTGTAAGGTTGTTTTTGTTTTGTTTTTCCTCCCTTTTTTTAAATTGGGTTTTTTTCCATTCTGATTAAATTTGTACACGTTCATAAATTATTTTTGGGGATTAAAATAGATTTAACAAAATCCCGTGTTTACTCTTTCTAGATGGATATGAAAGAGTTTGATTTGATGTAGAAAAGGGCGTCATGTTGGGATGTTCAGACCGTTAGAGCTATGTTAATACCACTCATGGGGGGAAAATGGCTTACTGTACAGTTACATTAAAAAAAACAAATTAAAGTATCGTAGTGCCACTTAATTTGTGACTTGCTAATCCAGCAGTATAGCAATTTTCTTTTCTGTCAAATCTCTTTTTTTCTGTCTAGTAAAAGTTGCTTTCCTATGACTCTAACCCTCTTTCTTGTGTATCTTTTGTGCACTAGGCGCAGTTGTGTAGCAGTTGAGTAATGCTGGTTAGCTGTTAAGATGCGGTGCAGTGCGGTGGTGACATGGTGTGGCGTGTTGCGGTGCTGAGTGCCCGGCGCTGTTCCGGGGCTCGACCCTCCGCTGCCGTTTGCCGGTTTGTAAGCTCACAGGTGTGGCAGATCAACCATCCTCTCCTGTCTTGTGACCTCTCCTTCCCTCCATGTGCTGTACAGATTCTCTCCTCCTTCCTTTTTCTCTTTATTCTCCCTCCTCTCCTTCTTACCCCCCTCTGTGGTTTATCCACTGTTGATAATTGGTTTTGCTCGCTTTTTGAAAATTGGGTCCAGTGTGACTCCTAGTGAAGGGTTTAAAGGCAGTCCAGACTGCCAAATGAATAATTTCTGTGTATTGCATTCCTGTGAATCTCTCAATTGTCTTGTAATTGCTTCAGGTGAATGCGAATAAACATCTTTGTTCTAAAGAAGTTGTTGATGTGAATTTTGTCTTCATTTTCTTACACTATGTAATCTGCAGTGAGGCTATTCAGCAGAGACTGTGTTTCTCAGGGGGTAATTGTTAGTTAGACGATTGTTAAGTGGTTTTTGTTCGGGGTGAGTCCTAAAAGTAAAATCGTACTTAGAAGTAGAAGCAGAAAGTGGTATAAAAAGACTCATGTAAATAACAGTATTGCTATCGGCAAAATGTACTTAAAGTTTGAGGAGTAAAAGTCTTCATTCTGCAGTAAAGTTTGACTGTTTTAGTAGATTAAGACTGGGTTAATATTACTCCAGTAATAGTGTTATGATGTTTTGAAGAATTTCAGAACTTAATAGTGCATCTCTAGAATCGTATTACACCATGTACATTTAGCAAAATTATGATTTTAGTCAAAGAATCACAGATCAAAGAATCTGTCCAAGCTTTCATTTGTAGACATATATTAATAAGAGTGATGGACAAAAAATGTTGAAGCAAAAATGCAAAAAAAAAAAAAACAGGTTTTCAGCCTCCCTTCTGGTTTGAAATGTGAATTTCTGATAATTAAATACTTTTGTTTTGGACTGTTGGTCAGACAAAACAAAGAATCTCAAGTTGTCACATTGGGCTCTGGGGACATTTTTTTTTTCATCAAAAATTCAAATAATGAAGAAAAAAGTTAGATGACAGTTGAAAAAGTGGGTCCCCCAAAACAAGTCCCTGCATGACTGAAGCTAGAAGGGTGGCAGGGTCCGCCACATAAATGAAGTAAAGCAGTATGAGATCTTGTTGTTCTTTAAGGTCAGTTTGAGTTTATTTAGTTTGTTTAGCTCAATGAAGAGCTCTCTCTCCTGAAACTACACAGCGTTCCTTAACCCCTCCTGCAGGCTTTCAGACTGACCGGAAGGGGGCGTCCTCAGGTGATAACAACTTCCCTGTGATTGTGAAAATCCTGATTTGACTCTGTCGTCCCTGCAGCTGCGGGCCACGAGTCATGTCACAAACCATCTTAATCTCAGAGGCGGCCAACGCTCCTCTGATGGGATTAACAGGAAAAGTGAGGAGCCAGGCACGTTGCAGGAAGCCGTGGCCGCCACACCTGACGTGTCTGGCAGTCCTGTGAGAGGAGAGGGAGGAGGAGGGAGGGGGCGGGGCCGGAGGATGTGACGTCACGCGCCGGGAGACTCGTCCATATCCCGTAAGTGCTGCTCGTTAACGCTGATGTTTAACGAGGATTATCACAGGGCGGCGGGGATGGACAGCGTGTGAGCCAGGACACAGTGAAGACGAGCGGAGCCCCGGACACCAGCCATGGAGCTCACCTTCATTCTCTCCGCTGCCATCTTCACGCTGCTCGCCATCGTGGTCGCCACATCGCTCCTGAACGGGTCCACGTCCTCGGCGGACTTCAGCAGCGCGCGGCGGTACTTCGGTTCCGGATCGGAGCAGCCGAAGCAGAACGGCCATGTACCCGACACCAGCAAGAAGACGAAGACGAAGCAGAAGGTGCAGGACGACTGGTGCGACCTCAGCGGCAGCTCACACGACCACTGGGATGTGGTGAAATCTGTGCAGTCAGTAAGTCAAGTCTGTTTACACACACACACACACAGCCATTGAGAAGGGTTAACGTGTGTTTGTTTCACTGTTTGACCAGCTAAATCTGTCTTAATCTGCGTTTACTGGCTCTCCCTCCCCACTCAGAGACAGTTTGCATGTCCAGTCAGAGCAAAGAGGAAGCAAGTAATCCTCGAGGAAAAGCTGCAGGGCTGGAATGGAGGAAAAAAAAAAACCTGCAGAGGAATCATGAACATGTGTGTTGTAATGTGTTAATCTTATGTAAACCAACATCTGAATATGCATACTGATGATATGGTACATTTAGTGTAGGAGGAAGTTCATTTATTGGAGGAAAAACAAGTGAAATATCTCAAAATTGTACCTAAACAGGAAGTAACAGTAGAAATTCCACAATAAAATACTCAAGTCCTGTATTTAAAAGTACATAGCAGAAGTGCTCCTATATTTGATCATACGTATTATTGTTATTACATGTTACTCTCAAGCTACTGTTTTCAAAATTTCATCATATTTTTTATATGCAGGTTAATTAATAAGATGATCAAAATAGAAGTTAGTCAGCAAGACTTTCGATAAAAGTTGTTTTTTTGAAGCCAAAATGGAAGAAAATTCACAGGTTGCAGTTCTTTTTCCTCATTTATCTCACTCCACTATAAAGTTTGTACATTTTGGTTGGTTTTGGACTGTTTGGATGCCACAGATCAAGATATCTGAAGACGTCTCACAGGGATTTTGATTCCCTGTCAGCTGATCGATCAGTGGCATAAATAATAACTGGTAACTGTTGCTGTCGAACCAAAGGTTCAACCTTTACCTGCTGAATAAGTGTTGTGGAGTAGAAGTGTAAAATAGCATAAAATGGAGCTGCTTGAGTGAAGTACCCCAAAGATCAACGTCCCACTCAGCTGTGTAGGCGTGCACAGAAATAACTGAGAGCAGCGAGGAGGAATTAAGCATCTTTACTCTGTTGTCAATGAATAGAAAAGCAGCAATGCAGCTTTACCCTTATTTTGAAAAGGGGGGCTTTGGAGGAGCGACCTCTTCTCCACTCAGGCAGCTGTCAGCTTGACCCTCCTTGACCTGTTTTTAGCTTCTTAAAGGCCGGTTGAGGATGCATGAAGAGGGTCTTTAAAATTGAACAAAACAAGCCAGGGACAGGGAGATCAAATCAGCACCCAGGGGAGCAAAGTGTGAAAAGATAACCTCGGTCTTTCTACAGCACAGCTGCGCCAAGCGTAGGCCAGATCAGCATCCAGGAGAGGTGAGAAACACAGGTAACATGAGGAGTTAAATGATTATCTAAGGACAAACACATATTTCAGACCTGTAAGATGAGTGACAGTCGGGGGCTCCAGACTAACTTTTTACACCTTTTTCACCTGCATCCTATAGTATCCTACATTTAAATTTAATTTGATTGAATTTTTAACAGAAATAAAGGTGCAGATGAATGTTTTTCTTCATTATAACTCATTTCCCTGACGATTCACAGCACACCAATTGAGATAACCTCGATTATTTAAAAGTTACAAAGTGCTGGACAAACTGAAATACATAAAAATCATTAATTTCCTAATCTGACCTGCTAAATATGAGGCTCACAGGTGCAACCACTGGAAATGTTTAGTCGCACTGATGGTTTAATGTGTCGTCACCTGACCGCTTCGTTCTCTGACAGGAGGAGGCGCAGCCCCACGATCACTCCGAAGAGCAGGAGACACCAGGGGAGCACTCCTCCTCCACCTCCATGAGCTTAGACGTAGACTCGTCGTCCGATGCCTCCTCGGTGCGGAGCCGTCGGTCTTTCATCGGGCTCTCTGATAAGGAACTCCTAAAGTGTGCTTTCTCTCACCCCCAGACTGAAGGAGCCACAGAGAGCCCAGACATCAACGGTGAGCATGATTGAAAGAGTAGTGAGTTAAACTTCTGAAATATATACGCTGCAGATTTGTTGGTTCACGCAGATTTCTAATCAGCGTTTGTTCTGTTTCATCAGACAAACTGGAGCCAGATAACGACTGCTTGAAGTACATCCCTGGAAAGGCGCGATCCCACCACTTGGAGATGATGATGTCCACAGAGGAGCTGGAGGAGGAGCAGAGGTCAGTGAAAACTACAAATTTGGCGGCCACTTTCCACAAGTGTTAGGCTGGAGGAGGATTTTCAACAACCTGGCAACCTAAAACCTGCTCTTAACAAATGACGTGTTGAACATGATTTATAACAGGGTTTCAGACTGACTTTTTACACTGGTTGCACCTCATTTTTTCATGCAGATGCACCCAATAACACATTTTAATTTACTTTTAAATAATTTAATTTTGACCAATTTGTTGGTACATGTCCCTCTAATGCACAGCAAGATAGTACTCGTGGTTATTTTGCTCCCTGATCTGCTCGATGTCCCCCTCCGTTCTCCCAAGACAGAACAAAAATGTTTCCTTTGCCAAAGCTTCCCTGAAAATCGAAAGTTTCTATTTAATCAATCAAAATTTAAATGAAGTTCTGAGTGTTCCCACGTAGCTGCTCTAACCTCTGACCTGTTCTTGCTCCGTCTAATCTCCCCAACACTGTCTTCACGTGTGTTCGTGTGCTGTTAGCGTTTCACTCAGAGCCGTCCTCCACGTTTAGCCGCTGTGTCATCCGTTCTCTTCGGGCTAGACTGAGTAAGGCCAGATTGATTCTGTGCCAGGCATTAGCTGCAGGATGAATGACACGAGACTTAAGGAAACCACTCGGAACGTTTGGTGGCTGCTGGGTGACAAAAATGGAATACGAAGAACAGAAATGTGCTCTTATCATCGCAGGGTACTGTCCGACTTTTACTGTCTATATGAGTTATCCCCCCTCTTTATCAAAATGGGATCACTTTCTGGCCGTTGTGCGAAAACTATACGCTTTTAGCCGTGAAGCGACCGATGTAAACTGTGCAGTGTTGCTTACCTGATACCCACCCCCTGCTGCCCCCATTATTCCACATTAGATGTGTGATTCTCAGGTGTCACAGCAGGTGTTGATTGTCGTCACCTCTGTGATAGTGTTAGTTAATCCTCTGAGGACTCTCTTCTGTCCTGCCACAAGGAGGAGTCGGTGTAATGCACCAGTGGGACCTGAGCTGATGAAGGCAGGCGCCTCCAGAACGGTTCAGGAATAGAGAGGGTGACGGGAGAGTTGGAGCTTTGTTGTAACTGATGTCAGGATGATAGACAGTTGTGATTTGATCTGGGCAGCACTGCTAGAGGTTCGATATTCCTCATATTTAATGTGGAGGTGAGCTGACTAATAATCAACAAAACTGTTTATTAATAAATATTAAACAGGCCCCTCAATTCCATCAGATTCCTGCTGGATGTGTGGCCCGTATCTATTAGCTGTTTCTGCTGGGTGTGGAATCGTGTGTTGTTCTGCACAGGGGAGAATGATTAACTTTTACATGTCAGGTCTCTCAGGTGATGTTTACACCTGACGTTAACATCCGACTTTGGTTATCCAATCACACAAGGACCGCTCGTGATCCAATCTCACTTCCCCACTCTATATGCAAGTAAACACTTGCAGAGCTTGGACAACAGGCACAATGGTTTTTACTGTAATAAAGAAAGAGTTTATTGTATAACATTTGCCGAATTTACAAGAAGGCTCAAAAAATTAGAAGTTTGTTGTAGACAGTGTTTCATGGAGTTCATGAAGTTTCTCTGAACCCGGCAACTCACAAACTTTAGAGATATTTAAATGGAGTCTTGGGACATAGAATAAACCTATATTTGTTGCTGAAATTTCAAAATCTGTCAGAAACATACTTAAAAACTGACACATTTCACAGGAAAGGAAACAACTTAATGTATTGCATTTGATGCAGAATTTATAAGAATACCAAAAAAATTAAGAATTTGTCATGGACACGGTTTCACAAAGTTTATAAAGTTTCTTTAAACCCAAAAACTCATGAAATCTCAGGTTTTATAAAGGGAGTCTGGGGACTTCTCTGTAGACAACAAAGAAGAAGCCTGTGGTTGGACCACGTAAGCTGCATGTTGATGTCAGGTGTAAACAGTGTCTGAGGACACACTTTGTCATGTCAGTCTCTTTCTTGTTGCCTCCCTCGTCTTTTAGTCATAGTGTGACAGTAAAGATGGCGTTTTGCTGCTTTTGTGCTTCTAAACATGTTCCTGCGCGATGTTGAGTCTTTTTGAAAATTGAATGAGATCAGAAACTCTGAAGAGACAAAAATCCTGCACAGTCTTGATCACTTGATCGCTGGACTTTTTCCTCCTGGGGCCTTCGTCAGGTAAACACTTTGAAAACTCCACATTTAAAGAAATGGTTTGACATTTTGAGAATTATGCTCATTTGCTTTCTGGAGGGCAGCTCGGCCAAAAGATTGACACCATTATCAAGATCAAATCCAAAAGTTGCTTGTTATCATTTACTGACAGATGTGCATCCGTATTGCCCTATGTCCAGTTAATACTCATTTTAATCAAATATGTAATCAGTCGTCAATGACAGTCCATTTCTATACATCTTTTATTAGTCCAGAGTTGTAACTAAATCTTAACTGAGAGACTATCAGGGATGCAATGATAAACCGAACGTCGCAGTATCTCTGTATCTCTATTTGAACAGCAGAAGATGAAATCATACTTCTCAGACCCGCCCAGCTCTGCCTCTGATTGGTTGCATTCTCTATATTTCACCCAACTTGTTAACTCACAGAGGAGCTCTGATGATGTTGGTAATAATACTGCTCGGGGGGAGGTGAGGGGGGTCCGCTACTGGTTGCTGGCGGCTGGCTTGTTTTATAATTGTACAAAGTCCAATCATTCATTGTCAAACACAACTCATGGCTACTCTTTGTACAGGTGTAGGTCATGGCTGGCTACTTTTATTTTACCATAGAAGGAAAAGCACATCAGACATCAGATTAAATCATTAAAGGACATTGTTCAAATCATTTTTTTTTTTTTATCTTTGCTCTGTCTTCCCAGGGTGCAACGCGAGCAGCTGGCCGCCATCTTCCAGCTGCTGAAAGAAAACAAGGAGACGTTCGGGGACCTGTCGGAGGGAGACATGGAGGAGCAGCTCCGGCTCTACTCCATCTGAGTCTCCTCTCTGACTCGCCGCATTGCCATCCAGCCTCCGATCGCACTCTTTACCCCGAGCGCTACTGAAAGACTTTAATAAACTCGTTCACAGTGTTCCACACGGCTCTACAGTCCACTCAACAAGCATCCTTTTTAATATGACTTCCTTCGTTTGTTGTTTTGTGTTGTTTTGTTGCCGTCCCGTCTACATGAAGACCAAAGAAGCTGGACTTTTCCCAGCACAGAGCAGGATTATTCTAGCTGCAGAAAAAGGACTAAGAGGGATTACATTAGTTTTATATTATAATAAAAGAAGAAAATGTTAATTTATTATGTAACTTTTATAAAAAATTCAACATTGTTATCATTGAATCTGTAACAGGGACAAAATCCTGTAAAGCTTCATCTGCAAAACGTCTCCAGGGTTGTGTAATAAACCACTAATGCACCATTGTAAAAGGCGTGTGTGTTTCATTGTGTACTTCTGTGTCAGTAAATGTAACAGCCCAGCCCATTCACTCTTTATGACAAGAATCTCATGTGGCTTTTCAGCCGGAGCACAAACCGCAAACACACTCTGTTTCATTGATCCGCTCACACCTCCAGTTCTTGGGGATGGTGCTCCAGACCTCCAGGATTTTTACTTTGCTGCTTGTGAGCATAGTTGCTACTGTATTTTTAGTTTTATCATGGGGACGTTTGTCAAGAAACATCAGGTAAGTTGTATTTATTCCAGGGAAATGTTAACATTTTTAATCAGTTGCTGATTCTGTTGATTTTTCCTGTATATCAGCACAGTTCATTTGTGTTGCTTCTGCTGCTTTTTTGTCGAATTCTTTCCATGTCAGCTGGACCACTTTGGCAAGAGAAGCTACACACAGAGGTGAGACAGTTTGCTTGACTGTGATAACACATTTGGGAATATAAAGGGAAATTCAGCTCCAACTTCATCTGTGTTTACAACAGCACAAAAAGCAAAAACTGACCAAACGACAGCGGCCACGCACGCCGCCGCGGGTGAGACTCCCATGCCCATCCTCTCCAGAGAATCCTTCAGCAAGTTTCCTCAGTGGGACTTTGAGGATGTTTATAACAGGGATGCTCCACCCAGACACACTGTAAGCATGTGATGGCAAGATTTAAGTCTGGTCTCAAAAGAAATGTGTTAGTTTAGTGGGAGTGGGTATTTGTGGCTTGTGTCAGCATATTCAGTTGTGTGTTAAGTCTGTTTGCCTTCAGCTTTAGTGCTTTTGCTCATCACTGTCTTTATCTTCCTTACATTTCATTCAGAAGACCTTATTTTATCTTCATCAGACAGATGAACAGGATGAAAATCACATTTTCTATAAAACCATTCCATATTCTGTCCCACGTTCTCAGGCGTGTGCTCAGTCTGTACAAAACTCTGAGGACGAGAGCTTCAGGAAGGCATTTCTTCCCAACATTCGCCTGTTTATGCACAAAGACGACATCAACATGAGCGAGTGGAACCGACTTTCACACTTCAACAACCCTTTTGGATTTATGGGATTCAAGCATGACGGTGGGTGATGTTTGTCTGTGTGAGACAGACACCAAGTGAGTCAAGACTGTTTCAGTATGTGGTAATCAGTGTGGTTGTGTGGTTGCTGTGCACAGTGTTAGGGGAGTCTGTTTCTGTCGTGTGAAGAAAAACAATGTGATGCAAACTATGCTTGAAGAAGAATTATAAGATAGAAGTCATAATTATGAGGAAAAGGGTCTAAGTTATGAGATAAAAAGTCAAAATCATGAGATGGAAGGCCACAGCCACGGCCGAGGGAGTTCATTAGCTGAAGTCAAAGATAGCAAAGTGTAAGAATACATTTTAAGTTATACCTTTGAATCCTGGCCATGTCTTACACATAATATCTTTAACACGTGAAAGAGAGCGATAAGCCCACAGAGAACCCTCACTTGAATATCAGCAGTTTACAGAGCTTTTCTGGCATCCTTCAGCTCACTGTTTTGGTCCCATGCCCACAATTGTATAGTTTTGTTTCACCCTCAACACTCTGATCAGCGTTGTGTCCAGATGCAGCAGGCTGCTGTGCCTAAACCCACTGTAGCTACTGCCAAAGAGCAGACAGACGGGCTTACTTACAGGCTGGTGAACAGAGCAGAGCTTTGAGCACCTAAAAAAAAGTGGAGACCAAAACAGAGCTCACATATTGGACTCAGGCAGACTGCTAACACTTTATGAGTGACAATATGTTAATGTTACGCCCACCAATCATATTCAGACTTGATATATTGTTAATTTGAGAATACAAAACACTTCTACAAACACATATATTTGTCATAAACTATTTTGCATCTTGTGTTTTGTTTTCCTACGTTGGTCTGCAGACGTGATGGCTTCAGTGAAGTTGATCCCAAAGCCAAAGGAGCCCCTGCTGGACACAAAGCCAGGCGGTGACGGGTGTGTGCGCTGTGCTGTGGTGGGCACTGCGGGGATCCTCAATGGCTCTCGAATGGGGAAAGAAATCGACGCTCACGATTACGTGTTTAGGTGAGAAAGGAGGCGAGAACAAGCCTGTCGACGTGTCTTTCTGCTGTTAGTTTAACTTTTCTGTGTATTTAAAAATATTTACTTTAATCGTCAGTGTACTCTACACAGTCCATTGCTACACTTTCTGTGTTCTCAGGAGCCTTTAACATCAGGTGAACCATGAAATGCTGAATGTTGGAAAGGAACAAAGTGTTGCGTATGTGCACAGATGCTTTCTTGTCATAACATGTTGACCAAAGCTACAGTAGCTCCCTCAGTGTCACCCACAGGCTTCACAATCTAAAACTGTTCGAAGAAGTCCCCATGTCTTTAACTTATAAAGCATGTAAAAGAAATAAATATCATTGATCTATTCCCTCTGATGTTGTATTATGAAGTATTGACAGCAGAAATGCTTAAAGAAACATAAAAAACAAATTAATACATTTTTAAAAATACTAAAATAAATTGTGTAAATAATACATAAAGAAATTCATACATTTGAACTAATGACAAGTATAAGGAGGTCGAGAAAGAGGGCACAAGTTAAAAAGGCAACCTGATGAACTCATAAAGACACCAAAGTTTCACAGGGCCAAATTTTCCTGCATACATACAATATTATCATATGTGTTAAGGATATTGGCCATTATTAAGATAGTTTCATAAATGGTTTATGAAGCATTTTGTCAATTAACGAATGTACCATTTTTACTTTATGTTTTTCTCCTCTGTCAGAGGGGATTTTTTCAGACCCAGCTTCTGAGAGTTGCTGCATCGTCTCACACAAACACTTTACTCAATCCGTCTTTAACTGTCTGGCGCTGCGTACTGTAATCAAATGACTTGGTGAAGTGAACAGTAAACACAGACTGACTGACGTTGATGCTGCAGATGAGTTTTAACCAACCCGGAGCTATGAGTCCACTTCCACACACCTCAATAATAACTATACCATACTAAGTATTATATTCCCCATATTATAACACCATATCTTTTGACAACACTCAATACAGATGTGCTTGGATAACCTGTCTTTTGATCAATGGCTGTTTGACAGTCAGAGTCCTCCATCATAAACCTGACTCTGACTGTTTGTATCATATCAGTTAGTCTTGAAGTTAATGATTATTCAACCACATGTCGATTCTATGAGCCAGTTTTATGATGTGTTTGTGCTGCAGGATGAACGGTGCGGTCACTAAGGGTTATGAGGAGGACGTAGGAAACAGAACATCTGTGTACGTTCACACGGCCCACGCCATCACCAGGTCGCTGAGTCTGCTCAAGAAGTATGGATACACATCCACCCCCAATGACGAGGTACTCAAACTCAGCCGGCAGTAATGAAGTAATGTTTAAACCCCACGCATACAAACTCCACTCATCTGTCATCTGCCTGTTCCTGCAGGGTATAAAATACGTGATGATTCCAGAGGGAATGAGGGATTTCTATTGGCTCGAGGGTCTTTTCAAAGGAGAAAAAGTCTCAGCTGGACAATATCACAACAAACAGTGAATATCAACTCACTCTCTCCATATATATTATGATAAGAGGGTAAAATGCACACAGAGATACACTTATACAGAATGTCTAAAAAACTAATATATTTATTTTCAGTCCAATCATTTTACCTGTTGATTACTATATTAGGAGGATGACAAGCAGGCATCAGGTTGTACATTACATGGAGTTTAAGATACAATGTCCGCTCCTTTGTGGTTCACTCAAAAATCAGGCAATTTAAACTCATACTGTGTGTGGAAGTTTGATAACGTTGTTCCTTGTGCACACTTCACCTTCTTAAAGGAAAAGTTCACCCAAAACCACAAATTCTGTCCTCAGCTACTCAACCCCAGGCCAATGGAAAGTCAGGTGAAGTTTCATAGTCCACAAAACATTTCAGGAGCTTCGCAGCAAAACAGAGCTGCAGCATTCTAAGACACAGCTGAAGTAGATGGGGACTTGTTTCAGAAATTTAAAAAAAACAAAAAAAACAAAAACAAAAACCAACAGAAAAAGAGCTCGTCAGGCATCATCCAAGCCCCCTTAAGCCCAGTACCCTCATATTGATTTGGAAAGACATTCTTTACCCCCTTCTTTAAGACAAAATCCCGTCTGAAGATTAACCACATATTGAGGATGTAAATAAAATCTCTACAAAACATCACCCATGACTGAATTTATATTTTTGGGTGAACTTTAAGAGGGACTTCCCTCATCATGTTACCGCTCGTGGTGGTGGTGTGTGGAGTCTGTAATGTGCCACTGCAACAATAAGAGCCATTTCTGTTGTTGAATTACAATAAACTAAGAAATTGATACATATTATAAAAACCATCATACATTTGTATTGTTAACATTTGTATCTGAATAATACATTTTGAAAAACCTGAATACATTTGATACTATGTGTTTGGACTGATTTAAAACATGTATGTATGTAGTAAAATGTCAGTGTTTTAGCACAGAAAAGAAGATAATAGCCGTGTTTAATTTACTTTTAAAAGAGGGTAAATGGAGGATAAAAAATGTAAGTGGTCCCCTCAAAACTCAATAAAGTGGATCATTACCTGACATCTTCAGACAAAACTGTGTATTTAAGTGCTGACAACCTCCCACATGCTCATAGCTGCCAACAATAACAAGAGCAGATTAAGTCCTGAGTCATCCCAACCAAATTGTAACTTCAGTGGCAAACTTCATCCTCATTTTGCCACAAGGTGCAGCACAGACAAGAACTAACAAAGCCCACTTTTCATCACAACATTCTTTCATAATCATTATACTGACTCACGTGTTTAACCCTCCAGGCCGAGGATGTACTACGGCGGGCAATACAATGAGAGCCGCTTCTATGTTCTGCACCAGGATTTCCTCAGATACGTACGGAACAGGTCGTCCTCTTTTTAATTTTTTTTTACTTATTAAGACAGATAATGATAATAATGATAATAACTTTACTTTTATAGCGATTGTCATGCACAGATAAATCCCTAAGTGAGGCAAATTAAATTCTCAGGTCGTTTACAATCTTTAATAAAGCTGTGGTCATTTAAATTGAATCACTTTGGAGTCTGTAGTTTGACTTGTCACATTGGTAAAAGACTTTTTTAATGTGTGTTTCTCATTGTTTGATGTCATTCAGGTTCTTAATGTCTGCTACTCTGAACACTTCATCCTGGGCAATGGTCAGACCGACCAACGGGGCGTTCACTCTGTTCCTGGCTCTGCACACCTGTGACATTGTAAGTTAATATGACTTGTCAACATGTTATCAGGAGGTATCCACATCTAGAGCCAGCAGGCGATTAGCTTAGCTTAGCATAAAAACTGGAAACAAGGGAACATAGCTGCTCTAAAGCTCACTAATTAGCATATTATATCTTGCTTGTTTACGTGTTTTACTTGGGGTTATGTGTCGTGTTATCTTTTGGGACGGGTGCAGGGATTTTTCAAATAGTTCCAAACACCACACACTGTCATTGCGATTTCAGCCTTTGAGATTTAATGTGTAAATTAGTGAGCTTTATGTGCCGATTGGAAGATTTTGTTACCTTTAGACCGAGCCATGCTAACTGTTTTCCCCTATTTCCAGTCTTTATGCTAAGCTAGGCTAATCACTTGCTGGCTATTGCTTCCAATTTTTCAGACAGACACTCAAGTGGTACCATCTAATTCTCGAAAAGACACTGAATACATTTATTTCTCTAAATGTTGAACTTGTATTCAAAGCTGTTCTTAATTGTCTTTCTCACTGCAGGTGTCAGCGTATGGATTCATGACTGAGGACTACAAGAAATACTCTAACTACTATTTTGAAAGGACTGCTAAAACAAGTGTTGTTTTCTACCTCAACCACGACTATATCCTGGAGAAGAATCTGTGGACAAAACTCCACAACAGCAAAATAATACGGCTTTATCAAAGAGCGGACTCAGAAACAGGGACAGAAGAGCTGAAGCCACACTGATACACTGAGGATGGTAGTAACGGCATCAAGAATCTAGGTCATTTTATATTAGAAGAACATATATCTTTGTTATTTTTATTTTCCTTTTTTGGAAAACCAGATGAGGTAAATTTATTTATTAACAAAAACCAAACCCAGTTTACGTGACGCTGCCCTGATTAGGTTTGTGATAAAGGGCTTGATATGGTTTATACCAGTTTTTTTACGGTTCTGTTCAACTACTTAAAGGGATGGGGTGTGTCTGACTCTCTTGCTAAGGTGTTTTTTAACCTTAATAAGCCATTTTAAAATGGGATTTTGAATGTTTTCTATTATTCTTTTTCTATTCTTCTTATGGAGTTTATTATTTATGTTTTAAATCGGCTAAAAATAGTTCCTTCTCTTTGGTGTTTGTTTTTTTAAGAAATTCAGCTTCACAATTCTTTCTCTGTTATACAATTCTTTGTTGTTTGTTGGTTTTGAATGACGTGTCTCCATACCTACTGGTTGGATTACCTTAAAGTTTACCACAGAAACCTTTGAGACATAATATAGTCTCCCAACAATCTTCAAACCCCAAATTATTAACTGGATTCTGGACGTCAGGATCGGCAACATAGTGAGAAGGAAACTTAGAAATGTGGATTTTTAAGAGCTTTCCCTTAAAGTTATTTAATCAAACAGCACCATCTGCTGACTTATTAGAGCTACTACAAATAACTTTATCATAATGACATTATGATTCTTTGACGCAGGAATTACAAATATCTAGCCACAGCTCCTCTAAAGCTTTAAAGTTACTGGAAGGCCGAATATGTTGTGTTCAGACAGAGCTCTTGTAAGCTGTTTGCTCCTGCTCTCACTCTGTATGCTAAGCTAAGTCAGTGCTAAATTGGTGATATACAAATAGTCTGACTCTGTATTTAATATCTGAAAGTAAAGATTCACTATTTTTGGTGAACCAAAAGAAATACGTCTTGAAATAAAGCCTATGATACGATAAACGAAGTTACGGGGTTCCGGAAGGGTCATAATTACTGTTTAGGGCACAGAATCCTTAAGGGTAACAAAACACGGTGTAACACCTGTGCTGCAAGCGGCTACGAGCTCTCGGGAGCACAGAAATAAATTAAAATGATTGATTAAATATCCATAGCGAGAATTTTTAACAACTCATTCGAAAGCGGTGTTTTTAAGTGACGTAATTTTACGTTTTGGTGTGTTTTTGACCGTTTTGGGGTGAGGCCAAAGGTCAAGCAGGGGTCAGAGGTGAGTGAGTTAGTTAGCTAACGGTTACTATCATCATGGCGGATTTAAGGAGAACTGTCATGGAGAGCAGGAGGGAAACTTAACAAATTGAAGGACCGTGAGAGGAACACAACGCTTCAACTGCTGTCATTCAAGAAGAAGACCGTTTAAAATAACTTATCTAAGTGCAATTATCTAACTCGTCCTGCGTTTGGAAAGAGGATTTTACTCACCTTTTGTCAGCTTTTCTGCGTCACATACCTTCCCCACAGGTAACGTTACGTCTCCCTGTCCTACTTGATGTAGAGTTATTTCATCTGTACTGTTTGTGTTATTGTTAAACGTTAATGTAGAGTGGGCTAGCAAGTTTACCTGAGTTGTTATTGTGGTTTTAGTCTACTGACACTACTCATATTTCTGTCATCCTCGTTTGGGTAAAACTCGAGAAAACGGGTATAAAAAAAAGTGCTCCGGACATGCTTCGCTTTTAATTGTGCTTTTGTGACGCCTGGTGTTTTTATGTAGTTCTAAACATCCTTGAAATTTAATGGAGGCAATAGAAATCATGATAATAATAAACGTTAATCATATAGCACCTTTAAAAACAGTGTTTCTTTCAAAATCAGGAAACTCAAGAAGACAATATTACAGAATAAAACACTCAACAGTCAGGCCAAACATAAAGAAGTGTAGTCTAAGGTGAGACTACACCATTACAGCCATTACAAGTAAAAGGAATAATAAGGGAGGGATTAAAAACAGACAAATAGACTAAGAGCAGTAAAAGAAAGATGGAAAGATAAAAGCTATATAAAAGAAGTAGAAACAGTATAGAACTCGTATGTGGTTGTAGTTTCATCCCCCCATCTGATTTTTCCTCAGGTTAAGTTCAGCAGTCACCACAGGGCGTCGTTGTTCTGCATGAAATCTGCAGGTTCTCGTCCATCAACAGCCAGTATACGAATCATATTATTATTTTTTTTTTCTTAAAAAAAACACCTTATAAAGTAGGTTACCTTCGCTGCTGCAAGCATGTGTGCCAGGTGTACAACTTAAGATAAAATGTCGTTAAAATTAAATAAATCATACTGGACCATAAAAATAAAATCAATCATATGCTCACGAAGTCCTGAACTCCCAGCATGCCTTGCGTAACAGCGTGAAAAGTGGATAGAAAGTTGCGTTTCAAGCGTCACAGTTAAACACTGCAACGTAAACATTGATCTGCACTGTTTTCGTCCACAACATGTGATTGTGTTGCGTTTTCTGATGTGGCGTTAACAATATATTACAATAAACCAGTGATAAAGTACATGTCTCCGTGAAAGTGGTCGTCCTCTGTGTCTATGTGAAGGTAGATTACTCTGACTTCTCTTCAGATCGTACAAATCTTTCGCCTTTTACTAAAGATTTCCGTGGAGAGGATCACAAAGAGTTATACTCAATTTTTTGATGCCCTGCTTTGTTGTGGGGCTCCCTGAAATGTCAAAAAAACAAGATTAAAATCTGAAGTATGTGATGTATGGATACATCCAGGTATGTCTGTGGGTATCAACTTCTGTATGTGAAAATCAGTAACTTTCCTTAAAAATCTTAATTTGTTGTGTGTCCTTACTTGACTATTGTTCTGCTTAGAGTGTGTGTGGGTCTTCACCATAGCAGCGCAGTCTTGGTTTTTGATCACACGATTGAAATGAATTAATTGTGAATCACTAAAACAGCTGAGGCACTGATGATAAGATTGTATTCTACATGATCCGGAAGTAAAAATACATTCCCGTCATGCCTTGCACCGTTTAACCAGCCCCCAGAGTGTAGTTGTCGCACATGAAGTCCTTAACTCCCAGCATGCCTTGCATCACCCCATTAAAACTGGATAAAAAGTTGCGTTCAAGCGTCAAAGTCAAATACTTTAACGCAAATCACTGATCAGTACTGTTTGTGTTCACAATGTGAGATTGTCTTGTTTTTTGTTTTTGTTGTTTGCTCTTGTATCAACAATACACCAGTGATAAAGTGCATGTCTCCGTCAAAGTGGTCGTCCTCTTTGTCTTTGAAGGGGTAGATTACTCTGACTTCTCTTCAGATCGTACAAATCTTTCGCCTTTTACTAAAGATTTCCGTGGAGAGGATCACAAAGAGTTATACTAATTTTTTTGATGCCCTGCTTCATTGCGGGGCTTCCTAATATGTTTAAGTGCAAAATATCAGCGAAATTATGAAGTCATGTGTCTGTAGAACGTGAAAACCGATTGTACCTCACGTCTCATTTATGTGGTCGTGTCCATGTCTGCGATTTACCTGTAATTATTGTTATCACTACCTCCTATTGACTATTAGTCTGCTTGATCCCGTGTGTGTGCGGGTGGAGGCCGGCATTTTAATGTAAGATCTATCTGAAAGTGAAAATACCAACACGGCCTAGTTTCCCATATTTAGCAGTACAGTCTTGCTTCTTCTTCGCAGGATTGAAATTATTTAATTGTAAATTACTAAAACAGCTGCGGGAGCGGTGTTAAAATTTTATTCCACACGACCCGGAAGTGCCAACGCATTCCCGTCATGCCTTGCGCTATCGTCGAAAGTGGTCGCACACGAAGTGCTTTACTCCCAGCATGCTTTGTGTCACAACATTAAAACTGGATACAAAAATAGCTGCATTTCAAGCGTCACAGTCAAACACAAATCTGCACTGTTTGTGTCTACCACATGAGTTTGTGTTGTGTTGTGTTTTGTTTTTGTTTTTTTGCCTTGGTACCAACAATACACCAGTGATAAAGTACATGTCTTCGTCAAAGTGGTCGTCCTGTTTGGGTCTTAGAGGCTAGATTACTCTGACTTCTCTTCAGATCGTACAAATCTTTCGCCTTTTACTAAAGATTTCCGTGGAGAGGATCACTAAGAGTCATACTCAAATTTTTGATACCCTGCTTCATTGCGGGGCTTCCTGATATGTATAAATACAAATTGCCACCGTAGCTGTTTAGTTACATACGAGTAGGATGTGGAAACCTGTTGTACCGCGTGTCTCACCTATGTGATCGTATTTACGTCTGTGATTTATCTCTGATTATTGTTGTCACTACCTCTTATTGACTAGTGGTCTGCTTGATCCCGTGTGTGTGCGGGTGGAGGCCGGCACATTAATGTAAGATCTATCTGAAAGTGAGAATACCAACACGAACTAGTTTCCCATATTTAGCAGTACAGTCTTGCTTCTTCTTCGCAGGATTGAAATTATTTAATTGTAAATTACTAAAACAGCTGCGGGAGCGATGTTAAGATTTTATTCCACACGACCCGGAAGTGCCAACGCATTCCCGTCATGCCTTGCGCTGTCGTCGAAAGTGGTCGCACACGAAGTGCTTTACTCCCAGCATGCTTTGTGTCACAACATTAAAACTGGATACAAAAATAGCTGCATTTCAAGCGTCACAGTCAAACACAAATCTGCACTGTTTGTGTCTACCACATGAGTTTGTGTTGTGTTGTGTTTTGTTTTTGTTTTTTTGCCTTGGTACCAACAATACACCAGTGATAAAGTACATGTCTTCGTCAAAGTGGTCGTCCTGTTTGAGTCTTAGAGGCTAGATTGCTCTGACTTCTCTTCAGATCGTACAAATCTTTCGCCTTTTACTAAAGATTTCCGTGGAGAGGATCACTAAGAGTCATACTCAATTTTTTGATGCCCTGCTTCATTGCGGGGCTTTCTGATATGTATAAATACAAAGTGCCAGCGTGGTTATTAAATTACATACGAGTGCTTGTCTCACCTATATGATCGTATGTACGTCTGTAATTTATCTCTAATTATTGTTATCAATACCTCTCATTGACTAGTGGTCTGCTTGATCCCGTGTGTGCGTGTGAAGAGGGGTTGGTGGAGGCCGGCACTTTAATGTAAGATCTATCTGAAAGTGAGAATACCAACACGGACTAGTTTACCATATTTAGCAGTACAGTCTTGCTTCTTCTTCGCAGGATTGATATTCTTTAATTGTAGGTTACTAAAACAGCGATGTTAAGCTTTTATTCTACGCGACCCGGAAGTGCCAACGCATTCCCATCATGCTTTGCGCTGTCGCCAAAAGTGGTCGCACACGAAGTGCTTTACTCCCAGCATGCTTTGTGTCACAACATTAAAACTGGATAAAAAACAGCTGCATT
Organism: Acanthopagrus latus; assembly: GCF_904848185.1. Classification (NCBI taxonomy): domain Eukaryota; kingdom Metazoa; phylum Chordata; class Actinopteri; order Spariformes; family Sparidae; genus Acanthopagrus; species Acanthopagrus latus. Next base: position 17,935,050 of record NC_051058.1, on the reverse strand, counting down.
TCAAGCGTCACGGTCAAACACAAATCTGCATTGTTTGTGTCTACCACATGAGTTTGTGTTGTGTTGTTTTGTTTGTTTTTCTTGCCTTGGTACCAACAATACACCAGTGATAAAGTACATGTCTCCGTCAAAGTGGTCGTCCTCTTTGTCTGTGAAAAAGCAGATTACTCTGATTTCTCTTCAGATCGTACAAATCTTTCGCCTTTTACTAAAGATTTCCGTGGGGAGGATCATTAAGAGTTATACTTAATTTTTTGATGCCCTGCTTCATTGCGGGGCTTCTTGATATGTACAAGTGAAATAACTAACTTGAGTCTGGTTTATATGATAAACCAGGTCACGCACTGCTTTATATCTGAATGATGATGCACATATCTGCGATTGTCCTCTTATAAACCAATACTACGCGTTCCGTCATATTGACTTTTTTCGGTTCCATCCCATTTGTGTGTGACTGCGAAATATTTAGCAGTGCAGTCTTGCTTTATTGATCACACCTTTAAATAATGTCATTGTGAAATCGATTTTATTCTACGTGACCCGGAACTACATTCCCGTCATGCCTTGCGCCGTTTAATCTGTTCTTAGTTGTCGCCAAAGTGCTCAATAATACCCAGCTCGCACACGAAGTGCTTTACTCCCAGCATGCCTAGTATCACAGCATTAGAAACACACGCATTTTGTGCTGAACATAAATCAGCACTGTTTGTATCCACAACATGACAATGTCTTTTTGCTGTGATACCAACAATGCACCAGTGATAAAGTACATGTCTCCTTGAAAGTGGTCGGCCACTTTGTCGCTGTATGGGTAGATTACTCTGATTTCTCTTCAAAGCGTATAAATCTTTCGCCTTTTACTAAAGATTTCCGTGGAGAGGATCATTAAGAGTTATACTCAATTTTTTGATGCCCTGCTTTACTGCGGGGCTTGCTGCTGTGTTAAAATGTAAATTTTCAAGTGATTTACTAAATCGAATACGCCGTATGAGTGAAATCGCATCGCATTATGCGTGTCATCCGAACGACCATACACGTCTGCAATATATATATATTTTTAATTCCCTTATTTACTGTTTTTCTACATGCTCCGATATGCTCTTCAAACCTCAACAATAGGTGCACGATGTGTGTGTGTGTGTGTGTGTGTGTGTGTGTGTGTGTGTGTGTGTGTGTGTGAAGGGGGGGCAGGTCGGGGGCGGCACTTTCCGAAACTTAATAAAAGATTTATCTGAAAGTTAGAATACTAACACGACCGACTTGACGATATTGAGCGGTGCAATGTTGCTTTTTGTTCGCAGGATTAAAATTATCTCAGTGTAAGTCACTGAAACGTGTTAAAACTAAGAGTTTATTCTACGAAGCCCGGAAGTAAAAACGCATTCCCGTCGTGCCTTTCGCCGCAGTACGAATTGTCATCTAATGTAACGTTTTAAACCGTAATGTTTCCTTTACATCGGAATCCGAAAGTGGTTTATCCCCGTGTTTTAAGTTAGATATTGTGTTTCTGGGATGAGTCAGTGTACATGTTACATTCAACCAGCACTTAAAGTGTTGTTGTCGCAAATGTGGTCCGTCTGTCTGCCGACAGTAGAGTAGATCACTCTTGCTTCACTTCAGATCGTATAAATCTTTCGCCTTTTACTAAAGATTTCCGTGGAGTGGAGCAACAAGAGTTTAGCTCAATTTTTTGATGCCCTGCGTTTGTGGGGCTTCCTATGACTGTGAAAATCAAAACTAAAGCTTATGAAGTAGAAAGATATCAGAAATGTATGGTGATTGATATATAGCTATTATACATCAGTTGCACATGTGAACACAAGTCAATGTAGGTTGTTTTTGCATATTTCAGACTACATATACTCCTAGACAGACAGGACCTATGTTTATGCACTCAATTATATTTCAAATTTTTTATATTGCATGACAGCGGGGCTTAAGCATCACCATCCACAATGAGATTCATTAAATCTTTATATAATCCAGCACTGAAAATAATGGATAAGAAGTCCATCTGGTCGCTTTACCATCAGATACTCAAAAGACACAATCTACTTAGCTTTGAGAACTGTACACATCAGTGTACCAGTAGTCTTACCTCGGAGCCTCTTTCCGGATATATTCAAAGATGAGACAGTAACAGAGGAGCACATTGAGTGGCAACTGTTAAACCCAATCGTATATGTAAATTCAGATGATCAGTTTTCTACATAAAAATCTGTTAACTCTGGAATCAACTGCAATCAGACTAACTCAGATATTAAACCTTTCACCACTGGCTAAAAGCAAACCAAAGCTGTGCCCATTTTTGCCCTCTTGTGCTTTGATGTAGCTTATATGTGTGTTGCTGTAGTGTGCTATGTGTCTTTAGTTGTATTGTGATTTTATGATGCTGACCATTGAAAGCTGTATGTTTTACGTCTTACATATAAAACCCCAACTAGAGACAAGAGTTGAAATTTAACAATAGCTATAAACACAGTGCAGCACATCAGTTAATTCTCCATATATAGGTGCATAGCAAATGTTAAACACATACAGTAAGATTAAAACAAAACAATTTAAACCCACCAGATTAAACTACCCAACAATATAATTGTATAAAAAAGTTATACATAGGTCTGTTTCAAACTGCTCTGACATTACAAGGATGCTTATATGTTAATGCATCAATAATAATATATCAAAATGGAAATATTTATAAACTCTGTATTTGTGCTTCTATTTTACTTAGCATGTACTTAAAAGTGAAATTTTAAACAAAAAAAACTTGTTTACTGCCAGTTTATGCAAAGGAAGTGAATATTTCTTCCACCACAGCTTCCGTAATCTAACAGTTACATTTTAGATAGATAGATAGATAGCTACTTTATTGATCCCGTAGGAAATTCAAGGAGTTCAAGGAATTCATTTTGGAGTTCAAGGAGTTTCCCAGTCAACTAATTTTATCACAGTTTAGTCAACCCTTCTGAATTTGTTGGAACATCTGTTGGACTACAGTCAAAGTCACTGCTTTTGAGCTGAATACAGTTAGTAACAGTCAGTGAGTGAGTGAAGCAACAGTGTAAATGAGTGTGTTATTCTTCATCCATGTAAACAATGACTAATGTAAAAGGATAATTAAACTACTGTTCTGTATTTATCACGTTCTTTTTTTTAAAGATTTACCTGTCAGTTATAAGGAAGGCAGTCATGAGTATCGGTAGTTCATGCCGTTCCCATCCTGTGAAAACCACAGTGTTGAAGTGTTGAAGCATGGAGTGTTTTCTCCTAGAAAATGTTCCTGCTCTTAATAAAGCTAAATTAACAATTTAAAAACCCTCTGAAAACAGGTTTTTGAAAAGTTGACTTTGGAGAGATAAGTGGTTCTCACAAGTCATGTGTCCTACAAATATATGATGATCTTATTAAATATGATGCATTGCTGTGGATTTAACTACCCAACAGTAGATGAAGTAGTTTAAATGAACTCAACCTTCAACATCTACAGCAGGAAAATGTAACATACACATTAATGCAGCCCTAATATAAATCCTTTAAGTAAATTTAGCTCATAATACTGACATATTTTACATAAGACATGTCTTCAATGAAGGACTCTTACTAAGATCTATTACATTGGAATTAGTACTTTTACTTTATTATTTTTCAACCACTAAATTAGTATCCAGTGGTATAAAGTAACCTAATGCATTACTAAAATACAGTATTCCAAGTTTTATTTCTAATTCCTGTACATATCAGAGGGGAATATTGTTCTCTGAACATCATATTGACAGCTACAGTTGTATTGCAGATTATTATTTTACATACAAAACACAACTGTGATCATACTCCAAAATAAGAAACATCGTTATGATGCTGATTAAACTATCCAGCTGTAAATAGATAAAGGTGATAGAACAAAGCTTCACCTCAACCAGCTGCAGTATTAGAAATGCTCTGAGAGGAAACATTATGTGCAGGGCTCCAACTAACACTTTTGTCATTGTCAGTTAATCTGCTGATTATTTTCTAGGTATATCCATTAATAAAGTCTATAAAATGTCAGAAAATAGTGAAAAGAAGGTATAGGCAAATATTTTTTGTGTCTTATAATCGAGAAAGTTATTAATTAAATAAAAAATGCAGTACTTTGGCTCTGATGCAGCCGTCTGTCTGTGTCGGTAGTTCCCACTCTGTGGCCTCACTCAGCATCTGCCCACGACTGTCTGATTGGTGACATGTCACGAGCGTATCAACACTGAATAATCAGAATCTGCAAAGTCACTAGTAACTGAAGTTTCAACAAAATTAAGAGGAAATAAAGTTGCACTGTTCCCAATATCAGCCATCAGTCTTCCTGATTAATAATAATCAGTATCAGTATACACCCTGACAAAACTATATCAGTCAGTCTCTCATAAAATGTGTCATCAACTGTCTTGTTTTGTTTCACCAAGCGTGAGCAATATTTAGTTTGAAATCATAAAAGCACAGAAAATCAGTAAATGATCACATTGGAGTTGATCAAATCAATTTTATTTTGAGACATTATTGCTTTGAAAATAACATGATAAAGCCATTAATTGATCATCAAAGTAGTTGCTAAATTATTTTTCTTGTCAGTCAGCTAATTCATTATATTTCACTGTTATTCTGTTTAATACATACTTTTCCTACTTTTTCACTAACGACACTTTTCTACCTTGCATTTGAAGCTACATTTCTAATGCAGTACCTGTAATGGAGTATTTTCATGATGTGTCATTGCCACTTTTACTTCAGTAAAGGGTCTGAACACTTCCTCCAGCACTGCCAGAATGAAATATCATGTTGTTTGTTTTGTTGCCATCATAAAGTGACCCAGCCCTCTGCTAGTTTTTATCCAGTCTTGACCAAAGTAATATGGAATGCACCTTAAGTCTCTGAGGGAGTAATACTAGAATATTACAGTCATATTTTCCTGCAACACCAACAGCAGAAACACACACTGAGCTGTGCAGCATTGCCCCAGAGGAACATCATGAGCGTCCAGGCCATTAACAGATGCAGTAAGCCTTTTAAGTATGATTTCCTGCCCTTCCTCCCCAGTTCGTCCCCCAGCTCCTCCCGGTTAAAACGTGACACACATCAGTTGTGTGACAGGTCACGTGACGGCCGTAGCATTGATCCGGAAGGAGGGAGGGGAGGGAGGAGGAGGGAGGGAGGGAGGAGGGGGAGGCTGATGTTGCCGAGAAACTGCATCAGGTCAGCCAGAGATAGCCTGAATCACACAGGAAGCTCAGCGATTCAGCTTCAAAATAAAGCATGATAGCCATGCAGTCCATGGTACATGAGTGTTGTTTTGTTACAAAGGAATAATCAATAATTCATAAATTCCCGAAAAAATGAGGCACATGGTAGAAGTCTCGCCTCCTCAGGGCTTCAAAGCAAGACAGAATCAAGGTATTCAACAAAGAAACAATCATTTATAGTGTACTGAGCATTTGGGCTCAATAGTATAACATTATCATGTTATGAGACTACACATTATTTTATATTCTGGGTGTCGTTACATTATGATATGACATAAGTGTCATCTTGACTTTATCCATTTTGCCATTATATCCACATTACTGATTATTATTCATCCAAATGTCGTTGTGTTAATATTTTGTTGAAGAACCGATAGCCATCCCTACAATTTTGTCGCAATATCAATATAGAAATATTTGATATTCATGCATTAACACAAATTCCTATTAACGCACGCACATTTTGACCCTTGGGCTGTTCCATAGTTTGGGAATTCAAGAAGTGATGCAGCAGTAATGTTGTTGGACGGCAGTAGAAACAAACCTCTTTGAGCTGAAGTGGATAAAGAAAAGGGTTTTTTGAATGGCACGCTCAGTTTCAAAGCCCTCCCTGATGATTCTCTCGACAAGAACAAAGTTATTTGCATTTACCATCGATGTGAACACTACATTGTGTTAGTGTTACTAAGGAGTGTGACATTCAGGTCAATATACCCGTCTGTTGTTGCTTGTTGGGTTTGAGTTTGCCATGTTGTGCTTTCAGCATGTTTTTTGAGCATGCAGTACCTTTGAGGTGATTCTGGGGAATATTATGGACAGTATTTGTCATTATTTTGGATTGTTGCAATAAGAATAAACATACATTTGCATAAAGCATATTTGTGAACTCCCGTGTTGATAAGAGTATTAAAAACTTGAAAAATCACTGTAAGGTACATTTAGAACAGATTAAAAATGTGCAATTCATTTGTGATAAATCAGAGTTAACTGTGGCCAAATATTTTATCGATCTTGTTTTTGCATATCCACCCACATGAGCATTCATATCCCAATATCCCCAACTAGTTTTTAGAAGAATCAGAATCAGAATTGCTTTTGCTGCCCAGTAAATTTACACATATGAGGAATTTGCTGTGTTCGGCAGGTGCAAAGCAACAAACAATACAAAAAATATGTAATTAAACTTTATAAATATAAATAGAGTGTGACCATTTTTTAAAGTAGGTGAAGACTGTCCTGATTTGTCCAGTAATACAAAAAGTTTGACCTAGATTGCGCAAGGTCGCAGTAGATACTGATATTGCAGTGTACAAAATAAGCGCATCTGATTACTAAAACTTATTTTATATTGTATATAGTAATTCATGTAATATAAGTGAAGGAGGGTGGAGGGGGATCACTGTCAGTGGAGGTCACGGGCCTTGTTGATGAGGCAAGTTGCAGAAGGAGAGAAACTCTTCTTATGGTTAGAGGTTTTGGTCCTGATGGAGTCCTTCCAGAGGGGAGAGTCTCAAAAATTTGTGTCTGGGACAGGAGGGGTCGGCAGCTATCTTACCTGCACGTCAAGGAGACCTTGATGCGTGCAGCACCTGGAGGGATGGCAGATTGCAGCCGATCACCTTCTCAGCAGAGCAAATAGATAGATAGTTTATTAATTCCAGAGGGGAAATTAGGTTATCAAAGCAGGGGGTACATTCAAGTACAAACACAACCAAAATCCAATGCAAATATAGAAACAATAAAGTACTATACAACATAAAATAACAACAAGATACTATATAACAAAATGCTTAAGTAATTAAAAATAACAGGTGAGGTAAATACATTAGAATGATGAGGTATCGAGGATTAAAGGTAAACAGAACATAAAGTGCAGGAGGACATGGTGCAGTTGCTGACCTCTGCTCTTGCTCTCAACCTGGGGCTTTATTTTGAAAAGCCCCACCGGAAGTGTCGCGTCACCGTGGTGCCATTGATTCTGGTTTTGGAGAGCAGTCCAGCTCGCCTGCATTCCTCCTCTCTCTAAAGCCTGACCGATAGAGACAGAGAAAGAAAGAGGAGGGGGGGAGAAAACACCAATTATTATTCACAACCGTGTTGGATTTTTATGAACCACGAAGCCGACTCTCACCGGACACACCGAGCCGAGAAAACCACGACAGAACCAGCACGTCGAACTGCTCCTGCCGCTTCTGGACCTACAATAGCGACAGAAAAGGCGTGTTGTTCCTGTTTAAAGACGGGACTTTGGCGTTCATGTGTCTGTAGGTCAGCTATCGAAAAGCAGCGTTGGTGAAGCAGCCTCTCCACGGCGGATATCTCCCTTTTTTTTTTTCCTCTCTCTCCTTTAAAAAAAAAAAAAAAAAAAAAAGAGGATTTGCAAGATGGCTGATGACAGCTACCCCTAACAAGGACAGAAAAAGCGACGTCCCCTTTAAGATTAGCAGGGTATATTTTTGTATTTCTGTGAGTTAAAATATTTAAATATGGCTGCTTTTTGAATATAATGACCGTAGCTCGCGTTAGCCACCGCTGAAAATAGTGCCAAAAATCTTTGTGTTTATCTGTACCTGTGCTTGTGGTAGAAAATGGTGAGGTGACGTCTGAGGTAATTTACACGATTTAACCGAGATAAGGAAGTAGGGGGGAGGAAAAAATATGTTGTTGGCTAAAGGCTGAGGCGACATTAAGGTAAATAAGGTGGAGACCTAAGTGAAAAGAGGCCGGAGGTGGATACAAGGATAATACTAATAATCTGGTGGGTCCGGAGATATTTGATAGATGTGTCGGAGGGGGGAAACCAAAAGGCTCCGCAACAGCAGCCAACATTCCTGCGGATCCTAAAACCCTTTGTTTTGTGCGCAGGAGCTGGACTCGACCATTAAAAACGATTAACTATGCAGTAAACAGGCTCGAAAATGATGGCTCGGGTATGATTTTCCTGTCTAATGAGATTATAAGGGCCTTTGTTGTCGACAGAAAACTGGTAGAGAGAGAGGAAGGAGAAGGAGAGAGAGAGAGAGAGAGAAAAAAAAAAGCCGAGGCCTTGTGTACAGATATGCGAGCTGCTGTGCCACATAGCAGGCGTTATTCATCAAATGGAGATGTCGCTTTTATGTGGAATCGAAGGGCTGGAGGTGGCTGTGGTGTCCATCTGACCTGTAATACTGCTTTTGTCGTCTGACTGCCATACCGTCGCTGGTTGTATGTATAATTAAATTGCAGGTGGAGGCTGCTCGGAGACTTATTTATGATTCAGCGGACAAAAGCATTGCGCTGCGTTGTGATTATTGAAGGGAGTCAAGCGTCCTTGAGGTCCTGATAAAAAAAACAGATTCAGGTTTTTTGTGGGTTTTTTTTGTTCTTTTGTTTTTTTTGTTTTGTTTTACAAGAAGAGAGAGGGCTCTGTGTGTGAATACCAATCAGGGTGTGGACCCGGAGCCGTCCCTTTTTTTCTCATGGGTTTTTTCATGCTTGGTTTGTTGGTCTGAATTGGTCCACAGTCAATCATAATCCGGCATTGGAAGTGAAGGTAAGGGCCTGAGCAGGCAGCAAGAAAAGGGATCAAGTGTCTTTTCATGTGCTAGACAGAGATTGATTCACCTCATGGTCATATGAGTGAGTGGTTAGGTGTTTAGTTCTCTGTGCCTTGTTCGCATTTCATGGTTTACCTGTAGCTTGACAGGCTTTTTAGCTTCCTGTAGGCCTATAAACACACACAAGCTATAAAGGCAGGCCCACTGTGTGTGTGTGTGTGTGTGTGTGTGTGTGATTGTGTGTGTGACTTAGAGGAAAGGAAAGCACCGTTTACTGTAATCTGTATAACGTCAGCCCCTGCTGTTGTGTGTTGAAATCAACAAGGTGTTGTCATCCCCTGAAGCCTTCTCTGGTCAGTTTTCTGGAATTTGCCTTCATGCTGCAGCAATAAGCAATACTCGTCGTCTGTCAGGGAGACTCGTCTAATTTGGTCACAAGGGTTGAAATCCACAGGACAGCATTGCGTCTGTTTTTATCTTTTTTTTTTCTTTTTCCTCCCCAAGACTAATTTTTGAAAGTGTCAGGTTTCTTTGCGAGGACAGAGAGACAGAGGCCTCAAGGTCTGGTAGAAGTGGAAAATAGTGTATGCCTGCCCGCACCATGATGGCCTCTGACATGGCTGAGACGTGGAGGAACTGTTTTGAGGAGGAGCTCATCTGCCCCATCTGCCTGCACGTGTTCTCAGATCCCATCCAGCTGCCCTGCAAGCACAACTTCTGCCGGGGCTGCATCAGCGAGGCCTGGGCCAAAGACTCCTCGCTGGCCCGCTGCCCCGAGTGCAATCATGCTTACACACAGAAGCCCAGCCTGGAGAAGAACCACAAACTGTCCAACATAGTCGAGAAGTACAACGCCCTGAGCGTGGAGAAGGCAACCACGCCGGTGCTGCAGTGCATCCTGTGCCGCCGAGGCCCACCACTCCCCGCGGTCAAAGTCTGCCTGCGTTGCAACGCCCCGTGCTGCCAGTCCCACGTCCAGACTCACCTGCAGCAGCCCTGCTCGGCCCTCGGGCACCTGTTGGTGGAGGCCGAGGCGGTGAAGGCCTGGACCTGCCTGCAGCATGACGAATACAGGCTTTACCACTGCGAGGCCGAGCAGACAGCGGTGTGTCAGTACTGCTGCTTCGCCCGCTGCCACCCCAGCCACGGCCATGCGGTGACTGACGTGGAGCTGAGACGCAACGACATCAGAGTAAGGATCATTTTATACCATATAAACACATTCATTCACTCCTTATTTCTGCTCAGGGTGGAGTCACACTCTGTCACATTGGGACAAGAACTAAATTACAGCCAGTAGTTTGACTTCATTCTTGATGTCAGACTAGAGCTGCACCAGTTAATCCATGAAGTGTCAACTGTTAAATGAATCGCCATCAATTTTGATAGCGTAGTAATTGGTTTGAATAATTTGTTTAGGAAAATGAAGTTAAAATTATCTTATTCCAGCATCCGTGACAGCAAACTGATGATGTTTTGCTTGTAAACAAAACACAACATTTGCGGACGTCATCTTTGGTTTTGGGAAACACTCATTGACATTTTTCAACATTTCCTGACATTTTATGAACCAACAACTAATTTAATCCACGAGAAGATAATCGACCTATGTAGCCCTTTATCAGATATCAGCTATTCACTTGATTTAGTCCATCATCAGGTGATGACCTGCAATTATTTTGATCAGCCTTAAGTCATTTTCTTAAGAAATACTGGCAAAAACTCTCTGGTTCTAGCTTCTCTTTTCTGTGATGGTAAACACTCTCTTTGGGTTTTTGAATGTTGGGCAAGCAAAGCTACATATTAGAAGACCTCACTGTGGGCTCTGCGAAACTGCTGGAAAAGAAAGTAATCAGTAGATTAATAGATAATGAAAATATCCGTCAGCTGTGGCCCCGCGTGCATGAACTTGCCAATTAATCAGTGATCAATTAAGTACCAAAATGAAGCTGTCTGCATTCATCATCACAGAAGTCAGGGAGGTCATTTTTCATCCACTTTGTAGTCGTCAGGCAGACATGACCAGAACAAAGGGTACATTTTAATGTCCTTCTCTGCCAAATAAAAGACATTAAGCTGAGACTTCTGGGTACAGAGCTGCCATTATCCTTTTCTCAATCCTAGAATCACTTTACTCAATCAAAACAGAATTTGTCTTTTTTTTTTTTTTTTTTCAAAATTGCATTTTGAGTGTTTTTTTTATTTAGTCCCTGTGTGAGAGTCCTGTGCATTTTTCAGTTGTGATCCACTCCAGCCTCCGTTCTCATCTGTTGGAATGACAAACAATGCAGTCGAGGGTGGAACAATGAGGGGCCCTCAGAGGGCCTTATCTCCCCAGCACAGGTGCATCCTAGCCCAGGGATCGCCAGTTGTGAGGGAGGGGTGGGAGTGGAGACGAGGGGAAGGGGGATTAAAGTGATTTGTCACTTGATTCTGTGGTCTACTTGGGGTTTTTTATTAACCTCTTGCCTTCCTGGGGGTTTGGTGCTGCTGTGGAAGGTTCGAGAAGAGGTCGGGTTGGTTTTCCTCCCCCTTTTTTTTCTGTTTTTTAAAGGGGCGTATGACAGAGTGGTTTAGTCAGAGAGAGAACAGGCTGACTGACTTATGTAGTTCACCCTACACCCCTTTTTAGGTGTCAACTGTGTCATGCTTGGGTATATTTCCTGTTGGTAATGCTATGACTCAGCTTTATGTATTGTTAATTGGTCACCTGGGGCTCACGAAGGGCCGTCGGTTGGAACCTGGTCTGAATTTAGAAGCTGTGCTACAAAGATCGTTCACATTTAAAGCTTTTCTGACGTCATCTATAATCAGGCTGATTGATTCTGGTTTTGGTCCAGGTATTATATTTACCTCTGAAAAATGTGACGCAATATCAACTGATAGTCCTTTTTTTAATAAAGCATAATGACATCAAATAAAGAAAAACGTTCTTATGGGGAGTCCACATTTTTTCCTCCCTGATATGATTCAGATACCTGAACTTTGTCAACACAACATTCCAACATTTTAGGCAGCATCAGAAAAGCCCTAGTTGATACCATTTAAAACCTGTTAGTAAACAATCTAATGGCATCTAATGCTATAGTGATAAATCAGCAGGGTCGATGCATCAGCTGATCGTAGCTTTCAACAGATATATCCTGGCTGACGAATAACAAGAAAACACTCTACTACAAAATGCCAAGTGCATCATTAGAAACTGGGGTAGGGCTGCGTGCTATAACATGCTAACATGCTGATGGTACACAGGCACCCACCTTCCTCCCCCACATCCTGTCAGTCAACCAAAAGAGGCCTTTTCTATGGTAACAGGACACTAATTCCTGTTCTTAGAGCAATTGGTATGGCGCATCATTTATTCATGAAGATCTAGGTTAGCGAGTATTGATAACACTATTACTATTGCGTAGTTAGCTCGGCTAACACAGACTAAAGAATTTAAAGTGCCGCTGGTGTGAAAGTGTTTTAGTCTTAAACCTAAGCAGGACTGCAACTAATTATTTATTATTTTCAGTATTAGTTAATCTGAAGACTATTTCCTTCATCTATGATTTGATTTTTTCATCAAAATTGTCGAAAATGCTCATCATACCAACCGGCAATTCAAGCCGACATCTTGTTTTGCACGGCCAGCAATCTAAAACAACAGAGATAACCAATTTACTACCTTGAAAGTCAGAACAAAGGCATCAGTCCAGACATTGGAGAAGCTAGAAACAATCGATAAAATGGTTTTAATCAAGTGTTTGTATGATGTTACAGGGTTACTGGGGAGTTAATGACACTTCTCATACATTTATCGTCAGCCTCAAAATACTATTGATATATTATATTGATATTCTGTATTTCTCTACTGCAGTTTCTTCTTACATATTGACTGACATATCTACAGATATTGATTAGATATGTAAAAATAAAATGTTAAAAAAAATGCCAATATATCCAAAACACAGGGCAGCGAGTACCATATTTATAATGAGTGTGATCATTGTTTGGGCCGTCTGCTGCTAAATAAATTCTTCACAAGACAGAAGTGTTCAGAATCACCTCTGGTGAATATTTTCCTGGAGGAATCCTCTGAAAAATAATCTCATCACATTGTCACATTGATAATCCATTAATCCATCATCATTTTTAGATATTTTTCCTCGTGGTTACAAAGACATCCCCCCCTGTTGAATGCTATCCAGGAATGCACACACACACACACTCAAAAACACACTCACACCACTCTTCTTGTCCGTCAGCCCCCCCACCAAATTCACCTCACTCACACCATCCACCCGCCACTCCAGGCGAGGACCGACCTTCCCTCTGGCTCTGCTTTGGTGTCTCTGATGGAGAAGACACTGCTGTGAAATGACAGCTAAAGAGCACCCTACCCTCTTTATACCCCCACTCTCCCCCCTCTCCCTCCACTCCCCCCCTCCCCCAAAGGTGTCCCATACATTTAGTTGCCACCCCCCTCTGGGAGGCTTCGGCTCCTTCGACCCTGTTTTTCCCCTGGCTTCTGCTTGGAGCCTAACTCAATCAATCAGCACAACCAGGTCACAGTCCTGGATCTAACCATGCCAACTGTGTGTGTGTGTGTGTGTGTCTGTGAGAAAGATATCTAGGGCAGTGGTTCCCAACCATGTGCCACAGAGGCCCAGGAGTGTGCAGGTTTTCATTTGGAGCTCTACAGCAGCTGATCACTAATGATAAAATCAACTGCTGTCTGAGTGGAATCATTGGACTGTAGTGGTGGTGGTGATGATGATGATGATCAGTGTTGGGAAGGTTACTTTGAACTGTAATAGATTACAGATTACTACTTTCTGGCAATCTACTTCTACAATCAATTAAAGGAACTATTTTGGTAATAGTCTATTCATTTCAGACATTTTTCAAGTGTCAAACATTTAGTGGTTTCAGCTTCTTACATGAGGAGTTGCTGCATATATTTGTCATTTATGATCATTAATGAAGAGTCTTCGGGTTTTTGACAGTTGGTTAGACAAGAAAAGCGATTAAAAGACGTCACTTTGGGCTTGGGGAATTTTATAAATGATTAATCGTGAAAGTAATCATCAGATCATGTGTCTAATTGTTTGTTTCAGCCCTACAAGTTACCCAGGTGAGGATGGAATATTTAATGCAACATATTTCATTACTTTTTGATAACTCTCCTAACAAACTGTTTTTAAATTGGGAAGTAAGCCTCAATAAAACAAATATGTAGCCTACAGGACAGACAAAATATGGAGTTAAAGTCAGAGCGAGTAATGTGCATCGATGGTGTCACAATCAAATATGTCCCACTGGATTTTGTTGACCACTGAAAAAGATACAAAATAAAAAGCATTAATGTTATACTCTACATGTTAGCTTTTTACTGAAGATAATTTATATTTCAACCAACATTTGGATTTAGTATTTTTAATTTAATGACTTTTTTTACTAGAATTGATTAAGAGTACAGTTACATTTATTTTGTTATTTTGATTACATGTAAGTAGTTTCCTGAACAACAGGATGATGATGATGATGATGATACTGAGGATGAAGATGTATGTAAACAGACGTTCAGCATGTGAACAACAACAGATTATTGACTTGTGGGATTAGTTACTGATTTAATCTTCCTTTCTAACCATAATTTAATAAAACATGTCTCGCTCTTCAGATGTGTTTTTTTTTTTTTTTATCTTATGCGATAAATAAATAACCTAGCTGTTGAATAGGGATGTGAATAATGAATCATTAATTGATTAATTATTTAATAATTTTACCCATTTAAAAATGTATTAACTGACCAGATGAGCACAAATACATTATAAAGCATTTTGTTTTACTTCTCAGACTTGATTAACATTACATTTTAGTCCGTATGGGCTGGATTGTGTTGGGCCAGTTGTTTAATAGTGACAGTAGGAAGCTCTGCAATTAAAGTGAAGTCTTTATTTTATGTTATTTTATTTATCTTTAAAGTACTTGTTGTTTACTTTATCGGTTCATTCAGCTCCTTCTTTGCATCTAACAAAGATCATGTCAGTAGTTAAAACAGTTTTCTAATGGAAAAACGTTCAAAATATTTCATATTATTTATGATTAATTGATCATTTATTGTAAATGCACTTGACTGTTAGTTAGAAATGTCATCTCTGGCTCTGGGGAATTACAAGCACCCTTTTTTTCCTCTGTTTTCGACATGTTAAACACAAAAGACCAAACTAATCAATCAGTAGCGACATTAATCTGCAGATTAATCAACACTGAAATAATCGTTGGTTCGGCTCACCGGCACTGTATTATTTTCGTCTGTGCCATCTTATCAACAAGCTTCTCATTCATTAGATGTTGATTGAGGATTATTCATATCTCGCATTAAATATTAATAACATGAAGGATTAGTAAATCTGTGTCAATGACATTCCTACTGTGAGACAATGCAGAGAGCGACATAAAGGATCGTCAAGCTCGCATGAAGCCGTTAATTATGTTCTTTTATTTTTATTTATTCTGACCGTGGTGGGCATCTGAGTGTGGCCCGAGCATGCGTGTGCTGTTGTTGCAGTTGCAGTCATCATCCTTGAAATAACAAGCGTTGTTGCCACAACATTGCAGAGCAGCAGCCACTGCTGCTGTGAAAACATGTGCATCTTTGAAAGTACGAGGAGGAGGCGCACTGAGGGGGGAGTAGAAAGAGGAGAGCTGCTGGAGCTTTCTCTGCCTCCGTATGCCCATTTATTTATCTGTGCTCGCTGCCCCCAGCTCCCCCAGCATTAGTCCTCTCTCACTAATGCAAACACAAAATAGCTGTTGGTTGCTATGACAGCACACCCTCCCTCCCTCCTCCCCCACAGGGATTGTGTGTTCGATGGAGACTAAATTAGCCGGCTCCCGGATTCTAATATCTCCGGCATGGGGAGGGGATGCTAGTGGCTAGCTGAGGTCACAACTTCCCAAAGGTTAAGACTTCTCTTTCTCTCTCCACAGCAAAGCCTCCTCAGGCAGCAGGAGCGTGTGGAGGAGCGAGTGCAGGAGATCGAAGAACAGCTCTGCAAACTGGACTCTGACAAGTGTGTGGTGGAGGTATGTTCTGCTCCGTGGGCGTAAAAAGCAACTGCACACATTTTCAGAGATTCTAAACGCTGTTGCGTAACACAAAGGAAATTCTGAGTGGACTGATGTTTTGTTTCTCTACAGGACAGGGTGTGTGAGCTGAAAGAGGAGGTGCGTCTGCAGTACCAGCGGATGCACCAGCTCCTGGAGGAGGATCTTGGTCGGACACTGGAGGCTCTGGATCGGGCTCAGGCTCGGTTCTGCCAGGAGAACGCCGCCCAGGTGTTGGCTCTGGGCGAGCAGCGCCACGAGGCCCAGAAGCTGCTGAGCTCCATCCACACAGCCTTCAGTAAGGCGGAGGAGCTGAGCTTCATGAAAAACACCAAGCCTGTTAAAATCCTCACAGACAGGTGAGGGAGAAGCTGACGGAGTTCTAAAATCAAGTTTTTTTTTCAGCCCTTGGGTCTATAATTTGATTTCAAGCTGACTTCTTATCTCGCTTGTCTCTTGGCTCTTGTTGCAGGTCTCAGGCATGTGTGGGCAGCAGTCTCCCTCCTTATAAAGTGGGGAATCTAAACTCCAAACTGTTCCTCTCTGAAATCTCAAAAAGAGAGAAGAGCTTGAAGAGAACCCTGGAAGGTAAGATCTCAGACGGATCCAGGACATTACTGTCAGGAGTGTGTTTTTATCTTAATTATCCTCTGACTTCCCATCTTTTCTCTCCTCTCTCAGCTCCCCTCACCCCTCCCTCGACCTTCCTGCAGTCTGTTCCTGCATATCCCAGCGGTCAGAGCTCCGGCTCTGGAGCCGAGAAACGGAAACATTCCACTGCCTTCCCAGAGGGGAACGGGAACGTCGGAAAAAACGCCACTCCAGGTTTCAAGGACTCCTCCTCCTCTTCCTCGTCCTCTTCTTCGTCGTTAGCCAAACAGCCCTACCTGGGCTCGGGCTCAGCCTCCGGAGAGGGCCAGTCCACCAATCAGCAGCCTCTCGGCCCCTGCGGCCCACCTCACATCAGCGAGAGCGGCGGGACAGGAAGCGCAAGCGGCTCTCTGACCAACCACCATTCAGGCTCCGTGTTTGGCTCCTCGCACTTTCCTCCCGGAGGCAGCAGCTCCTCGCACTCCTCCCAGCAGGCCGTGCTGCCTCAATACGGCGGCCGGAAGATCCTGGTGTGCACGATGGATAACTGCTACTGCTCTGGCGTGCCCTCGGTGTCGGGCCACCGCAGTCATCCCCCATACCCGCGATCTGGCTCTTTCCCCTGGGTCAGCGCCCAAGACTACCCACCTCCTCCCGGCTTGGCCTCTGGAGGTCCGTCCATGCAGGGCTTGGCAGTGAGGGACTGGATAGACGCCTCACAGACACACAGACATGCAGATTTCTACGGGCTGTATGGGCAGCCCTCGACAAAGCACTATGTCACCAGTTAACAGAGTAGACACACACACACACACACACACACACACACACACACGGATATAAAGACAGGCACCAAAATAGCACACCTTTACCGAATTATTAACCGGAAAAAAACACGTAGTTATACAGCACACACATTCAGATATTAAAGTCTATAAACACACACACACACACACACAGATCTAGAACATGTATACACGTTCGGGGGCAGGGTTGATCTCTTTGTCTTTTTATTTCCTTTATTTTTAGTCAGTGTTTCATGTAGTGTATTATACGTAAAAATGCATAAACAGCCGCTCACTCTGGCACAACTTAGCTCAGCATTTCACACACAGACAAGAAACGAGAGAGGCCCGAGAGGAAAGTACGACATGCGTCTTTTTATTTATAGGGCAGGAGATGGATTGATAGAAAACAAACTTTTATTAGGAAATCTTCTCATGCCTCTTTGTGGCTTCTCACCAACGCTAAAGGGAAAAGAGATAATACCAAGCAGTTTTGACCTTTCCAGTTTAGCGCCTCATGTTTCTCTGATATAATCACCCCTCCAGTTGTACTGAGGTCAATTGCCTTATGTTATTAGCATCATATTTTTCTCTGCCCAGCTCACTTTGTTTGATAGATCCTTTAAAAAAGGGACTGCGGTCCCTGTGGCGTCTCTTGATTTTTATCGTCATGGCACTTCTTCCTTTCTTTGCCGAGTTCAGGGATGGATCGTACGGCTTGAACACAAAACGCTCTTCCATGGAACACCCACAATGCACTTGTGGACGCCTTGTTATGCCTGGACTACAGATGCTGACACGCAGGGGGACACTAGAGCTGCATCTCAAGGAGTTTTGGGAGTTTAGCCCTCACTCCTAGCGCTCTCTTCCTGCTGCCAGGCTTCCCACAGGACAGAAATCTTCTGACAAAGACTGTTTCCATTTAGTAATTACAAGACTTTGTGTTATTTGTAGGTTTCATGCTTGTTTAGAGAGACTCTTTGATTTAAGAGAAACAGGCAAGACTGGACAGACCAAACCAATCAAGCATCTGGAGGATCTGATGATGCTGTAATTGTACTTCCTGCAGGGCAAAGATGTCACTTCCTCTCAATAAGCACACGAGCTCTTGGCTTCCTGTTTGCAGCTGAAAGCATGCAAGGAAGAGTTTTTTAAAGCACTCAAAAGAAGAACAATGGGGGGATAAAAATGTATGCAGTTTTAAAATGAGTGTATGAAAGAAAAGAAGAAGGGCGGGAGGACTCTTTTTTCATGAACCTTTTCTAAAAGAACAACGACTGGACTGCGAGATGTAAGCAATTGTCACCATCCTAAAAAGGAGCTGTTCCAACAGTCAACAGAAAGAGGAAAAAAATGACATAAAAGTATCTTTTTTTGTAAATATTTTGTGAAATGGAAAAATTACAGACGTGATTTGGAGAAGGGTTCCAAATAAACGAACAAATTTAAACCAGTCTCTGCTGTTAATTCTGTGCAAATCCTGTTTTTCTAATGTTGGTTTAAAAAATAAGGGTTTCATATTTTAATTATTTTGAATAAATCCCATGAAAAGACCAAAACCATCAGTGCATTAGTCCTGAAATACTTACCGACCCGTTGCTTCAGTCAATAATTGTTGGTTTTGGTCTTTGTGATTAATGGGACATGTTTGAAATAAGACAAATCTAGACTCTCACCACTCATATTTAATTATCACACAGAATCTCTGCCTCTGTTTCGTGCTCGGTGTTTCTTTCCAGTCATCCCAACACAGTCATCTGCTCACTCTTCATATGACTTTTAAGATGTAGCAGCATCCTCCCACTTGTTCCCTGACATCAAACCTTCTCTGCTCTTCCTTCGTGAACATGCAAATAATCTGCGTGGCTGCCTCTTTGACACATCGTGTATTTGGTGTTTTGTTCTTTCCAAAGAGACATTAACAGAAGGACAAACCCTTATTCAAACAAAAACTTTAAAACATCTCTGCGTCTACCCAGCACAATCAGTGCTCATGGGTCTGTGTGGGCGGAGGCCCGCAGAGAGAAAACAGGATGGAGAGAACGAGTCTTGAGATGAGTAGTAGGTCAGAGTGTTTGTTCCCTTCAGCCTGATTAAGCTGTTGCATTACTGCTTCACCCAACCCAGAACACTGAGCCTCCAGTTCATTCAGACAGCAGGGATGATCCTCACGTGTGTTTGAGGGAGTGAACGGGGAATGGAGATTGAGAAAGACTTGAAATCTGCTGACAAAGTGAAGGTTCGAGGTCATGAGGTACGATCGAAAGCCCCAGAACAGGGAGGGTAAAAGGACCTTATTGTTTTGGGAAAATGTGCTTGATCCCAGTCCTGTGTTTGTCAGGTAAATATGAAAAAAGGAGGTATTGTGTAGCTTAGCTTAGCACACAGACTGGAAATGGGTGAAAGAGCTAGCCAACAAAACAAAATCTGTCTTTGAGCACGAAACCTTTCATGAAACCACTGTGCGTCCTTTCTCTTAGTCCTGAATTAATAAATGGCTAGTAAGAGGGCTAGCTGTTTCCCTCTACTTTCAGTACTTATGCTAAACTAGGCTAA
This sequence comes from Acanthopagrus latus, assembly GCF_904848185.1. Taxonomy (NCBI): domain Eukaryota; kingdom Metazoa; phylum Chordata; class Actinopteri; order Spariformes; family Sparidae; genus Acanthopagrus; species Acanthopagrus latus. Next base: position 17,915,208 of record NC_051058.1, on the reverse strand, counting down.
CTAGCAGTACCCTGCTGGAAAAAGAGCAGCATGTGTTGTGTTTTGGTGCTGGTTTTTGTGCTGGTCTATGCTGGTTTTTTCAGCAGGGTACCCTTGTATTTAGTGGACAGTTATTTGAGTGGTATCTGTCTCTTTATCTGATGCTCAACATGAAAGTAAATTATTCCTTCACTGGGATTTTTGCAATGAGTTGAAATTAGCATGAAGATGGCAAACAGCTAGCTTGAACACAAGACATATCTGCCTACCAACATTTACCATCAGTAAAAAATGAATTAACCAAACAAGATACAGTATGTTTAGTAGTAACCTGTAGACTAACCAGTGTTAGCTGTTTCCTCCTCTACTTGCAGTATTTATGTTAATCTGGGCTAACTAGCTGTAGCCTTGTAGCCTCAAGACCACTTTGAGAGCACCGCCAACTAATAAAAGCGGTTATTTTTTGTACATCAGGACATTTTAAGCCAAAACACGGTCACTTTGTAACCCCTTATCGAGTGTGTTCCTGTGCTGAAACATAACCAGACCTTGTAAAAGGTAAAACCGAAATTTAAAGTTGAAAGTTACCCTGTTTTTTCAGATACGTACCAACATTTATCCTGGAGATGGGGTTGTGTGAGATTGTTATTTAGTTAACTGTTTCCTTGGATGGTAATTAACTCACAGCCTCAGTCTTAAAGCCTTATCATGGATTCAGTCTCCTTGAAGGGGAAATCTGAGCGTATACTCTTCTATTACATCTCCATCTGCTGATGAACATCATGTGACTTGAGAGCACCAAACCAGCTGCTAAATGAACCTCGTGGAGAGATTTTGTCACCTTTAGTTTCCAAAGCCAAGAATGAACTTTAAAGGTTTTCTTGTGTTCATTGAAGTTTGTTAGTTTGAGTTTCTAAACGCCTTGGCTTTCCCTCTGACGCCAATCTGTGGTGAACGTACACGTAAAAACAAACATTTTAAATCACACTGCTTCTTCTCGCTCCACCCTCGTCTCGTACTCCCACCTCTTTCCTCTCTCTCTCTCTCTCTCTCTCTCTCTGGTGGAGTCTGATGTGCTGCCTTTTCTTTTTTTTTTCTCACGTCAGCAAACCTCAGCAGAGTCGCTGGCAGCCAAGAGCTGTGGGGTCGGAGGTGCAGCATAAATTACAGCACTGCTTTTCTATCTTTCGCTCTCTGACACACACACACACACACACACACACACACATACAAACACTGCATCCCTTTCACTCCTGACACACACACATTTTCTCACACTTGCGCACACAGCTGTTCCACAGCTGTCTGACCCATGAGGAGAGAGAAAGGCAGTAATTTGGTCGCCCAACATCTCTGATATGTATCTCTGACACACACCAACATGCTGTCTGGCTCCTTTAAATTGCACACACACACACACACTGTGAGGGGAAAGGCTTTCATCCACTAATGAAACCACCACAGAACTTTATGCTCTCTCATTTACAGCTTTTTTTTTCTTTTTTGAAAACACGGACATAAAACACCACAGAGACCACTAAAAAAGAAAATGGACTCTTATTATATTTTTTTTTAAAGCGTAGCATGAACACTTAAAGATATTTAATTATCCTCAATGCTCTTTATGGAGACAGTGTTTTCCACATTTTTGGAAAATATGCATAAGCTTGCTGAGACTCACAACAGAAGAACAATACCACTTTTACATCTGCTTAATATGAGGCTAGAGAGCAGCTGGTTAGCTTAGCTTAGCCTAGCACAAAGACTGTAAACAGGGAGAAACAACTAACATGTTAAAAAAAAATCTGCCCAGCATTAAATTATTATGTTGATCTGTAGACAAATCTGGGTTTAGAAACATCAATCAGCCATTCATAGAGCCTGAGATTTTTTAATTAGATTTTGGATGTATTTTATGTCGTAAAACAAAATGTGAAAATCTCTTAAGCCTGTGTTAACCACAAACCTTATAGAGTGTCGTGGTCTGTAGGCCTAAAACACGTAAATTAGTCACTTTCGGTTCCCTCGTCTCAAAGTCTGTGAGGTTTTTGAATTGATTTTGGATTAAAAGCCTGAAATAAGTTCTGTGTGTGTTACCACAGGTTTAAGATAATTACTGTATTTTGCTCTGCAACATAAAATACATGGTTAAATGTCCCATAGTTTAATTATAAGGCGCTTAAGTTAAAAAAAAAAAAAAAGGTGGTGCTAACAAGATGGCTAAACGAGGCTACAGAGGCTGTCGGGGACACTAATCCGTCTTTACAGGACGACTTTAGTTACAAACTGTTCTAACTCTGACTTCACAACTTGTACATTGATCAGTTTATAGAAAACGTGTATCGTAGTTGTGTATAATGATGCGCTTAGTAGTCTGTTGACAGCCTAACGTTAGCTTTTTACTTCTAGCGATTTAATTTACGCTTCGAAAATCACAAAAGTGGAGTTCATCTGTGGAGATTATCTTGCTCAGCAAAACATGTCAGCATCAGAAATTTTGTGTTTTCCACAGAGATTATTTTTCGGCAATAATCCAAAATCCAATTCATAAATCTCACAGGCTTTTTGTCAAAGGAACCGGGGAGAAGCTAACTTCTGGGTTAGCCTACACAAATAAAGGCAAATGGAGACTCCAGGAAGTGGCTGCTCCTGGCCAGGAACCGTTCCAGCACACAGTCCCGGTGATAAAAGGTTTTTAAACTTTGGTTTTTGCACAGATTACCAGGCTAGTACGTGTTAATCAGTAAATTCAAGAGGTGAACTCCAGGGCCAGGCTAGCTCTTCCCCTCTGTTTACAGTCTCTATGCAAAGCTAAGCTAACTGGCTACTTGCTGTAGCTTCATATTGAGAGTACAGAGAGTGGTAGCCTGTTAAATCTCTCACTGAATTCTCACCAGAAGGCTAATAAGCATATTTCCCCCCCAGAAAAACTCTAAATGTACCTCTGAGGGCGTATCATAATGTCTTTTCCGTGGTGGTTTGTGAGAACATGAGAGGCAGACATGAGGAACAATAGCAGCACACTCTGTCTGTGTGAGAGGAGAGGAAGACCCGACAATGACGATCTTTGTGAGAGAAGAAGAAGAAGAGGCTGTTCGCAAGTCTCCGAGGCCCCTCCGAATCCATCACGTACAATGTTACACAGAGTAAAACACACAACATACTGTTCCTACAGCAGGAACACACTGTTAGATATACATCACCAGCTAATGTGACTGTGCTGACGGTGGTCTGGAGTTCAGTAACAACCCTGCTGGTGACAAAGACGACTTCCTCCGACTTTCAAATGACATTTTCAGCTGTGAGACAAGAGAGAATGGGTGTCTTAGTGCTGTAATGAGTAAGTTTTCTAATCATGTGGTAATAAAACACAGGGTTTACAAAGTATCTGATATTTAATAAGTCATAGCAAGACTGTTTTTTTTATGAACAAATCTAGTTAAAGATCAGAGCCAACCATTAATTTTTTCAGTTAATAAATATTGACCGAAAATGAACAGACTGACCATAGATTTTTCAAAATGTTGTGTTTTGTGAAATATTGTTGCATTTTGTGAAAATGTGTGTTTTCCACAATGTTGTTGTGACTTCTGAAATATTGTTGTTTTCCATAATGTCGCTTTTTTTCTGTGAAATTTTGTGTTTTCTAAAATGTTTTATTTTTTCTACAATGTTGTGTTTTCTAAAATGTTTTATTTTTTCTACAATGTTGTGTTTTCTAAAATGTTGTGTTTTCTAAAATGTTTTATTTTTTCTAAAATGTTGGGTTTTCTCAAATGTTGTTGTGTTTTCTAAAAGGTTTTGATGTATTTAAAATGGTGTGTTTTCTAAAATGTGTTGTGTTTTCTAAAATGTTTATTTTTTCTAAAATGTTGTTGCAGTTGGCTCTCGTTGAACTCGGGAAGCAGAGGCCGATAAGCAGAGCTTCATTTCAGGGAGTCTTTCTGTGTTCTTCTGGCTCTAAACACACTTTGGTGAGACCAGAGGCCGGCGGGGATGTGATGTTCTGGCAGCTTTGCCTGAATAAGCAATAAATGGATCGGAGCCGACTCCTAACTGGGCAGGAAGGTAATCAGACCACCACTCACGAGGGGCTCTCACGGTCCAACCGAACAAACCTGTGATAAAAAGCCAAAAGCAGCACAGATCTGAATCCAGTCTGAGCTGGACTGTGCCTCCATGGGAATTACACAAAGCATCAAATTAACCAAAGAACTGGACGTCAGATTCCTGAGGTGACTGTGTAAAGATGGAGGCAGTGCCCCAACGCCACAACTTAAAAGTCCTGTTACAGATCGTACCAATTACTGAAGTAATGCCCTTAAGAGTTTTATACATCTAAGGTCCTGAAATACCTGTCGGTTTATGGTAACGTTACAATACTTAAAGGAACAGTTCACCCACTAAAGAAAATTCAGTCATTATAGGCCACTGGCCATCATGCCAATGGAAAGTTGGGGAAGTTTTTAGTCCACAAAACATTTCTGGAGATTTACAACCATATTTACATTCTTGACGTGCGTTCAAGCTTGTGTACCTACTTCAGATGGGGTGTGTGCTAATATGTTTAGCTTAGCAGCTACGGTGAAGATTTCGCCTTAAAACGCGATGTAGGAGATGATATGTAGTCTCGGGACTGTGAGAGATTTGAGAGCTGTATGGAGTGATTTGATACTTTTTTTGGTTGTCGTTTTTTAAGTTTTAAAACAAGTCTCCATCTCCTTCAGTTGTTTCTGAGAACGCTGCAACGCTGATTTGCCGTGAAGCTCCAGAAATGTTTTGTGGAGGAATTCAGCTAATTTGGTGGCATATCAATGAATGTGAACTAACTGCACAAAGTCATACGGATATCATCATTGGTAAATTCATTCATAATTATACAAAATGTTGTTACTATTTTATTTATTTCAGTCCCATCAGAACAAGCAACGACCCCGCTAACTTGCAGACCACAGGTATGCAGGTGGTCTCATGTGTACCTGCAGCCCTCTCTGCCCTGGAGGGGGGGAGATTAGGTTAGTACATTCCAGTTAGTCTGTTCAGCTTCCCCTCCTGCTCAGCCTCTTACCCAACCGACCAGGTGGACACAGCACCACCTGCCTGAACCTGCTGCCTGCTAGAACAAACCAGATCAGATTTGAGACTGAGTGAACAGCAGCTGCTAGAAATATCACATTTACCTACAATCAATCACTCATAAGAGACAGCACATCAGCACCGTCAATAATAATAATAACACTATGTATAGTCATAATCAGTGGTGTCATTGAACCCACTTACTAATATTACTTGAGTGTTAAAAACAGTTGAATCAATGTTGGCTTTTTAATATTTCAAATTAATCCAGAGATCATTTTATCCCAGGCTAATCTTCAGTGAGGAAGTCAAACTTTTAAACCGTACCGGTCAGTGGTTTTCAAGCTTTTTGACCCTTTAATACGTCGTCGCTTCACAGGCTGAGCGTCTGAGAGGTTGTGAGCACTTCAATCAGAGTCATTTAACTTCTCAGAAAATCGTGTTTGAATGATTTTATGTCTGAAGCAGACAAAAAAAACTGTACAGTTGATCTTGAGGGTTCATTATTTACCTAAAAAATAGACAAATTTAGCCCAGCAGGTTCACTTCTGATAAAATTCAGAGACATTTAAGGCAATAAGTTTATTATTAAACTGTGAAATATCCTGTTACACATCTCTTCATAGCCACATTTGAATGATCAGTGCAAAAAGATGTGCGCGTAATGGCCAATATATTGATATCAGAGTGTTTCATTTTCTTCTCGGCCCCTTTTATTTCTTGTGTACCTTTTCTGAGTCAGTCTGGTATGAAGACAGTGTTCCTTGTTGAGTTGGTGCGTTTGAATTGTTGTGCTGATATAATAAGTCAAGATGCCACACACTTCAGAGTGCTCTTCAAAAGAGCTTTGTTTTCACACTGGGTTCAATGCTTTGTTAATTCAATAGAGCTGCTGTCTCCCATAAGGGCTTCTCCACCACCACATGCTCGGCTGGTGTCACGAACAGCTGACTCCACCTGCTACGGGTGTGCGACCACAAGAGTCCGATAGGATTACCCTGTCCCTGCGTGATCCTAGTGAACCCACAAAAATCAGTAAGACACTGGATTCATGATTTTAACTTTTTTTATTCACATACAGTACCTTCAGGTCTGGACAGATTACATTCAAGAATATCAAAAGGAAATGCCTTTAAGGGGTGAACCCCCTCACTAACCCAAAGAGCACAGAGAAATGCATTGGGACGTACAGTACGTATACCGCTATTAAAAATCTGCCAGCATACATCAGATATGCAAACATTATAGACTACAGAGTACAGCAGCAGTGCGACTTATACTCTATAACATGGGCATAACGTAACATATGAACACGGGGACGAGCTATTTACATTTGATCCAAAAAAAAATGTAGTTCCTCTTCACCTTTTAATTCCATCTGTTTTTATACATATTAACATGTACAGTATTATTCTTTAGTGGGGAGAGTCGGATCCTCCAACATCCTTGGAATCACACACACACGCCACACCAGCTGTTGTTTGAAAGCACTCTACACTCTACTTCACCATAAATAAAACAATTACAAAAATATACCTCACTTCAAACAGAACCATAGCAGGAAAAGCGCTTACAGCAACAGTGGAATGATAAAATAAAAAGAAAAAAACAAACAAAACACACACATATGAACCGGTAAGAATGAGACGGAGAAAAAGAGTTTAAAGAACGAGCTGGAATTCCAATAAAAGACAGCAGTTTAATGGGAATGTTTGAGGCCGTGACGGGCCGAGGACGGTAGCTGCTGGGATTGGCTGGGGCGGTGATGGTGACGTGGGTAGTCCGGGCGGAGGGGGTTGATATCCTGACATGGGTTCCCTTTGAAGTCGAACCACCCTCCTCTGCTTAGAGGGCCAACATGGAAAGACGTGTTGAGATTAGTAAAACTCAGCGATACAGAAACGCAGGGGGGTTAAAAACTCCAAGTCCATGATGGATTAGTAGTGTGTTTACATTCACAGGTATATCCCATCGTATTAAGGCTCAGGAGGGTGCAATGTGTGTCAGTGTATGTGTGCTGCTGCTCATCCTCCTGAGTGGTAGAAGACTAGAAGCCAAGCTATTTCTTCTTGGAGTTGACGCTCTTGCAGACCCAATTCATGCCCTCCTGGAATAGTATTTAAGACAACAGAAATGGTGAGAAGAAGAGAAGAAAGAAAGAAAAAAAGAAAAGAAAAACACTCAGCTGGTACGCTCACCTGAATCCCCTCGCCAGTGAGGGCGGAGCAGGACTGGATCTGCCACATGCGATCCCGGATGGTGTGCAGATTGAGACCCTCGGCGATCTCTGAGGCCGGGGCGGCTGTCAGCAAATCCTGCTTGTTCGCAAAGATCAGTACAGGGACGCCGCTCAGCTTCTCTTCATCCAACAACTCAGCGAGCTCCTGCGACACATACAAACATCTGTTCATTAAACATCAACACACACACGCACACAAATGCTGTCACAGAAGAGACTCAAGTGCTTCATGGTCATAAAATGGTCTCTTGTGATTATTAAAGGTCCAGTTTAGAGGATTTAGTGGCATCTAGTGGAGAGGCTGCAGAATGCAACAAGCAAAATACCCCTCATCTCACGCTCCCATGAGGAAGCAGCTATGAAACAGGTCTTTTAAGTGAGCCGCCTTTCATTTTTTGTGACAATTTCAGTGACAGATGATTAATCAAGAAAACAAGCGACACACTGACATAAAATGTTCTGTACATACCTGACCCGTTTCCTCAAATCTCTTCCTGTCAGCGCTGTCGATGACATAAATCTGAAACAAAACAGAGGTTCTCCTTGTTAGCATGTGCAGCACTGCCTTCATCCACCGATTCATGGAATCAAAACTGCTTCTTTTTTCTGTGCTCCGCTCACCAGCACATCTGTGTTTTCAAAGTAGTTTCTCCAGTACGGCCTGATCTTCCTCTGGCCGCCAATGTCCCAAACGTTCAGTTTAAAGCCCTGAGACTGGACGCTCTTGATGTTGAATCCCTGGGGTAAGCACGAAACATCAAATGGGTTAGATAAAGCAGAAAAAACATCTAAATCTGCCAAGGAGCCAGGCAGCTCATCCTCTGCAACAGGTGGTGTGAGTGTGGAACTCTCCTCCGTACCTGTGTGGGGGTGATATGGCTGATGTCCTCAGATGCCAGCTGCTTTAGCAAGGTGGTCTTCCCTCCGTTGTCCAGACCCAGTAGCAGTATCCTCACCTCCTGGTCTGGTGTGCTCTTTAGCTTGCGCAGGATAGACAGCAATCCCTGCAACAAACAGAGAGATCAGCCGTGTGATGGTAAACGTTACTTTGTCAGGGGGGCAGGGGGAGCACTGCTGCAGCTGGCCACCATTGTGGAAATGCATCTCCCTCACTTCCATCCACTCCTCACTTACAGGCCGTGGAAGTGCGTCTTCAAGATGATGAGTGAGCTCTCTCCTAACGGTGCCGATATAACAAGGCAAAAATAAGTCCTGCTGCGAGTAAATTGTCACATCATCTTTGTTTTTCTGTAGTTGCTTCCACGCAGGGCTAGTTAACGGCACGCAAACAGGGGCTAAACGCAGCTAACGTGCTAAGCTAATCTCCCCAGATAACTGAAACGAAGCAACAAGGCAGATTTTGCAGTTGGATGTTTTTCTCGGCAAGTTAGACAGCGGCAGCCATTAAAGCGTATCTGTATCCACAAGGGCGCTAATTAATGTGAATACTTCCACGTTTTTAGTTTGAAGTTCACATTTAATAGCTAATTATTACGATAAATTAAACTCACCATCTTGTTGCCTTCGCTCCTGGAGACGCCGCCGAGGGTTACTAAGGGGAGTGACGTCAGACGCACAGCTACGCACCAAACTCCGAGCACAAACCTAATGCTGCGTTCAGGACCAAGATTCAGAACTCGAGACTTTACGTATTCCTACTAGAAAAACTAAAATGGCAAGCTTTCTAAAATCGGAGATCCTCATTTAAACTCGGAAAGCATTTGTACATGGCAATATTCATGAATAAAGATTAACAGATAAAACATTTGGAGAATAAAAGTGCCATAAAATAAAGACGTCTGTTCTATTATGTGTCGTGTGCCTTCTTTATTTCGTTTATTTATGAGACGCAGCTGCATTGCAGAGGCTTTAATTCATGTATACTTTCTAAATATACTAAGCAACATGTTCCCTTCAGGCACGTTTTTGTTGACATATGTGTTGTGCACCGACATTGCAACTAGGAAATCCCGACCTCCGATTACAACATGAATGCAGCATACATAAGTATGTGGGCCGAGTTTTAACTTAGCTAGTTAGCTAGCTGCTAGCCTGGTACACGTTTCAAATGTAGTCCAATAGTTGCGCCACATGTTGTATCTTGTGGATGGTTCTTGCCCAGAGACTTTACAATAAGTTCCCACACACCAATTCTCCCCGAGAGGCAGAACAATTCCGTCATATAGAGGTAATTAGCTTGCCAATTAGCATAACAGTTAGCTTAAGTTTAAGGTGGACTTATATGTAATCTTAAGCGTTTGTTAAATCCAGCTAGCATCTCAAACTTGTCTTTTCATTGTGATGATTTTAGTCATTCAATAATAATAAAGGGTCACGTTTGGTTTTCGCCGGTTTTTACGTAGGGAGCTGCCCCAGTTTGTGATTGGAGGACGTCCTGCCACGTGTCTCTACTATGCCACAGGAGCATATTTGATTACCTGACAGGTCGCTCTGTAGGGCGGCCGAGGGATCCCGGAAAGGTATGTATCATGTTTTTAACACTTTGGATTGCAGCTCGTGTGTCGGTGCTTCTGCTCGGTGCTCGTTTCCTCTTTCTGTGCTCGTTGCTCAAGTCAGACACAGCTGGCTAACTCGAGTGCTGAGTTGCATCACTCCGAGGTCTGACTGACATGTCTGCACTGTTTTCACAGCAGTTTGGTCGGTGGACTGAACACAAGCCCTCACACAAGCCACTCTGCCCTCACGTCCACTTTGTGTCTCTGTCAGAGGAACTGTATTTGTAATTTCACGCATTTTCTGCACGCAGAAGTTTAGAACAGGTGAGGTCCTCGTGTTAACTGTTGAGGTCACAGTCATCCAGATGTACTAAGATGTTGTCTGTGCTGCTCTGAGCTGCAGATCCGGTTTGTCACGCCTCTGGTGGAGCTTATACCAGGTACCCCCGTTGATATCCATTTTCAGGCCTTTGTTCATGTCTTTGCAAACCTGTGTCTGAACTCTGCTTTACCTCTCCTGTAGGGCTGCAACTAACAGTTATTTTCTCAATTATTAACAGATGGATCGTGTCAACGTGTCAAAAGCTAATACAGTCTGTCCTTTCAATCTTACAAATGCTTGCTTACAGTGTCTGTCCAGCAATCCAAACTAGTTGACTTTCCTAATCCATAAAATCTTACAGTACAGTGAAAAAACCTCATTCACAGTTTACTGAGCTCTGTGCTAAAGGAAAAAAATGGATCTCCTCACATTTAAGATGCCTAAACCAAAGAATGTGAGCCATTTTTGCTTGAAGCAGGAAGTCAAAATACATGCCAGTGTCATCACTCAGTCGACTAAAATGCAGATATTTTGAAGTGTCATAGAAGATGAAGAAATGCAACACACATTCCACATGTAGGAGCTGTAACCAGTGATTCTTTCTTGGTGTTTTTGCTTTAAAAAGTTATTAAATTGATTGTTTACAGAGTTGCAGATAATTTACTGTTGACTAATCAACCATTATTTTAGCTTCCCAACTCTTGTATTTGCTTAATAAGTTGAGTTTCTTGGTACAGTTCAGTTGCAGATCTGTGACCAACAAAGCATTTGCAAAACATCAACCATCTGTGAAGACAATTTAATCATGTTTTTCAAGATATATTCCAACAACAATTACATACAATTACAACAATTTTCATAACTGATTTTTGTTCTCTGAAGTAATTTATTAAGCAAAAATGCCAAACATCCACTGGTTCAGTCTTCTCAAACGTTTTTTTAATCATTCTAAACTGAATCTCTTTTGATTTTAGATGGTTATTTGGACATGAGGAGCAAGTTTGCAGCTGCAATCTTGGGCTTTTCACTATTTTCAGACATTTTATAAACTAAATAATTGATCAAAAAGTGTTCAAAATCTGTTGCATTTTTGCCATTTGTCCTAAAATTACACACAGTCCTGGTTTTCCTGCAGGGGTCAACAGTTTCATCCTATCAATCCAGTTCCAGTGTTTGTGATATGTCAGGGTGTGTAGGGCCACACTGACGTCTCGCTCATGTTGAGCTTTCCCGACAAGGTTCTGCAGGCCTTCACTCTACTTTAAACAAACCAGAAACAATCCAGTTCCAGCCAGATTGAGCACCGACAGACTCCTCTCCCCTGTGTGCCCTTTACTTATGAAACATTACACCGTGTAGGGCAGGTTTACCTACAGTAAATAATTAGCAATGTAATGATGAAGATGCGCAGAGGGATGCTTGGATTGTTTGGGCTGAAGTCAGCAGGTTCTGGCCCCCCCCCCCCCCCCCCCCGATCGGTTGATATGAAGCAAAATGCTGAAAGTGCGAAAACCCAAAATGACAACCTGTGGTACCATTTAGCAGGATGTGGTCAATGATTTCTAGAGAAAGTTTGGCCCTTGAGAATTTTCAGAGAGGAGCAAGAGTTTGTGTTTGTTCAGGGCTGTGTGGGGTTTGAGCCCAAGGGCACCCGCTGGCAGACGGGGAGAGCAGCAGCTGGGGAGGAGGCCGAAAAACCTCAACTCCAGCTGGGATAGTGTTGTCACGATACAATACTCTAGAGAAATACCTATATGCAACACCATTTTTGGTTCCACAGGGAAACATTTAGTCCATAAATTTGAAGGAGTAACACGAGGCTTGTGTGTTGTGTCTTTAGCCCAACTGCCTCCAAGTTAATTTGCTTCTGGACGAGTTGGGGCGGTGTTTGCACTACAACAGTGAACGTGAGTGAAAAATATGCAGCTCGTGTTGGTGTGATTGCATTGCACATTGCAAAAACGTGTGTAAACATGAGTAAATGTGTTGATATCTTTGAAAACAACAACAGTATCTCACATGACTGAGTGAACCTGACTTTACAGGGTTCAATAGTGACATGACTGCATAAAACGGATTTCAGTGTTATTATTTTCTTGATTATCTAGAAAACGTCTATAATGCTGTGAATAATGCCTCAGAGCTCAACTTCTTCCCAGTCAGAATGTTTGTTTTGACCAACAAAAACCCAAAGAATCTTCAAAAAAAGCACTGAATATTTGAAATTTAAGTGGATGGAACCAGAGATTGTTTGGCATCATTGCTTAAAAATGGCTCAGACGATTAATGTGAAACTGTACAGCTCCAGGTCAATTGTGCCACCAGGTTTTGTGGTGCCAGAAGTTTGAATAAGTTTTGTTGACTCACTGATAAATAATCGGTTTACTGTTGCAGCTCTAGTTGCCTTTTCACTTACGTACAGGTACTCTAACCATGACAGCTTTATAAGAAGATTGGACAAATTGTGGCTTAATGGGATCCTTGATGTCAAAAACTTGTGTTTGGTTTCAAAAATGTTCCATTAATTATTTTCATAACCCACAAGATGACAAATACATAAGTCTTGTTTCATTCAATCAGCAGTCTAAAAGATATTCAGGTTACATTTAGGTAAAACAGAAAAGCAACAAGTCCTCATGTTTCAAAAGCGAATTGAATAAATAGTTAAATGTATTACATTTTCTGTTGGATGAACTGAGACAACCCTGTGGGAATGGAAGTTCAAAGGTAGATCAGTCTGGCCCTCTGTGACCCACTGAACCAAAGGAAAACGTCTGTTAATGTTCTTCAGTTCAGACCAGGCCGAGCTGGTTCGACAACAAACATGATAAAGGTCGTGTTGAACTGACAAGAAACACACATTTAATTCATGCTTTAACTATCAGTAAATGTCCTTGCCCAAGTCGGATCAGTCGGTACTCATTTCTTTGTTTTAAACCAAACATTTTCAGCTGATTTCGTCATTATTCCTGTTTTCTTCAGGTTTCGGCTGCAGCTGCTGAGTGAACATCTGCGCCCTTGGAACTTTTTAATGCATTAAGTTGGGACTGCTTATTTTTTGTTTACAAACCAACATGGCTTCCAGCTCATTCGACATCGACGCGCCGCGATGGGATCAGACAACGTTTATGGGCCGACTGAAACACTTCTTCAACATCACAGACTGTCGAACGGCACTTTTACCAGACTCACGCCTGGATGAGGCCAAAGCTTTAGTAGAAAGCTGCAGGTGAGAGGACGGACACTGGAGCTGATAGGAAACTGAAAGAAATCTTTTGTTGGTGTGTTCAATATGTGTGTTCTGGTGTTCTGCAGGGCAGGATCCCTCCCTCCCGGCACCACAGAGGAGCAGCTCCACTACGCTAAGAAGCTGTATGACTCGGCCTTCCACCCAGACACGGGAGACCGCATGAACCTCATCGGCCGCATGTCTTTCCAGGTCCCAGGAGGCATGGCCATCACCGGCTGCATGCTGCAGTTCTACAGGTACCAAAGAGAAAACAGAGCGAGCTGCGTTTGAGCCACACAGGAAGCTTTTTTTTTAGAGGTTTCATAACTGTCTGTTTGTAGGACAGTTCCTGCTGTGGTGTTCTGGCAGTGGGTGAATCAGTCCTTCAACGCTTTGGTCAACTACACGAACCGTAACGCTGCCTCCCCCATCACGCCCAAGTAAGAGTCCAGAACACATTAAAGCTTTCAGTGGAAGTCCATAATCCTGCAGTATTGTGACCTCCACATCAACTTTTAAACCTGCTGCCTTTCTCTCACATTAATGCAAAAGTGTCGTCTTTCTGAATGATGCAAAGCTTTAACAGATTGAAGCATCTTTTACCGTCTCTCTCTCAGACAGATTGGTGTTGCCTATGTTACAGCAACCAGCACGGCGCTGGCAACAGCAGTGGGACTCAACCTCTACACAAAGGTACAAACACACACGGACTGTTATCTGTTCATCTCCGACTGTTGCCTGAGAGCTTTTTGTGTCGGTAATGAGTGCTGAGTTTGTCTCCAAAGTCATCTGGATAATCTGAAAAGATTAATCGGTCAGGCGTGTTTCAAGCGTTTCATTTCAGCAGCGCGAGCACAGCAACCTTTAAAACATTATCCGGACCAAATGAATTGTGGTTGTTGAACATAACAGCGATGCTTTGAACTGCATCATGCAGTTTTTCTTATCAGGAGATGGGGTTACAGACTGCGTGTTTTTTCGATACCTTACAGTAGATGTAACGCACGATTATAATCTCGTATTTTGGAACGTAACCACTCGTTACTCTCAGGATGTGACTGTCGCTACGACCTGAAATTATTCATGTAAATATTTACTTGTTAACTGGAGATAATCGAAAGTTAAACTAGGACTAAAAACTAGTCAGCGAAGGAAAATACTCAAATACTGTGATAAGGCAAATATTGTATTTTACTTTAGTACATTTATTTAATAAGTTCAGTAACTTTGCCAATCTATAGTCGTATTAAAAGACATATAATTAACAAATAAACTAAGAAGTATTCGTATAAGCTAAGGTCAAATTGTATTGATCCTGGGGAAACTCAAAAGCAACCCAGCTGTATATAAAGTAGTTTAAAGGGGCACTACGTCGTTTGGAGAAGAAATTCAAACGCTGAATTTTGATATTTACAATATTAGTTAGGTGATAATATAAACTTTTACATTTACATTTTTACATTTTGTCACAAAGTGTTTTTACTGTGTTATTGCTGCTGGTGTACCACAAGCAGCATCCACGACGACTAAAATATCGTATATCTTATTAGATAGATTAGATATGTAGATGTCTGTTCACAAACTTTAGTGGCATCTGTAAAAAATTCAAATACCTGGATTATGTAAACACTGTCAGTTTATGATTGTCCAGTATAAGTGTGTTAAAAGTCATGATCATTAGTAGACTTTTCCTCAGGAAGTCAAAATGTCGGATACCTTTAACAATCTTATGTGAACAAGCCACCAGCATGAATAATATGAGTCCTGGAACTGATTAGACATGGTGTGTTTTCACAGATGTGACACGCTGTTAATAAGGTCTGTTTGGCAGTGATAGCAGTCTCCTCTAATCAAGAGTTTTAAACTTAAGTGGTCGGCTGTCTGTTTTTTCAAATTTAAATCACTGGTTGAATCTTTAAAACCTTTTTGTGTCTCTGTGTCCTCCTGCAGAAAGCTCCTCCACTCGTCGCTCGCTGGGTCCCGTTTGCAGCCGTGGCATCAGCCAACTGTGTTAACATTCCTATGATGAGGCAACAGTGAGTCCCGCTGTGTGACTGTTTTCATTCCCAAATGCATGTATGTGTGGGCGAGTGTGTCGCTCTATTGTGCAGACTTTAATGGTCATGTTTGCTGAAATCCAAGCGATGCACTAAGAAAAAATCATACTCAAAAAAAAAAAAGGGGGATGAGAAGTCAGGTTTATTTCTAGAGCACATTGACCAGGGGCAATAAAATACAAAGTATAAAGTAAAGAAAACACTCCAGTGACAAGGGAAAAAATAGTAAGGAAGTGATTCATGCTTGTTTGTCAAGGCTGTAATGTCGGAATACCAGTGATGTGTGAAGGCCAGATATAAACACAACATCTCAAGAAAGAGTAAAATAAATAAAAGTTAGCCATGCTACTGGCACAGCTCTGGGGATTGCAGCTATTTTATATTCCTAGATTAGATCTCCTTTACTATTTAGTTTCAAGCACATTTTAGTCTTTTTTTATAGTTTATGGTTACAGTCAAGTGTTAGTTAATGAAAAGTACGACATTATAACACTTACAGATAAGTTGGTTAACTCACCGCGGCATTAGTAGCAGGGTGGAAAGACTTCAGCCATCTTTTCAGATTGTTTGCTTTCTCCACACTTAATTTGTAACCGCTGGGCGTCTCTCTGCCTCCTGTTACTGCGCTGTCTTTTCTGTATCCACAAATTTAGTCTTTTTTGCCGACCAAAGCCATCATCACGTTGTTGTCATTAACTTGCTGTCGGGACTCGTGACGACTCGTGGGAACGCTTCAATCAATGACAGGGATGTGTTGATATTATTTTGACGGATAGACGCACGTGTTAATTATCAAAGATGTATTTTTAGCTGATTATCGTCTCATCTTAGGGATGAAATAAGGGTGTTGACGGACATTTTTCATCATAGTTTTCATTAACGAAACTAACACTTATGTCAGTACATGTTATATCTCAACAATTACTTGAAGCAGATGATACGAGGAGGGAGACCATCGCCTGCTGCTGCTACCCACCATTCACCTGGTATATTTTCACCACGTAGCTCAACAGAGAGGGTCGTAGCCTAGCGATAAGACACGATTATTGTAGCAAATATCACTAACTTATACCAGAAATGTATTTTATTGTTTTATACTGGTAAATCAGATGTTAGAGTTGATGAATTTGGCACTCTGCTGTCGGCCTCGAGAAGAACGGCTCTTGTTTTTTTAGTTTTTGTTTGGAGCAATTAAACTTCACCCTGGAGATGTCAAGGTTCTCACGGAGTAACAGATTGTTGATGGCTAGGTGGATGGCGAGAAAACCACAAAGATTTACATCTAGTTTCACTTCACGTTCACTGTGTCTTTCATGTTTTCTCAGGGAAATTCTGAATGGCATCGCTGTGACAGACGAAAACGGCAACAAGCTGGGTCAATCCACGGTCAGCACTGTAGAGAAGAAAAATAGCGCAATAGCTTTCCTTTACTGAATATAAATGATCTTCACTTGTGTTGTATCCCTCCTGTAGAAAGCAGCAGCAAAAGGCATCACTCAGGTGGTCATCTCTCGGATCACCATGGCTGCACCAGGAATGAGTATGTAAATATATACCGAGTCAGTTCTTCAAGCCATCCTCTTCTTTCTATTGACATCTTTTTCTTTTTCTTCTCTTCCATCAGTCATTCTCCCCATCATCATGCAGAGGCTGGAAAAATACAAGTTCATGCAGGTCAGACTTTTCCCTTCATTACCATCCGCAAACATGAACGCGAGCGTCTGTTCTTCAAGCTTTGTCTTTGTCTTTTCACAGAGAATCACGTTTCTCCACGGACCCATTCAAGTGATGCTGGTGGGAGGGTTGTAAGTAGAGAGCGTCGCGGAGATTTTAATTTTCCGCTGAGCGTTTCATCGTGGGAACAAAACTAACTTCTGCTCATTCTGTTCTCTCGTTTTTACAGTTTGATCTTCATGGTGCCCGCTGCCTGCTCCCTGTTTCCACAGAGATGGTAACACACCTGTTTCAGTTGCACACTTGAAAGAGTTAGATTTGTTCTCGGTTAACACTTTTGGGCTCACGATGGACAGTTTTAATGATCAAAGGTGATGCAGCAGAACCAGAGACAAATGTTAATTTCACACATTGTCTTTCCTTGTAAAAACCTGGGGCCCGATTACAGAGCTACAGAACTGCTTATCCTGTATTAGAATTCAAAGATGGGAACAATCATAAGTTTTGTATTACAGAAGCAATTCCTTATCTCATGGCTGTGGTCACTGTTAGCTCAAATCAGTGTTAGCTTCTACAACGGACTAACATTGATATCAGCTTCTCCAACATGCTAACACTTATGTTGGCTTCTCCAACCCGCTAAAATCAGCATTAAAGTCTTCAGCAGATTAATGTCACTGTTAGCTTCTCCAGCAGGCTAATGTCAGTGTTAGCTTCTTCAACGGTCATAAATGAGTGTTAGCTTCTCCAACAGCTATGGTATTATATACTTAACTGCTCATATAGTTCCTCATCTTTAGTGTCATTGCCACACAGACATAACAACAGTTTATACCATCCTAACTAGGAAATTAATCCATTGTTCAGTAATCGGTAAAGTCCTATCTTAGGAATGTTGTTACACCAAAAACCCTAAATTTAATCCTCAACCGAGTTAAGATAGAATT
Source organism: Acanthopagrus latus (assembly GCF_904848185.1). Classification (NCBI taxonomy): domain Eukaryota; kingdom Metazoa; phylum Chordata; class Actinopteri; order Spariformes; family Sparidae; genus Acanthopagrus; species Acanthopagrus latus. Next base: position 17,897,229 of record NC_051058.1, on the reverse strand, counting down.
TCAGACCTGAAAGCTCTAACATGAGACCCCTGGTTGCCTACATTACCCACAATCCAACTCTACCACCGACAAAACTACACATTCAAAGGTTGTTGAAAATGTTCATGTCCACTGTTATAGATTGAGTTTCTTCTTTCCTGGACTCAGTCTCTTGGGCTCATTAGTGTTTCCCACCATCTGTTTAGTCTGAGGCATTCTGCATAAGCAAACAAACCAGCTTTGGCTTGTTTAATCAAACAAAGTACACTCTGACCATGTTCTTCTTGTCTTTCTCTTCACCTCCTCTCCCCCTCTCACAGCTCCATGGCTGTGTCCAAGCTGGAGCCCGAGCTGCAAGACTCCATCAGGTCTCAGTATGGAGACACTATACAACGTGTTTACTTCAACAAAGGCCTCTAAGAGGGCTGATTATCTGTTCGACTGACGAGCCTGAATACATTTTTGGTTATGTAATGTGTCTTCATGTACTAATCATTAGTCATAACAACGTTCTCTTATGCCTTCGTCATCTTCAGATCTGTGCTTATCGGTGGGTGGTTGATTGATCGTGTCACTTTTTAAATGTAGTTCTGTTTCTTTGGGTCCTGTTTCCTTGCGTTGAACAGATTAAAGGGGCACTGTGTACTCCTGTTGAGAAACCAAATGATCTCATCTCAGGAACAGATTAAAACTCTTGTTAGTTTGTCCTTCATGTAGCTGTTTTCATTGGCCGTCGTTCGTCTCAATGTTGGAAAACGCTCTTACTGTGTCTTGCCAAACTTCCCTTACGATCTGTGCCTTTCTCCAAAGTGGCAGGAGCAACAACACTGCTGGATTTCCCTTTTTCTTTCTTTTAAACCAATATTGGATTTACTGTGAAACCATAAAGTAGTTCTCTGCATGGGTTAACATTGAGTGTGGTGTGGATGCTGTGAGGTAAAGATGGAGGATACTGCCCTCTTCTGCCAGAACAGAGGTAGATGTATTAACGACTTGTTGGAATGATTTATCTGAGGTTTACCAGTTTGGATCATGTCACTGTGTAAACTCAGACTTGTGCCACAAATCCTCAGTATAAGATGGAATAAAATGATAGAAATATTTGAAGTTCAGTGTCCTGCAGTGTTTGTTTTTATGTCTTGTTTGTGGGGAAATGTATTATTTGGATGAAGAGGTTGTCCCAGCAGATAGAGAGTGGTGAGAAATGTACTTGGATCATTTACTTTCCTTTATTCCTTTATTTAAAGAATGATGTTTGACTGACATTCTGTATTCTCTACTGTTTAATTGGTCTTGTAGAGCTAATATTAAATACGTATGATACAGTATCTTATTTCAGTGCTTCCCAAACTAGGTGTCGGGCACCAGATGAATCTGAGGGGCTGTGAGGTGATTAATTGTGAAGGATAGAAAGAAAAAATAAAAAGCTCAGTTACATAAATATGGATCTCCTTCCAGACTCTTCTATAATCTGTGCTTTTATTTTGAAATATTGGATAATTTTATGTCCTTGGGTCCCGAACAGTTAATCACATTAAACTGCTGGAGAGTTTAAAGCTGCAATATGTAAAGATTTAATTGAACATTTTTATCAGATTGTAAATCAATAAATCATTTCATGTTATGACGTCTATACTGTATTTGTGTTAAGAGATATCTACTGAAGTTAGCATGCTAACTTTATAGCCATATCTGCCAAAAGCTCCTGTACTAGCAGCGAAAACACAACGCTCCCCATGATGCTCTGAGCTCCAAGTCAGGGTCACTACATGCACTGCTAACAGAGCTAACGAGCTAATAGCAAGCTCTTGATAGCAGCAGTTAGCGGTTGCTCTGCTGATATGGGAGGAACTAAATCTCAGAGAACACACAGCTCTTTTCTAAGAGGTCCAAAAGGTTTGTAACAGCTGGTTTAATGTGTTTACTAATTTTATCTTTTTTTATTTTAAAATCATGATCTATAAAGTAACCTCTGACTCCAACTTTCAGTGAATTTAGTACAATACAAATGCAGCTTGTGAAATAAAACCATTACATATAAAATATTCAACTGAAGTGCAAGCAACCTTTAAAATTGTACTTATAAACCAGTAAACTTTAAATCCACCTCTGCAGACAGGAAGAAGAAAAACGGCCAACACGACATGTTCAGTAACAGCTTCATGTGAGTCACATGGATGTCAGACCAGAAGCAGAAGCAGTAATTTTCCAACAAAAACAATTGTCTTCCTGTTTCTACACACACACGCTGTTTATGAAGAGCTGAACTGTTGCATTGCTTCAGTTGCACAATTAAGTGGTTTCACTGTAGAAACATTCAGATGATTTACTTAAGGAAAAAGTACCATGCTGGGAAAATACTCCACCACAAGTGAACAAGCTGTGCCGGAGCCAAAATAGCTCATTTTAAAATGTGTTATTATCAATCTGATTTGAAAACACTGATTCAGGTAATAACAAAATTGCCGAGTACTGGATCCAATAATCGTCCACCTGTACTACCTACATGTAAATATATTTAAAATATTGTTAAGTATTGATATTTTTTTACATTTAATACCGACTTTCAAGACTTTTACTTGAATATTATTTGTGGAAGTATGGAGGCTGATGTCCACCAGTGAAAGACTGTGATGAGAGGAAAAACGTCATTATTATGAGATAAAAGTCACAATTTAGAGATAAAACGTCATAATTGGGAGACAAAAAGTCATAATTATGAGATAATTAAACAAAATTATGAGATAAGACGTCATAATTGTGAGACGAAAAGTCATAATTATGAGATAGATAATCACAATTATGAGATAAAACGTCATATTATGAGAAAAAAATGTCATAAATATGAGGGGGAAAAAGTAAATAAATTAGTTTCCGTGTCATTCTTTTCTCTAACTGGCTCACATGAGCTTCCGTAGTTTGGATGTCTTTTACTTTTCCGCAGTAATATAGTATCGTGACATCTTCACTTGTACTCGAGTGCTCTCCAGCAGGTATCAGACTCTCAGGGAGCTCTCGGTCCTCTCCGGTGCTGCAGCAGCTCCGGTGGATCGAACCGGAGGACTCAGCGCCCCCTGCCGGTTCGGCCGGTACCGCCGGGGGGAGGAGCCGCTCGGGCAGCTTTATAAAACCGCCTTGATCCTGGAAACGAAAACAGTCCCGACAGACATAAAGACAGGCAGGAAGACAGACAGCTGCCGACACCAGGAGAGCCAGGAGCCACCGAGCGCACTGAGCCTCACCTTTGCACCGGAGCGGAGCGCGCGGACCGTCCCGCTGTTGTTGACGTCGCCTGTCGGTAGAAACGAGCGGAGCGGAGCGGGAGGCTGCTGCCGCCGCTGGAGCTACACTGCAACGCATCTGCGCAGCAGACAGCAACGAAGAGGCTGAAAAAAACGTCGCAGTGTTTCTAAAATGCCGTTAGCCGTTAACGGCATCCTTTGCACGCTCGCGCTGCTGGTCCTGTGGCGGTCGGAGGAGCTCGCGGAGGCGTGCAGCTGCGCCCCGGTCCACCCGCAACAGGCGTTCTGCAACGCCGATGTAGGTGAGTACAGCACCGGGGACTGTTGTTGATGTTGTTGTTGTTGTTGTTGTTGTTGTTGTTGTTGTTGTTTACCTGGCCCATGTTGCAGCAGGCTGCTGCACGTCTGACCGGAGCCACAGCGGCCGCTCACAGCCGCTCTGCCCGCCTCAGACCGGGGCTGCTGAGCGGGCTCAGAGACGCTTCTGGAAACCGCTGGAGAGCCCGGAGCTGGAGGGTGTCTGCTCAAGGCCATGGCCCGACAGCGGGGACTGCATTCAGACTGCAGACTCACACTGATCCCATTGTCATATTTTGTCACGTCATGGTGACAAGTAGACCTCCAAAATGACCAAATCTACGTTTGGGCAGCACAGGAATATAAATAATCTGACGCTCAGGTGTCATGGAGGCAGCCACAACACACACGCATCTCAATATCAAGGTTAGGAGTTAAAGTGCACCTGTGTGACTCACTGATGAGTTGATAATGACCCTAATGAACTTTATCTTCCTGGTTTCATTGTAATATCTCATCATGGTCCCACATGAGAGGGCTGTGCTGTTGTGTCTCAGGGTGGAGGTGCACCGTTTGTGTCCAGGAAGCAGTCTGAGCCCATCACCGTACATAATGTCTCAGGTCTGGAGCAGGGTGGTGGTGGTGTGTTTACCAGGCTTCACCCTCAGCAGCGTCGCCTCGCTTCTGCAGGGCAACGTGGCACAAGAGAGGGAAAGAGCATAGAGGAGGACAAGGGATGGAGAATGTGAGGAGAAATTGAGCAGGAGGAGGAGGAGGGGGTTCAAATCTCAACCACAGAATATGTCACACGGCGAGCTTTTCTCCCGTCTTTTTCTTTTATTTCCATTCCTGCCCTGTTTCTTCCTGTGAGGGGTGGTGCTGGGAGGAATTACAGGAATGCTACTGGGGTTTTCCCAACTTTTGCTCCGGTGTAACGCAGGGACACACACACACACACACACACACACACACACACACACACACACACACACACACAAACTCAGGCTACAGATGACATCTGGCTGTCAGTCCAGGGTGTGTTTCTGGGGGAAAAAAAGGCAATAAAAGTCACGGTCAAAGTTAAAATATGCATGGTATCCCACACAACTTCATCATTTCTTCCTCTGTTCTCACACACTTCAACATGCACGACTGTGTGTGTGTGTGTGTGTGTGTGTGTGTGTGTGTGTGTGTGTGTGTGTGTGTGTGTGTGGATAAGAGCGTATTGCAAAATGACCAGCTCTATATTCAGCTGTGACTCAATAATTCACTGAGGTTGCAGGACTTAATTAAACAGGATGTCTCACAGAGGAGGTGTGTTTGCTCTGCTCATGATGTTGTGTGAGATTTTTTTAAAAAGGGCGTGTGAGTCATTCCAGCTTTGGTCCGTCAAGGGGGTGGATGATGCGCAGTTTAAGGCAAGAAGTGGTCGAAGTCATTGTCCGGCGAAGATTTCAGGGCGGACTTGAGGATGAAGTTGTGGGTTTTTTCGGCAGATCAGATAAGAAGGCTGGAGCGTGGAGAGAGCAGAGGCAGGGCTGAAATGGGGTTTTGTCGGGTTGCAACGTGCAGAGAGTCAGAATGGAGTCGGTTGTCTGGTCGCCCAGAATGTGCATGTAGGCAACAACAGAGTGACATTGTCAACAGTTATGTGGTCTGACATTTGATTTTTTTTTTGTTGTTTTTTTTGTTCTTTTTTGGGTGGAATGGGATCCCAGACCGTTGGTGTGTTCACACACATGAAGGGACCGGCTCTAGTCGGTGTGTGTGTGTGTTTGTGTGTCACCTTCTGTTTTCATGCTTGATGATGCTCCAGCAGATCAGACCACAAGCCATAAAGAGCCAGCAGTGTCATCCACCTACCACACAATCACACACACTCACACACAGTCACACTCGCATGTTCGTGCGTAGAGACAAACATCCTCCTTTCGTATAAATCTGTCGCCCACAAAGGGGAACTTCCCCGGCAGCCCTGCCCAGTCAGACTGGCCCGAGGCTGGGCGGGCGAAGACCAGAGCCACCCTGCTGTCTGCGGGAGTGGACATGCAACAACACGTCTCCATTTATGGAAATACACAAGTGTTTTCATCATGAAAAGTACTTACCACGCGTCATAAAAAATGAGGCTGAAGTTTAAAGGAAAAGCTCACCCAAAGAAGGAAAACTCAAGCCGTCACCCGCATGCTGAAGGAAAGTCAGGTGAGGTTTTGTCATCCTCTCATCTGGAGCTTCACAGCAAATCGGCGTTAGAGCGTTCTCCTGAACAGCTGAAGTAGATGGAGACTTGTTTTAAAATGCAACAGTAGACTAACAAAAAAACCCCCCCACAACATAGCTTTATACAGCTCGTCTGTAATCCAGGTCTATGGAAGCCCTGAGATCCCAAACTGATTGTTCACGCCGTCAACACACGGACGAGATCGTGCACCCGTTTCAGACAAGGGGCGCTTTTAGCTCAGCAGCTACAACATCTTGCCAAATCAAATTGGGGATCTTGGGGCATCCATAGACTTAGATCATGCTGGACAAGCTGTTCGCAGAGTTTTTATTAGTTTAATTTTTTTTTTAACAAGTTATCATTTACTTCAGCTGTTAAACACGATGCTGCAGCACTGTTTTGCTGTGAAGCTCCTGAAATGTTTTGTGGAGTCCGAAGCTTCATCTGACTTTACATCCGCATGAAGGGCGACGAGATGATGACCGAATGTTCATTTTTTGGTGAACTGTTCCTTTAATGCTATGACACAACGCCTCATACTGATCAGACGGTCTTAGAGGATCTTTGAAAGAGTTGGATGGATCATTTTGAACATTACACAAGCCGGAATTACAGACGATATTTAATTTGTGTTTACAGAGACATTTTTCACCAAATCCCTTCATATATGGCTCATGAAGAATTGATTAATAGGGAAAAGAAATGCACATTTTGAACAAATGACTTCACTGGAACATAAAGCTGCACATCTGTATGATTCAAATGATGACGTCTAATGTGAAAGGAGTCACTCGAAGCGATGAACCTACAGAGAGTTTTCACCCGACTGAAATTCCCCTCCTTTCTTTGCAGCCTTGAAGCGTTTTCAGCTCATTGTTTTGTTATTCTGTGGCCCACATTTTGGTCCAGTTCCAACACACTCAAATCAACATTGCAGCAGAAAGCAGCTGTTTCCAGTGAGTAAGCTCCAAACTTCACTGGTCACTACGCTCTCTGCACCAGAAAGCAGCCGGGCACAGTTAGCTGGTGAACACAGAGGAGCGTTTAGCAGCGAAAGAGCCAGATACTGCCCTCAGGAGGTGGTAGGGACCAAAAACGGAGCTAAAAGAGAGTGAACGTTGGACTTAAACCTGTCAGGTGGACTGAAAGATGACATTAATAATGTTGTGTTGTATCAGCTGGACGTAAACAAGCAGCTGTTTGCTGTCTAGTCAACCTAAAAGGTGATGATATGTTAATGCTGTGTTTATATCTCTGATTCCAGCTTCTTTAAACGTGAGGATTTGCTTTTACGTTTGTTTTCTGTGAAAAACAAGAAATCTGAAGAGCTTGTCTGAGGTCATTTGTTGCAGCCCTAATTATGATATCATGTAAACACAAATAACACTATACTTGAATTAAGAAAACAGGCCAATATTGGTTGATAAAGTCTATAAAACGGCTCATCTCTGGTCAGATGACAGGTTAAACAGACGGCCCACATGCGCCTGGAGCTGAAGGAACCACAGCAGGAAAGTTGGGGATGATTTGGTGGTCACTGGAATATGAAAAAAGAACTGGATAGTCATGCGGTGGATTGAACAGGGGGCACTGAGGATGTGGTGTGTGTGTGTGTGTGTGTGTGTGTGTGTGTGTGTTCATATGGGGTTTGCATGGAAAACATTGCGTAGTGCAACTGATACGCATGTATAAGTCATTAGACGTCGTCCCGGTTTGGGAGGGTAGGGGAGCAGTCTTGAATGTGGGTCAGCTGGTGGTTTCTGAAGGGGGGGGGGGGGCTGCTCCTGGCCGCTGCTGATCAGACGACTTCAGGATCAACCTGCGGTGGAGCTCGGGGCCCCCCGCAGGTCCCCCTGGTTAGTCGTGCTCTTGTAGCATCACGCTGTGTAGTCTGCAGCCTCCGCAACACGCTGTTTAGACTGCACAGGATCCTCCGCTCCGGCTTTATTGCAGGAGGGGAAGCTGAGGAGTAAACACGCCTGCAACACCAGGTGAAGACAGATAAGCTCCCACAATAACACCGCATCGTGAAAAAGCAGCGCAATCTCCCCCTCAGTGTCGTGTCCCGCTGCTGATTCTTTGCTCATTAGTTTGTGGCTCCGAACGAGGTCAGGAAATGAGAGCGGAAAAACTGAGAGGAATGCAGGAGAGAGTGCCAGCCAGGTATACTGCTGCTGTGTGTGTGTGTGTGTGTGTGTGTGTGTGTGTGTGTGTGTGTGTGTGTGTGTGTGTGTGTGTTGGAGTGTGTTTATGTGTGTACCCTGGCTGCTGCTCCATATTTGCATAAGCACCAGTGTGGAGCCAAAATGCGAAAGGTTTGTTTGTGAGGATCTGGGCTGGATTTCTCTGAAGCGATGATGAATGACTTCATGAAGCCGTGTATCAGCGCTGATAGCCAGTTCATTCTTGTTTCAGCTCCAAGGAAATAAGAAAAAAAAAACAAAAACACTGGATTCATTCACATCAGACTCAGAAATACTTTCATAAAATCTTTCATTTCCTTCCTCTCTTTTTTTCATAGTTAATCAAACCTTCAGATAGTTTGTCCCAATTTAAATGAATCTGTCCTTTGCATGTCAGTTTGACAAGTGCCAGACTGAATGTTGGGAAGAAGGTTTCTGCCAACCACGGATGTGTTGAAACGTCTCATTTCCTCGTGTTGCAACTTTCTCGGTCATGGTTGAGGAAAGTCTCATGATTTGGCATAAAGCACCTGTTTTGTTTTTTTTTTGATGATTTTTAAAGACCAGGTGGAAAAAAAAGTCGGAACTTCACCTCATTAATCTGAAGTTAACCATTTATCAAAGCACACAGGTAATGGATGTTGTGTCGTACAGTGTTGCAGCTGAGTACCATCATGACCGCCTGCAGGTTGTCTCTTGAGATGTAGCAGCAGATGTAGATAATCATGACTGACGACGTGTTGTGAACTCCAGTGGGTGGAAAATAAGTTTGTTGTATTAGAGGTTACACACAGGAGTGTTCTGATATTTGTCCGTCTTAGAAAACAAAGGAAAAACTGTCACCTGTGCTCGGTCACATGGCGATGGAACGATGGTGCATCCAAACTACACACCTGTTTATTGATTGGCAGACTGCGTGTCACTCGTAGCTCTCTCCATTATCAAGGGATGTGCACATTCGTTAATGCATACACATGAAATTTTATCAACATTTAATATTATGAGCAGCGGGTGTGAACGATGCTACTGAGCTCCCGTCCTGACCGGATGACACCGTGCTAACCTGGTTGGAAAATGAATCAGCAATTTTTCATATTCGGTTATTTATTAAGTATTTTATCAAACATTATCAAAAATTTCCTGTTTCTAGTCTGGAAGGAAGTGATTTGCTGTGATTTTCGTTGCGTATTTGATTATTTATTTATTATTATTATTTATTCGCCTTTTTTGACATCAACTAAATGAATAATGAGAGTAATTGTTAGTTGCGGCACTAATTGCTGTCATAGTTACATGTGCAGTAAAGCATGCTTCTTCAGGATCAGAGCGAAACGAGGGGGAAGTGGTGAAGGAAGGAGCAGAAGAACGAGAGACGCTATTAACTCTGGGAGCCATGAACCCCCATTTTTGTGTCTGCTCCAAGCCATAAACTGAACCCAAGGGTGTAAGAGCAACAGCAGTCAACTGTGTGTGTGTGTGCATGTGTGTGTGTGTGTGAGAGAGAGAGAGTGTGTGTGTGTGTTTATCTATGTGTACGTGTCCTCTGTGTTCCTGCTTATTTTATGTTTTTTTTTTCTTGTCTATTGCTCATATTTTCCATTCTGAATAAATGCCCTGAGCATAGCTGAAGCTTGATGTAGTCAGTCAGGCCATTAAAACACACACACACACACACACACACACACACACACACACACACACACACACACACACGGTGAGAAACATGCCTCTGGCCCGCTGTTTCTCTGTATATCAACTTTCATGTTGTATTCCTATTCCTTAATTCTGGCCTCTGACAGTTTTCTGGTCATGTTTCGAGGCACAAGGTTTGTTCTGCTGGCCAACTAAGTTTATGTGTCTGGCCCTCGTACAGTTTTGAACCTGATGGAAACCTTTTTTTTTTTTTTTTTAGTTTGGTTTTCATTGACTGGGCTACTGCAGGAGCCGAAGCTGAGCTACCCAAGCTCGTTTTATTGTCTGTGCTGTGCCTCCGTGTGGTATGTGCTCATGAGACTTGAGGCAGCTGTTTGGGCCGTCGTCCATCTGCCCTTTTGTCAGACGGAGCAGTGGTGAACAAGAATCTGACCCCTGGGTGACGCTACAATTAACAGCTTTCAGTGGAATCATGTCATGATGTTATGACCCATTCATTTAGTTATCTGCAAACTATTTCGATGAATCATTTGAGTCATCATACTCTCTGGTGTCAGTATCTTTTTGGGAGAGTGTTCTGTTCCCGGGTTTGGAGCTATTGCTACAAAATAACACAGTGTGTCTTGTGAAATGATAGCTATGTTCACAATTATCTGATGCTTTTATGTAACTAACAATACTATACAATCTGTAAAATGTTCATTACACAACATACACCCTTCATATCTGGTTACTGTTTATAAACTGAACACAGTTCCGATAAAGGTTGAAGTCATCGGCATAATCTTGAGATTTTTACTGGAATCTGTGACAACGTTATTCAACAACACATTTAATAGTGATTACAAATGTAGAAAGTAGTACAGTTACAGATATTGGACAAGTCAAGATTAGGCTAGCTGTCAAATTAGCCTCGTGGTTTGTATCTCCAGTTCAGGAAGTACAACACAGTAGGCTAATGAATTGGAAAACTGTGAAATCCCATCAAGGTAGCTAGACAGTTATATTGTGGACATTAATACAGTAACAAAGAAATTGTACAACACAACAACATTAGCTAACTGTCAAATTAGCCTAATAGTTTATCTCCAGTTCAGTAGGTACAAAACAGTTGGTTGATAAATCAAATAAACATCCACTTACAGTAGAGTCCACAGGAGTCACAGTAAAGAGTAAAATACACAACAGTTCAACAAACAGTTCAAATGTTGTATTAGCAGAACGGCGCTGTACAGCTAGCGAAGGGGCTACCTTCATTATCAGTAAACTGATCATAGAAATATGAAATTCTCACAGATTTACCGTCACAAAAGACCTTTTTTAACAAAAGACAGTAAATACAGATAACATTTTAAGACGGGCATTTGGGAGAAGATGAACGATGTGTGTCAATATATGCTTAGTCACAGATCTGACAAAATGGCGTCTGTAACATGTGGAGCTCTGCCAGTTACCGTTTCTCCTAGCAACAGAATGTTCGACTGAAAAGGACTGCTGGCTGCCATTTTGTTATTTATATCATGATATTATCAATTTGTGACTTTCATTTTATCCGTTCGCTCAAATAGGTAGAGCAAATCACTGCGACACACTGAAATGTCAATGTCAAGCAATGTCAGTGTTTTGCAAGGCATTGCATAACAACGTTGTTGTTGTTCGAACAATGTTCCTTTTCAAGTGGTTGCCAGTTTGTCGCAAGACCTTATGTCTCTAATGTTAGCCAGCTAATGTTAACGTTGCTAAAGCTTGCCAACTTATGTTAGGGAAGTAGAGTATGCTGGGCACATTCTGTAACTTAAGTTTTTTGTTTTGTTTTGTTTTTTTCCACACAATACTCCAACTACCAAGACTGTTGATGCTGACAAAACACAGATACCACGTGATAGCAGCAGTGTTATACTGGAAACTGGAACCATCTGTCAAGAGTTCTAACAGACATAAACAAGATTTTTTATGTTCCAGAGAACACATATCTGGTTGCATCCTTTTTTATTGGAAATTGTTTTGTTTTCCTTGCATCTACTTTCTGTCTTGTGACTGCAGGATCATGTAGCATCTTGTCATCTGACACAGCTTGATCTTGATCTTGTTCTCTTTGTTTCCCAAACAGTGATTCGAGCAAAGGTGGTGGGAGAGAAAGAGGTGGATTCTGGGAATGATATTTACGGGAACCCCATCAAGAGGATCCAGTATGAGGTCAAACAGATCAAGGTTGGTCCTCCTTGTATTTTAGATTTTAAAGCTCAGACTGTGTCTCCTTTATTCTGACCTTTCGACCCCCTGGCTGTGGTTTGGTTCCAGATGTTCAAGGGACCTAACCAGGACATCGAGGCTGTCTTCACTGCTCCTGTGTCCGCTGTCTGTGGAGTTACCCTGGACGCTAATGGCAAGAAGGAGTACCTGATCTCAGGTGTGTATAACCAGATTTTTGTCTGGAATGAAGGCAGTGCACCAAGTTCCCGGAATAATTACAGTATTTAAAATGTGTGTTTTTGCTTTGTGATTAACTAAAGTCACTCCTTCAGTATACAAACGGTTACAGGTTTGCACGAGTAAGACATCTTCTGATTTAAATTTTGTTGTGAGAAAACTAAGAATCAACAAAACAAAAAGTGAAAGAATGGGAAGACAGACAGACGGACGGACTGATAGGAAAACCACAGGAACGCGTTGACAGACAGATAATCAGATATCGACCTCCAGGTGTAAACAGCCTGGCAGACAACCCTGAGATCGGATCAAGACTAACGGGACATTTTGTGTGTCGGAGGAGTGACTGTTTATGTTATTATGGGTAATGACACGCTGCTTGCTAAACCCTGTGGAGACGGGGAGTGACCTTGTCTGCAGCGGTACAGCTGGAGCTCCTGAGAGATGTAAATGTACCTTATTGTATATCTTGTTCTCTGGGCTCGAGGTGATGACCGTGAAACAAAAATGAAATATTTATTCTATGAGATAACATCCTGAAGGGAACATTCTGTAGCTGATTAGATGTATTCGTCTCTAGTGACTGTCTATGACCTTCTGTTTAAATTTACTTACACCAAGGCTGCATAATTATCTATCTACATAGTCTGTCTTCATATTTCTAGACCAGTAACGTTAAAGCAGATATAATCAGTATTTTCATACCAACAATGGATCATGTAACTACTTGTAATGTGAATGAGGTCACTAATTATGATGAATCCTCAGTAAAATATCACTGAACTTTTATAATCCACCTCAGGTCTCCAGAGCTTTTTAACAAATTGTTGCTCATTGTTTTAGTTTTTCCAAGCCACAACTTTTTTTCTGTTTTGGTTCAGTCTCACCGCTCTTATTGTGTTGCCCTGAGCTAAAAAAAAAAAACCCACATAATACCTCCTGCTCAGCATCAGACAGCAGACAGACACAGTTGGCAACTAGCTGATGAACACTGTGAAGTATCTAGCTGGTAAAGAGACAGACTTTAGGAGGTGGTGGAGACCAAAATCGGAGCTAAAAGAAGAGTTAATACAGGACTAATACAAATTTCCAAATGATTTCTAATAAATGATAATGGTCCTTTGTAACTGCTGTGCCTCTGTGAACAAGAACATCATGGATAAGAAATTATCCAACACTCAACCCCGTCTGTAAAACTTGGATATTTGTTATTACACTTTTGGTTTGTTCAGATCCACATTTTGAACTATTCCTTTGAATGTTTGTATGATAAGCCTGGCTGCTGTTGTTATTGAGAGCCGCAGCAGAAATAAGACATAGTACAGAGAGAATAATGATGTCATACATGCTCTGGTTTCCCCATCGCAGACAGAGATGCACCCGCAAACACTCGGGTCTAATTACATAGAGTTGTAAGAGGAGGAACTGCTGAAGCCAGCGTTTCCTGTCTGACTTTTTTCTTTTTTTTCTTTTTCAAGATGTAGGACTCCAGCAGTGGGAAAGTGAGTCAACTTTCTGCCGACCGTGGCGTCTTTTTTAAAGCGATTCATCCTTTCTTCTGTTAGGGGTTAAGAGTTACAGTGAAATGTGAGTCAGTCCCGTCTGCCAGGACACGCTGCGAAGACTTGTTGAGAGTTGCTCTGCAGACAGATAGTAATGAAGCAAAGAGCACGCGGACGAAGCAGAAATATTGTTTTGACTGGTGCCGCTTGAGCATCAAACAATCCTCGCCGCTCACGTGGACGGGTTATCTGTGGCGTTGCCTGCGAACATTTCCTGTCTGAAAAGTAACAGATTTTTATCAGAGTTACCTGTGATTCTGCGACCTGACGCATCCATATGGATGCATCGAGAGCTGGATGTTTGCCTGCGTGTGTGTGATCTTGTTATGTCTGAGTCGTCCGCCACCTGTACGTCATTGTGAAGCCTTTATCTCTGTTCCATTCCTCTGCAGGCAAGGCCGAGGCCGGCGGGCGCATGCATGTGACCCTGTGTGATTACATCATGCCCTGGGACACCTTGAGCAACACCCAGAAGAAAGGCCTGAGCCAGCGCTACCAGATGGGCTGTGAATGCAAGGTAAGACCGCGGAGGACTGTGTGTGTGATTTATCTCCCATAGTTTCCTCTCCTGGAGGACAAAACCAGACATAACTGACAAACAACTCCGAGGAGACATGAGCCACAACAACAGCTGCAACAACACGCATCAGAGCAGTGAGTTAGGAAACGGATACAGAGCAGAAGATTTGCTGCTCAAATTAGTTTTTAGTATTGACTAAACAAACTCAAGCTACCAGTCTGGATTACTAGCTGCACGGCTAACTGGGCTAACTAGCTAACAATAGTTACAGTTGGCAGCAGTTAACGATTAATCTGGTGATATGCTGCCCTCTGTTTGTTATTTGTATGAATTCAGCAGGATGCCACTTCTTACATGATGCACCTTTTTTAGAGTGGCTTCTCGTTTAACTTTAAATCATAAGATTGTTTTATTCTGTATTTCATGCAGACAGATTCCCGTCATCCAGCAGCACCTGTGGTTACTGCTGGCCTCACCGTGTGTAGTTTAATACTACAGCGAGGACCTTGAGCAGCTACTTTGATGAGAATAAAACAGCAGAGCACCTGGTGTGTCTGTTCACAGTGCAGCCAGACAAACTTGTGTTATTTTCTATAAATAAATCACAATCTGCCTTTCCCATCGTGCCGTCAGCAGCCGCCATCTGATTTCATGCTGGACGTGACACCACAAGTAGTTTTCCACACAACAATAGGACTTGATTACCTGGACGGAGGAGAGCTTCACTGGACAACTCCTTGCAGCTGCGTCCTCTTGTTCCATTACCACCCTTCATAAAAAAAAGATGCTATAACCGAATGTAAACGGTTCATAGAAAGGCTATTGAAGGAAAACAAAGTCAGCTATGAATAATATAAAAATCGATGATTATATCTTTTTGAAGTCTTTGTGAAGTTACACAAGGTATGTTATTTTAGTATTTGTACCAATACTCATATAAAAATGTTTCAAGTAAAACTACATACAGATGTCTTATAATGATTTATTTGTATCTCGCTCTGGTTTGTCAGCTGACATCATGAGACTGCAACAAAATAAAGTCATGAAAATTTAAATCTTCATTTAGTTTTTAGCTGCTGTCTGTTGATGAACAGGCCAGAACATGTTAGCTGTTCAGAAATGTGGTGATGAAATCTGATCACAGCATGATTATCACAGCAAACATCACACAAAAATGAAGGACGATGAGCGTTATTTTGGGGCTGTATGTCTTTCCTTGTCAGCCATGTTTATTTGGACCCACAATGCCCCATAATGCACATCTTTTAAATTATTTTTCTTATTTTTTCTTTCCCTTTAACACCAGATCGTGCGCTGCCCCTCTCTGCCCTGCGAGATCTCAGCTCCTGAGGAGTGTCTGTGGACGGACCTGATGATCGAGAAGCAGGTTTACGGACGCCAGGCCAACCACTACGCCTGTATCAAGAGGGCGGACAACTCCTGCTCCTGGTACCGTGGCGTCTCATCGCCCAAGAAGGAGTTCCTGGACGGCGAGGAGCCTTAATCACACCTGGCTGCGCACTGCGAAAATAAATGTAAATGATTCCATTGAAATTCTTAAGATCAGGCAAAGAGATTTTTTTGATAAAAAAGTTAAACTAATGTGACTTAAAATAACCTGCTGGTCTGAAAACAACCTTCGGCCTCTCTTTGTGTTCGTTTCAGTCAGAAAAGGCAACATTTCAACCTCAGCGTCAGCTGATTACAAAGAGGCTCAGAGGTTGTTCTCAGACACAGCGTCTATAAAAGCAAATAAAATAGCATCATGAGACATAGACTGGTCAAGTGATGATGTAACTTCCTCCTGAGGCTGGCGTCAGGAGGATTTAAACTCCTCGGTGAGACAGAGCACTTCCTGCCCCGCGAAGCTCTTTAAACGGCTCTGCTCTCCGACTCCACCAATCAAACCCCCCCCCGGCTCTACAACGGACGATCATTCGTTACCCATCGTGTTTCTACTTTTATTACCTCATTCTCCATTTTATTCCAAAGCCAAATTCCAAGTTGCCTTTTTTTAAATGATTGTCTCCCTCTCTCTTTCTCTCTCTCTCTCTCACTCTCTCGCTCACTCACTCTGCGAACACTTAATTAGTTAATCTCTCGTCTTCTCTGCTGAGAGCTGTTTGGCCACTGGTGACGTCGGACACCCACGACACGCTTTAACTGTCTTTCTTTAAAAAAAGAACATGAGTCATCTTTGCATGGCTGATCTCCTCCTGGTGAAAATCTTTTTCTCGTGGTGATTTTGTCATTTTTTTCTAACTGAAGCCTGTGACCGTCGCAGGCCTCACTGGACCAGTCTATGCAGCGTAAAAAACAAAACAAAAAAAAAACAAAAAACAGATGAACGCTCTAAATTTAAACCTGCTCTGAGGTTAAAATCACAGAAAACAAAAATCGGAAAACCCAAATTTCTCCTCATCTCGTCTTCATCCCTCCCAACCTCGTTTGCCCCACTATGTAGCTGTACAGTACCTATGCATATACTTTTGTTGTTACTTGATGATTATTATTTACTGCATTAGAACTAGATTTGCACTTTTTGAGGATGAGTTCCAGTAAAGACAAGAGCCTGAACACTCTGATGTGACAGATAATATAACGCCCAGACCGACAGATCCACCTCAGGTGCAGATTTTTACCTATTTTGAGTGCTTTCAGTGGTCCATATTCACAAACGCGAGCTTATTCTTGCTATTTCTCATAAACAGATAGAATAGTACGTGCAATGAAAGGGGGGAAAAAACAAAAAGCGTGAGAGGTTTCGGGATATAAGGGATCTTTTTGCAGATTTTATGTGTGAAAGGGAAACAAAAGGAGCTCGTGGGATGTTATTTCAGTGTCTTTGTATTGTCTGTTGATTGTAAATGCCAACAGCAGTTTCATGATTTGCCAATATATCCTCGCAAGACGGTTAATTTCATGAGTAATACGGTCGTTACACGCTTAATGTTAGCTCGTCTTTCCTGCTCCTTCCAGTTATTAATGAAAGCTTTATCGCCGTCATAGAAAGCAAGTTACTCAATCGAAGTTTACAGTGCTGTTTTATACACCTCAAGCTACATTAACAAAAAAAATATATATATGATGGAGTATTAGAGGCATAATTTAAAAGTAAACTCTTTCCATTTTCCATTACTTTGTATTTTTTCAGTGTTATAATTATACCTGTCATGATTTTTGTGTGTTTTTCTCCGCTGTCTTTGTCTACGATGTCTGTAGCTGTAGTGTCGAGTTCGAGAAGGTCCTCTTGCGCTGGAGTAACGTGAGAGTGAGAGAGATTAATCCTTTCTGGGGAGGTGTGGAGGAAAGAGAAATGGGTACCTTGTGTGAATAGAGGACTGTGCATGTGTTTGATGCTTTGTGTAAGTCCGGGCGAAGGACAAAATATTCAGTATTATCAAATAAAAAAAAAAAAACACGTTTGAAAGAAAGAGCCCCGCCTGTGTGAGTCATTTAGCCGGAGACGTGTTATCGAAAGTACAGAGGAAGTTAAAATACATTCACACATTTTGAAACAAACTTATGGTTGGTTTGCTGTCTGTTTGTCTGCTAACAGAACATTTGATGTAATTCCACATTAAACAAACTTTATCTGTCTTTCAAAGAAGCAATCTGTCAGAACTGGCCACCTGCCTGACAAGTAGGTGGCAGCAGATCTTAGAGTAACCGCTAACTGCTGCTAACCGTAGCCGCTGTTAGCCACTTAGCTCAGTTTATCATGCAGCTAGCAGTTGTTTCTCCTGACTGCCTCGACTCAAAGTTCAGAGCACTGATGATGATGATGATGATGATAAAAGTTAAAATACTGCTACATTTATTATAATCTCTCTTGAGGGGAAAGTCTGAGCCAAACTTCAGGTCATGCCATCAGCAGTTGTTGAGATATGGATCAAATATTGGAGTGAGCAAGATGCCTACGATAAATAACATTTCATAACAATGAGCCAAGCTTTTAAAAATGTTTGATTATTCAACAACTTTATGGTCACCTATCCATATTTTCTTTGTAGTCATTGATATGCTTATTTTTTCATTTTCATTTTTCATTTTTTCATTGTTCTTCAGTTGCTATTAGACTGAACAAAAGCCACAACAAAACAACAAATAAACAATAAACACAAATGTAAAATGGGGGACGTTACTCCCTCTTATCACCTTGATCCATTCTTTTTCCAGCCAGTCGAGCCCCCAAAAATATCATCTTTTCTCCATCCATTTTTCCCTAGAATCAGACGCGGGTCCCTGCTTTAGTCCTCTATTTACATTCTTTAATTAAGATGTCTTCCTTCAGTTCATCCAGAACCACCAGAATATTTAATGCCATCAGGGAATAAGAATTTATTCCCACCGAAAAAAAAGAAAGATAATGCAAATTCTTCACGTCGCACTGAATTTGAATTCTAACCTCCAAACTCTTGTACTCTCGGTATGTGAAGCAGTCAGCCTGGGCCCTGATTTGGCTCCCCGTTAATTTCCCAGAGTGTCTCTGGTGTGCTTCAGATACGAGGACGGAGTGAAGAGGCCCGTGTAGACAGAAGGGCAGACAAATACGCTTTAATAGATGTGGTAATCGACTCAGCTAGGAAAATATTTGAGTAATGCTCAGGCAGAGCCCAGAGCGAGCGGTTTTGTCATCTCTGTTCATTCTCTCCTCAATGATGTCAAACAAGGATGGTGGTGATAATCATCCCGGTGTCAGAGGTGGGGGGCCGTTTACCGGGCCGGGTCAGTGTTTCTGAGGGCGGGTGTGAAGTGATCGGATGTTTGGAGAACAGTTGGGTAACCTTTGAGTACGTGAGGGATGTGCTGCTGCAACCTTTGCTTTGCAATCCTGATTACCCAAGACAGAGGAAACAGACAGGAACACCTGATTATTATTAATGAATTACGAATCAAACACACACTAAATACTTTAATACATGTTGTTGATCCGAGGCAACAGGAATTCTTCTCACCACCACACCCTCCAGTTTCTTTTTACTCCCTGTTGTTTATCTGATGGATCAAAGAATGAGCTGAAGGGAATATCTCATGTTGCGTGTTTTTGGATGGAAACATACTTCATTAATCTGAGTATTCCACACCTTTAAATCAATATCAAATCGGATTACCTGTGCTGTCAGGTGTCAGTTGTGAAATAATTCACACATTTCCACATTTCTACTGTCACACTTGTAGTTGTGATGCCATCCAGTGGCCACAAGAGGACACAGCAGCCACTGAACTCCTCCACCAAACTGAAGTTACCTCTACTAATCCCATGTTTTCACACACACTTAGGCAAGGTATTATAAATTATAAAGCTCATTGTAAGTGCATTCAGAGCTTAATATCAAAATACATGCCCAGAAACAAGTATCACATACAGGAGGATATAATGAATAAAGAAACAAGAGGAAGAAAAGCACAAAAGGACAGAAAACACTCCACATCAAGCACACAAATACTCACTTAGTAATTGATCATAAGCCTGAAAAGCGACTACAGCATTATAACAATTCAATACAATATTATACTGATATTAATAACAGGTGCATCATCCATATTTTCATGTTTCAACACCCACATGATTAAATAAGGAGTCGAGTCAGAGGCAGCTGTCAGAGGAAGAAACGCCCCAAAAATGTTTGAAGTTTCCAAATAACTTTTATCAACATGTGATTCTGACACCAATCTGAAACATTTCTA
Organism: Acanthopagrus latus; assembly: GCF_904848185.1. Taxonomy (NCBI): domain Eukaryota; kingdom Metazoa; phylum Chordata; class Actinopteri; order Spariformes; family Sparidae; genus Acanthopagrus; species Acanthopagrus latus. The sequence goes on along the minus strand of NC_051058.1, from coordinate 17,877,451 downwards.
CATTAAGGGTTTGTAGTTTTTATGTGAGAAAACAAACATGAGATCATTTTGTTCAACAACAGACCGGTTGTTCCTCATACATATTGACATCGGGTTTCTGTAAAGTCTGATCGCTCAATTATTCCCAAAATATGTCTTTCTCCCCCATAAGTGTCCGACTTTCTTCATCCTAAAACCCAAATTTTCAAGTGTTTGTCAATTTCAGCCTGCAGAGCTCAGACATTTAAATGAGATTATCTGAAATATACGCAGTTATCAGTCATAATCCCGCATGGATCCAGAGTAGACGCATGTTTTGAATGATGTCTGCTCAGATTCTACATCATAAAACTGAACCCAGTGCCGTCTGAAGAACATGAACTTGAACACAGCTAAACTTAAAACTCTGTCCTTCTCCTCTGCTACAAAGAGGAATAGCTTAACCGAGGAGAAAGGGAGCTGCAACACCCACACACTTTCTCAATGGCCTGGGGAAATAATATCTGTCTGAATTGCCATTTCATTTATTTGAATCGCTGAGAAATATGAAGTGTGGGCAGCAGCTCAGAGCTGCTGAAATAAGGCCAAAATGTCACACAATTCAGGCCATGTTCATCACTCTTACAGAGCATCCTTTAGTGGATTTTTGACCTCATCTTTAACTCTGAATTCCTCCCGACAGACTCCCTGACGGCCTCTGTTATCTAATCCTTTTCAGCAGCTAACACTGACATTGACATTTAGTTACTGCTTTCATCAGGTCATGAATATATTTGGTTTTCTGCCATTTCCAGCTCCTGTGCTAGTGGTATAAACACCAACACTGTGCTGGTGCACCAAGCTCCCAGTGTGGACCTCTAAATGCATGGCTAATTGAGCTAACTAGCTAATGGCAGCTGCAGATAGCGGATAATCTAGTGATGTGCTGCCCGTCTGTGTGTTTTGAGTATAGATTAAACATTTTCTTACATATTTCACCTTTAGAGGTCGGGTTTGTAGGATTAACGGGCATCCAGCAGATTTCGACCAACTGAATACCCCTCACCTCACCCTCCCCAGCCTAGCCTACAGCACAAAACTACCATAGCTGCTAAAAACATGGCAGTGCATCCTGTGATCGTGTGAAAAAAGACCGGCTCCCTTTCTTATGATTCAGTTTCAGAACATCACTGAAACCATAATTATGCAAATAGATGCCCCTAGATCCTGCACACTGGACCTTTAAAGTTACCATTGGAGCATCACGGTGCGTAACACATTTAAATATCTTTGTAAACGAGAAAAATGTCATAAACAAACAAACAAGAAGTAAACAATCCCTGTGAGCGTTTTAATGAGTAGAAGGAAGAAACTACGAGGACGAGGAAAGACGGTCGCCAACCTTTCTCGATCTTTTACTTTTGGGTTGTCATGACGACCTGATGAATTTAAGAGAAGAGTCGAGGACATCTGTGCTGAGAGGTGAAGTGGAGTTAAAAAAAAACAAAGAAAGAAGATGAAATATTTGAGCGTGGTGGTAAATTTGTATTATTCCCGTCAGAAGGCTGAAGATGAAAACAATATAAACTATCATCTGAAAGTTCTGTAACATGTTTCATGCTTTTTGTCTGACTTTCATTCTCAGCCACATGTGTGTCAGCAGAGGGTTTGTCTTCCTGGCAGACACCACTCATATTGAGAGAGATTACACATCCCAAGATGAGAAGAATGATGATTTCCTCACCTTCAGCAGGTCAAATTTATACATCCTGCCAAAAGACATTAATCACCCAACATGTGAATCAAACAACAGGAAGCTTTGACTGCAGGCGGATTTCATGTCAACAGTATATAAGTGCTCCATTTAAAGGAACGGTTCACCCAAAATTGAAAATTCAGTCACGATTCAATTTAATGTCTTTTCTTTGTGTACTCTGATACATTAAAAATGACATGCGGTCCCTCCCAGCCTGTAAGCCGCATGATGGAAGAAAAAAAATAATAACATTTTTTCTAAAAACAGTAACACAGATAACATAAAAACTGACCGTTTGTGGCACAGTGTGTTAAAGGTACATTATTTAAGATTTTTAGGTTAAAATCTTCAAAAATTAACAAATACATTTTGTTTAGTGCCAAAGACGTGTTGTGATGCAGAGATATGTACTGAGGTTAGCATGCTAATCGGTTGTACCTTAATAGTAAGATAGTATACCTCAGTCAGTATATCTTTTTTTGTTACACATGATGTGACTGTAAATAACTTCTATTCAAGTCAGTTTTGCTTCTCAGCGCGTCTTGAAACTTGGATTAAGTCAGATTAGCTTTATGGACCCACTGAGTTTGTTTCAGCCTCCTATTTTTTACATCTTGAAATAAGTGCTTACTTTCATCTTCAGTTGCTGTAAAGCTCCATAAATGTTTTGTGAACTATGAAACTTCACCTGAGTTTCCATCATCATGAGAGTGAGAAGGTAAAGACTGAACTTTTGTTTTTGGTGAACTGTTCACTTAGGAACAATCAGAGCGTTTACTACAAATCAGAGATAATTACTGTACTATAATTACAATTATTTGACTGTTAGAATTAATTTAGAGATAAACTTTGTTGATCATAACCGTGTTCTCCCTTTTGATATGCTGGCTGTAGAGTTTTGTGCTTTACATGCATGGTGTAAGCGATATGCAGCAGCAGGCAGCGCAGCTCAATAGGATAAACTGCATATATCATCTATATATAGAAAAGTCCATTTGAACTGAAATCATCAGCAGCTCTGCCCCGATGAAGCCTGATGCTGTGGAACCAGACTCTCTCTCCCATTTTCTTTATTTTATATGCAAATCACATAAAAGTTCACTGCGGCTGCTTACGTCGCACCGCCTACTCCCTCTCTGTTTTTCAGTACCTCCTGCCACCTGTGATGTTGGGTGTCTGGCACTAGATCCGCATACATACACTGTATTTTAAGACTTTGAAACTCATAAAGCTCATCAAAATGCCTCGATTTGAAGACGTTCCTGTTTGTCAGGAGTCGATGAGGTCAACAGAAAGAGGTCAGCTCTACAGAGAGACAGGATGGAGTGGAAATGGAAATTAATGAGTGAAAGAGGAAGGGAGAGAAGGAGTGAGTGCAGCTGATAGGAAATGTAGTGCAAGTAAAAGTGTGGGACCAGAGCGGGACAGTCAGAGGATCATGAAGTATATTGTGCATCAAAAGAGCAAAATCGATCTCAAAGGCAAACCACGAAGGTCAGTGATATCGCACTCAGTCACACAGTGTTCACGTAAATAGCAGCACTAGTCCTTCATGGCAGATGCAGAATATAAATAGCTGCAGTTATAGGTCACACAATGCCCACAACAACAACTGAAGTTTTTATGCTGACTTCTTTCTTCATCCAAAAACACACTAATCAATCCCAGAGCTTTTGTTTCCGCTCCAGCTCGAACTCTTTTTGTTTCTTCTACTTCCTGTTTGTTTTTGTAGATCACGCCTCGTGTGTCATGTTTTACATTACTCTTTGTGTCTTTATGTTTCTTCCAGCCTTTTTTGATTGCCCTACTAGTTTATCCTGCGTCTTATGAGTGTTTCCCAGTTCCGTGTCCCCTGTGTTCGTCATGTTCCTTGAGTTCCTGCCTGAGGTCCCAGTTTGTCTTTGGTTTGTACCTCTTTAAGTCTCAGATTATCCTCATCCTTCTGTTTCTGCATTTTCTACTTAAACATTGGATTTCTGGATTTTTGTTCTTCATCCTCATGCATCCTTGTGTCTTACGTTTGGGTCCCTTTTTGTTTAAACATAACATAAGCCCTTTTACAAACATGGCTAGCTAATGTACCAACTTTGATTTTGCATTTTTCACGTTTGCTTCTGTCCATCACCCAGTGTTTTATCTGCCTGAACGACTTGTATAAACTCTTTACAGTACCAGATGTAGAAATGGATAATTTGTTAGACCTCCTCGCTAACAGATACCAGTCACACCTCCTTCACTCTAATACTGAACACCAGAGTCCCGCAGGGTTGTGTCCTCGGACTCTTTCTTTCCGCACTGTGCACCCAAGATGGCCCTCCCAAACATCAAGACAGCGCTACTGTGAGGTACAACACCACCATCATCAGCCGCATTACTAACAACGACAAGAGTTCATACGGGGGTGGAAATCTAAAATCTTGCAACATGGTGCAACAATCTGAGAACAATTTGCTCAGTGTTAGCAAAAATCAAGAAAACCATATGAGGTGCCAGTTCTGTGTTGCAGAACCCAAAGGATATTAAAAGACAACACCTGCCACAGTCTGTTCACCCTGCTGCCGTCTGACAGGAGATACAGAAGTATCTGCTGCTGTTACCACCAGACTGTGGAGCAGCTTCTTTCCTCAGGATGTGAGACTCCTGAACTCATCATCACCAACATGAACAGTTTATTTTTGTGACTCGATTATTATTTATTCATTAAACACAACAGGAATTTAAATCATGTGTTGCATATTGACATTTCATTAAATTTTGAATCTTCAATCTTTTGGTATTAACTTCACCACCATATTTTGCTGTAATTTACTTAACACATTTCAATCAGGTTTTCATTTCACCAGCCAAACCTGAAACATCTTTTCTCACGGTGATGTACGTAGAAAACCTTTAGTTCAGTGTCTGAGAAATAACTCACCACACTGAGTTACATGTGACCCAGCAGCCACATGAAGGCATGGAAATAATTTGCACCTTTGCATCTGACTCATTTGCATCACTATAGTAAAGACTACAATTTACAGCAGCTGCTCAGATCATTATCTGTCTCTTATTCTGCTGCTGCTCAACTATCTCCACAACTACATTTTACCTCACTGCTTCTACCAGCATGTGCTGCTGGCATATTAAGTTAATTTGCGTCACTTAGCTGCACATTATGTTCATTAAACCTCCAAGCATACAAGAGCTAGGTGTTGTAAAAACAATTTATTTTTGCGCATTTACTACCACCGATACTAACTGATTATTTCTTGTGTCGTCATTAAGCTTCCATCTGAACAGTTGCTCCTCTGTACTCAACATTTTATGGGGTATTTTTGAGACTAGCTGGTGTTTTTATTTTGTCAGATTACACACAGATATACTCAAGAGCTGCTGTGCTTGAGTACAAGTTTGAGTTAATTTGGCAGCAACGGCTACAAGTCACTTTGTAGATTGTTTCCTTAAAAAACTGATGTCAAACCAGAAGTCACAGAGAACAAAACAGAGGTGTGCTGAGAAAAAGGGTGGGAAAAAGACAAAGACAAGAAGTGGAACGTAAAACAGGACACCAGGATATAATCTACATAAAAAAAGAGACATAATAATAACCATGATGATAGATTAGATTCCTCTTACTGCAGTTTTGGTGGTAAAACAGTTTGCAATCAATATGTTTTAATGATTAAAAAAAAAAGATCATCTGAATAATTTGGTTTTGTTTTGACGTCATAAAAGCATCTGACACAAAATATATATTTATTAAGACTCCAGGCAAAGCATACAGATCTGATTATGGACACCATATGTAGAATATTCACATTTATTCACATTTTTACCCTTTGTTATTGGACATACTTCATTTTTAAACAGCTAGATACATTTTAAATGCTGTTTTTTATTGTACAGGAGTATTTTTTATTGTTGTTACTCACAGACTGTTAATCTATCTTCCATGGATGATATGTAACATCACGTACGCGTCTATACGTGTTTATCTGTGTGTTTTTTACTCAGCTCTGACTAAACCGGGCTCTGATGTGTGTGTGGGTGTGTAACAGGAGGATACGAGGTTGTTGTGTACATTTGTCATCACTTCCAAGAATACTTCGACAACTGCTCAAAGTGACACAGCAAGTGGGAGTGTGTGTCCACATACAGACGAGTATATGTGTCCTTTTTATTTTCTCTAAACATCCAACAGGTTTTTTTTTTTTGTGTGTGTGTGTGTGTGTGTGTGTGTAGTGCAGGCGTGGAGAGTGTGTGAGCGAGGTCAAGTGTGTGAACAAGAGGAGAGAGAGGAGGGAGGAGAGAGAGTGAGAGGAGAGAGTGTTTCTCTGAGAGTCTGTCAGAGTCTGGTGGCAGTCGGGAGGGAAAACACTAAAAAGCTTCTTCAAGGGCCGGAGCTTTAACCTGCCTCTGATTCAGCCTCCGCTTAATTCAACATGACGCCGAGATGCTGAGGGGACGCCGTCATCCTTGATTACTGTTTTGTCATCACAAACTCCTGAGTACACACTATGGGGACCGTCAGTGAGCTGTGTGCCTCCAGCTTCCAGGCATTTCTGTGTCCTTCAGTGCGACCTGGGCCACCTGCTGCAGCTACAGGTGAGTGCTTTTAAGGATTATGTGAGAAGCGTTTGTAAGCCTGCGAAAGATTCTTAAGCGAGCTCTTTATTTTGAGGTGTGTGAACATGATTTGTGTTACAGTTCATTGTCAAAAGAAAAAAGCTTCATGTATCAATTGCTGGTTTAATGTTGCTTTTGTGTGACTCTTAGAAACAACACAGACATGAGACATGAGAAGCAAGACTGGCACAAAGTACTGCTATTAGTGTTCAGTTGCCGTGGTGATTTTCTGCTCTCTCTCTCACACACACACACACACACACACACACACAGGGAGCACTCTGAAGTGTGTGCCATGCTGTGTTTTTGACATTTCTGTTTTCATGCACACACACACACATACACGAGTCAGGCCAACTGTGAGTGTCTCTGAGTGTGTGTTTTGCGTGAGATGGTGGGTTTTGATTTCTGAACATGACGCACACCCATCATCATCCTCTGTGCCGTGATCCTCCCTCTCCAGTGGGTGCTGGGGTGACATAATCTCCATCGCTGCCCACTGCTCTCCCCTTGTGCAGGTGTGTTCTTGTCAGGGCTCGTGCCGTCCTGGCACCGTGAAGGCAGCACGACGCTCACACACAGGTTATTTCCATCGCGCCATGCAGCTTTTATGATCTTTCTTTATCTGGACTTCCCCCTGTTTTTCCTTGTGATTTCCTCTGCTTTCGTCTTTATTGTGCTCAGGCCTCGAGGCCTCTGCAACAGTACTTATTTCACAGATAAACCCCCTCAGCTGTGAAGACTGACTCAATAGGCTACTGTAGCTTCATTCGAAGACACTTTATGTCTTGGTACTTTATGTTATTAGACAGTTGGTTCATTGTCTGTAGTTTTGGTTTAATGTGCCTCAATAAAAAAGACGTGAATGACTTTTTATTTATGGTGAAAATCAACAACTTCTCTTAAAGGAGACACATTAATATCCCCCTCTGTTGGAACACACTCTGTTTTAACTCTGTCTCTTTAAGGTCCCCCCTCTGGTCTTTTCTGGCCTTCTCTGATTGGTCAGCACAAACATGCCTGAGCCAGCAATGCTAACAACAGCAGAGCAGCTGTGCTAAATTAATTAATTAATGCCAAACTGGCATAAATGATGGAAATGTATGACATAGTGATGTAGCGTGATGTCACAAAGTCACAGAATTAAGGTGCGACTACTGACGAGGCGTTCAGGAGCAGTAGTCTGTGGGAGAAAGGAGCTTCTGTAGGTGAGGTCTCCCAATACTGTCGCAACATTCTCCTGAACAACCGAAGTAGATGGAGACTTGAAACTTGAAAGAAAACATAAAATGGCTCCATACAGCTTACTGACAAAGATATAAATATATATACATTTATATATATATATTATGAATTAAAGACAAGTCATTGATGTTATTTACGTCTATTTTACTGTAGCACATTGAACCAAAACTGCATGACTAACCACCAGAAACCAGAGAGACAACTAATCAATCTTAAGATAATGTACAATTTGAAGATAAACATCTTTAAAGGAAGCTACAGAAGCCTATGGAATCAATCTTCACAGCTGAAGGGTTTATCTGTGAAATAAGCACTGTTCCAGAGGCCCCGAGGCCTGGGCATAGATAACTTCCTGTTATTCTGGACCTCACTGTCAACAGTTTTCATTGGAACTACTTTCTACCACAGAAAAAGTCTCCATGCAAACCATTTATAGCTTGTCGCTAACGACAAGGGGCAAAATATGTCTTTTGTCTTTTGTGCGAGCTGACCCTTTAAACTGCTCAATTGCAGCAGTTCTTCCCTAACCCCTCCTCAGCATATCCTGTTTTTGGTGTGTCCAAACGCTGAATAAAGCGTCAATTCAAGCGCACAGCTGCAATCCTTTACCCTCCTTTCCTCTATCCTTCCCTACATCCTCTCCTCTCCCTTCCTTCCTCACACACAGGACATCTATCTCTGATATCAAACCTGCTTCCTCAGCCTTCACACCCATTTGGACAAATGTGTCTCTCCTCTTTATTACCTTGTGGTTAATTGTTTTTCTAACTTTTTGTTGAGTCTTATATCCTCTTCCTGCTTGAATGAAGTCCCTCTGCCAAACCTTTCATCACTTTATGCAGGGTGGAGTGCTAAAAAGGGGAGTATTTGCACATTTCCCCGGGCCAAAAGACTTTAACACTGATTCTGTGAGCATGTAACTACACCCATATTCAGATAGAGACACACGCTATAAACTAGGGCTGCTCATTTTTCTCAAACGATTCACAATGTCAAAAAATGGTGAAAACGAAAATCAGTGTGTTTCCCACAACCCAAACACATTCAGTTTACTGTCAAAGGCGAGAAAAGTAACCGGGATATACTCACATTTAAGAAGCTGGAATCAGAGAATTTGACTTTATTCTCTTAAAAAAAAAACATACTCAAACCAATGAATAATTTTTTTAAAAATTGCAAACATCTACTGGTAAAGATGGAGGTGTAAACATACAGACATGTAAAGGTTTTTTCTATTTCCATTTTTCTCTCCTCTCAACACTTATAAGCCTCTGAAAACAGCTTCCAACAGAGATCAGAAGTTCGCTGAAACGTCAGGAATGACAAACCTTCAAAATTACGAAATTCTAGGTCAGAACGCCACAGGAGGTCTGTTCCATTAGTGGCTATCAAACTGTACAACTCCTCCCCCTACTGCAGGAGAGACGGCTAAACATTGAACACTGAAAACATTGCTATCAATCACATGCCCTAGTGCTTTAAATATCATGTGCAATATTTCTTTTTCACTTTCAACATCATTGGCAATACTACTCCACAGTGCAATATCTTCTTTTTTATTACTTTTCACTTTCCTTGTATATTATCTCTTCTAAATTAGGTTTTATTGTTGTTCATTAAATGTTTGGCTTCGATGTTAGCATTTACACCTTGTACACTTTTTTTAAAATTATTATTGTGTGTTTGTTTTTTTGCTCTTAAGTTGCTTTAATTTTGAGCCTTTTCTCACACAATAATATCCATCAGGAATAATAAAGTTCTACCTTCTATCTGCAAGAATCTGCAAGCTGTAAATTAATTGATCCTGTGTATACATACATGTAAATGTAATGTACTTTACACACTCCAGCACATTTGTTGACAATAATAACTTTGATGCTAAAGTGTAGGCGGTTCAATATGAGATAGTTTGAGACATTAAACTTGCCAAAGTAATATTTTAACTTGGTATTTTATCTTGACTTTTGGGTCCTATATATGATGAGATATTCACTCACTTCAGTGACATTTCTTATATCTATTTTGTCATGATTATGATCTAAATGTGTCTTAAATTTTACAGCAAAAGACGACAGAGACACGTAAAAGATATTTAGACAGACATACAAACAGATAGATAGATAGATAGATAGATAGATAGATGAGAGATACACAGACAGAGGTTTGTCTGTGCTTGGCCGCTCTCTGATTGGCTGCAGCCGTCGAAGCCACGCCCACGTCATCCTGCCCCTACACCGGCTGTCTCTCAGACAGTTGTCGTTAACTGCCAGTCTAACGGTAGCACACAGAGAAAATACGGACACCTCCGACCTCTAAAGTTACTTTAAAGTTAAAAACTCCTCCGGGGTAAGCGTCGAACAACGGCACCAACATGGTTCTGAAGTCTGAAGACGGAGTTGGTAAGTTGTCTGACCCGCTAGTTAACTACTGCCAGCAGGGCTAACCTAGAGGCTAACCAGGTTAGCTAGTTAGCTAACCAGCGACTAACGTAACTTTATCTAACGCTGTGTAGCTGAAGTGAGCGTTTACCTGCTATATCTGCTAGTTTCATTTGTTTTGGGCATTTAATTTCCTATCCTAGCGCAGCGAGAGCAACAAGTCCTCATTTGGCAGATTTGTTAAAGCTCTTAACTCGCACAAGAGATCCATTATTATTAATCTGGATTGAGGCCAGACCTCACGGGGGTCTGTGCTTATTGTGCAGCAGCGCCCGTGTCTATAAATACAATCAATGCACTCTTTAATCGGCTGGAAATGAAAGAACAGCCCTCAAACACTGTGGCTTGGATGCACTCTTGCTCAGTTTCTCAACTTGTGACCAAAGTGTTAGATTCTGTCAGCGATAGGATGTTGAGGAGATTAACACAAAATGTCACTACACATAGAGAAAACATGACATAAATGATTTGTTATTGTTAATTATAGACCACCTTTTTCTGCTCTAGTGTCTCCTCTGATAATGTGAGCCTCTCCTACAGGGTGCTTAATAATGAAGTGTCAGGGGGTGGAAGACTGTCAAAACAGATGACCAAATGAGATTTTTTTTCAAATCTGTCTGGTGGGGATAAATGTGGAGGCTCATTTCTGCCAGATAAAGAAAACAAATTGATGAAAATTTGGCCAAAAATTGATATAATTGGATAAAAATTATGAGATGGAAAGTCATAGTTATGAGCTAAAAAATAAGTCAGTATGGGATAAAACAAGTCTAAATCATGGGGTATAAAGTCAAAATTACAAGATAGCAAGTCAATTATGAAGTAAAACGTCATAATTATGAGATAAAAGACATCATTATATGATTGAAAGTCATAGTAATGGCATAGAAAGTCAATTATGTGTCAACACTGATGAGATAAAATGTCGAGTTTTAAAACATCTATAATGAGATAAAATGTTGAAATTATGAGAGATTTGTGTCTCACGATTTGGCCTTTTCACATCATATCTGTGACCTGTCATGGAAATATGTTTTTCAATGAGCTTCCATAGAAAAGCTATCAAACCACCTATTACATAAACATTTTTTAAGTAAGGCAGATGCAGTCAAGGAGAAAATAACAGCACTACCTGGTAGCTTTTCACAGCTTTATTCCACTTGACAGAGTGAGTGCCACTTTTTTTTCTCAGCATACTTATAACACTGGCAGTCCACTTCGATAGCTTTTCTCCACATGAAAGGTACTTCGCTCTAAAAGACTTTTTCCATCCTGAGAGGGCAGCTGAGATTGTCTGAAATTTCCTCACTTCCTCCCTCTCTCCCTCTCCTGAGGATGTTTTTCTTTTCAGAGCTCATTCTGTTGCTGGATTTGTTTCTGCCTCCTTGTTGGACTTTTGAGCCTTTAAGGCTGCGCGAATGCGATCAGTCACCAGGGAGTTTACCATAACTGCAGGATTAAATCACTCACTTGAGCTTGTTCTCCTTGAGAGCATTTAAACTCACAATTGTTGCCTTGTGAACGCTGAAACAGACAAATATTGCGTTGTGAAGAGGGCCAGACACTGACCGCAAATGTTCTAGTCATAGCTAAACTGCATTGCCGTGGGTATCAGGTCAGCTGCCATGCTTAGGTTGAAAAAAAGAGTAGAACCAGTGAGGGAGCTGTTGTTGGTGTATGTGTGGGTATAAGAATGAAGACTGATTTAATTCTTCATCAACAGAGACCTTTTGTTTTGTAATTTTAGTTGTAGTTGTTGACCGGAAATGGTGAGTCAGCCTCATGTCTGCACCCTCCTTAAGAAGACACATGCAAAAACTGCACCTCCCCACCTTCCTCACTCTCTGAGACCAGTGTCCACGTGGGGGAGCCTGTGTTTGATGCTGAGCTCACTGAGGGAGGGAGGGAGGGAGGAGTCAAGATGGACAGAGGGGAGGGGGGAGAGAGATGGGAGTTCAAGGGTTTTCCCTTCACACACTCACAAACACACTCGTCCTCATCCTCATTTAGTTGCAGGCCTGCTCCCCTCCTCTCACCCCTTTGTTGGAATGAGTGGTTGAGGATTAAGGAGCAGGGAGGCTGGACTAGGGGACCACAGGATTGGGATTGGAGGACGTGGGCAGGACTGGATTATTGTTGTGCTGGACTGCAGGAAACAGGCTGGAATTGGTGACTAACTTAGATGTGTGGAGCTGGACCTCCAGAGTAAGAATCAAACTACTAAAAGCTAAAGAAGTGTGTGTTTTCTGCTGCACTGTGAATACTGGGACCATTGAGACTGGTGGTGAAGTCAACTCAGCGGACGGCATCTTTCTCTGGTAGGAAGCTCAGAATTATGACACAAATGTGTAGGTGTTCTGTGCGTCATCAACTTCTGCATCCGAGCCACTTTTCAGAAATTCATCTGAATGAGTGTGTGTGCTTGTGTGTGTCGTCACGTCTTCCTCTGAGAGCTTTTGACAGCCGGAAACCCGACCAGAACACACGCGCAGTTTTGGTGTCTTTTGCGTCTGTCAGTGTGTCTTCAGAGGATGTGAGTGGTTGCATAACTTCCAAACCAGACAGACAGTGGAAGTAGAAGGACAGAGAGTGAACTTCAGGCCTGGATATGTTGGTTGTCCATGTTGGTTGTCCATAGCAGCTGGTCATCAGCAGCATTGCTATGACAAGGTGTCCCATTACTTGCCAACACAAACACACACTCTGTGACCTCGAGGCTGTGCAGAGCAGCTGACTGCATGTCAGGATATGGCCTTAAAATAATATTGAGATATTTAAAGGCTTTTTAGATATTTAAATCTTCTCAAAAGCATTTCATGAATGCCGAGACTGGGAACCAAAGCGCATTTTTAACCTAATACCTATAACTAATACTATATTTTAGGGAAAAGCGTTGGTGCTTAATATTCATATAAAGTCATTTTTGATCAATAATCATAAGTAATGTGGCTATAAAGACTAAGTGGGCAAAGGCAAGTGTAAGAACAAGTAAAACAGTCTGACAAGTTCAGACGGTTTCATCACTGTAGTTTAGAGATACACAATATATCGAACCAATTTTGGGAAATGTATGTTATGAATACATTTGCAATCTGCTGATGAACATGGAGAAGGAGAAGAAAAAAAGAAGACGGTTATATAGAGTAAGTGTATGTGTTGGTTTGCTTGAGAATACATGATATGATTGTTTCCTGAATCCACTTGCTCGTATTTCCTCTCTTAATGAACAAACCACAGAGAGGAAGTAAATGTGAATGCCAGTTTCGCTGCCTCTCAGCTCACAATGGCGCGTTATTCTCGTCCTCAGGTTTATAATAGGAGCTGCTCCTGGCCTACTTAAACCTTACTTTGTGGGCGACGGGTGTCTGTGTGTGATGAGTGAGCGCGTCACTTTCTGTATGTGTGTTTGCGATATGTAAATGATACCAGTATCCAAAAGTGTGGCACCTGTCAAGCCACCTTGGGCTTTGCTTAATTTGCCTTGTGTGTACAAAGTCAAAGATGGCTGCATGTCCTGATGAATGAACTTAACTCAAGGTCCTCTAACGTAGCCTTTTCTGGAGCTTTCAACTGCATCAAGTTTTTTTTAGTGGATGGACTTTAATACGGTTATGATGTTAAAGGATCTATTTGTCAGCTACGCAGTCCAAGACCAAAATAATTACTACTACTTATATATTTATGCACCCATATATTCATCAGTGCTCACTTGCATTGTTTTGTTACAAAATAACTGCTAAATAAAACTTGGAGGTATACACTGATACTAAATTCAATAGCTCATTATATTGGTGTAACAACCAATAATGAGCTATATATGTGTATGGTTTTTTAGACTCACAAAGCTGTGCAGTTTTGTGCAAAACTCCTCATCATGGGATGTGCAAAAGTTCACAGTGTAGAGAATATATGTCATGGGATGATGGTCAAATATGTCAGCTGATGTATGGGGACAGATGTCCAATGGGGGCGCTTGTTGATGAGACCAGCTGCATATGAGAATAAAGAGCAGTGTGGTATATCATCGCTGCGGATGTACTGGATTACTGCCCCTAAAAGCAGTGGACAAAGATTTCACATCACGCTAACTGTTAAAGTTTGTGTTGTCATTAGTTACAGTAAAGATATGTCTCAACGTTATCAATGTACTTAACATGCATCGGCGCGGGGGAGGTAAGCAGTGCTACCGCCATGCTCGAGCACTTAAAGCGTAAGCATCCTGGGGCGGCTGGATTCACAATGGATCCAGCACTGTGGTGAAACGCCGCAGGTTGGTGCGACAGTGTGGGAGTGTCACTCCATGGTCCCTAAGTGTGACGTGTTGGGAACCCCCGCTGATCAGTTCGCTGAAAGAGGAAGCTGTTCTGTTGTTATCATCAGGTTAGCAAATAAAGAAAGGAAAAATGTAAACTTCATCTGGTGGGACAGATCTGTTAAAAGCTACTTAGTGGAACTTGACTTTGTCTTACATCCAAAATAATTGGGTATAATCAAATTTCTCAGAAGTCCATAAAATGGCCAAACAGACTTCTGTTTCACCAACTTTCTTGGTGTGGTTAGTAACCGGCAGTATTTGGAAAATAAATAGCTACGTATTTAGTTGTTGTTGTTTCAGACTTTGAAACTGAGTAACTCGGTCTTGATGGCAAAGTGAACTGAAGTGTTTGTTTGAATCCCACAGCGTGACTCCTCTAATGAGGCAGTCAAACAGCAGCAGCACAGCTTGATATGTCCTTTGTTCTACCTTGTTATTTGGCAGAAAATTGGGAGTTTTACTCACCATTGTTCACTTGTAAGGGTGTTTTTATATGCCTCAGAAAGAAGACGCAGCAGAAGCTTTATTACGAGCTGCCTAGAGAAGAGAAACAGCAATTTCCGTGCAGAGGTGTGATGTTTATCTCACATGAAATATGCAGATCAGTACAATGCTGCATTTCTTCTGTTATTACTGTAACTAAATCTCTCTTGTTCCTTTTTTTTTCCCCGCTCAATTTTTCTTGAGAAAAACCACAAAGTCTGTGAGCAACAGATCCACATTTCCCTCCCTAATGCTTATCGCTCCTCTGCAGACATCATGTGTGAACTTCTGTCCTATCAGAGCACACAGTTAGTCGTGTCCTGTTCACTGTGACGATGAATGTAAGGCGGCATTTGAGCTTAACATACACAGTGAGATATCAAGTCTAATATGCTTTTTTTAAACTTATATTCATCTGACTTTTGATGTTTGACATTTCAGTGTTTTCCCTCAGTTTGTTGAACACTTAGGGGCATGTATTAGGCGGTTGGGTTCTGGCTTCCTAGAAAATTTGACATTTTCCACTAAAAATCAGTATTTTATCATCATTTTGGACCATTGTTATATTCAAGTGTAAAATATTAGAAAAGCTTGAGCAGACATATAAACAACACACCTAAAGCTTAAAGACAAAACTTTCTAAAGAAGTTCACTGGGGACTTACTTTAGCCATTACATCTGGGAAAAGCTATTTTGGTTTTTTTTTTTTTTTGCTCTTGTCATTGATTTTACCCTCATTTGGTTTTAGGTGGTGCCTGGAACAGCCTGGGTGCTGCACCCAGGCCTTGTAATGGGAGGGGAAACCCTGCATTTTTTTCTAAAATGGGACAGCTACTTTTTTTTTTCTTTCCCACACAAGCAGATCTTTTTTTTCGCCAACAGTTCTTCTTTTACTCAACTTCTGTTGTTTTGATTCGTTTAAAGTCCACAAGACACTCTTCTTCACTCTTCACTCACACCTCTTTTACTTGCAGTTTATTTGCTAAACAACCAAATAAATTAGGCTGAATTTAGTTATTTGGTAGATAGACTTCACCATTATGACCTTTACTTCTGTGTTGTTGGAGAAAGCCAACTTTAATTTCAATGTGTTGCATCCTTTGCAGCGGACATGTAAGTTGTAAAAGTCAGTGCTGAGACAATGTGTTGTTAGTCCTCATTAACACAGTTTCGATGAGCATGTTTTACTTCTCTGTAGATTTCAGTCACCCCGTCTCCTCCGCCTACAGGTTTTCTATCATTAAAGAGACGCGTTTCTACTGAAATGTCACAAAGAAGCTGCTAGAAAAACAATTTGTGTGCAGTTATTCAAGTTTTGGCCTCGTAGATTTTGTTCAGAAGAAGTCTGTTGATAGATTTTTGTAAAAGAAAACACTGATCATCAACACATTTCAGTGTTTAATCTTTCTCTATTTTATAAGTTATTTCAGGGCAATCTGATTATGGCTTTGTTCAAGTTTAAGATGCAGCTAAAATTGAGAATATTTCCTTTTCCTTACTGCATTGCAAAGTCATCATGTTTTAGCTTGTGTGTTTGTGTGTGGGTGTGTGTGTGAACATCTGTATAAAACAAAGGGGCTTGATTTCATCCTCCACATTGGAGTTTGGATGTGGGGAGGGGGTAATTTAATGGATCAAAGATTGTGTTGCTATAGTGACCCAGAGCCGTGGGACTCTCAGGTCTCTTTTCTTCCTTTGAACGTGTGTGTGTGTGTGTGTGTGTGTGTGTGTGTGTGTGTGTGTGTGTGTGTGTGTGTGTGTGTGTGTGTGTGTGTGTGTGTGTGTGTGTGTGTGTGTGTGTGTGTGTGTGTGTGTGTGTGTGTGTGTGAGAGAGAGAGAGAGAGAGAGAGAGAGAGAATATATTTTATCTTTGGATCTGAGTGTTTCTTGTACTTCTCTCCTCAGTGCCTGATGACCTGAGTCCAGAGGAGAGACAGGAGCTGGAAAGCATCCGCCGCAGAAAACAAGAGCTACTGCACGACATACAAGTAAAGACACGCTCTCACACAGATGCACATTTTTCACACATTTACACCGTTAATCAATTTGTTAAACTTTAAACAAGCTGATTTCATCTGGAGTTCTACTTCCTGGCCCCATTGGACAGAGCAGCCATGAAAGGGAGTTTGTTTTTGTCTCTCCTGTTTCCTTCTCTGCAAAATTTCTCTGTTGGAGACAAATCAAACAGATATCTTACAAAGTCACTGTGTTTGTTTAGTTTATAATTCCCTCTTTGTGTTTCCCCCGAATATTTTGTCACTGTTGAGTAGCAGTGGAAGAAATGAAAGAGGGAATTTGTTACTAAAAACACTAACTGAAGTCTAAAAAAGTCTAACTCGGATATAAACATTTGAATAAATCTTTGTAGAGAGTGATGACTGTCCTCCATCACTTGTGTGTTTCTGATAGTGCATCAGGGAGAGATCTTTGAATGGAGGAGTGATTTCAGGCTAAACCTCTTTCAGTGAACAATTAAAACTATTTCAGGGACCTGCAGGAGTCACAAACTCCCTCAGTCCTTTGTTTGCTTATTTTGTCTGCACTTTGTTCAGGTTGTTCTTTCTTCTCTCCATGTCCTTAAGTAGATGTGTACCTCCATGTCTAGACCAGCGAGCCTGGGGAGGTGTGTGTGTGTAGATATGTGTGGGTGTAGATATGTGTGTGTGTAGATATGTGTGGGTGGAGGGTGGGTGGGGGTGGAGGCATATGACCACCGGAGCGTTACTGTACGCGTTCACGATAGATGATCCTCTTTGTGTGGGGTGTATGTGTACGAGGGGGGTGGACGTCGCGTATGTGTGTGTCCTCTAGCTCTCTGTGCCCGGGGGGGACAGCCTCCCCCTCCAACAACCTTAAATAAATTAGCGGTACTGTCTGTGTCAGCTCTTTAACTGGGTATATTTGTTTTATATTGTGCGGGGAAATCTGGTCTCATCATCATCAAGAATTCTCGATACAAAAAATGTAAAAGGAACACATTTGTCTTGTATCGGTGACTAATATCACCCACCTCCAATATGGTGTAGTTTCAGGCGCTGCAATCAATCAATTAATTGACTAGAGAGAAAAAAAATCAGTCAACTATTTTGATTATGAATTTTTATTATTATTATTATTATTATTTTTTAATCGAAGTCATTTTTAAAGTGAAAATCCCCCCCAATTTCCCAATCTCAGTATGTCAGCTGTGAAGATGTTCTGCTTTTTCTTGAATTGTTTAACAAACTCAAGCCTTCCATTCTCCATCTCCCTCCCTCTCATGTCACATACTTTGTTAAATAATCAAGTGTATCTAAATATAAGTGCTGTATATAAGAAAGAGGCCGACTTTAACCAGTCCTTTAAACTTCTGCTCATCTGAAAACATTTAAGGATCGTTTCACTGGAAAGTGTTCAGATGTTCGGATTAAGTGCCAAGAAATAATAGTAATAATAATAATTAATCAAACAGATTACCCAGAAAGTTTCAAAAGGCATTCAGATTTGATCAGATGCTACAAATGAACCCAACCCCTCGTCCTCCATGAGCAAGGTGGACATCCAAAAACACACACAAAGAAAAACACACATCCACACAAAGAGAAACACAAACATGGCCTCCGGGCAGCGACGCTGTGCAAATAGATTGATGGAGTTTATTACCGAGGTCGACTCTCGTTAGGCGTTTCTCTACTCTAAGCTCCGCCCTGTCTTGCCCTCAGGGGCTGATGGGTAATGAGCCATGAAATATTCCAGTAATGGTGACAGAGGATGCTGTTCGTCTATGAGGGGGGGTAACCATGGTAACACGCATGGAGGAATCCAGACATGTGAAGTTATTTAACCTTTTTTTCACAAACTCTGAGAGTTACAGATGATTGTAGCTCTAATCTGAGTCAGTGACCTCGTCAGCTTCTCTTTCTCCTCCATAATTATCTCCGTTCATTATCTTTTCTGCTGCCCTCAGTGCTTCTCCATCTGTCTCCCTTCTCTCTTCTTTCCTCCCATAACCTCTGAGCAGCTCTGTTAAGCCCGTCTTTGATCCTGCATATTCCCGCCTGTCTCCCTCCAGGGTGACTCTAAAACAGACCCGGGAGGGAGGGGTGTGCTGATAAATCTGGGTCAGCACAGGGGAACGGTGGTCGACTCTGACCCCAGAACAGGTGCTACAGCTCCCAGAGAGGATTTTCTACAGAGGGCGGCTGTTCCACATAACTCCTGCCGAGAGGAAGAATGAGTCTGTCTGAGAGAGAGAGTGAATCACGTCTGCACTTTTAGGGCTTTCTTTCTGGGTCATCTCCTCAGTAAGAGTTTGTCTGAATGTGTTGGTCAGTGAAATGTAGTTGGAAGAGAAGACTGTGTGTGATGTATTGTGCTGTCACTGAGATTGAAGCATCTCCACAAGGGTCACCCAAACATCTCACAAGTACCGTATATCTGTTGTTGTCTCCTCCTCCTCTTCCTCTGTCTGTCTGTCTGTCTGCTCTCAGAGGCTGAAGGATGAGATAGCAGAGGTGACCAATGAGATTGAAAGCCTGGGTCTGACTGAAGAGAGGTAAAGTGTCTCTCAACCTCATCTTCTGTGCCTGTGTGTGGGAAGCTGTGGTCCACTCAGCCTTTGTTTTAATGGAAATGTATTCATGGGGAAATAAAAATGACCAGAAAAAACTCATTCTGAAAGACATTCAGAACAGAGTCCACTGCAACCAAAAATACTTTCTATTATCAGTTAATCTTTTGAATATGTTGTCTAATGATCTAGAGATAAAGAACGTCCATCACATTTTCCTCAAAGGTTCTCAAATAGCTTGTTTGTCTGAAAAATAATTCAATACCCAGAGATATTCAGTTGTAAATACTCTTCACACAACATTTTGATAAACGATTTATCTCTTGATAAAAAAATAACAAAGAAGTAGAGAAAGCATTATTCAGTTTTTTTCGACAGATTAATCAGCGATAACTTTTTCCAAGACTCAATTGAAAGTTTCAGCTCCCTCAGCTGAAGATGTGGCTGTGGGATATGATATGATTGTTAAAGGTCGAGTTTGAAGCCAGAGAGGCTGTAAATGTATTTTTAGTAGATCAACAAATTTGACATATGTTACCCATATGTGTCAGTCAGTTTCAAGATTTGACACGCAGACTTTGCAGTTGTTTATTCAGCTTCTGTTCTGTCTCATCTGTATTTAGGAAAAGCATGCAGAGGAATAAACAGATGGCCATGGGCCGGAAGAAGTTCAACATGGATCCCAAGAAGGTGAGAATAACAGATCGGTGTAAGCCTGCAGCCAATGACTATTTTAATTGTTGTTGAATCTGTTGATTAAGTCTCGATGAATCAAGTTATTTTTTAATCTGTAACACCTCAGAAAATTGTGAAAAGTCCAAAGTGACTTCTTTTGTCCTTCCCAATATCCAAAGATATTCAGTTTACTATTGTGGCAAAACAGCAAAAGAAACAAATCAACACAGAGAATTTAGTTTTATTTTCCTAAAGCTGACTTAAAATGATAGATTGTGGTTGCAGGGGAAGATAATATCTGAACTAAAGTAACTGCTCCATCTCTTTGTGTGTTGGGTATTAACCTTAAAAAAACAGCAGATGCACAGTCTGAGCGGACTGTGCTGCTGATCGGCTGTGTTAACAGGATGCAGAGTTACTGTTGGACAATGGAAAGTGGTCACACCCTAATTTTTTTGAGCACTGGATTGAACTAATGTCCAGCACGGCAGTTTACGAGTCCTGTTCAGACTCTCAGGACTCCGGGACTTGTTCTTGAAAACATGGAGCCCTTTCCTGGGCTGCATCAATGAGGGACAATATTCAAGAACTGATTTCAAAGCAAGCACAGCAAATGCCAACTGATAAACCCCACTGTTTGTTCCCGGTTTTTAACTTACTTACTCTGCGTGAGTACACTGATAAATCTACCATTTGGTACTGTACTGTTGCTCATCGTGAATGTTTGTATCATTTATTTAGTTCTAATTGTATTGTGTTTATGATGTTCAGACTGAGTTGTGTGTTCTGATTTTCTCTCCCAGGGGATTCGCTTCTTGATCGACAGCTCTCTCCTGAAAAACACCAGCGATGACATTGCCAAGTTTCTCTACAAGGGGGAGGGGCTTAATAAAACGGCCATTGGCGACTACCTCGGGGAGAGGTGAGGGAAAAAATATTGGTGAAAAAGATCCAAGGGACCCTGTCTTTAAAAGGAGGATAATCCTAATATTTTTCCGCTGAGGACAAATCAGGTCTTATTTATGTATAATCATGTTTTTTTTATATATATATATATATATATATATATATATATATATATATATATATATATATATATATATATATATATATATATATATATATATATATATATATATATATATATATATATATATATATATGAGCTTATGGTGCATTATCAGTTCATCCATTCAGATCATCTGTTTTCATCTGATTCATCACATCTCATCCAACTCTGTTAGCTGCCAACTCAGAGAGCCAAACAGAGCTGCTTCACTTCTTGATCCTGTTCTCGTTGTGTTTACTCCCCCCTCTGTGGGTGTGTGTGTGGTGCAGAGATGACTTCAACATCGCGGTGCTGCACGCCTTCCTGGAGTTACACGAGTTCACAGACCTGAACCTGGTTCAGGCTCTTAGGCAGTTCCTGTGGAGCTTCAGGCTGCCCGGTGAGGCCCAGAAGATCGACCGCATGATGGAGGCGTTTGCCCAGAGATACTGCCGATGCAACCCGGGAGTGTTTCAGAGCACAGGTACAAACAAGATAGTGTGTTCAGGAAAGAGGAGAAGTATAGAGAAAATAGTTTACATCACAGTTTCTTTTTCAAGCATATAAAAATGCTGAATTTGTGACACATAGCATATATTTCTGGTCTCATATTGTAATGTAGAGATCTAAAAATTGTTCAGACTTGATAACAAAAACACATCACAGTTAATTCTGTCTCCTGCTTTTTGAAAATCTGAATTTTCATAGATAGATAGATACTTTATTGATCCCGGAGGAAATTCAAGATGTTAGAATACATAACATCAAATCATTAAAATTGTGAAACAGAGTGGGATTTTTTTTCCTGAAAGACTATCTCAAACTAATTATCTTTTTGGTGTTTTTGTCTCGTTTTTACAGATACGTGTTACGTGTTGTCGTTCGCTGTGATCATGTTGAACACCAGCCTACACAACCCCAACGTGAAGGACAAACCGACGGTTCAGAGATTCACGGCGATGAACAGAGGCATCAACGATGGAGGAGACCTGCCGGAGGAGCTGCTCAGGGTGAGAGGAGTTTACTGTCCTGAAACAACTCAGAGTTTCAATTAATCCAACACAAACAGCTCAAATCACATCTCTCTCTATATATGAATAAAAGAGTTGTAAAAGTGTTTGTTCGTGAATCCAGGCTTTTCAAAATAAAATTTTGCCAAACTCAACAGTCACTAAAATGATCTTGTGTGCAAAAACAGTCTCTGCTTTTCTGTTTTTTTCAAACATGACTCCCATATAATATCCTCCTGTATTAATGCAGCCCAATAACTCAGCACGTCCTCCTGTTCATCTGTAGAATCTGTACGACAGCATCAAGAACGAACCCTTCAAGATCCCAGAGGACGATGGGAACGACCTCACACACACCTTCTTCAACCCCGACAGAGAAGGATGGCTGCTCAAACTCGGTATGATAACCCGCATGGTGTCAGATAGTTCATGCACTTTTAATTCATAGTCTGGATCAGTTCATCCTGTTGTTAGAGGGCCCTCTAGTGGACTGGATGTGTAATAGCAACTTAAGCACAAAGAACAGAATTTTATTTTTGTGTAATTCTCTTTTGTTGACATTCTTCTTGTTTGTGTTTCATGGTTTTTGACTGCAGGAGGTATGTACCCACCTCGCCCTCTCCATCTTTAATGCACTGCTTTGCTCTTGAGCTGCACCCCTCACCTCACTACATCTCCCTGCCTTTTTACTCCCACTTGGCTGTGTTCATTTACCTTCACATCAGATTATTTCATTCAGAATAAAGTCTTCCTTCACCCTGCGCTGTTTAGCTCTCAATGTTAGTAAAATGGACTAGCCTCACATTAGATTTTAACCGCTGGACAAATTTTAACCTCAGTCAGTAGGCTCCATTTAACCTGCTGGTTTGTGCCGTCAGTGTGCTTCAGAGTGCTGCTGCTGTCGTCACATCAAGTCCAAAGTTTTCTGTCTTTACCGGAGTTGCAGCTCACCTGTGATCTCTCCTCAGGAGGACGAGTGAAGACCTGGAAGAGACGCTGGTTCATTCTCACAGATAACTGCCTCTACTACTTTGAATACACAACTGTAAGTACTTCCTGTTTATGCAGCATAAGAGAAGAAGATGCGTGCTAAATACTGTCCGTAGGTTTAAGTCAGCACTCATGTTTTTTCTGTCTTTTCAAGGATAAGGAACCCAGAGGAATCATTCCACTGGAAAATCTGAGTATCAGAGAAGTCGATGACTCCAAGAAACCGGTAAACTCATCCTTCTTTCTGCCACGTTTTGTCGAGAAGTTGACTCATTTCTGCGGTTTTCTCTTTTTAACTTAATTTCATGTCAGAACAGAGGGATGGAAATGACAGATTTTGATAAATATATCCAAACTTTTCATGACTAACATAAAACAAGAATTTTCTGGATGGAAATAAACATCAAAAACTTCAATAATACTAATGATGAACCCAACATTTTCAAAAAACTAGCACAACACAAGAATTAGGTGGTTAGAAAAGTGAGATTATATCACATTTTCCAAAACTACATTAAAAGAATAACCATCCAGTAATACCCTAAACAAGATGTAACTGGATGGGAAAAAACAAACCAAATAAAAGGACTGTCCAAAAATACCATAAAACAAGAATTAGCTGGATGAGAAAAAAACAAATCCAAAGGGATGAAGATGAAGTACTAAATCTGGTGGTGTTAATTTGCATTCTCTTTTAAATCTTACTGTTTGTATCTTGGACCTACTGCAGCTGCTTCCATAAAACTACTTGTTAATTTTCTAATCATAAACACATCCATCGTAGTAGAAACAGTGCAGTTATTTGAAGATTTGTTCCTGGAGTCTCTTTTATCATCAGGAAATCTATTTATTCCCTGCAGACCTGAGACACGGCGAGACTCATTTGTATCTTATGCATTTGTCAGATGTTTCCTGTTGACACAAACCTCCTGACTCACCCTGTTTGTTTGTTCCCTCGCTCAGAACTGCTTCGAGCTCTACATCCCCGACCACAAAGATCAGGTGATCAAGGCCTGCAAGACGGAGGCAGACGGCCGCGTCGTCGAAGGAAACCACACCTTTTACAGAATCTCTGCCCCGACCGCAGAGGAGAAGGACGAATGGATCAACAGCATCAAGTGAGCCATGTTTACACTCTGACGATGATGATGATTTCCTGGAAGATTTTGTTATCTAACCCTCCTTCATCTTCCTCCTGCAGAGCTGCCATCAGTAAAGACCCGTTCTACGAGATGCTGGCTGCTCGTAAGAAGAAGGTGTCGTCTCTGAAGGGGCTGTAGAGGATTAAACGAGCTTTGACTTTACGACTGGACCTGATGCTCGTGGACCTGCCACGCTTTTCACAGAAGCCCCTCCTCCGTCCTCCTCAGACTTCAGGTGTGACCTTCTGTTGAAAGCTTCATTTCCCAATCAGAGACGAAACGATTCCGTCTTTTTATCTTCAAACATCTCCCTCTGAACACTGTACTCCTGCAGCACTCTGTCGCTGACGTGTCCGATTCACCTCAGAGACTCGCAATGAGTTACAGCTGATGAATGAATCACATCATACGTTAATGTGATTCAGAGCCTAAAATACTTAAGTTTACAAGCAATCGGTTGGTTTTCCAGGCGTGGATTGAACCTCAATAATCGGCTGAAACACTTATGAAGATATCGACTGGAAAAAAAAAAAAGTTTGGGGCCGATCATGTTTTGGATGCTGGACTTCATCGTCTTCTCTGATTTTGCATAAAATGCTTTTTTTTTTCTAAGCCTGTTTTCTTACTGCTGTCGGTCCTTCGTCAAAGCACTGTTGATGAAAATGAAGGTAAAGGCTAAATAGCTAAATATTTATTTATCCAGATTTCTTGTAATTTATTGTTCTAAGTTTTGTCTCATTAAAAGTTTGCAAATCGATATTTAACTATGAGTACGTTTTTCATTTCACTTTTATCAAGAAAACTCAAGTGTAGCAGCATCTTACCCAGGAAAATGAGTTACATGATTAGTTGATCAAAACAGTAAAAAAAAAAAAAACAAAAAAAAACTGGAAGAAAGCTCAGGAAGAGCAGCAGAGAACAGATTCCTCTTACTCTTTTTTGAGGGACAGACATGTAATAGATGTCAGATTAGACAAACATTAACATCTGTCAGCCATCAGTGTGAGGATTTCCTGCTTTTCTCTGATATTTAATGAGTCTTTGGGTTTTGAACTGCTGTTGGACAAAAGAGCAATGGAGGACGTCACTATGGGAACATTTTTTTACAATTTCTTACAATGTTTTGACACTTAATCTTCACATCAATAATTGTTGGTCGCAGCCCAGTTAATAGAAAGTATCAACTGGAAATGTTTAACGTCTTTCCTTATCTCAGCTGTATCACACCTGTTTGAGAAAACAAATCTGGATTCAGGAGTTTGAAAGTTCATCCTTCTGTCAAGCTTTTGAAACATCAAGCAAGTGGAACGTGTAATGAAAAGGTGTTTGCCACTCTAGTTTTGTTTGAGTAACTTTATGCTAATTGAACCGAATTATAACCACAGAATTCAGAAGAACTCAACGGACTGAAAACACATGACAGTGAAGTGCTGAAGTGTAACGGTGTTGCTTCAACTACCAGAGCATTGAAGCATCAGGATCTTCTGGCAGTGTTGATGAAACTGTCTGTGACCCGAATATCATATACAGATGTAATCACATTCCTTATATCTAAATCTAATCCCTCAACACGTTTGGTGAAGCGATCACGCCGTTATCAGATCTTTAATTTGGTACTTTACGAGGGAGAATAATAGCTTCAGTGTTCGAAATGAGCAGGAAGAATCCCGACTCCAGTCAAGACTTGTGATTTCAACACAGTTTGGGCCACAACTGCAGAGGAACGCAGACATAATCGTCAGGATGAAGTGTTGCAAATCTGTGTAAAAACATTCACGAAAAGATTAAAAGCTTGATAAACCCACTGTACACCACCGGCTCTGCACCGGCAGACAGTTAACAACTAGCTCATGAATATGGTGGAGCTTTTAGCAGCTGAAGCACCAGATATTTCCCTCATCAGTTGGTGGCGACCAAAAACGAAGCTAAAAGAGAATTAATACTGGTTAAATTCACCAGGTGACCAGACTGAATGAATGATCATGTCGCTCCGTAACTGCTGGATGTGTAAATAATAAAGTGTTAAGGAAACCTTATGTTGATGTCGTGTTAACAAGTTGTTTCGCTGACCTGACAGAACATTAAAAAAAATAAAAAATTCTGTAATTGCACAATTTAATAAAAAATACATTTTTTTATAAATGCCATGGTGGGATTAGATTCGGCAGGATAATGAAGTACAACTCATCATAAAGGATAACAAAGGTCTAAATGTTGTTGGACGTTTTAACTTTACAACTTAGATCATTTAGTAATTCCTTAAACATGCAGTAATTGATTTTTTTGGCCACTAGGGGGCAGCGTTATTGTTCATTTGGGGTCTAGTTTCTGTTCACCTGATCAATCCAACGCTAAATGTTCCATCATATTCACCAAACAGTTGCTCGTTTAGTTTCTCTACCGTACGACGGGTCCTTTGTTGAAAACCTCGTCCCTTTGCTGTCTTTGGTGTTTATGAGGTTTAAATGTTGTCTTCCTGTGTTTATCGATTGCACAGACACAAAAAAGGTGACGCATTAGAAGTCATTTTAAAAACTCTCCATGTCTTCCTTTAATTTACAAATATAACAACACAAAGACACTGTACAGTTAGCTTTGATTCCTGCTGCAGGCAGAGCTGTAAACTCACTGTGAGAGCTCTCATTAAGGCTCCTCAAGGGGTTTTTAATTCTTCACCGCACCTTCGTCACAGTCTTCATCACATCATCTGAAGAAGTCTCTATTGCTATCTTTTACATGCAACATGTAGCTGTAGAGAGGTATGAACTGTAGTAGAAGGTTATCTATTTTTTTTCAATGTTAAAAACCAGAAGTCCAGTGTGATGACGTCAGGTGTTAATGTGCAAGCAAATGGAGTTTGTGTAACAAAGAGGTTTCGACCCCCTGAATGCACCACATACATCTGCTTGTGTGTGTGTGTGTGTGTGAGTGTGAGTGAGTGTGAGAGAGAGAGAGAGAGAGAGAGAGAGAGAGAGAGAGAGAGAGAGAGAGAGAGAGAGAGAGAGAGAGTCACTTCCTGGGACACACTGGTTCATGCCGAGGTGAAGCCCACATCTCCAGGATGTCGGTGGTACTCGTACCCATCTGCAGGAGTGTACCGACCTCCGAGCTCCGGACCGAACAAATCCACCTGCTGGAAACACAAACACAGGAAGATAATATTTAATAAGAGTTCTGTTAAGGTTTTATTTGACGTTTTTACAATGAGTGTTTAACTTCAGTCTCATCTTTTGTCTCATACAACACAGGATGTCACTTAATATCATAGTTAAGAAAATATTCCCAGAATACTTAAAAACCTCTGCTGTGAATCGGGAGGGGGAAAAAAGAAGGTGAAATTTATTCTAAAAAAAATGTAATCGTATTTTTAGAATTTTTTAAAAATCTGATAAAAAAAAAGAATAAAAAATAATTTACCTTTTTAAAAAAAATCTACTGAAAAATCTAAAAAACACAAATAACTTTATTAACATGTTTTTTATTGTATCTGAAAAATTCAATATTAAATCTATCAGGGATCTGGACTTAAATGACTGTTTAAGACTGTTCTTAGCTCGGTCTAAGAAAAAATGTATTTCTTTTTTATTTCAATGAAAATCAATCGTTATAATATAAATGTAATTCATTGTTAGACTTATTGAACACATATGATCAACTGGTCAATAATATAACAATCAGACAGGTACTGACAATTTATCCTTTGTCTCTATAAAGACGGGATACTGCAGGTAAACTATATCTACTATATCTGTAATATAAATATGTCTGAAGTGAGGCTGAAAGAGGGAAGAAAAAGGAAAACTAACAGGAGGAAGATATTCTGCTGCTGGTAGAAACATAAATCATATGATCAGATCAGAGAATTTAGTGCCACACTGGCAATAAACTGATCACAGCTGCTGTTTACACCTCTGATAATACGTCAAAATAATGTATTATAACATCCTGTTAAATGTCAAATTCAACTGTAAACATTCGGCTTCAACTATCAAAGTTATGCAAACAATTGTCTGAAAACCATTTCTGAGGAGACGTGCGCTCACGTCTGTCTCTTCTCTCTCTAATTTTACATTTAAAGAGACGACTGGAGCTGTGACACATTTAAAAATATTCTATAAGCCAACAAATTTGTTTTGTTGTGAAGTGTTCAGATAGAAGTCAGTGGTTGATGATGGGTCACCAGGGGCCAGTTCAATGTGTGAAACCACTGTGAGAGCTCCCAGTTCGACCACTAGAGGGCAGACGGCTCCATCACACTTCATCCTGCCTGCCTGTCTGCCTGCCTGCCTGCCTGCCTGCCTGTCTGCCTGCCTGCCTGCCTGTCTGTCTGCCTGTCTGTCTGCCTGCCTGCCTGCCTGCCTGTCTGTCTGCCTGTCTGTCTGTGAGGACATCAGCTGTACAACAGAGAAACTGTTTGGAGCGGCTCCAACCTGTTGTCACTTCCTACTAACAATAGACGTGTGCTGCGCTGCCGATAAGTTTTTTTTTGTGTTTTTTTTTTTTTTTTGAGTCCCTTTAACCGGCAGAGCTATTGTTGTTGGAGGGCCGTGTTTTGTTTTTTCCTCTGTCAGGAGGGAAAAAAAGGCGAGATAAGAGCTGAACGTTCACAGATGATAATAACAGACGGACACAAACAGGAGTGAGAGTGAACTGACTGCTCAGAGGTCAGTTTGTTGTCCATGAACGTGACTGGGCGGACAAAGAAAAGGAAAAAATAAGAGGATAAAATTAGCAGTTCCTTTTTAAAATGGCTTGTTTATGAAAAAATATAGTGTCATATTTATATGTTTTAATGCAAATGTACAGGGACGCTCTGTAATAATTACATTTATTGCATTTCTTCCTCCTGTGTATCAATGTTTGTCTGCATTTAGTCTGATAAATAAACAATAAATAAAAAGCTTTACAATTGTAAACAACTTAAATAAAACCCAGTTAGATTCTCTTCAAGGCTTTTGAACACTTACATTGAGACATTAAATGATACGTTATGTTGAGGTTATAACAACAGAAACTGAAAGCCATTTTTAGAAAACATCTGTAGTGCTGTAGTGTTTGGGCTGTCAGACAGAAGTAAACTGTGTTTGTGTGGGACTATTTTCACGTGTGGATGAATACACATCTGGTTCTCTGGTGGGTTAGAAAATCAGCCAATGAATTATAGATTTGTGACTGTTTGTGAAGTTTATATGACGATATTTCTGTGTTTGTGAACTGGGTGACAAAATTACAGACTAAATTATTTGAATGCACATCGTTATATTACATTTCCTGTTTCATGTGTGTTCAAATGTTCCTTTCACTTCTGTTTGATTTACGTAATCATGTAAAAATGTTGCAGTTTTCCTGTGGGGTCCGGGGAGACGAGCCGTTACAGCTGACAAAATGTGTTTGTAACAGTTTTTGGACGACAGTGCAGCTCTCAGTGGAAGAAGACAGAACAGGTTTGGGCTTCACGGACGATATCTAGGTCAATTCATTGTTGGTTTTCACATGAGGACTGGTGATTATTTTATAGAGATTGCTTGTCATGAGACAAACAAACAAAAAAAAAAGAAGTCACGTGTAAATTCAGTTCTGTTGTAGACTTTTCAGAACAGTTCTCACGGCGAACATTCACATAATTTCCCTCAGGCAAAACAGTGCATTTTAAATCGAGGATAAACTACGGAAGCAGATGAGGGTCATTAAGATTCTGAGCATGTGAAACGATGTTCGCAAATTATTTCACCGTCTGCAGAAGTAAATCATCTTTTACGTGCATGTCTAAGAAACTAAAGGCACAAATCTGAGTATGTGAGTGTGTTTAAATGTCTATAGCTGCAGAAACACTGTGTGTGTGTGTGTGTGTGTGTGTGTGTGTGTGTGTGTGTGTGTGTGTGTGTGTGTGTGTGTGTGAGATAAAATTCCGTGCAGAAATATTTTTACAAGGTCTAAAGAGGCGACACATTCCTGAAAGCACAAATCCAATCCCAGTTTTTACATCTGAGCTCACGAGCCAATCGGCACTTTGCATCTTTATAAACTAATTCCAAAGCGAACGGCTCTTTTACTCGGCTGCCGTGCTCCACGTCACGTATTCATCTCAAGTCTTCATCTACCTTCAGTCGTTCCGAAGCTCCAGAACACTTCTGTGGACTACGCAACGTCACCCGACTTTACCTCCACATGAGGGTGAGCAGATAATGGACTGAACTGTTTTATTTATTTTTGGATGAACTGTTCCTTTAAAAAGTAAAATTAAATCTCTGTACTTCCGTTTGTTTACACTGACTTTGACACACTGCAGTAGCTCATCCGCTCGCTGAGGAGTCTGTATCTAAATGTGTTCTGTGTTTGTGCCATCGGGTCGGTAACACGAGGCCGCCCACTAACAATGGGCCCAAAAGTCGTCCTGTTCACATTATTGTGAGAGGTGGTGTCACCTCAACTGCGCACGTACTTGTGAATAATACCCCGCACTGAAAGACGATCTATTTACAAGTTTCCTCCTGGCAGCAGATCACTCAGCTTCTTTTTTTCCTCAACTTTGTCCAGGTAGCGATAAGACACCACCCTTTTACCGTCATTATCCAGCCTGTGACACTTCCTGTTCCCAGAAAGCAAATTTAAAAAAAATGAAAAAATAAAAAAAATGTCTTTCCCCTCAATCTTCCGCTCTGATCTTGTTTAGGTTTCCCTTTGGGCCAGAACTCCAGTGAGACATATCTTCCTATCTTGGGTCGTTTTCTGAGTGTGTCTGCAGTTTGAACATCTTTTATTTTGATCAGTTAGTAACAAACAACTTTAAACTGAACCTGAACTCACTCGCTGTGGTTCAGAGGCGGTGAACCCTCTGACTCCAACCCCGGCCAAGTCCTGACAGGACCGACACAGACCACACTGTCAAATCATCACCATAACACGGCGCTGACTCACTTCTTGACAGGAGTGAATCAGCCGACTCGCTGTCCCCGCTCTCACTTTGGTGATTCGGGCTGCTGGGAAGGCGAGGACGGGACCTGCGATTTGGGACACGCCACAATGACTGCAGGCATTTCTAAGAAGCCGCAGCCTGTTTTACTCTTACTTTACTGTGTGTGTGTGTGTGTGACTTTCTGTACAGTATGTTCAGGGCTGTATTTTGACTACTAAGCAAGAAAATCACTGACAAAATATAAGAGTTAAAAAAAGAAAACTATGTCAAACATGCTTTAAAATAAATCCAGATTTATTTTTTTTTTAACAGTTTGAGTCTTTTATAGTTTAGTAGTTTGGTCAGCTTTTTTATTGGTTATGATAAAAAAAAGAAAAACACATATTTCAATCTTTGTTGTTGTTGTTTTATGTACTTTACCGCCATGTTTCCTTGACAAGATCTTTCCTCGGCAACTACAACAATTTAGAAGACCCCAGGTGTATTTCCATCACAGGGTTTCCTTTAAGTTCCAGGGAATTTATTTAATCCCAGAAAAAGTCCCTGTTCTTGGAGCAGTACTTTCCAAAAAATGGGGAATTTTGGAAGTAAAGCTTTCAACCCTGAACAATTCACAGATTAACAACAGATGGACGAATGATCATTGCTGTCGTACCGTCACGTGTACAAACAGCCGTCCACGTCAGCAGGGTAATTTCATCTTCTCAGGTTTTTAGACTGCGGCAGAAACACAGACAACTTTAGGCAGAAGGAACCTCGATCAATAATTAATCAGTGTTTTGCTGAAACTTAGTGCGCAGCAGTAATGATTTTGCCAACCAATTAATGGACTGCATCATTTTTTCTAGCTTCAACCTTCAGGTGCTGGATCGGTGTGCTAGGTACCTCGACAGAACGGTTCAAAGCGCAAAAAAAGAAAACTTGTCGTGGAAATCAGGCTACAGCTCCTCGAAAAAAGTTGTTTTTTGGGGTAGAAGTTGACTTCACTTTGGGTGGAAACGCGGCTGATTCTCTCGTAACATGAAAACTGATTCGCAGGCGGTCCGGCTCTGACTGGTTGCCATGGGAACATGACACATGGAAGTGCAGGAAATGCAAATTTTACTTTCAAATTCCAGACGCTGGTGCATAAACTGTAAAGTAAAAAAAAAAACAAAAAAAAAAAACAGGAAGGCAGCTCGTCTACTGGAAATAGGAACAAAGTCATTCACCTTGTTTTGAGGGTTTATTTGTGTTTGTGTAAAAACTGTGTCACATGTTTCATGAAGCTTCGGTCTGCCGGTGTTGTTGGGTTTGTGGCTGTGATCGACCCCTTTTCACACTTTGATCAGTTGTTGTTTTAAAGCTGACTGGTGCAGCCGACTGACTGCGTGTGTTATTTTCCCCAGTTTTCCCTCCAAAACAGGAAAATATGTGTAATAATCCAAAAATGATCCTCTAACAGAATAAACACGAGTAAAAGTCATGTGCAGTGAGTGAGTTTGTGTGTGTGTGTGTGTGTGAACACCTGGTGGCCTCTCAGAAGAAGTTCTTGATGAGGGGAGTGACCAGTTTCACCCACAGCTGGACGTGGCGGTCCGGCTGCTCGAACGTCGAGCTGGAGACCTCGGTGGAGCGCTGGTACAACGTCTCCTGCTCCTAAAAACACAGGTGTGAGTTGTTCAGTAAAGACTTACACCGTCATTCATCATCATTTCTGTTTGTGGTTAAAGGGAGGAGAAAAAAAAAAACAGAGCCGACCTCCTGCAGCTGGTTCTGCAGCTCCTCGTTCTCTGTTACTATTGCGATCTGGGCCTCCAGGTCACGGTGAACTGAGCGGTAACCGAAATTAGGGGAGCCAATTAGAGTGAGGCAAGGCCGATCCTGCCCCTGGAGGTAATACCACAGACCTGTAGGAGAGGAAAAGCAGAGTGAGCCAGCGAGCAGGCGATGCTTCAGAGAGCCGCCTTCCAGCAGGGATTTCTGTCGGGGCCCAGACCACAACTAAAAGGAAGCACATGCAGAAATCCCCAGCGTCGATCCAAAACCCCAAAGAATGAGAGAGAGTGAGTGTACATCCTTGTCCCGAGGCTACAGCAGGATGACTGTACAAGTCCTCTCCTCTCACGCTAAATACCAGCGTTACCACAAGAAGAGCAGCAGAGCCGGGAGAAGAACAGCGAGAGTAATGTGTTTTATCATTCTCACTGAGCCAAACAGAACCCGGTCTGGACGGCGAGCCCGGGATCAGATCGTAATCTCTCGTAAACCACGCTCATGTGGGAGTTTACTCCCGTCCAATAACTTGATCCACAGAGAGCTAAATGTGAACAGAAAATTGGATTCATCACACTTTTTGTGTAAGGAGATACCAACAATTACATACTGCGGTTATCGCGAATATTTGTCTGTCCACACATCGATTCTATCTCAGTTTGTGCAGCTAGACCAGAAGGATTCCAGCGCTCCGGCTCGGATCTTCATTAGACTCAGCTCGCGATCCGTCTCGTCTGTTAATGAAATGTTAGACGAGGACAGTCTACTTATTCTTAATTCAGCCTGGTTCCAGACCTCTGGAGAGAGATTCACACAGATCTGCTGGTGCTCTATCCCACACAGGGGACAAACTGTTGATCTGAGTTTTTCTACGTGTTGTTAAGAATGACGATCAAAATCATCCGAAAACAATAAAAGAAAAATCTGCCACAAAATTCCTGATAGGAAACACAGAAGTCACACAAATATACAAAGTAGAATTATTGTTTTTGTCAATGGAGTTTGGTAGAGAGGGCTAAATATTGTAAATATCCGGTACACTTAAAACATTTTACTGTATAAATGGATGATGTGTTTTCACTTGATCTGTATTCAATCATTGATTTTTAACTATGATGAGTAGCTTTAAACGCAGCCACCTGTTGCTGATCACTGAGGGTATCGTTTCAAATGAAATATCTTCTTAAATGTCTTGTTGGTCAGACAAAAGGACACCATTTTGGGCTCTTAGAGTGTTTTCAGTTGTCACCAAACAGTAAATTACACTAAACTAGATGAATACGATCGTTAGCTGCTGACACAAACAGGCGTGTGTGTTTTTACTTCCTCCCACCTTTGGCGTGGAAGGTCCACTGTGACCTGTGGTACTCGTGCAGGTGTACTCTCTCCTGCTGGCCCAGTCGGCACACCTGGTTGTAAAACTGCCTGGCGATGTGGATGTAAGCTGCGGGAATCGCACCGGCGACGCCCTTGGCTCCGAAGAACCCGTTGACCTCGGGGGAGGCGGTCAGGATGCGGTAGTTGGCTCCGGCCCCGAGCACCAGCCGCATGTACGCCCGGGTCAGGTTGAAGTAACCCGATGTTAGAAACACAGTGGAGTCCGGCCCGGCGTCTGTCAGCAGGCGCTGGAGGTTTGAGGAGAAACAGGAAGTGAGGAAGGAGGAGTTACAGTCACGGTTCTAAACCCTGACAGTGAAAAATGTAAGTGATTATTATATTATGGTCATTAGTGTTTTATTACTGCTGTATTGGCTCATTACAGAGCGGAGCATCATGAAATCTACCAGGATGATCTGTCAGATTTATCTTTATAACATGCTGTTTAATACAGCAGTGTGTTTCATTTCCTTCCTGGTGTTTGCTCTGATTCCCTTGCCTTAATTAATTAATTCATGAGCAGTTTGATATTGTGGACTTTCTGAGTGGAGTCTGGCCTGATTTACTGGTTACAGGTCACTTGGCTGTTGTAGCTGGTCTGAGTTTAATTATATGAGATTTATTTATTGTAAGTTAAGTACATTCAGGTCCGTCAGAGATTCATAAGTTTGGGAATTCTAAACATTTTATTTACTTTTCTAGCCCCGGCTTATTATTTTAGATGACTTCGGCCCCCTTTAGCATTTCCAAGTGGTATTTTTGTTGGCGCCGCTGTCACAAAGTCAACAGGATCACTTTCTGTTTTCCTCAGAGTAGCGACCATCAACAACGGAGGACAAAACGTGGGTTTAATCATTAAGTCTTTAATGGAGACATTAAAGTACATAGAAAACCCCGAGCCTTTATTTTCCCAGGAGATTTCGTGCCCAGTGGCAGACACGGTGAAAAGGAGACTTACAGAGAACCGAGAGGCCGGAAATGAAACTTAATGGTGGGTCACACGTTGAACACCTGTTGTAATAGTCTGTATCTTCAAGATCTATAATAGTGCCAGCATCACAAGCTCCTTTAATTGATTGAATTCCTTCACAAAGCGTCACTCTGCCCACCGTACACAGAAAATGAAAAATAACTCAGACTTGAAATGGCTCTCAGTAGAGCGCATACCTCCGCCAAACCGTCCCCAGCCACCTCAATACCCCTAAATTAGCTCCATACATCACTCCCTGAGAAATCAACAAAAATGCAGAAAAAATGTCCAATCTCACTACGTTAAAAGGAACTGAGGAAGAAATTCCTGGATCTGTCTCTTTATCCGGATCCGCACAAAAACTTAATGGGGTCTTTTCTAGACCGAGACCCATCCTACATCCAGGTTTCGTGGAAATCTGTTCAGTGGTTTTCCTGTAATCTTGGTCACAAACCAACAAACAAGCAGACGTGGGTGAAAATACAACCTCGATGGCGGGCCAACTCTGGCCCATGGGCCCTACTTTGGGCTGCCGTGTTCTACAGGGATAAGATTTTGTATTCCAACATTTTATTCAAAATAATCAATTAAAGCTAAGAAAACGCATCTATTGTCAGTTTGAAAAAAAATGGAATTTATTGGTGTTTATTCTGATCATTTAGAAGTCCAGATAAAACAACTACAACTTGTAACGCAATCACTATTTACCGCTCTATTCTCTGGTGGATAATCCAAATCTGCCCTCCTCATTTTTCTCTTTTCTTCATTACAGGAAATGTTTCTCTGGCAGATGAAAGAAAAACGTTGATTGCTTCATGTAGTTGAAGGAAACAAGTTTTGGGTTCATGTGGGTGGAAATCTGCTCCAACTGCTCTGGTCCTTGTAAGACTGGCGAGTATTTCTTCCAGTTTAGGAACAGCGGATGAAAAAACATAAGTTCAGAAAATCATAAATAATTGATGCGACTATCATTTTCTAAATCACAGTATATCCTCCTCATGATCATTTTATTGCGTTCACTCCCAGAATGTGACTAATAAACCCTGAATAAATGCTCAAATATTTATTCGTGCTTTATTAGTCACACGGTAGTTTATTAGTCAATTTTAAAACATCCCGTGAAGACTTCAGAGAACTTCTGATGACTAATGAGGTTTACAACTCGTTGTCACGCAGACGAGCAAAAGGTCGACAAAGCTTTGAAGAAAAATGTGCACAGTACAAAATATTTAACGCCAAGTTTTAAATATTTCTTTGTGACTCAGCCAATCAGAAGAGGCTGCTGTCGTCACATGTTCAGCTCTGGCGGCTCACCTGCGTGACCTGCTCGTCCACCTGGATGCCCAGAGGTTTCATCTGGACCAGAGGGAACACCCAGGTGTCCTCCTCGCCCTCGCTCATCCCCTCGTCCTCGGAGTCCTCCGACCGGCCCGTCAGCCGCTGCCTTATGTGGGCCGCGTTCACCACCTCCATGATCCGCTGCCTCGCCGCCGCCGAGAAGTCCTGCCTGTTGCCTGTTTGGGACACATAGATGGAGGCGAGCGGGTGCAGCCGGGTCAGTCTGATCTCTGGGTCACGGCGCTCTCGGCTCTGACAGTGTTTGAGAGGATTTACAGCCACTTAGGAGCCCGGAGCGGAGAGGAGGATGTTGATAGGAATGAAAACACAACCTCAGCTGAAAGGTTATTATTAAAGGTTGTTATTTCAGAAACAGCTTGGTTCTGACTGGCTGGCGAGAGGCCATTAATGACATCAAAAAATTACTTTCAATTTGTTTTCTTTTGTCCGTCTTCCTGGGAAATGTGCAGCACTTCTAGGAACATAAAAGAGATACTGTTTGTTTTAATATCGTTGGCTGCCAACATGTGACGCATTTAGATTAGCTAGTTACCAATGAAAGCCTGGGAACGCTCTTTATGAATGTAAACCAACAGGTGAGTAGCATTTCTTTCTGGTGTGCGGTTAATTAAAATCTTCCCCACTGATCAACACTGAACTTTCTGTCACACTTTTTCTTGGTAGGTTTTTTGGGCAGATGACAAAGTTTCCAATCCACAATATGTTTTTTGCTCGCACCCCGGAGAAAATGCATTGGAGGGATATTTGGACTGCATCACTGTCCTTGAATATTTACTGTAAACTGGATTGATCATGGTTATGATGACATGCAACAAAAAGACTCTCTTAAAATTAACACATTTCTTTGTTAAACATGTAAATAAATATGTGAACTGCACCCGACGACTGCAGCCTCCACGACAACTAATAAAGACAGCGGGACAGATCTAGTGATTATGTTCAATCTCGCTTATTTTCTCATTTAAATCGATTGAAATTACGTCCTCAAATGTCTTGCTTTGTCCTCAACCTGAAGAAGTAAAGAAACCAGCAAATATTCACATTTATGACGCTGGAATCAAAGAATAAACATCAGTCATCGTTGCTGCAGCTCCATCACAGAGTCAGTCAGAGAAAAATGAAGCAAAATAACAGGAACAAGAAAACCTGCACGGCATCACGCAGTGAATGAAACAAAACTCTGATCTAGTGGAAACAGCCCTTTAATCTGCACCGCCGCAGCGTAATGAGACGTGTTATCAGTTAACACTCGCTGGGAGAATACAGCTGAATTCTACCTCATCTGTTATTTTTGTACTTCGGGAAACCTCATTAATTACAATCAGCAGCTAATGTTCATTCATCATCGTCAGTCTCACTAATGTCTTTCATCAGAATTTCACCAGTGTCTGTGTTTTTGTGTGTGTGTGTGTGTGTGTGTGTGTGTGTGTGTGTGTGTGTGTGTGTGTGTGTGTTTGTTCCCAGTCCATATCGTCTTCCAGCAACACTATGACATCACAACTCTATTCCTGGTGTTCGTTACCGCGGCGATCCAGCTCCTGTAGACATGATGTCATTCACCTCTCAAACTAACATCCTGGCAGTCTGTGCTCCAGTTACGGACACACAGTTCAAGAGTGTGTGTGTGCGTGTGTGTGTGTGTGCGTGTGTGGACAGAAAATCCTGACAATTTCACATCCGGCTGCCTGGCTAGCCAACCGCAAGAGCTCTCTCCATCTTTCTCACACATACACACACTGACCATCATCTGTCTAAGCTTTCAAGCTCCATTAGCGAAATCCATCGGCTCCTCTTGCTGAGAACATGGCCGGTGCCACCGTAACTGAGCACGAAGTGTCAAACAGTGTCAAAACATGTTGGAGGGCAAACACGGCTCTGTATACACACAGACACACACACACACACTCGTTTGGTTCCTACCTTTGTACGGGTGCACCATGCCCTCCAGCATGGTGACCGAGTCGTCGGGCTGCAGCTGCAGGGAGACGTCTCCCACGGCCTCCACCAGGTCGGAGAAGAAGTCGGCGACCTCCCTGCAGTTCTCCAGCAGCACGTAGCGGTCCTGTCTGTTGGTGAAGTACGAGTCGCTCAGGTTGGCCCTGCACAACAAGAGAGGGAGAGAGAGAGAGAGAGGGAAACAGAGAAAAGAGTCAGGATGAAGGAGTGTTTTGGCGAGAGAGGACTCGAAAATAAGAGAAATTTAGTCAAACCTTTACTGAACCGAATTGCAGAGATTGGTGCAAACAATTCAACGAGGGTATCTCTCCTAACTCTTTTCATTAGCACAGATCAAAATATTAGATATCGACAATCCTCCTGGGAATTAATTAGCAATAACTTCTGTTTGATGTTCAGACATTTTTCTTTCTTATTAAGTACAAGTTGTATTTCTTTTATTAAAGTAAAACCGTTGTCTGTTGGGATGTGTGCAACCTGTTGTGGCTAATTTCATCTCTGACCTGCCTCTTCAGTGCTGGATGACTGTATAAAAGCACCTCCATTTAGGATGCTGTCATGAGTGTTTGCAGGATGGGAGCAGGGAAACAAATTATTCTTCATGATGTTTTAGTGATTTTCAGGAGTTTGTGTGATGTGTCTTCCAGCCACAGAGGAAAACTGAACCACGATAACAAACAGGCAGCGAGGCAGTCACAGACGATGAGGAGCTCTGAAAGACAGAGAGAAGGTCTGAAAACTGCCTGAGAAAATCATTCAGCTGCTTCCTCCAGCGCACGAGTGTGTGACTGATAGAGAAGCGACGCTAATTTGCCTCCAGTAATGTTCAGCTTTAATTGTGTAATTCAATGTGAAGAATGAGGGAAACTTTCCCAGCAGAGTGTCAGCAAAAGTGTGTTGAATCTCAAAAAGTCTGTGCTGTTAAAGGTTCATCTTATATTCAAACAAACACACAGTAATGTGTTTAGGAGCACGTTGTTTTGTTCACCCAGAAGCTGTTGATTAAGCTCAGTGTGAGCATTAAGTTCCACTTCGTGTGCTGAACTAAATGAACTGTGCACATTGATTTTGGAGCACACCCAGAGGTATATGCTGAGAAACATTTCCCAGCAGTGGGGACAAACACCTGAACTCTGATTAGGAAAGCTTTATGCAAACACTGCGTGGACCAAAACAGGATTAAACAAGTGGGGAGAGCAGCGCCGGGTCGAGGAGAAGGAGGACTTGAGTTTGAACTCAGACACACAGTGTGAAAACGGCCATATTGACAAGAAGTCAAACAGCCAGAGTCAACACACCCGCTGATGATGATGCTGTCGTCAAACAGGTAGACCTTGATATGCTGGACTCCGATGGTCTCGTTGAAGCGCTGCGGGACCAGCAGCCGCAGCAGCCCCCTCAGGTCCGGAGTGTGGTACAGAGACACCCGCATCTGAGAGGTGAAGCGCTGCAGCAGCGGCAGCAGCATGGTCCTCGAGTTGATCTGTCCTGCACGGGAGAAACACAGGGTGCAATCAGGGCGACGAGTGCTGTGCTGTGTACCAACTGGTGACAAAGATGTGACGGGGAAAAACCAACCTCGTGACCCGCGAGTGTAGTCCAGCAATATGGAGACTTTCAGATCGGGAGCGTGAGCGTTTGCCTGTGAGCGCTGTAGAGCTTCCTCCATACAGTCCACCTTAAAAAAAAAAACAAGAGACAGACGAAGACAAACATCCACATGTGATTAAATGACTGACTCAACTGTGTTTGATGCTGTGATCTTGTTGTCACTTCTCAGTCCAAACTGAGGTTCGTATAACTCGTTCTGGTTGGCAGGTGAGCCAGGCGCCGCAAAACAAAAAGTCATTGATTAACAATTATTGGCACTGATTGGCAGAAGACAGCATTTATCAAACGCCGGCAGCCTTTTATTATCTGTTTGCAGAGCGTGGGAAACATTGTTAACTCAAAGAGGAAGCGGCTGCTCATCAGCGTGCGTCACCAGCAGCCCCGTGCAGATGCTGCGTGGTGTTTGTTCCCCCACCTGAACATGTTTCCCCACTTTCGGCTAAATTGTGCATCTGGTGCCCAAATGCATTCTGCGATACGTCACTCCAAACAGAGTGCCTGTTAGCATGCCAGTAAATCGTTTTCTTGTTTTCCAGTAGAGAGCTCTGTGGGGACACCGACACTTCCAGCAGCTCTGCTCCGGGGAGAGATGTGATCGTGAGTCGGAGCTGTGAGGGACGCCAGAGAATTTGTTTATCCTCTAAAGCAAAGACTACAAAACACTCACCGCCTCAAAGTCCAGGGAAAATGTTTGGTCTCTTTGGCTTTTGATTAAATCTTCAGACTTCAGATTTAGCCTGCAAGTTAACATGCTAAGTCTGAAGGAGAGTACTCAGCTTCAGAGTGACATAAAAAGTTTAACATTAATTTTTTATGAACTATCCAAACTGCAGGAAACCTTTCAAATACCCCCCATGGAGACAACGAAAGCAGCCGACAGCTTGCGTTCGTTACCCCTGATTTAGTCAACGTTCATCCTGTACGTTGTTGTTCTTGGTTTTCATTTCATTGTTTCTAATCAGTGAAGCACATTTTTCAAATTGCTTCTCCCTGTGGACAGATTTTTTTATAACATACGCAACATGCAGTCATGAAACTTTACAGGTGATTAGTTGAGATAAAAATGTTGGCTGAGCGCCGAGATGGTATCCTCTAGTGGTGATTAAGAGGGTTGGGCCGATAAACGATGCTTGAGTCCTTCA
Source organism: Acanthopagrus latus (assembly GCF_904848185.1). NCBI lineage: Eukaryota > Metazoa > Chordata > Actinopteri > Spariformes > Sparidae > Acanthopagrus > Acanthopagrus latus. The sequence continues at coordinate 17,836,148 of NC_051058.1, read as the reverse complement.
CTGATGGCTGACAGCCATCACAGGGTTGGGAGAGGAAATTAAAATCCATTTTCTTCCTGCTCAGAGCGCATTTTAGGACTCAGTGTTCCCGTCGATCAGGACGCTCAGTTAAGTTCCTGGCAGCGCGTTCCTTTCTGTGGAGCTGTGAAGTGTTTATGTGTTTATCTAAATTGCGCCGTTGGTTCTCGTTTTTCTCGGAGACTGATATTTGGGACGGACACTTTGTAGTAAAAATTAAAATCTTAGTGTCAAAGAAGTACAATTTCCTCGAGTGCTCTTCTTAAACACAATTTAGAGGTTCTTCTTCTGCTACTTTATACTTCCTCTCCACTACATCTAAACGACACATTTAGTTACCGTGCAGATTCAGATTATTCATTTTTTCTGTGGTGTGTGCGGGACGTTGTGTGAGCGGATGTTGCTTCACTAAGAAGCACATTTTTTGTGACAAGTTTATTTTATCAGCAATCTGACAGAAACTCACAGATACCACAGATAACTGGAAATATGCTGAATATCTGCACCAGTAATCAGCCTGACCCAGCCGAGGTGACAGGAGACAGTTTCCTCCGCTGGGTGAGACAGCTGGAGGTTTTCCGTCAGTGAGAGAAGGAGATGATTACAGAGATGTCATCGTCCGTCATCGGCAGACATCGCCCAACCCGAGAAGTCACCACTGACTTGATCTGATCTTGTTACAAGTGGACTGATTTGCAGTTTAGCATTTTGCTCCTATAACTTGTCCTAATGATGGACGGTTTAAATGGATGCAGCAGAACAAGAGATGTTGTCTTGCCTTCTTCTTCCCCTTTTCAGAACATTGTCCAACATTATCCACAATGCAACTCGACCAAAGACAGTTCAGTTGGCGGTCTAGGTTGGTTTCACTGATATAAGGAAATTATAGACGCGTGAGTGAACTGACTTCTTTCTGCAGATTTTTTTCATTATTTTTTTTCCTCAACTGAAGCCGACTCAAGTGACATCACGTGAGGCGTTTTTTTATCAGCAGATCCCTCTGGAGCCACAGAAGGCGACAACAGCTGTCCACAGACTCTGATGTATAAAACCGTCTCACTTCTAGAAAGCACTTTGAATTAACTTTACATGGTGTGTGCTATAGATAAACATGCCTTTCTTTACATTTTACTCCCACAACCTGCACTTAAATAAACACAGTGCACAGGTGTGAGTGTCAGTATCAGTCAGGTAGCTGTTGTGTTGGGTCCAGGACCCGGGTTGTGTTGGCGGGACCTGGTCTTTATGGTGAAATCACACCTGCAGGTCTCATTCCTCAGTCTAAACCACAAACCAAAGTCGCATTTTTGCTCTGAAGCGAGCTCAGCTCAGTGTGTCCAATTAGAGGCAAACCTGGGCCTGAACATAAAAGCGGACTCACTGCACCTCATTGACTCAACATTTCTAGTAATCCATCATCCTGTGAGGTTACAGAGTTTGGCTGATTCAAATGCTTTTAACTGTAATTAAGCGTGTTTGACTCGCCTGTGCAGTTTTTCTGTAATCCGGCTGCTCGTACGAGCTTCGGAAAAAAAACATGAAAAACAGCTGAATCTGAGCATCAGTCCAGACTGTGGTTTGTTCTGGGTTAGTGTTGTTATGCTAGGTTTTCCAAGCATGAAGAACAGCAGGCTATCACATGCCAAAACTGGTCTCCGTATTCCCATAAACCCTTGCATTTCTGGGGTCATTCCTTGTAGCTGGCCTGGCGTGCGCTTTCATTTCGAACAAACCGCACTGTGGTTCTCCTGGAAGACAACACTGACTCACAGTTTTCTGGCATCTCCAACCCACTATTTGGCAACGCGCCCGTGCTTGGACGGCATTGTTCTCACCTGACTGAAATTAAAGAAATGCAAAAAAAAAAAAAAAATCTGCTTATCACAAATATGCACAGAAACACTACATTTCTCACCAGCTCCTGCTCCAGCTGACCTGTTCCCAGATACAATGAGGCCATCACCACTCGCCTCTTCGCAGTCTTGATACGTGCCTGGAGTGAAAAGACACACAAACAAACACAGCAGTGAATTATTGTGCGAGCGTATGTGGGTGTTTGGCCTCTGGTCACGAATGTCTGATACCAAGAAATGATAAACTGTAAACAGAGGGTACATTTCCTGCCAGTCATACCCACCGAGCAAAAACAACCAGATAAAAGAAATCAGTGTGTTATCAGGTAGGAAAAAAAAATGAACAAATCAAATCTCCAAATCTAGGACAAGGTTTCAAAAGAAGTGAAAATGGATTATTAAGTAAACGGGCTTTTGGTTTTATTCACCCATGTCTCTGAGATTTCTGCTTACGGGGCTGAAAATTGACATCTGAAAGAAAATTCAACAGAACAGAAACAAAGTCCTGTTTACTCTGGATAATCCACAAAAATTCAAGTCAACAGTTTTCACAGCGAGTCTTTCTCCAACATAAAGTAAATCCAATGAAAACTGTTCGCAGGGAGGTCTGTGAAATTACACAGAGTGACCAAGATATTGTTTCTAGTAGGGCTACAATTATTTGCTTTGTGTTGCTGTCAAATCTTTATGTTACGCCTATATATCTAGTAACAACATCACACTGACAGAAAACATACAATTTAGTCAAACAAAACAAATATAAAAGCGTGTTTGGACGATCGCTCAGCATCATCGATCTGAAACTACATGAAGTTCCGTTCTTACAGCATCGAGATAAACACATCACCACTGAGTGTGCAGTAAACCTTCACAACTGAAAAACTGGAACTCCCGGAGGTAAACATTACAATGAAATGTAACGTCGTCCTTCACATTAGTGCAAATCATTAAAATCCTTTGAGTTACACATCTAGTTTTCTCACCTGTGACAGAAATCTGAGGTCATGTTGCATTTTTTAATTATTTTATCCTGTTGTTTGTGAATTTTTCATACTTAAAGTAAAAGAGGGAGATACTACAGTGGTGACTGGTGTTGGCTTTTGTCTGCCATCAGGCGTCGGGTTCACAGGTGATTCAGTTCTCTGATCCAGTTGTCTCTGCAGCAGCGGCGGCATAAATAAAACCACTTGGAAACGTGAGGGGGGGGAAACTGTCTGTTGCCAATTTAAGTTATAAGCATGATAATAACCTTGAAGTACCGATGAAGTACTCGTAATGCAGAATTTCATAATAATCTATTATAATGATGGATCTATTTGTGTTTTAATAATTCAAATTTAATAACTTCAGTAGTAAAAAAATGCAAAGGAGCATAAAAGTAGAACAAAATGCAAACAATCAACTAAAGTACAGCAAACCTGAAAACCTACCCAGTTACATACTTGAGTAAGTGTCCCGTTTTGACAGTCACATTTTTTTCTCGTGTACACACACACACACACACACACACTTGTCATCATCTACAAACACATCAATTAGAGATGGGAGGTAATCGAGCATGTGCGCCAAGCATGTTCTAAAAATACGACAATAGATGTCGTTAAGTTACTGGGAAGTGTCAACAAAGAAATCATGTGACACGGTTTGGAGAATCACACCCATCCACACACACACACACACACACACAAAACACATGGCGCTAAAGATTATCTTTCACATGTAACGTACATGAGCATGCTAACAATGCGACTCGACTGCAGGGTTGCCCGCGGTGTTATTCAGCCTCGGGGGGGAAATAAAACCCTGATTCCAAAAAAGCCGTGAGAGAATCAACAGGAGACCGACTGCAGTTACCAACTACAGTTTTACACAGTGGCTCTGAGCCCCGTGTAATAATATTCCTTATAGTGTTAATATCAAAACATCCTTTGTAAAGTCATGTGTGGTGAGCCTCGCCCTGGCGAGCCTCTCGAGGATGCACCCTTTTCACTTTGAACACTTTCACCTGTTGAATGTTCCAGACAGGTGTTTTATTTATTTTAGCATTTCCCGACTTTTGCAGTCTTTTGTTGCTCCTGTCGCAACTTATTTGAAACGTTTCACCGCCATCAACATTCAGAATAAACACACATTTACAAAAGATCAATGGAGCCGATGAGGTGGAGCTCTTTTCAAATTGACTGCCGATTGTTACATCAGGAATCAAAAGGGTCACTAAGTCACTTAATGCTAATTTCTTGTACGTATTGATACTCTTAATGTCGAAGCTTAACAAGCTTTGTATGGAGGAAGCTATTTTCTGACTGTCACAACAGCAGCAGATTCCTGTTGCTTTGTTCCTGGAGCGGCTGAGTTGGCTAAAGTTAGAGGAAACATAAAAGAATTCCGATGTGGTGACACACAGCAGGTGTGGGAAAGAAACAACTGCAGTAACTCCAGTTTGCGACTCAGAAACTGGAAACGTGTTACTCTCTACACCGGATTTCTCAGAGGTGTGCTGTTCATTATGACTGTCTCAACTTCAAGCCAATTACATATTTTGAAAGGATCACTTGTGACGTAGACGTCTACGGGAGACGAGTTGCTTTAGAGCAGGACAATTCACTCCTGTCAACTGCAGCGAGATTCTGCCAGATCAGGTGCTGCGGTGTAAACAAATGAGACTGTGCTGGCAAAATACTCTCTGCTTCATTTGCCGTCTGTCACGATACATTGCTTTTTATAGTTTTTATCAATTCTTTGCAGCTCAAGCAAAACCTCCACTTCCAATGACACACCGACCTTCATGGCCTGGTAGAACTGGTCAGGTGAGGTGAGGATGTGGATGTGGGTGCCCGGCACCCTGAAGGCGGGGACGTGCTCTTCCATCCATCGGAAATGGGCGCAGAGGCCGTCTGTGCCCTGAGCTCCGGCTGACCCCGTGGGCCTGGAGACACGACGTGGGGCTGGGTCGGCTTCAGCCAGGAGGGGAGCCAGCAGCAGCACCGAGGACCTGGAGGAAACATGTCGGAAAACAATTCTCACTCATTCACAGCGTAGCAGTGTTTTCAGTGCACGACAGGACAATTAAGTCATTGGCGAAGACTAATTGTGTAATTGGGAACAACTGCCTGTTTCAAAGCAATAATGTTATTAACTAACAAAATCATTAGTAGTAGGTTCATTAGTAGTATTGAAATATGTTTCAAATGTAAAGAATGAACTCACCATAGTAGAATCACACATGATGTTTGTCAATTTAAAAAGATACCTGTGCAGATCAAAAACGTTGCAGTTTGTTGTAAAGATCGTGAAATACCGTTTAATTTATTGTGAAACTGCTCACTGAACCACACTGTCTCACTCAATTAGGAAAGAAAACGTACAAATACAGAATTTTTAATTAAAGTATAAGTTTCCCCAGAAGCTGTTATAACTTTCTCCTCAACAACCAGACTCCACTGACAATTGACATCCAGTGACATTCTATGGTCCAGATAACTGTAAAAACACACCCAATTCTAACTCAACAGAAACAAAACAAACACAAAAAAACATCTTGGTTAGAATATCCACTGTTCCAACAATCACCAACTCTGGTTTGGTCAGAATAAACCTTTAATTCACAAAGTTGGATGTGAAAACATTCTGGCGCTGCACTTTGTTTTTCACATCAAACCGGCTCCATAACTGTCTGTTTTGACGGCTGACTGAAAGATTTCCAGAGAGATGTACTCATGAGAAATGAGACACGTCTCTATGGATGCGTCCCTCTTTCTGGCTGCCTCGGGGAAACTGTATCAGACAAAACGAGCCAGTTGTCCCATAAATCACAGGAAAAACAATGGTGTCTCAGATATTTTGTTTTTGTGCTGTCCTGCAGCCGCCAGCACACTCTCGAATGTCAAACGTCAGAGATTCCTGTCAGCACCTGAACTCGCCACAATACAACAGATCATGTAACCAGTCTCAGGTGGCACCTCCCAAAGACTGGTTGATATATTTTTAAGCAACAACAAGGAACTTTTAACTGGTTATGAAACAGTTTCAATTTAATACTTATGCTGCTTTATGACCTATATAAGCAGCGACGGAGAAATGTGACTTTTCCTTTCTAGTTATATATTCATAGTGCCAGTCACCGGTTTAGATTCCAGATTTGGAAGCACAGGTTTCTCTGATTTGTCAGCTCTCGCAGGCCTGAGCAGTCACCGCCCGACGTGCTTCTACATCTCACAACAGTGTTTTTGCAACCACGGCCATACTGGGGGCGTGGCCTAGGGTGGTGAGAGTACAGCTGTGACATCACAACCTTACAAAAGTCTTTATGGCTCATTTAAAAAGGTCAAATTCACTCTCTTAAAGGCAGGAACGCACCGGCCCAACTGATGGACGTCTGAAGCGTTTGGAGAGACTCGGACGAGGTCGGGAACAAATATGTTTGGTGTGTTCAGCTGCGTCGGAAGCTTTCGGAGCCGCACGGACGTTGTCGGCTCCGATTGAGCGCGCGAAGTCTGAGGAGGTGGGCCGTTGGACGTCTGAGCCATTGGATTCTCTGATTGGTGGTGTGCTAGTGAATAAGCGCAGTGTGTGGGAGGGGCAGAATACTATATGAGCTTTGTTTTTCTATGCACTCCGTTCCGTCATCTGTGTTCGTAATGCCTCGCTGCATGTTTAGTATGCAGCTGTTTTTATCTGAAATAGTTAAGTTTTGCTTTGATCGAAGGTAAAGAGAGTTGCGTGCATAAGCCTCTCGTTTACAACTCACAACACAAGCGCCACCCGCTTATTGCATCTCGCGCAAGCGCAGAACGTACATTTCTTTGTGGATTCCTGGTATTTAGATAGATCACAGAGACACTGTTTCATAGGCTTCAGCCGAAGTAAGATATTATCAAATTTTGAACAGCTAATACATCATCTTCAGGCTTTTATTTTGACAGGAAAATGGGGCAAAAACTGTCCTGGCAACTGGCGCAACACGCATCGATACATGGGAGGTTGCCACAGGTTAATTTTCCTACCAACTAATTGATTCATCGTTCCTTTAATCCTTACGGACACAGAACGATGAGATTTCACAGCGTGTCCTTAAATTCACCCCAACACAACAGCTCTCTTTCATCCATGCTATACAATCTCACCGTTTGGTCTGCGACCACATCAAATAGAAGACTTGACCTCAGACCTGACTGTGACCCTCACAGGCTGATTGTCACAAGTCATTCAGGTCAATCCCCTTCAAACTGTTACACCCAGATTTCATCCAGAACACACACATTCACGTGGTTTCACGTCTCGGTTTGGACTCGGACCACAAAAAAAAAAAAAAGAAAAAAGAAAAGAAAAAGCCATTGGAGGAAACAAAAGTCGCGTAAAAACAGAAAACGCAGATCAGGGCTTCTGTCCAAAGCCACCATGCCTAATAAGAAGTCCTGCAGCAAGAGAGAGGGGATTTCCCTGCTGTTTGGCATCCAAGTCTTAAATCATAAACTCACATGTTCCTCAAAGAGTATTACGATAAAAGGGCTGTAACATGAAAGAGAACTTCCTCATATTTTTACAGATTAAGCTGAATTATCCCATCTTATACGGCGGTGCAAATCACAAGCGTTATCTAAATGAGCACATCAAATTTGATAAAGGGCTTATGTAAAGTGATGGACCTCTCAGCTGACCCTGGAGCCTTTACGATTATCGGGAACTGGTGAAATCTAAATATAGTGGGACGGGAGATAAGGAACTCTCTTTGAGATGCTGTGAGGAATGTTCCAGCTTTAACGACAACATCAACAACCAGAAAACCTCCAGCGACAGTGAAATAAGTCCAGGAGGATGTTAAAGCCAAAGAAGGTGCAGTTTTTTTCAAATGTTTGCATCGTCAGCATCCTAGATGACATCCAAATAAAGATCTTTTCCAACAGTGTAGCATTTAATGACATTAAAAGCTAATGCAATAATATGAGACTCAGACTATGAATAGAGGGGCTGTTTACTTCGGTATGTGACTGCACCATAACCCTCCTGATTTGAAGCATGTGTTAGGAACATTTTCTGTTCCCTCTTCCTCAAAATCCAAAATTCCCCCCGACTGGGAACTTGTGTGATCTCATAACATCCTTAAAGGATTTAGATCCTCGTCCTTCTCAACGGATCAAGATTTATTTTCTAGTTCTTAAGATGCAGATCCGCGGCGGGGCAATAGATCGTTATTATATCGTTTAAGTGATATGAGACTATAATTCTTCTTTTAAAAGCTGCATTACAGCGAAGTCATTTTCTGAGCTTACCAGACTGACTGGTCTTCATGCTCTGATTCTTGTGTGAGTCATAACATCCCCATGACTGATGATTATTTATCAAAAATGTCACTGTGTTAATATTTTGTGAAAGTACCAATACTCATCCCTACAATACTGTTGCAATATCAGTATTGCAGTAGGGCCTATTCAGTCAACAATATTGTGATATCTGATTTTGTCACCCAGTCCCAACATTTATAATGTGCTTTTTTTCAGAAGATTTCAACACATTGCGATAAAGCCTAAAGAAATGTGTACTGTTAGCAACCAGGTTAGTGTTAAAGTAGTTTAAGGATAAAGAATTACATGAAGGATTTTGAGAACAGCACACACAGAAAGCCAAAAGGTAGGAGGAGGCGGCCTGAAACGTATTTTGAACGCTTGCTTACACCAACAGTCTACATCCGCTGAGTCAGACTACATCACAACAAACAGAGGAATAACTGCGATTAACAGTAGTGTCATTTTAATTATTCTACTGATATAATAATAATATAGTAGTGAGTGCATCCTGTCAAAGAGCGATTAACTTTTCATTCATTCTCAATATTCAGACATCAGTATGCGAAAAAGATATTTAAATATCCTCGACAAAAACAAACAAACCAATGATTAGAATTTGAATAAAAACCTGTCAGCGCTGCAGCAGAGTCGCCACGCTCCAATAAAAATGTCAGTGACAATCTTATGTAACAAACATGCACGTAAACACAACCGGTAGTATTGAGGTCAGGCCGGCGAACACGAGCAAGGTCACGTACGTCCATTCGTACAGTGATTAAATAATTATCGTAACACTAAACGGCCCACAGTATGTGGATGATGTGTGATCTTTTACATTTGCCTCCAAATGACGAGCTTTTGACATTCAGCTCTGAGAGTTTCATCTCTTCTTCAAAGGTTTTTTCACAAGAGTTTAGAATCTGGCTGCAGGAATTTCTGAGGTCAGGTTAGACCAATCAAATTCTTCCAAATGAAGCGAGGACACATAAAAAAAAAACTAACTTCTTTATGGTTACAGCTTTGTGCAAAGTTGCATTGTCACGTCGAAACGGGAAATGCTTGTTCCTAAACTGTTGGCACAAGGCTGAAGACCCACAGCTGTCAAAAGAGTTGTAAGGTTGAGATTTATCTTAATGAGAACTACAAATTTAAGCCACAAAGACCAGCCGCAGGCAAAAGTGACATGGGTGTTTCCACATTGTTTTAGATTTATGAGGCATCTGTAATGTTATCTTTGTTTAATTTGCTTTTAATTGTTTATTGACTTTTTGTCCGTTTTCTTCATTATACTGTTTTTCATATTCAGAGCTGTAACTTCCCTTCCTTGTTTGCTAAATGACACTTTCCTTATTTCAAAACAAAATAAAACTGTACCCTACTCCGACATGAGTCATATGATTAAGTCCTAATAATTACTGCCACCCTACTATCAAATCTGAACTGCTGTATCTCTGCCATGTACAATCCAAACCTCACACCGAAACCAGAGTCAAATGCCAGTAAGAAACAATTACAGAATGAGGAAGATAAGATAATAAAGATGTGTTGATAACATTCTCAGTCCAGGCTCCCCGCCCAAACTCTGTTTCCTTTTCATAAACAGAGACAAAAATGTCACAGTCATTTTCCACAACAACCTTTTCATCACAGAAGTCTCCTTGGTTCTTAAAGGACCTTTTTTTCGCAGAGGGAATGCCACAGTGGTAAAAGCCCTGGTGTTAATAATGAAATTAATGTTGCCTGACTTTCATTTACTTCTGCTGGTTTCCACACCGTCGCGGCTCATCGGGGCTCAATGGAACAAAGACATTATTGGTGTTATTAGCAGGGACAGACTGATTATCAGGGCTAATGATAAAACATGTTTTCAATTATCCTCATCTGTGTTTTCTTTGTGTCCAACTGTGAATAAAATACCCGTCTTTTTAAACACAACACTCTGATGCAGCATCTCTGTCTGTAGTCACTGATCTGATTGGTTACATCTCGTGAGTCATGGCCTTTCAGCACTGAATAAACTGAATCTGCAAAGTAAAAAACAAAAGAACTGGCCATCTGTGGAATTCTGCAAACAAACGGGGGCAGCAATCATTAGAGTAGGCAACTGCTACTACCTGTATTCTGTTTATGACTGTAGCTACTATTAGCTTGTTAGCTCAGTTAAACAAGCAGCTAGTGAGAGGTTAGCTGCTTAGCCTGCAATACATCGACATCTTTGACATGATGTCAAAACTCTATTTTCATCACAATCTGTTGATAACTTTTCTTAATTAATGGACGTTTTCTTACATTTTGCACTTTCGAGTTATTTGATAAAGAAGAAGAATAAAGTAGCAGACCATGGAAATACTCAAGCACCTCACACTGTACTAAAATATGCTGCAGTTAGTTACATTTAATCACTGATTATTCTAAATGTTTGCACAAAGATTTATATCGCATGTGCCAAGGACGTTTTGTTAACACCCATGTCAATTTCTTGGTTTGTCTGCAGGATTACACAAAATCTACTCAATGGATTTCCACAAAACTTGAATGCAACACGAGTCTCAGCCCAGAATAGACGCCATTAACTTTGGTGCAGTTCCAGATAAAGGGACAGTAACACAATTATCTCTTTAATATTATGAGATAAGGTGTTTCCCGACAGGAAAAGTGTGTGGCTCTTGATGAAAAAAAGTCATATTTAGGTGGCTAGTATCTGTAAGTGAGTACAATCTGATGCAGCTCCAAGATTTAAAAATGTTTTATGTGGCGGAGGTATACGCTCTACTGAGTTTTTCCTGCAAATGTACATTTTATCTGAGTATAAATAATCACTACATGCCCTGAAGAAGCCACACTGGTCGATCCCTAGCAATTCAAACATTGAGGAAATAATTTTTTTTATACTACCAGCTGGTTAATTTGTTTTCAAACAGCTCCTCTAGTTTCACCTCAGGGGTGCAAATCATTTACATCACCTGTGTGACCATCGACCGGAAGTAAAACTCCAGAGTGTCACATGATGTGACGGAGAGTGTCAGACAGGTGTCAGGTTTCAAGCATGGTGAAAATGACAGCCCGCATGACATAACAGACGTCAAGGAGAACAGCATGTACAGTTCATGTGTTTGGAAACCATCGCCCTCCCTGAAGGTTAGCTCCTGCCTGCTAGCCTGACAGTCACAGGAGACGCGTTACCCGATGGAAATGTGTCAAATCACGCGATAACTGACTTTAACCTTTTCTGCAAACACGACAGATTCACCTCAAGTGTTCTATAAAATGGTGCACTAACGTGCTATAGATGTATTTTAGATTATTAATCAAAACTAGACAAATATTTGGGCAAACGTCACACACTGGACGCACTAGCAGGAACAACATTAGCAAGGCATCTCTGACACGCGACTGACGGGTGCTACGACAGAAAAAAAAAAAAAAAAAATACGCGGGTTTTATCGCGATGTCAGCGCCTCCGTGGACGAGCCGCGTCTCTTACCCTCCTCTTCTGTCCCGGGCCCGGAGGAGTCGGTCGGATATTCGGGTGAAAACCCCGGTGATGGCCGGTGTGTACACGGAGTACACCAGCCTCCTCCAGGACATGGGAGCCGCCATTGCTGCAGCGGAGGGACTTTGAAAAAACTTTATTGACACGAGCACCAGGTACACAGACACACTGGTCCCACTGTTGTCTGTGTGAGAAGCTAAGAGCTTGGACTGATCAACATATTGATTAGTGGTGACTTTTTTTTTTACGTACAACAATAAATACATAAATAAATAAACAAATCAGAGAACATGTCATTTATTTATCTTTTGGATACTTTGAATGCTGTTTTAAATGACCTCTAGTGGTCAACCTACAAACAACTACACACCTTTATTAGTGTGGTTATGTGTTTTCAGCAATAATTACTCTGAAGTCAACCTACAAAATAGTCACACAGAGCAGAGTGAGTGTGTCCTAATTTATATATTTATATATTTACATGTGTATATATATATATATATATATATATATATATATATATATATATATATATATATATGTATATATATATATATATATATATATATATATATATATATATATATATATATATATATATATATATATATATATATATCTGGTACTCTTCCTTGATCTTTGCCCTCTGTATAACCTATGGAAGGTGTGACCTCAGCTCTCACCACAGATTTCCAGTCATGCAGCGCGGAGTTTATAGTGTAAACAGGTGATTTCCGACTCTCAGACTCTCCTGGGAGGACCTTAAACCTGCTACACCCACTTAGCGCTCATTGTAAAACTGTCTGTTAGATTATTGTAAGGGTGGTAATCATCAGTGTAGCATGAGGTGAACATTAACTGTGAGTGTCAGTCATGTTATTAACGTCTTTCTCTCGCTACATATTGTTAATTAGTTTCCATACACAAATAGTAAGTTATCTTTGTTTACTTTCATGCAATCTTCTTTGATAGTGCACGTAATGTTTTTGCTTTCGTTTGTCACGAGTGTTGGAAAGTAATTACTTTTCACTTTTTATTCTATTTCTATTTTATGTTACTTAACATTAACTTCCACTACATCCCAGTTGCAAATATTGTAGTTTTCACTGCACTATTAATGGCTAAATTTACCCTACAGATGGGGATTTTAAAACCTGTAATTGGAGTATAAAACAAATAGAAGTGAATACAGTATATGGAGTACTTTATAACACATCTACCCAAAGATTTAAAGTACTTCATTATTGCTCATCTGACCAGATATGACATTACATGCTGCTCACACACAAATGTATCAGTAACAGTCATCAAACAATCTTATAAATGATAATATAACACTCACAGAGGCCATACACACTTAATTGAGTAAGATTCTGAGCGCGGGAGCATTTTTCTTTGCTTGTAATAAAGTATCTAAGGTCAGCAGCGGAGCAGCAGAGCTGGTTGTTGCTCAAGAGCGTTTTCAGTAAGTCAGATGCTTCCTGACACGACACGAGGGCCCGAGGGACTTTATCTCTAAACATTAGCCGGTTTGTTCAAGGTGAAATGTTACTCATCTGTCATGTTGTGGAGAAAGGCAGAAGAAAGAAAAGGTGCTGCAGCCTATTACTGAAGCCTGATCTGAGAACAGATTAACTGAGCCACTTAAGGTAAGGCTTTATTAATTTATTGCTCCTCAGTGAGGGGAATTAATGTGTTACATCAGCATCAGAGAGACTACAGTAAGATGATTAACTATTCAAATTAAATAACTAATTAAATAATATGGCATATTAATAGTTATATACAGTGTAAACATTATTGCAGTGGTAGACAACAAGTATTGTGCTTGTGTGTTTGAATATTTCCACTTTATGCTACTTTATGCTCTTTCTCCACTACACATTGGAAGCAAACAAACTTTTTACTCCACTACACACGTTTGATAACTTTGGTAAGTTAGAAACAGAGTGGCTTTTGAATACATCTATTTCAACCTGAATCTGACTGTGATACTTAATTGCATTTATTTCTATATCTACTTACTGATGCTTAAATGCATTTTATATCACATACTCTAAGTCTGACTTGTGGGTACCTTTTACAGCACTGGTTAATGCTCTTTTTGCAGCATGCATTCTGCAAAATATCTTGTAACTAAAGTTATCGTATACATGCAGCCATTGTGGAGTAAAAATGACAGTATTTTGCCTCCAAAACGAGGTGCAGTGGAAGCATGAAGTAGCAGAAAATAGAAATACTCACCTTACTGTTGTTATTATTGTCTTCATGTTGCCTTTTTATAGTTCTATTGATGTTTACATGCAGAAATTAAAGTCCGAGTGCCTCTAAATTGAACCCAAAAACATAGTTATTGGATAATGTACTTAGTTACATACCATTACTGTGTAATTGCCTCCTTGCTAAGTGACACTCTTGTCTCTTTGAGCCATTTCTTCCATTGCTTTGCTCTGTCTGTGACTTTATAAAATAACTACCATGAGCCTGCTCAAAAAAGAGCATCAAAACATTGAGATTATTAAAAAATACTACCTTTGTTTATGTACGTCAGACAGCAAGTTAAATAAAAATAATGTAAATGTGATACTTATTGCAAAGTAACTAAATGTATCCAATGCATGTTGTGCTAGAGGAGTAAAAAATACCAATAATATGTCTCTAAGATGAAGTATGAAGCAGCAGAAAATGGAAAATACTCTCTTTAATGTTGTTATTATAGTTCCAAAATGATACTTGAGCACAGTACTTGAGTAAATGTACTTAGTTACATGCCATCTCAGTGTAACTGTAAGCCTCTTTTTTTTTTTTTTTTTTTTAAATAACAACTAATACTTACACAAAACATGCAGTTTTATTGTGATTATGAAATATCCCGCCTGTGTGTCAGAACTGCAACACTACAATCTAAATAACGCTGTGGAGCCTTTAACTGTGCCTCACCTTGTGGAGCAGGGACCCCACCAGTACCAGGAAGCGGCCCGGCAAAGGTCACGCTGATTATTTACTGGCAATCTGCCATAGAGAGAGAGAGCGCGAGCGTCTGTATTCTCTCCTGCGTGCGTGTATGTGTGTGTGGGGGGGTTGCGTGTGTGTGCGCGCGCGGGAGGGAGGGGTAGAGAGAGAGAGAGAAAGGGTGAGAGAGGGGGGAGGGAGCGTGCGTGTGTGTGCTTACTGGAAGAGGCTGTGAGCGGAGGGAGGAGGAGCCTTACGAACATCGGCTTTACTCACTCTCTGGAAACAACCTCCTGTAACCTTCCTCCACACACGGACGGGATCTCTCCGGCGCGTATCGTCACATTCCTCCGCTTTCAGGAGAGAGAAGAGGGAAGACAGAGAGAGAGAGAGAGACAGACAGACAGACAGAGAGAGAGAGAGAGACCCCCTCCTCCTCCACCACCACCTCCTCCCCTCCTCTTCTTCACTTTCACCACACTTTCTGGATACTTTCTGCTGTTGGATTTTAATGCCTGAGTTAATAATTCATCTAGCACTACTCTCGGGTAGTTTGCGTGTCTTTGCGTTTGGCGACGAGCGGCTGCGGCGCGCGGCTCAGCAAACCCGCAAGGTAAGTTAACATGAAATGAAATATATAAATATATATATATATATATATGTACTGGTTCAGTGGAGGAGATGAGATGATAGGACGTGTTTGTGTCACGGTTGCAGCAGCAGCTCGGTGGTGCAGTGCAGCCGAAGCGTCCCGCAGCTCCACATTTTCGGGCTCGTTTTCGCAATATTGTGGCGAGCGGACCGACTTCCACTCCGGCGGCTCTGGAGCGGCTCTGAAACCGTTATGGCGCCTCCTCCTCCTCCTCGTCCCGGAGACGTGCTTTAATCCCCCCCCTCCTCCCCTTCTCCTCCTCCTCCTCCACACACACACACACACACACACACACACACTTACAGTTACAGCCAGACCAGACGGGACACCTTTGTAGTCACAGTGTAACCGGAGAATGGGGCCTCTGTGTCGCCGGGAACGAGGAGCTGTCCGGTGAAAACAAGGGGGGGAGAGAAAAGCGCGCCGGACACTTTCGCTGTGACCCCGTTTCTGAAATCCCTTGTTGCGGTACGCCCGATCGAAGACAATTGAAAGCAATCAGGATCCAGTTGCTGTCTGGCTGCACGCTGCAGCAGGATCGCTGCGAGTACGACAGGATTCATGTGGACTAAATATAACCTGCCTGCCGGCTGCTGGCTGCCGGCTGCTGGTCTCTGCCTTATGCATTTGTCACAGCCGCCATAACTGCATTTTCTGGGGGTAAACCGAGAGCACCAGTGTGGCAAAGTGCTCATTTATTCATGTGTGTGTAATCCGTCCTCCATCCTCTCTCTCCAGCTGTGTTTAGGTGCTCTCTCCCAGCCCCTCTCTGGATGCATCAGACTCCTCTCCCCCGGGGCCCTGGACCCGGTGTGTGACCCCGCCACCCTCACCCCTCTCCCCCTCTCCCACCTCTCCCTCTGCCCCGACCTCCTTCCCACCTGTCCACCCCGACGCTCCCTTCCTGGGCCCCCTGCCTCTCGACCAGCAGGCGGAGGCAGGGGGCCATGGCACCATGGTAGCCTTCGGCGGAAGCAGCCCCCTCGTCATGAGCAGCGTGGCCTCTCCGGACGGCAGGGTTCAGGGGTCGAGCTTCACCCCGCATCACTTCAAGCCCTTCAGGTCGCACGCGCACTACCAGCAGGTGAGTCACACCTGAGTTTATGACTGAAATGTATTGCAAGTTGCAGATTGCAAGTACTGTGGTGCTGCAGAGACGTCCATGACCAAAGATCTTGTCAGTGGAAATGAAAATTGTGATGCAAAATTGATCATTCTTCAAAATCCATCATAATAACTCCAACAGTTCTCTCACAATAATGTTATTATAGTTGTCAGTGTGTACTTTGAACCTTCACCCTGGCTGATAACACTTCATAATACTGTGTGGTAATGTGGGTTTTCTGCACTGGTTTCAGGTGATGCGTGCGTTGCGTAAGCTGCAGGAGAGTGGGTTCTACTGGGGTGCAGTGGGCGGCCGGGAGGCCAGCTCAATGCTCCGCTCCGAACCGCCCGGCACCTTCCTGATCCGCGACTCCTCGGACCACCACCACTTCTTCACCCTCTCTGTCCAGACGGCCCAGGGCACCAAGAACCTGCGCATCCACAGCGAGGGAGGCGGCTTCTTCTTACAGCCGGACCCCCAAAACACCCAGGAGCTGCCACAGTTCGACTGTGTGCTGAAGCTCATAGCACACTACATGGGCAAAGGGTCAGACGCCGGACGCAGCAGAGATGGGGCGTGTGGGGGAGAAGCGGAAATGAAGGGACGCAGCATCTATCTGATCCACACCGACGGAGAGAGGGTTCCCCTGGAATTGCGGCGGCCCCTGTCGACCTCTCTGTCGTCCCTGCAGCACATGTGCAGGAGGACCCTAAACAACCGGGGGCTGGGGGGGCCGGAGCGGGCTGAGCAGCTCCCGCACACACTCAGAGACTTCTTGGAGGAGTACGACGCTCCGATATGACTGACAGGAACCGCAGAGGTTCCGCTACATGGACTATGTGCCCGGAGGACGGCGCCGACCAGTTCTCGGTGCATACGTGGATGAGTGCTCCATCAGAGTTTATCATGTGAGGTCAGAATCAGCTGATCCCAGCTCTGTTTCAACACTGACGGACACCATCTACCCAAAGTCCCCCTCCCACCCCCACCGCCGCCGCTGACTTGGGTTCTGGGAAGAGGAGTGTGATTTGGGTAACCAACGATTACCTCGTCCGTCCTGCCTTGCAAAAAAAACAAACTGACCACCTCTGGTGGAGTGGCAGATGAAGCCGGAGGTCAAAGGCTGACTTTTTTTTTTCTCCCTACGACTGACTCAGACGCAGAGCAGAGCCTCGCAGAAGATTAGATTGACCGGTAGATATTAGCGATGACAGCGACGGCGTGATCGATAACGCGTGCCGGTGGTCCCTGTTGTGGGTCGTTGTGGGTCGACGTGGGCTTTGGGAGGGGACGGTCTGACATTTGCAACACTTTGGACAGAGAGAAAGAAAGGCAAAGAGCAGAGAGTCTTGAGGGGGGGCGACTGAAGGAGGAGCTGCAGAGAGAAGTCCAGACGAGGGGCCCGATGCAGAGAACCTACACTGTTTGTCTGAGTGTGTGTGTGTGTGTGTGTGTTTGTGTGTTGTGGTGGCGCACACATTTCCACTGCTGCTTCCCGCAAATGTTTCATTACAGAGGGGGGGAGTGTGGTGGTCATGCTCACACACACACACACACACACACACACACACACACACACACACACACGCATACACACACAGGTACAGACCCACATGTAGGTTTTGTTAGCGTGGGAACAAAAAAAAGCATTACAAAGCATCTTCTCCTTCTCCTTGTTTGTTTCTTGGTCCTCCTCCATTACTCACTCCCTGACCCCCTCCCTCCTCCTCCCATCATTTTTTTTTTTTTGTTTTTGCATGTGGCGCTTCAACAGTGACAGAAAACAGACTTCTGTTGCCGAGACAAAAGCTTGTTACTGAGACAAAGGCCTTTTGGCGGAAGACCAAACAAAACAGCAGAACTTATTTTTATCCAGACTGGCTGGAAAACTGTCAGCGACACTGTAAAAGCTCCTCGGGGGGGGAGAGATGACGACCGCGGGCATCTGAGAGATCATCCGGGGGGGGGGGGGAGGAAGAGAGGAAAGACTGAACCAAGGAGGGAGAAAGAGGAGAGCGGGAAATGGGATTAGGAAAAGGGAGAGGACAGAGAGCTGAGGAGTGGGCTAGGGCGATGGGGGGAGAAAGGGGGAGGAGACATACTGGTATACAGCTAAACAAAAACACTGACGTGATTGATGGTCTGGACTTTAGAGGAAACGATCGCGCTCAACAGGACGCCGCTCCTGCACATGCAGCACCAGGTTTTTGCTCCAAAAGCCTCTCATGAAGACAAGAAGAAAAAAAAAGTTTTGGGCTCGAGTCTTAAAATCCTTCCTAACATTATCATCTCTTTCTTTTTTTTTTAGCTCTCTCCCTCTCCTGGTATTCATGAAGGACACAAGAGGAGACGAGCTGTTTGCGCGGACTGTTTTTTTTCTAATCCCTGTAACTGTAGGAAGGTTTTCTCTCTCTCACCCCCACTGACCCTCCGTCGTTACCTCTCTCTTAATGTCAAGGGAACACAAGACTTCCTTAACGTGATTCTTTATTTAAAGTATGTTTTTTGGCCTTTATTGTAAGTACAGATGAAGACATGACAGGAAACAGGACGAGAGGCCGGGACTCGAACCCGGGGCCGCCGCCACAGCGAGGACAAATCCTCTGTGCATGGGAGGACGCCCACTCTACCACCTGAGCTACACGGCACCTCCTTAACATGATTCTTAAAAAGTAAAAGCCTTTTTGTAAAATAAGACAAGTACAAGACTCGGATTTTTGATCGAAGCTGTTTTTTTGTGTGTGTGTGTCAGTGCTCGTACTTTACCTGTGATCCATATTGGAGTGGTCGCCCTTTCATGTTGCCATCTCATTGAGACAAGAGCGCTGAAAATGTACCACAGTGACACGAATCTCAAGTCTTTTATTTTCTCACATCAACACCAAGTTTTCTTTTCTTTTGTTGTTTTTTTTTTTTTTTGTTGGTACATGTGTCGCAGCCGGTGGAACCACACATGTATGTGAAACCATTTGTCTTTTATAAAGACTCTCTCGCTCAAAGGCTGGCCACTAGTCTGGCAGAACACAAGCTGTAATATCTGAAAATGACAAAGCATTACAAAAAAAAAAGAAATAAATAAAATAAATGGAAACGTTGCACATATTTATATTTCTAAAATATTTCAATAATTTATATTAAAGAGCACTATTTTTACAAAAGTCAATGCGTTTGCCCCGTGTGTTGCTTCACTGTGTGTCTCTCCTCTTTTTCTCTGTTGCTCAATTGAGTCAATATTTACTGGATAAGCTCTAATTTACCGTAAAACATTGTGAAGCAGTTTGTATTCCGGCACTGCCCGGCCCGAAAACCAGATTATTACTGACAAATGGGATTTCCTAGGCAAACAAAGCGGTGTTTATTCAGTCGGCAGGCCTGTTTTTTGTTTTTTTTTAAAGAGCAGAGCCGAGCGCAGGGACGATGCGCACACGCTCATCGCAGGGTTAAAATTACTGCAATCATCACTTCTTTTTTTCTCTGCCAGAGCATTGTGGGTAAATTCCATAGTCATCAGAGAGAGCATATAGGAAGGAGGGGAGGGAGGGAGGGGGGGCGTCACAGTTTATGTCAGACGTGCCCTGCAGAAAGGAGTACACAACACACAGCAACAAAGGGATTCCCAGAAGCACTCAGTTATGTTAACACCACCACACACACACACACACACTTTGACACAGCAGTCACTGTGTAGAAAGCTCACTTTGGGCTGGACCTAACTGGAAAGGAATGCAGTACGGTTTTATACATCCTGCCTGAGGGGCTGAGTGAGGATGGTGTCCTCTAGAGAGAGAGAGAGAGAGAGTGTGTGTGTGTGTGTGTGTGTGTGTGTGTGTGTGTGTGTGTGTGGATATACATGTGTGCGTGTGTGTGTGAGGTCAAATAGGTGAAAGGGTCCACGTGGAGAAGATTTATGACGGCCTGCGGTTTTAGTGTTCAGAGTGCTGATAGAGAGAGTGTGTGTGTAAATTGCTGCTGGTAAAATTAAGCAGAGGGTGAGTTCAGTTTTCTATACTCCACACACACACATACACACACACACGCACGCACACAGGTCCCATTCCCTGCATACCTACTATTCTGTCTGAGGCTGGCTTCCAGGAAATGAGGCACTTTAATTGAGTTGACTTTTTACGGCTTGACTGGTGATAGTGTGTGTATGAGAAACAGTGAGTGAGGTGTCTTTGTGTAAGAGAATGGGTGTGTGTGTGTTTGTGTGTGTGTGAGAGAGAGATTGAGAAAGAGATGGAGGACTTCACCTGGAGAGAAGGGGAGTAGAAAAATTCAAAGTATTACAGAAAGAAGGCTTATTTACAGTTGTAAAGTCAGACAAGCTTGACAATAGAAACATGGCGACGCAGGTCATGTTTAGCCTCGCGCCGCAGTTATCTTTAGTTTAGAGTCACATTATACCATATGGCTCCAAGAAGCCGAGAGCAAGGAATACAGTACGCAATGGAAGAGTACAGTACGATATTTTCATAATGATTCGTTTTATGATCAGGGCAAAACTGTGTATTAATGAAAAGTCATTCCAGTCTCGACAAAACAAGAGAAGCCTTGATGTCTTCTAGCTAGCTAACCAGAATCTTAATGAGATGGAAGCAAAACTAGAATAGACTCCTCTTGATGTAACGTTAGCCAACCATTACACGTTAGCCAAACTAATATGTGACTATATACAATGTGATGTGCCCGTGAAGATCGTGGCATCTATCTAATGACATAGTGATACCTTTGTCGTCTGGGTACCGATAATTCATGTCTGTCATATTAAAAATAAGTCCAAAGCAGACCTGTTTGTCTGTTTGTAATCATTTGAACGTCAATACAGAGACAAGGAGGAAGCAAACCTGGCCAACATTACACTAGCTTTTCTGTAACATTAGCTAACAGTTAAACTTTACCTAGCAAGTTAGGTAGCAGTTTGCTAACGTCAGCTAAGTGTGACTGCAGAATGTGATGTGCCCGTGAAGATCACTGAATCTTAACAATGTATCTTTACATTTTAATGACTTTTGTAACCTTTGTTTTCTAGCTTATTCATGTTAAAAATGTGTCAACAACTAACCTATCTGTTTTTTTATTTCCCCAAGTCTTTTCCACGTGACTAGGGAGAAAGCAACCCTGCCTAACGTTGCTGACATTTGGCTAGCTCCTCTTGATATAACGTTAGTAGCTAAAAGTTACACATTAGCTAACAAAAAAATGTGAATGTACAATATGATGTGTCTTAAAGATCTTGGCATCTAATATAATGTGACTTAACATTGTGACGTAACCTTTTTTAGCTGTGTTTCCTGGCTAATGATAATTAAAACAACGTCACAACCCAACCTCTGTCCATTTCCAAATATTTTTTGGTCTTCCCGCAAAAATAAGATGGAAGCAAACCTGGCTGGCGTCGGTGATCGCACATTAGGCGAACTCCCCTTGATGTAATGTTAGCAAACAGTTAGCTAGCAAGTTAGGTAGCATTTATAACTAACATTAGCTAAGATGTGACATACAACGTGACGTTTCCTCAGAGATAATGCCATCTATATAATGTCACAACATTTTTTTGGCTAACAGTAATTAATTTCTGTTCGTTAGCTAACGTTCTTGGGTCTAACCTTAGCTAAAAGTAACACATTAGCTAGTTAGGAGCGTTTTGCCAACATTTGCCAAACTTAAGATGTGACACGCCTTCCATGTGATCAGGGTATCAAAGTACAGGTCGTGGTCCCCTATCAGCATCTTTCAACCGTCTTCTGAACTTGTTTTTTCTTCTTTGTCAGCAGAGACAAAACTAGCACATAAAAGTTTAACAGGGGACGGGAGGGTGGATCAAGGTCCATCGAGTGCCAAGTTTGCTCAACTGAGCACTGAGCATAAGTGGAATGACATTTTAAAGGGTTAATGTTGACTGTTGTCACTGATAAAATAGTACATATACAATGCATAACACCACATGCACACACACACAGACACACACACACATATCTGGATACAAGCCAACAGACTTCTATGGAGGTGACAATGTTTAACAACTGTTTTTACTGCCTACCTCAGTACAGGTAATTACAATGATTCAAAAGTGAGTTGCCTCAGTTCCTTATTTTGCTATGACACTTGTAGGAAAAAATGTGCGTGTGTGTCAAAAGTTGCTGTTTTTGCTCTCGTATGTGTGTGTGTGTGTGTGAGTGAATGTAGGTGGGTGACACTACATGTTTATGAGAGGAAGACTGAGCAACGGGGGCAATTACAGACGAAACTGACGTAGTGCGAGAGACAAACAGAAATGAGTGAGCCTTCTTCCCAAAATCCAACCAGAATAATCCAGTTTTACACACAAACGCACACACACACACATTGTCTAAATAAGCCAGCTCAGCTCACTATGACTCATTTTATGTTCCCCGTAGTTGCCTGGTTAGCGGGGCTGGAATATTTTGCCTGTATCCTTTCGCTCTTCTCGTGAATCTCACACAGTCACAGAAAATCTTTCCACCGTGATTCATTTTTTCGGGTAATGACTTGCTGTGTCCAGCTCAACAGTTGTCAACAGAGTCCCCGGGCCAAGCACAACACCCGGCTCTCTAACAACTGAGCAACTTTTTTTTTTTTTGTCGGACTTGTTGAACAATCAAAACATTCACACCAACGTTTGCCCCCTTCACGGCTATAAAACGTTGTGTTTTAATGTGGCACGATGAAACGAGTTGAGCAACGTCTTTTTTTTTTAAATGTGAGCTGCTTTGTATGATAACATTCTTGCTGTCTGATTAAAATCTAAGTGTTATGAACAGTTGCTTTTTCCATGCGTTTCACTTCTGGGCTCGCGCCAATGTCAACGCTGTCAAGTGCAGAAGGTGGAAAGAATATTAAAGGGTTAGAGAATATGCCCTGCAACGAGCGATCCGCAGAGGTCTTCCAGGAAGGGCCTCCGGTTTGCTGATTATTTCTTCCAGGAAGGCTTTTTGTTGGCTGATCGGCGCTTATAGGAAAGACGTTTGGTTGGCCCATCAGCCCGAGTATTGTCACAGCCGCTTCTGATAAAGCCAGACCAGCTTCCAGGAAACCAGAGATTTACCCTCCAGCATTCCATCATTCCTTCACCATCAGCGCACAGAGGGAGAGACAGAGAGAACAAGAGGGAGCAGGAGGGGTATAACAGGGACACGGATCAATAAAAACCATATGGGAAGCGTGCAGACGGCTCAACATGCATGTATGTCGTGGTGTGCAAGCCTGTAAAGACTCAGCGTGCACTCACTGACCAGCTCATTGTGACACATACACACACACACACACACACACACACACACACACACACACATACACTCAAACCACAATATTTTTCTAAGCGGGCTTCACCACCATCCCCCCTTGCTCCAGACTCATTGTGACTAACTTTATTTTCACTGAAATCATCACTGAAATGGTTTTTCCCGTAACACCTGGACAGCCTAACGGATGGGCACGCCCGTGCTGTTTCTGGCTCCGGAACAAAGAAGAAAACTACCTCGGACGGCCTGAAAGGTACAAAACAGGTTGTGGGGCATGTTGATGCGGTAGCATTCTTCTGTCTAAGGGGTAGATTTTTTTTTTTTTCTCCATTCACAGCTGTGGGAGCGTAGCGGCACAGGAGCTCGGATGCCAAATGGCTTACTGTAACAGCGTGGACTCAGACCAAAACCCTCCGACACTCTCAGGTGTCACCGTGTCCCCGCAGCCAGCGAATACGAATGCGTAACGTTTGAACATGAGACTCGCAGCGGGCGCACAGAAGTGCCAGCATGTGCACATACATATGTGGTGAGTAAGGGGCTTTTGGTCATGAATCAATGGTAACGCCCAGGAGTTACCTTCAGTGATGGAAGAAATGCTCAAGTCATTTAAAAGTGACTACGAGGAACTTTGAGATGTTCATGAAACATTCTCGTGATTCCTCTGACGACTATAAACGACCTGTGACGGCAAACCAGCCCATCAGCAAAAAGACTGCTATTTCCATATAGTTATTATTATTAATACCTATATTGGGTCTGATCAGATATATCACATATGAAATCACATATAAATGCATCACGTCATCACTTGCATGCCCCCATACTCCAGCAAAGAGCTTTACAACAGCAGGCGCTGGTGTCGTACTGCTTTTATATCAAAGAATCAACAAAAAGATCTGATCACTTTTAGAAAAACACTGCATGTACGATTAAATTCTTGCATGCAAAATTTAACAGCTGTCATAGTTTGCAATAATTGGCAGTCAAATGTCAAGTGACAAAAGTAAAAGTACACATTTAAAAGTGGAAATAAACAAATCGTTTCAACCTTCAAACACAACGTTAGCAACGTGGCTACCACTAGCGGCTTGGCTACTGTCTCAGGCAAAAAAACGACCATAAGAATCAGAATTTGTCTATAAAACTTCATCTCAGTGCTTTGAATGGAAGAGCAAAAAGACGGGTTGTATTAGTGAGTAGGCAGGTTTTGTTAATTAATGATCCAGCAAAAATAAATGCCAGTTTTGAATTGACCTGTTACCACACATATCAACAGGGGAACAGACTTTGACACAACACCGGTGCTCTCCACTGAGTAAATGCCCGTTAGTTCACTCTTGGTTTACCTCAGTTTCTATCACTCCCCTTCTTCAGAATGACAAGCAGAAGCAAAGAAGTTGACTACTGCCTGTTTAAGTAACAAATTCTGATCAGTTTCAGTGTCAAATCTAAACCTTGCATCTCCAGTTTTGGGGTCATTTATCTATAGATGTGAAGAAATTAAGGAAAGAGGCAGAATAAATCAAGTAAGAAGGAAAGGTAGCGTGCAAGATATGATCAGACGCCTCACAACGTTAAAGAAATTGAGAAAATTTTCTGCACAGAAAGTTAATGGGGTCTATTCTGGGCCGACACCAATCCTACATCCAAGTTTTTGGTAAAATCCATTCAGTATTTTTTGTGTAATCCTGCTGACAAACCAACCAACAAAGAAACAAAGACAAGGGCGAAACAAACATAACCTCTTCGTCGAAGGTAAACACGGACGGGATGGATGATGGAAAAGTCAGGGACAACAAAAGTCATCCTCCGGGCGCCATG
This sequence comes from Acanthopagrus latus, assembly GCF_904848185.1. Classification (NCBI taxonomy): domain Eukaryota; kingdom Metazoa; phylum Chordata; class Actinopteri; order Spariformes; family Sparidae; genus Acanthopagrus; species Acanthopagrus latus. The sequence continues at coordinate 17,810,702 of NC_051058.1, read as the reverse complement.
AATGTCAAAAACAAAGGTAAATAGAGGTAAAGACGGGAACATGTGGTCTAGAATTGAAAATAGCTGGATGGCCCTTTACACAGCCTTCCCAGTAGTTACTCCCACTACTGTTTACCTGCCAGCATGTGATCACGCACGCACGCACGCACACACACACACACACACACACACACACACACACACACACACACACACACACACACACACACACACACACACACTATTTGAGCCAAGATTACTACTGACTGTATGAAGCAGTAGGAAACTGTGTGGGAGGGTGTCGCTCTTTGGCCGTCCGTCAGTTACATAATAAAGAGTCGACTGACATCAAAGAGGCGGCGCTGCCCTCAGCGTTTCTTTATCAATACTCTTCTATTGTGGTTTCCATGTTGGCTCAAATCATTAACCCTGCAGCTACACATACAGTACCAGCTGGGATATCAGCGTCAGATTTAAACGTGGGAGTTAAAAACCAAAACAGCTTTCATGCGTTTTGTTTTAAATTATACACTGGGCTTTTACAAGGTTTTCACTGCAAATTAGAAACAACAGAAGCCTTCAAGCCCGAAACTGGACATTTGGACGGTGGCACTTTTCTGCCAATAACTGACGGGCTGCTGTGTTTCGTCTCAACGAGGATTCCAATCGGATTAAAACGAGTCTCGGAGCTGAGCCCTTCTGCGCCGAGTCCATTCAGCCATTGATCTGCCGCGGCACGATATAAACAGAGCGTGATAGGAAACAAAACGGCATCTCTCCGGGGTGAGCGTTTCACCTTGCAAGAACTGCCGGTTCATTAAAGACCAATCACTTCTCCATTTGAACACTCCTCTTCCTGCAAAATGTGGCATTCAAACACATTAACGGCCCCCTTTTTCCTCCTCCGCTTTAACTGTGAGGGATCACATTTGTTCCTGAAAGAAGAGAACAGGGGGTCTGCTCTGTGTGTGTGTGTGTGTGTGTGTGTGTGTGTGTGTGTGTGTGCATCTGAATGTAAGAGCCAATCAGAGAGCTGTATAGACACTGAGCCCCCCAAGTACTGCTGGTTTATAGGGCTCAGCTTCAGAGAAGTCACATGACTTCCCAGCGAGAGAGAGAGAGGGAGAGAGAAAGAGAGAGCGAGAGGAACCGGCACTGTGGTGAAAGGAGGATGAAGAGGAGGACGAGGAGGAGTGAAAAGAGGGTCAGTGAGGTGACAGGATCTCTGCGAGGGGTGAACTGAAGGTCTGGTTAAAAAAAAAAAAAAAAAAAAAAAAGAGAGAGAGAAGGATGCCACAGTGATGGGAAGTGAGATCGCACAGGCTGGTGATGGTTTATAATTACAGCTGAATGAACAGAATGAGAAGTGACCGAGGGGATGAATGAAGGATGAAATGAATGAGTGCACATGGGGTGATGGTGGTTGCAGTTGATTACTGCAGCGGGTGATCTTGATGGTCTGGTTAAACCTGTCATATTGCAACCATCCTCGCCACAATGCTTAAAGGAGCAGTTCCTCCAAATATGGAGGGAGTTAACTTTTTTCTAGTAAATCAAGACAAGATGATCACTGAAAGGAAATATAGAGGCTGTTTACACAATTCTGTTTTTTGCACAAAAAAGTCAAATATTGTTACGTTTTGGTCCCAATTCTGGGGCCTGAAATGCAAAGTGTAATCTTTGAAATAAACTCAAGCTCACTTCCATCATGTAAACTGTCAATCTCTGTGAAAACACAACCCCTGATTCGTACCTGTTTAATGCAGTTTCAGCCAATAGCCAAGAACAATGGCGGACTATCGAGCTTTGTTTCTAAACGCAAAATGTAATTTTGCTCAACCATTACTGCAATGTGATGGATGACATGGATTTTTGCTTAAAATTGTACATTTTTGTTGCGTTTTCGCCATTTGTTAATGCTAAAACTGTGTTCTGGGGGCATGAAACACAAATCAGGATGCCACGGCCCAAATTTACACATATTACGTTTTCAGCCGAAAGACCGTACATGAGTATGAGTTCAACAAGAACAATGACAGACTATCAAGCTGCCGACTTGACTGTGTTAATTAACACAAAGTGTAAATTTGCTGTGACGTGACGGATCACTGCACTGTAGAAGAAACCGCCACCTATTGGTTTGACCTGCACACTGCAGCGTCTTCAACCATTTCTGTGAGTTCATGTGCACAATGACTGTTTTCAGTGTTATTGTTGAGCGCTGAACATTTTTAAAAGCAAAAGTTTTTGTTTTGTTTTGTTTTTTTCCATTTTTTTAGCAATACTGTTGTCATTTAAACGGAGACATAGTCACTGAGGCTGTAATGGAAGAAAATTCGATTTTGTCTGAGCACTATCCTCTGTTGTTTTCTGTTTGTCATCCACACACTTTGCTGTGACGAGTTTTCATTGGGACTATTCATTCTGTTGAAATGGGTTCCAACGAAAAATGCGATCCAGTGGAATTCCACTTGCTTCCATAGAAATGAGCTGAAGACAAAGCAATATAAACCAAAACTAAACCACACAGCCAGTACATGGACACCTCTCATGTCCAGTGAAAGGAAGTGTAAATACTACAGCAGGCAATGATTCTTTAGACAACAGTGCTTACAACTTTCTAGCACTGTGGGAAAGATTTCTACACGACAATGCCAACATTGTACAAAGTGCGGTCCGTGAAGGAATGGTCCTCCGAGATTGGTGTGGGAGAACTTGGCAGAGCTCTGACCTCAAACCCATCAAACACCTCTGTGATGAACCGGAGCGTTTGTCTGCAAGCGAAGCCTTATCGCCCCAACATCAGTGCCCAAACTCACTGAAGCTCTCGAGGCTGAATGGGGAAAAAAAGTCTAGACTTTTATCATACGTATTGTTGACTTGTGTACTAACATGATTCCTACTGTTCAAACCCGCAGAAATCTGTTATTTTGCTCAAGGTAACAGCACTTTTCGACTGTAGCTGTTAACTTCCTCAGAAACATCCGGTGATAAATGAGTCAATGTCATAAAGAGTAAAAGTAAACCAATTTCCTGAGTTAAATCATGTTTTGTTTTGATTGAGACCTCTAGTGGAAGTTATTCATGGATCTATTGAGGGAAAATATGGACACAGCGTCAGAGGCAGAGCACCATTCAATCCTGTGAAAGATTTTATTTAATAGTGTGGCTCTTCTGGCCCTTCCAAAAGTTAGCAGACTGAATGGCTCAAATTATGACAGTGAAACAAATCATTTCGCAGGGTTTGCGATGCTCAAAAAACTGTGTCCTGTAGCCATTGTGGGCCACAGATAGTCAAGTGACATGGGCTTGTTGGGTTCAAAGCCTGGTGTACTTCCTGGGATTTTGGGTTCATCCCAAGTCCTAGATTGGGTGCTTCCAATCTAGCCTGGTGGCCACTCATGGTATTGCCCAAAAAGCAAAACAGCAAACAAGGTCATTTATGACTCTTTCTATTATGAATGGAGGTTTTATATTTGTAAAACTTACATCAAAGTGATGTAAAACAATGTAAACTGAACTTGCAACACCAGCGTGAAAAACTCTACTACGCATAACCGGAAAACGTTTTTTCCAATTCTCATTGGTTTGTATGGGCGCCATCTTTAAACCTGGTATCTAGTTCTTCTATGTAAATCTGTGCTTCATCCGGGCACCATGCTTGCACAACTGTTACTGGAGCACATTGCGAAAAATGGGTGGCGCTGTTCCTGGGGCTTTGGCAGAAATTACATACTGGTACGGTTTAGGATCATTATACCCAACAAGAAAGACGCTTCAAAATACGTTAGTTTCTTCAAATTTGGTCGAAAGAAAGACTTTACACCACCAAGCCTCCTCTGCATCCCAGGAGTAGTGTGTGTGTGTGTGTGTGTGTCTATGTGAAGTAAAGCATGTCCACATGGCGCATGACATATGATGGGGGGGGGCAGCAGTCCGAAATGTGAAACAGATGTTACTCTTTCTTCACAGGCACTGATGTCGACACCTTTACACTGCACAGGGAAGTGTGTGTGTGTGTGTATGCGTGTGTGTGTGTAGAAAAAAACCTCATTTGAAGGAGGGCTTCCCATAAACACCTGTTTTGTTCCGGTTAATATCTCTCGTCATGGTGAAGAAATGATTGCCTCAGTGAAAGAGGAGAGAGAGAAAGAGAGAGAGGAGAGAGGGAGGAGGGGGGGTCACCTCCACTCCCCTCCGTCTGTGAAAGAGAAGAGCTCATGTGGGATGAACACATTCGTTTATTCATTCGGCCCGTCTATTTTCAGCCCAGTGGGTTTATGGTTATTGGAAAGGCGTTGCCGTCTCGCTCCTTCCCAGAAGGAGTCAATATTTCTCCCTCTCCTTCATTTCTCCCTCTCTGCCTCTTTTTCTCTAATTCAATATTTTCTCCAAAACACCACTCTCCCCTTCCACGCACAGGCAAGGAATGCTGGAAGGCATTTGAGAGAAACAAAACACACACACACACACACACACACACACAGGCAAAAGTGTGAGGTTACAGAACGCAGTGCCAGCAGTGATCCCGGAAAAACTCCTGCTCAGGACGTCTCCCACTTCCCTGCCCTTCTTATCGCAGTTATCCATCGCTGCTCTGTCTCGCTCACGGATGCATCTTTATCTCTCTCCGTTCACGGCTCTAGTGGGGCTCTCGAGACCGACTGTGGCCTTTTTACGACGCTGATGTTTGCTAATGACTTTTAATGACGACTTGTTATGGCTCATAAAACCTGGCTCTGTTACTGGCAATATCAACTTTTAACTACAGCATGGTGCGGTCCTGATAACACACACTGGGACATTTATCGAGTGATTAAAATCAGACAAGACAGCATGAGTATGCATGAGAGTGGGAAATGTGTGAGGGAGGGAGGGAGGGAGGGAGGAGAGAGGGGAGACGGGGCTTGTGATGTGAATGTAGTTGTGCCACATGTGGGTCAGAAAGAAAAAGTGTCAGAGGGAGGAGGGAGTTGTTTTGAAACGAGTGCACCTCCCTAGTAGACTAATCTCAGTCCACTGTAGATAAATTCCCACAAGCCTTCACCTCCAAATATTGACTTAGTCCAAGAAAAAAACTTTGGGGCATTATTGCTGATAAAAATAGAGGATAGGGTTGGATATAACCAGCTCACTGTGGGCATGCTTCCACCTCCTCTCTCGCCCTCCACAGTGAGACAAATGGGTGACTGGTGACACGCATGTAGAATTAGCTTTACAGCTCAGTGCAAGGATAAAGGTCAAGCCAAAAGCAGGTCTGTGACCCCTGAAGAATCCGGGGGTGTCAAAGTTATTTCAGAGCATCCGTGACCACGATGTTGTGTCAACACATCGTACGTGCTGGCACAGGAACAGACGGGCACACACAGATGCACACGGACATTTGCATTCATGTAGGGCTGGGTACTGCTAAAAACACTTCAATACCTGTATGGATACCTTGACTTCGATACTGGTTCCTGAACAATATGTTTTTCAAAAACAATTTCATGAAATCTGTTTTAACAAAAGATCACATAAAGCAATGGTGGACTTGGGATATTTGAGGGACAGGGGCAAAAAAAGGGCACCAGCTGTATGTGATGGGGCAACAGTGTGCAGAAAGTCTTGATACATTTATAGTTGACTGGTGGGGCACTCTAGAGGGCACTTTATTATGTTTTCTCCACTGGAGGGGCACTCTAGAGGGCACTTTATCATGTTTTCTCCACTGGAGGGGCACTCTAGAGGGCACTTTATCAGGTTTTCTCCACTGGAGGGGCACTCTAGAGGGCACTTTATCAGGTTTTCTCCACTGGAGGGGCACCCTAGAGGGCACTTTATCAGGTTTTCTCCACTGGATGGGCACCCTAGAGGATACTTTATCATGTTTTCTCCACAGGAGGGGCACTCTAGAGGGCACTTTATCATGTTTTCTCCACTGGAGGGGCACCCTAGAGGGCACTTTATCAGGTTTTCTCCACTGGTTGGGGGGTGGGGGGGTGGGGGGGGCACCCTAGAGGGCACTATACCATGTTTTCTCCACTGGGGGGGGGCACCCTAGAGGGCACTTTATCATGTTTTCTCCACTGGAGGGGCACCCTAGAGGGCACTTTATCAGGTTTAATCCACTGGGGGGGGCACCCTAGAGGGCACTATATCATGTTTACTCCACTGGGGGGGGGGCACCCTAGAGGGCACTTTATCATGTTTTCTCCACTGGAGGGGCACCCTAGAGGGCACTTTATCATGTTTTCTCCACTGGGGGGGCACCCTAGAGGGCACTATATCAGGTTTTCCCCACTGGAGGGGCACCGTAGAGGGCACTTATCATCTTTTCGCCACAGAAAGGACACCTAGAGGGCACCTTCACAGCCTTTTTTTCTGTCTAGCAGATTAAAATAGGTTTTCATTGAGGTTGGTTATTTTTCAGCCTCTATACGGGAATAAAAAGGATATTGGGTAAGGCTCGATTGAATTAACTATTGGCTTTTGGCAGAGGTATTCACTCTACTGAGAGCCTTTCTGGTTGATTAGATGATCAAAAGAAAATTAGAAACCAAACGTCCCAAGTTCTCAAATGTCTGATTTTCTCTTCTCTGTTTTATGTAGGTATCATGGTGAACAAGTCATTCAAAGTAAAAATGTTTTATTACTTTCTGTTGTTTGTAGACAGAGCAACAATGGATTAATCAAGACAGTACTTTGGTAACTAAAGTGATCATTGGTTTCCGCTCTAGTAGACACAGAACAATGTTCACCTAATGAGAAAACTATAGTCTTCTGGATTATTTCACAAGTTTGGCTGCAGTTCTGAAAGGATGAGAGAGTAACAGTGATAAAGAGCTTCCTGATCCTTGCCAACTGATGTGTTTTCATTGGGTTAACAGCACCACCCTGAGGTCTACACTACTCTGTGCATAATACAGGGCTGACGGGTCATCCATTAACTTTCCTCGCAGCATATGATCATTGATTACCAGTGAACCATACAAGCCAACATTTAGACCTCAAAAAAAGGGACGAGTGAAAAATTGGAGTTTCAGAGACTTCATTTTCTACATTCCAATGACTGTAAAGAAGAATTAAATACTTACAGAATTAATTTAAAAAAATATGTAGACTGAAACAGAGCAATGTATTTCACTTTTATCTGTCAGAAATCACATTATTGATTATTTGCCTGATCTGTGGTGTGTCTTCTTCAATACATTGTTCTTGGTCTTGTTCTGTGTATTCAGAGCCAGAGAAAATGCATAGATTACACTAAGCAGACTGTATGGCCTCCCCCAAAACAACTAGATTGTCTGACACATGATTAGCATCATGCTCACTGACCTTGTCAGGTATACTTAATATTTATTGTATATATCTATATTTCAGTTTTGATATGCAATTGGTCAGTCATGCATTTATTGGAAAAGTATAGCCCTATATTATACATTTTATTTACAAGTTTTTTCAGATTTAGATATTTTAAATGGAAGATTTTACATTTACTTTCAACGAGGAATTCTTATTCCTGCATGCTGGCACTCACATGTATATTTCTATGAAAATAAACAAATTAATATATATTAACAGTGAAATAAAATTTGAGTCTGAATGTTAATGAATTAATGCTGCTTTGGAGCCTCCTAGTGGCAAGAAGGCGCGAGGCATGTGCTGAGAACGCCTGAGTCCAGATCCATCACTGTCGAAATAAATGTGCTATTTTATATATCAAGATTGTTAAATATGAAAGACTAGAACTACCAACATATTCTCCCATCTTGTACAGGACTTGCTTTTGCTTTTTTGTATTATTTACAGAGCATGTTATTTGTTGGATGGAGGGGAGATGTTTTGGTTTTTGTCTCATGTGTAGGTTGTGAGGGGGTTCATTTGCAATAGAAATATACAGTGAAAGTCTGTTCTAACACCATTTGTTTCTAGACCTACAGCTTGACATGGACATGGAGCTAACAGCTGACTGAGACTGAATACAGCTTACAGTAGAGCTAAACACACAGCAGGAGGAACATGAAGACTTAAACAGTGAACTTCAGTTTTAAGTCACATCACAACAAGTTTACTCTTAAAAAAAGTACTGAAATACTTTGGCTGAGTACAAAAAAAGGACTTTGAGTTTGGAGTTACAGACACTTCACATCAATGTACATTATAACAAACTAATGTCAGAGATGAAAGTGACCAGGTGGTGTATTTCTATAAATTGATATCTATATGATAATACAGTGAATCAGTAAAAATCAATGACGTAAATGTCCTTTTGAATTGGTATCGTCTGATAATGCTGGCAGATTGCTGCTGACACATGTTCGGCTCTACCAGGGACGGGTTAGGGTTAGGTGGGGAAGGCCCAACAGAGATGATACTTCTTTAGGAAGCTAAAGCATGCTCACCTCCCTCAACACCTGCTGACCAACTTCTACTGGTCAACGATGAAAGCATGACCATCAAAATCGCTATTTTTAAAACACTAAGAAGTAACTTGACGTAACTTGGACGAGAGCTGAGGTGGAATGCTACTGTCTTCCGGCAACAATGTGATGCAAAATCTCACATGACTTTTCCGGCTTATTATTTTAGTATTTTTTCTTATATGAGGCTCCTTTTTCAACTTCAAGGTCCATACTGTTTTCAAATTATCAGTGCATTTATATGGAACTAAGTTTTGGGAGCGTTCCACTTAAACTGTCCTCCATGTTATGTCGCATTCGGAAATCGAGACTTCTCCACTGGCAGGATGGCAGCTAGGAGAACAGGCAACTGCTAAGGTGAGTTGTTCAAAAAAGTTCTTTTTAGTAAACTCTGTGTACACAAACAATGTTGTCAATGCATGTGTTCATGTGTGGAGACCCTGGTGATACTATGAGCAAAGTTTCATGTTGTGTTGAGCCTTCTCAGTGTTTTAAAAACAGAGATTTTCATGATATTGTAAAAGTGCTCGTAGCACTCCCATTGAAAATTAGTTTGAACCGAAAACTAAAATACAGTAAATCTTAAAAGTGCCTCTTGCATCATAATTATGCTTTAAAACGAAAATGTTTGACTCGGGTACATTCACAAAAAAATGCCTAGGTTGCATTTTGGCTTTCACTTTAAGCACTGAACTTTCTCATTTTTTGTGTGCTCTGACAAATAAATGTATTCTATCATTTTGAAACATTTATCTTTGAGAAAGGCCTGGGCTAGGTTGGTTGATGGTGATTTTGCTTGTCGGGTTTAACAAGTTATGCTGGTTATACCATTATGCTATAGCTGTGAGCCTGAGACCAAGCCAATCAGAGAGAGAGTAGAGCCGGTCTTGTCAGATCACATCTATCCCAGGACAATAAATAATGCCGTGTCCCTGCTGACAGCTGTCAGAGGTAACGTTACAGACCGAGCGTCATGTATTCAAAAACACTTTCTTTTCTTCATCGTGTCCTCGCTTCAAGATCACGAGATGCTGCAGCCGCTGTGATGGGACGGAGCTCCGTGCAGGGCTACTGCACCACCCTGAAGACCGGGCCGGGCGGGGTGGCCCGCACCCGGGTGGTGGACCTCCGCAGCGAGGTGGTGGCCAAGCTTGCACCGGCGATACGCAAGGCCATGTTGGAGGCTGAGGTCGAATATAACTTGATGGGAGAAGACCCGACAGCCAGAGGTGCCAAAAGTTTTTGTTTGTTTGTTTGTTACTAACGCCAAAAATGTACAAAGCAAAAATGGAAACCTGACAGGAAGTAACTTTTAAAAAGTTGATTCTGATTGATCACTCATCAGCTTCATTGTGTACAGACATGAGGAATTTGACAAAGTTCTTTTACTGTGGAAATTTTTAAGTAATCTGGGGTCAAAGTTCATTCTTCATCATACATGGAATAGGCATTTTTACTCCAACTTTGAGGTGAGATAAAAATGTCGTCTTCCTTAAGTACTTAACAAATCCAATATTTCTGTACTCAGCACTTCTTACACTACTTGCACAAATACTATGAAGAACTGTTACTGCACAGCTTTTAAATAATCCTGGGACAAGGTTCATCAGAACAGATATTCTGAAAGTACAGATGAACTGTCAGTCAGTAAAGTTTATACTTTCCATCTCTGCATAATATAAGAGCAACACAAGGCTGTTGGTGTCATCATACTTGATGCCTCAAATACAGTTCTTTATAAATGTGAGCACGCCTGCATCGTTTCTGTGACATGCTACCTAAATCTTGCAGTAATTGTCTCATTTTTGCAGAGTTACAGGAGTTTGCAGCTGACATGTGTCAGATGGAGGCTGCACTGTTTGTTCCCTCTGGAACCATGGCTAATCTTATTGCAGGTGAGCTGTAGTATTGTATTGTAGTCTTCATGAAAAAAAAAACCGCTAAGGTCAAAATGGTCATGAATGTGGATTTGTTTCATTCTCTAGTGATGGCGCACTGCAGGGAGCGGGACAGCGAGATAATTGTGGGTGATCTGTCCCATATGCACCTCTTTGCACAAGGAGGGACTGCACAGGTGAGTAGAGCTGTGTTGAAAAAATCGATTTTCAGATTCTGAATCGATTTGCATATTAATTCCTCATAATCGATTCGTGCGTCCGAAAATCGATTTTTAAAAATAAGTTTAAAACTTTTAAACTTATTTTTAAAAATCGATTTTCGGACGCACGAATCGGATTATGAGGAATTAATATGCAAATCGTAGTCGCAGCTGTGGCTGTTTGAAATCGCTGCTTAGTATCTCTCGTTTAAAGTCAGACATTTTGATACCTCAGTCTGAGTTTATGTTGTCTGAGTAACTAGTTGTACTTGACAAGCAGTGTGGAGTGCAAGAAAAAAATGACAATTTGTCTGTGAGGTGACAGAGACATGTGGTGTGGTCGTAGGTTTAACAACCGACTTTTACAGTAGAGATACTGTAACGTTAACGTTAAGTGTAACCTAGCTACAAGTGTCATAACAATCATACCGGAGGGTAACCTTTAGCATTTCTACACTCAATGAAGTTGTAAAATGATGTAAACACGGTGGTGGCCAAGCTAGGTTGGGACGATAGGTACGTTGATGTATAATAATTTAAGAGAAAAACATTCTCCGCCGATTGTTCAGCCCCAGAGCTGTCAAACTAGCTTAGCTGGCTAGCCTGGTCTGCTAGCTACCTCGCCAGAAGGCTAGGTAATTAGCTCGCTTGTTATTTTTAAAAATCAATTTTCGGACACACGAATCGATTATGAGGAATTAATATGCAAATCGATTCAGAATCTGAAAATCGATTTTTTCAACACAGCTCTACAGGTGAGTCTACCAACTTTACCTCTGCACCTCTGTGCTCATCGTCTGCAGGCCATTCAATGTGTATCTGTGTGTTGACACAGCTGGCTAGCATCCACTCCACCACGGCGACCACCCTCCCTGATGGAACGTTTGACTTGGAGCAGCTTGAATCAAAGATCCACCACGGTTACCCCGACCCCCACTACCCCCGATCACGCCTCATATGTGTGGAGAACACACACAACATACGGGGAGGACGTGTGCTTCCTCTGACCTTCCTGCGGGAGGTGTGTGTGTGTGTGTTTAGATGCTGTAGTATTTCATGCTGAAAATTATTTTTACGTTGCCAGCTGTGATATGTGCCTTACTGTAACAGAATGATCCTCACATTTGATCACCTTTGAAATGGTTTGTTTCCCTCTTCAAGGTTCGTGCTTTAGCAGATACATATGGTCTGTCAGTTCACATGGATGGAGCCAGGGTGATGAACGCTGCTGTGGCCCAGGGGGTGCCTCCATCCACCATAATGCAGCATGCACACACCGTCACTGTGAGCCTCTCCAAGGTAGGTCCGCAAAACTTATAACACATGTCCATAACCCGCTTATCCCTTTCCATGGGGTCGCAGGGTGTTGCTTCTGGAGCCAATCCCAGCCTTGTCCAGGGTACTCCCTGGACAAGTCACCAACTCATCGCAGGGCCCTCACTGATGAGCAATGTGGGGTTCAGCATCTCACTCAAGGGCCGGGATTTGAACCAGCGACCTTCCGATCAGTAGTCGACCTGCTCTACCCGCTGAGCTACAGTCGCCCCTCTACACACAGACTGAACCAGAGAATAAAACTGGTGTGCGTTTTGTATGAAATTTACATGGGCAGAGTCAGAACTAGCAAGGAACTTGGAGACAAACTAGAACTGCTTTAAAAGAAATTCATGTTTTGGTGTATAACAGGGTTTGGGTGCCACTGTGGGAGCCATCCTGGCCGGACCCCGAGACTTCATATCTAGGGCTGTACGGTGCCGCCAAGCCCTGGGTGGGGAGATGATGAAGACTGGTATGTTAGCAGCAGCAGGAAAACTGTGTCTACTGGAGATGATAGGACGACTGGAAGAGGATCACCGCAATGCAAAAACTTTTGCTCAAGGTGAGTTGCACATAAATGTCTAAATATATAAATTAAATAACGAACTGGCTGCCATCGCTCTTGCTCGTAACTTAACGTCTTTCTTCTCCTCTTCCAGCTCTGGACGACTGCGACCCTCCCCTTTTCGCTGTAGACACGGCTGCCGTGGAGACAAACATTGTGTGTTTCAGTCTTCGGGAGCCCAGTTTGAGTCCCTATGAGTTCTGTACCCGCATGGGTCAGGTTGGTGCTGGAGAGGTGGCTGCACTGGGACAGGGAATACAAGTTCATATGTTCCCCTATCAAAATAATATAATACGGGCTGTGTGGCATCTTGGAATATCCTCTGAAGATACCCAGCTTGCCATCCAGAAAATGCAATTTGTGGCTTCTCAGTACTTGAGGGATAAACTCAGGGCTCAGTAAAATCTAAAGCCCCTTTCACACGCGCATTGTCACTGATTTCACCCTGTCAGCTAGTCCTAAATCCAGGTGAGCAACATCTGGGAATATCCTCTGACAAAAGCCGAAATCTTTGGTTGAAATTGTCTGGATGAAGCAGACAGCTGTCCCGAGTGAATTCCCGGGGAGCAAGCGGGAATGTGCATGAAGGCATCCATCATGGACAATAGAACTAGAATGGCATTCAGTAGAGTGCATACCTCCGCCAAAGCCCAACAGTTCCTTTTAATTCAATCAAGCCTCATCAAATGACGATGGCCCTGTATCATGTTCAGTACTAGACAAAATAAAACAATGCACATGGAATCAGAGTCTGCTTTGTGCTGTGGAAGAATGAAACAAATAAACAAAACAAACAGAAACAATGTTGAAGTCGAGCTTATTTGAAAAAGGTTTTGGGGTTCACTTAAATAAGGCATTCAAGACATTGATGGGTATGTATTCATTGTATTTAGGTGTATAAATATATATTGAGCGTATTAATATTCTATTTTTGGTCATGATTTCATGTTAATATTTATTTTATATTCATGTAGATGTGTAACATTTTAACTTTTTAAGATGGTCAGTCTGTCTGTGGGCTTGATGCAGGGCAGGTTATGAGTAGTTTCTACAGACCGTCTTATGATTCCTGCTGTTATATTCCAACGTCGAACCTGAATTGCTGTTTTTGGCTTTAATCAGGGAAACTGTGGTCCTTGCTGCTCTGCCTCTGTTACTGTGCAGAAGAATTTGGCTCTGTGTTGACGACTGGCAGCTCCAAGAAAGTATGCAGAAAGATGTGTTTCTTCTTCGTCATATTATCTGTTTCACAGGTTTACAAAGGTAATTGTGGGAATCCGTTGTTGGGTTTGTAATGTTTACTTTTTGGTTTGGTTCTGTTGTTAGCAGTATTTGTATTTGGTCCATTTGTTTTGGTTTGGTTTGCAGCTCGTAAGACACTGCCTCCACTGTCTTTTTTTAATCCTTCTTCTCGTTGTTTTTCTTGTCTTAGTTTAATTATTTGCTTTAGTGCCCACTCCATTTAACTGTAAACTGGTGCAGCAACCAGATTGTAAGCTCCCTTGCACTGAGTTGATGTTAACCACATTAACCTTATGGACAACATCAATGTTGTGTGTGTGTGAGTGTGTGTGTGTGTGTGTGTGTGTGTGTGTGTGTGTGTGTGTGTGTGTGTGTGTGTGTGTGTCTTTCTATGTGCCCTGAATGTCAACCATCCTGTTTCCTTGTGCCTAAGGCTGTTTTTTTATGTATGTACATTACATTTAACAGCGCCTCCAGGTCCCTTTTTGCTTTACAGCATTTGAACCTGTTCTTTGGGGATGTCACATGACAAAAAGCCTCATGTTACTAATATTGTAACAGATTAGTCAGTCAGTCAGTATTCCTTTATTGTCCCACTAACAGGCAGATTTGTTTGCCACAGCAGCCAAAGGACAGAATATTACAAAAAAAAGACAATAGCAATATTAATTAAAGCTGCAAGCAACAATGAACTGGCCCTCGTCGTCCGCGCACGTCAGGCTGCGCACTCACACACTGGCCGACTTCAGAAGAAGGCCAGCTGTATCATTAAAGACGCCACTCACCCCGGACATTACCTGTTCTCCTCCCTGCCCTCTGGGAAGAGAAACAGATCTACTAGATCTAAAAACAAACAGACTGAAAAACAGTTTCTTCCCACAGGCAGTGAAAAGCACAACCCCTCCCTCCGCTTCATTCCTCATTCTCTAAAGACATTCACACCAGTGTAATAAACCCCCCAGCTACCACCCCCACACAACTCATTTAAATACTCACTTGAATCTTATGTCTCTCTATTTATCTTGTTGTATACATTTTACTATTGTTGTAAATATTCTTACCATTTCATCTATTTTTCATACTTGTCCATATTTTGTATTTGTCATACAAAGAGCTGCTATCTGTGTTTCGTTGCTTTTTTCTTAAACAGAAAAAAAATCTATTCAATTCTACTTCTATTTTATGCTATTTACATGGTATATCAAATGTCTATTATTAACAAGACATCAATATTTCAGTTTTTGAGTCTCACACTTATTTTCAATACTAGTTATTGGCAACACCCAGAGTGTAGTATTAACATGCTTGTCAGGTTGGGGTTAAAAGGGGAAGACTATGGAAAGGGGAGGTGGACCCAAAAGCAGTTTCTCTCAAGGCAAGAGGCAGGATAAAGGGGGAAAACAAAAGGTGAGCTTTATTAAATAAAGCTGAAGTGACAAACAAAACCAATGATGACAAAGGAAAATGTGTCCAAGGACCAAAACCAAAGTAGCAACACAAGAGCGTGGGTTAACCCTAACCCTAACCCTTGTGGTTTGTGAGTGAAATGGCAAGACTTACTACATACATACTATTGAAGTGGAAAGTATGACAGTTCGGTAAACCAGCTGGACACGTTTTTAAGTGTGACAACTTGACAGGCTTAAGGGTTGGGCTGGGGTAGGCCTGGAGTCAGGAAGCTCATTTGTATGTTTCTCCACTCTGTTTGAGTTTCATGCATCGATGAAAGAATTATGCTTACTGTAAAATACCAAATAATAGCCGGGGCGTTTATTTGTTTTCAATCATTTAACAAACAAACCAGGCGTTTATTTGGGACCAGGCGGCAATTTGGGACAGGCGTTTAATTCCTTCCTCTCAAAAATCCGAGATGAAAATGTCACAAACTTCTCCAGCTTCTCGGTTAATTCTCTGGCATCCTTCTGGGATAAAGTTGTACGTCTTCTGCAAGTGAAGTTGTTGCGGCGGAGGAAACGATTCAGCCGACCAGCACTCACGGCAAACTCCTCATCTCTGCTGTCACTCACTGTGGCGCACATTTGTTTCTCCATCGCCCTGATCATTTTACGGGACACTCTCTTGTGGTGTGCCCGTTTGCTGATAAGCCAGCCCTGCATGTTTATCTCAAGCTCCTGGCTAGACTTCTTCCTCCCTCCACCAAGCAGCCTGGCCCTGTTGCTGTCCTCCTCGGACAGACGCTGAGGCTCAGTTTGATTTTTTCGCCAATCTCCCACTCTCTTGGGGTCAGCAGATAAACGTCTAGAGGCTGCTTCTCCTGAGTTTTCCTCTGCATATAATTTCATGTCAGGGTTCTCCCCAGACAATGGAACAGTGACGCAGCACCGCTATACTGCTAGCTCAGCGTCACTATACTAATTTTCAATATTAGATGCTTTGTAGTGGGTGAGGGTGACGAGTGAGCGGCCATCCGTCTGTCCCCCCGGTCTAACGATTGCGACCACCTGCTCGCACCCACACTCGCTCGGCTAGCTGAAGGGGATGTTGTGTTTACTTGGGACAGCAGGCAGTTTGAATTACAGAGCAGCTGCCACAAAAAAACACAGACACACCCAAAGAATATGCGGCAAGCGTGAGTGCAGTCAGATACAGTGGAAATCCTCCATGCTGAAATCTCACAAACTCTTTCACACTGCTGTTACTACTTGTTTCACTGTGAAGTCACAACCCTCCCTCCCCCTACCCTCCTGCCCATCCATCCTCACATGAACCGTTTGACAATGTATATGGATACCAAAATTATTAAAGCGAAGCTCACCTTAGCAGTAGCTTGTTCCGCTAGCCGCTGTCCTGCCAGCCAGAAGTATTGATCTCCAAATGCCACGTAACTTGGACGTGAGTTGAGGTGGAATGCTACTGTCTTCCGGCAACATTGCGATGCAAAATCTCACGTGACTTTTCCGGCTTTTTATTTTAGTATTTTTTCCTTATATGAGGCTCCTTTTTCAACTTCAAGGTCCATACTGTTTTTCTCTAATGACAAAACAACAAATTATCAGTGCATTTATATGGAACTAAGCTTTGGGAGCGTTCCACCTAAACTGTCCTCCATGTTATGTCGCATTCGGAAATCGAGACTTCTCCACTGGCAGGATGGCGGCTAGCGGAACAAGCAACTGTAACGTGAGTTGTTCAAAAACGTTCTTTTTAGTAAACTCTGTGTACACAAACAATGTTGTCAATGCATGTGTTCATGTGTGGAGACCCTGGTGATACTACGAGCAAAGTTTCATGTTATGTCCAGCCTCCTCAGTGTTTTAAAAATAGATATTTTGATGCTATTGTAAAAGTGCTCGTAGCACTCCCACTGAAAATGAGTTTGAACCAAAAACGAAAATGCAGTAAATCTTAAAATTGCCTCTTTCATCATAATTGTGCTTTTAAATGAAAATGTTTGACTCGGGTACATTCACAAAAAAAATGCCTAGGTTGCATTTTGGCTAGTTTCACTTTAAGCACTGAACTTTCTCATTTTGTGTGTGCTCTGACAAATAAATGTATTCTATCATTTTGAAACATTTATCTTTGAGAAAGGCCTGGGCTAGGTTGGTTGATGGTGATTTTGCTTGTCGGGTTTAACAAGTTATGCTGGTTATACCATTATGCTATAGCTGTGAGCCTGAGACCAAGCCAATCAGAGAGAGAGTAGAGCCGGTCTTGTCAGATCACATCCGTCCCAGGATGACAAATAATGCCGTGTCCCTGCTGACAGCTGTCAGAGGTAACGTTCCAGACCGAGCGTCATGTATTCGAAAACACTGTCTTTTTTTCATCGTGTCCTCGCTTCAAGATCACGAGATGCTGCAGCTGCAGTGATGGGACGGAGCTCCGTGCAGGGCTACTGCACCACCCTGAAGACCGGGCCGGGCGGGGTGGCCCGCACCCGGGTGGTGGACCTCCGCAGCGAGGTGGTGGCCAAGCTTGCACCGGCGATACGCAAGGCCATGTTGGAGGCTGAGGTCGAATATGACTTGATGGGAGAAGACCCGACAGCCAGAGGTGACAAAAGTTTTTTTTTTGTTTGTTTGTTACTAACGCCAAAAATGTACAAAGCAAAAATGGAAACCTGACAGGAAGTAACTTTTAAAAAGTTGATACTGATCGATCACTCATCAGCTTCATTGTGTACAGACATGAGGAATTTGACAAAGTTCTTTTACTGTGGAGTTTTTAAGTAATCTGGGGTCAAAGTTCATTCTTCATCATTCATGGAATAGGCATTTTTCCTCCAACTTTGAGGTGAGATAAAAATGTCGTCTTCCTTAAGTACTTAACAAATCCAGTATTTTTGTAATCAGTACTTCTTACGTTACTTGCACAAATACTATGAAGAACTTCTACTGCACAGCTTTTAAATAATCCCAGGACAAGGTTCATCAGAACAGATACTCTGAAAGTACAGATGAACTGTCAGTCAGTAAAGTTTATACTTTCCATCTCTGCATAATATAAGAGCAACACAAGGCTGTTGGTGTCATCATACTTGATGCCTCAAATACAGTTCTTTATAAATGTGAGCACACCTGCATCGTTTCTGTGACATGCTACCTAAATCTTGCAGTAATTGTCTCATTTTTGCAGAGTTACAGGAGTTTGCAGCTGACATGTTTCAGATGGAGGCTGCACTGTTTGTTCCCTCTCTAACCATGGCTAATCTTATCGCAGGTGAGCTGTAGTATTGTATTGTAGTCTTCATGAAAAAAAACAAAACGCTGAGGTCAAAATGGTCATGAATGTGGATTTGTTTCATTCTCTAGTGATGGCGCACTGCAGGGAGCGGGACAGCGAGATAATTGTGGGTGATCTGTCCCATATGCACCTCTTTGCACAAGGAGGGACTGCACAGGTGAGTCTACCAACTTTACCTCTGCACCTCTGTGCTCATCGTCTGCAGGCCATTCAATGTGTATCTGTGTGTTGACACAGCTGGCTAGCGTCCACTCCACCACGGCGACCACCCTCCCTGATGGAACGTTTGACTTGGAGCAGCTTGAATCAAAGATCCACCACGGTTACCCCGACCCCCACTACCCCCGATCACGCCTCATATGTGTGGAGAACACACACAACATACGGGGAGGACGTGTGCTTCCTCTGACCTTCCTGCGGGAGGTGTGTGTGTGTGTGTTTAGATGCTGTAGTATTTCATGCTGAAAATTATTTTTACGTTGCCAGCTGTGATATGTGCCTTACTGTAACAGAATGATCCTCACATTTGATCACCTTTGAAATGGTTTGTTTCCCTCTTCAAGGTTCGCGCTTTAGCAGATACATATGGTCTGTCAGTTTACATGGATGGAGCCAGGGTGATGAACGCTGCTGTGGCCCAGGGGGTGCCTCCATCCACCATAACGCAGCATGTACACGCCGTCAGTGTGTGCCTCTCCAAGGTAGGCCAGCAAAACACACACAAGAATAATAAGAACTTAGAATTCATGTATGTCCATAACCGCTTATCCCTTTCCATGGGGTCGCTTCTGGAGCCAATCCCAGCCTTGTCCAGGGTACTCCCTGGACAAGTCGCCAACTCATCGCAGGGCCCTCACTGATGAGCAATGTGGGGTTCAGCATCTCACTCAAGGGCCGGGATTTGAACCAACGACCTTCCGATCATTAGTTGACCTGCTCTACCCGCTGAGCTACAGCCGCCCCTCTACACACAGAATGAACCAGAGAATAAAACTGGTGTGTGTTTTGTATGAAATTTACATGGGCAGAGTCAGAACTAGCAAGGAACTTGGAGACAAACTAGAACTGCTTTAAAAGAAATTCATGTTTCGGTGTATAACAGGGTTTGGGTGCCACTTCGGGAACCATCCTGGCCGGACCCCGAGAATTCATATCTAGGGCTGTACGGTGCCGCCAAGCCCTGGGTGGGGAGGTGATGAAGACTGGTATGTTAGCAGCAGCAGGAAAACTGTGTCTATTGGAGATGACAGGACGACTGGAAGAGGATCACTGCAATGCAAAAACTTTTGCTCAAGGTGAGTTGCACATAAATGTCTAAATATATAAATTAAATAACGAACTGGCTGCCATCGCTCTTGCTCGTAACTTAACGTCTTTCTTCTCCTCTTCCAGCTCTGGACGACTGCGACCCTCCCCTGTTCGCTGTAGACACGGCTGCCGTGGAGACAAACATTGTGTGTTTCAGTCTTCGGGAGCCCAGTTTGAGTCCCTATGAGTTCTGTACCCGCATGGGTCAGGTTGGTGCTGGAGAGGTGGCTGCACTGGGACAGGGAATACAAGTTCATATGTTCCCCTATCACAGAAATATAATACGGGCTGTGTGGCATCTTGGAATATCCTCTGAAGATACCCAGCTTGCCATCCAGAAAATGCAATTTGTGGCTTCTCAGTACTTGAGGGATAAACTCAGGGCTCAGTAAAATCTAAAGCCCCTTTCACACGCGCACTGTCACTGATTTCACCCTGTCAGCTAGTCCTAAATCCAGGTGAGCAACATCTGGGAATATCCTCTGACAAAAGCCGAAATCTTTGGTTGAAATTGTCTGGATGAAGCAGACAGCTGTCCCGAGTGAATTCCCGGGGAGCAAGCGGGCATGTGCATGAAGGCATCCATCATGGACAATAGAACTAGAATGGCATTCAGTAGAGTGCATACCTCCGCCAAAGCCCAACAGTTCCAAGCCTCATCAAATGACGATGGCCCTGTATCATGTTCAGTACTGGACAAAATAAAACAATGCACATGGAATCAGAGTCTGCTTTGTGCTGTGGAAGAATGAAACAAACAAAAACAAACAGAAACAATGTTGAAGTCGAGCTTATTTGAAAAAGGTTTTGGGGTTCACTTAAATAAGGCATTTAAGACATTGATGGGTATGTATTCATTGTATTTAGGTGTATAAATATATATTTAGCGTATTAATAATCTATTTTTGGTCATGGTTTCATGTTAATATTTATTTTATATTTATGTAGATGTGTAACATTTTAATTTTTTAAGATGGTCGGTCTGTCTGTGGGCTTGATGCAGGGCAGGTTATGAGTAGTTTCTACAGACCGTCTTATGATTCCTGCTGTTATATTCCCACGTCGAACCTGAATTGCTGTTTTTGGCTTTAATCAGGGAAACTGTGGTCCTTGCTGCTCTGCCTCTGTTACTGTGCAGAAGAATTTGGCTCTGTGTTGACGACTGGCGGCTCCAAGAAAGTATGCAGAAAGATGTGTTTCTTCTTCGTCATATTACCTCTTTCACAGGTTTACAAGGGTAATTGTGGGAATCCGTTGATGGGTTTGTAGTGTTTACTTTTTGGTTTGGTTCTGTTGTGAGCAGTATTTGTATTTGGTCCATTTGTTTTGGTTTGGTTTGCAGCTTGTAAGACACTGCCTCCACTGTCTTTTTTTAATCTTTCTTCTCGTTGTTTTCCTTGTTTTAGTTTTATTATTTGCTTTAGTGCCCACTCCATTTAACTGTAAACTGGTGCAGCAACCAGATTGTAAGCTCCCTTGCACTGAGTTGATGTTTACCACATTAACCTTATGGACAACATCAATGTTGTGTGTGTGTGTGTGTGTGTGTGTGTGTGTGTGTGTGTGTGTGTCTTTCTATGTGCCCTGAATGTCAACCATCCTGTTTCCTTGTGCCTAAGGCTGTTTTTTTATGTATGTACATTACATTTAACAGCGCCTCCAGGTCCCTTTTTGCTTTACAGCATTTGAACCTGTTCTTTGGGGATGTCACATGACAAAAAGCCTCATGTTACTAATATTGTAACAGATTAGTCAGTCAGTCAGTATTCCTTTATTGTCCCACTAATGGGGAAATTTATTTGCCACAGCAGTCAGCCATCAAGATGATGTTGCAATTTATGATATTTTGTGCATAATCTATAGGTGAAATAAACAAATGGAATATAACATTCTGGATCATGGTATCAATCAAGCCCCAGGTCTGAAATAAGAGCTGCAGCTGATCTGAGCATTTTCAAACCTGTCATTGCGCATGCGTAGTATAAGCGTTGTTGGGTGTATGTCGCCACCTTGAGGTCCACGTTGCTCCGCGCATGATGATCCGCAGATAGGTCATCCATTAACTTTCCTTGCCGTCAATGATTGTCGATTACCGGTGACCAATCCAAAGTTCAACATGGTCGGAAACGGAGCATCATGTCTGTGAAAACGTTTTCCAGCAGGGTTTTGTTTAAACTTTTAAAACACGGTGGCGTCGTTTCAGGTAAACCGCTCCGTGCAGCGCGACATGCAACGTCAGCCGTGCTGGGACGAAGCTCCGCGAGGGGCTACTACAACTCCGGGACACCCCGATGCACGGGACCGGGCGGGGCGGCCCACTCCCGGGTGGTGGACCTCCGCAGCGACACGGTGACCAAGCCCGGGCCGGCGATGCGGCAAGCCATGGCGGAGGCCGAGGTCGGAGATGACGTGATGGGAGAAGACCCGACAATCAACGGTATACCGTTTTGCTGCTGAGGGCGCGAGGGTCAAATCAGAAACTGACTTCCTCATGAGCAGCTGAAAAGTGGTTGAGAAGTAGATCCGACTGGAGGACAACAGCACTGTCGATGTGTTAAAACTGAGTAAAATTTACTAAGTTTACATGTACATATGATTTCATTCTGTGTAGGCAACTGAGTGAGCTGCATCTTTCTCACCTGTGAGGATCAAGTGTGTCTGATTCTGACTGGATGCATAATGAACCAGTCTGTGATTTGTCTGCATGTGAAGATTAGTGTAGACGTGATTAACTGTGTTTGCAATCGATTCTGAATTATATAATATGCTCGAACAAACATATCAGTTACTGTGTCTGTGTTCCTTGAGCGGTGCACTATGTAGTTTTGTTGACGACATTAATAATTATTATGGAAGAAGAGAAAACTCATTCATTCACTCTCTTCCGTCTTCATGACTGTATAAACTGAATGAATATGACTGACCATAAAGGACAACACAGTCTCATAGTGATCTAATTTGTTCATATGTGGCGGACCCCGCCTCCTCTCTAGCTTCAAACAGTGTTCGGGACCTTGTTTTCCTTTGAGAACAGCTTGTTTCTTCAGTTATTGGAAAATAAAAAATTCTGAGTTTGTGTCATTACCTAATGAGTATTGTAAAAATTCTGAGATTCGTCCCTTTAAAGCCGAGCATTCAGTGTGACTGCGTGCACCCCCTGCACCTCAGTCTGTTAAGTGTTACCTGTATTCATTTTTATTTCTGCAGACTTGCAGAAGATTGCAGCCGACATGTTTCAGATGGAGGCCGCACTGTTTGTTCCCTCTGGAACAATGAGTAATCTTATTGCAGGTGAGCTGTGCAGTTACTGGCAGAGTCTATGTCCATTTTTCTTTTTAGGTCAACATGGTCATAAATGTGTATTTCATTGTCTAGTGATGGTGCACTGCAGGGAGCGGGGCGATGAGATAATTGTGGGTGATCTGTCCCATGTACACATCTATGAGCAGGGAGGTAGCGCACAGGTGAGTGGACCACATGCACCTCTGTGACTCTTTCCTCATTGTCTGCACTTCACTCCATGTGTATTTGTGTGTTGACACAGCTGGCTGGTGTCCACGCCACCACTGTGACCACTCTACCCAATGGAACGTTTGACTTGGAGCAGCTGGAATCGAAGATCCGCCACGGGTACCCTGACCCCCACTACCCCCGATCACGCCTCATATGTTTGGAGAACACACACAACATACAGGGAGGACGTGTGCTACCCCTGACCTTCCTGCAGGAGGTGTGTGTAAAGATGTGTCCAGTTGGGAACACTGCATCTGGTAGTATGTCATGTTTACGGAACCATTTTTATTCATCAACATGTGAAAGCAGCTGTTGTACCTGCTGTACTGTCACAGGTGGCGGGGTATGTCCACATCATACTTGTTTAAACGACCATGGAGGACAACGTCAATGTGTTCATAACTAAACCATAATCAACCAAGAACACAGAAACGGTTTAACATTAGACTGCAACTGATCATGTTGGCATGTCAAAACTTTTAAATAATCACTGAAGATAAGCTGCTGTGCCGTTTTGCATAAATGCACTCAGGGGACACACTCTGCTGAGGGTAATTTAATTAATATTTTCATCACATTAATGATGAATTACTTCACCTGCCCTCATCCAATCTGCTAATGATCAGCACTTGATCTGTGGATTACCCTGTGGATGTCAGGACATCGCTTTATATGAAATAATAGACTCACCGCCCTTTTGCTTACTATGACAGAATGGAGAAATCTAGCAGCTCTCACAGGTTTGATCATCTTTGAAATGGTTTGTTTCCCTCTCCAAGGTTCGCGCTTTAGCAGATAAATATGGTCTGTCCGTTCACATGGATGGAGCCAGGGTGATGAACGCTGCTGTGGCCCAGGGGGTGCCTCCATCCACCATACTGCAGCACACAAACACCGTCAGTGTGTGCCTCTCCAAGGTAGGTCTGCAAAACACACACGAGAATAATAAGAACTTAGAATTAATGTATGTTTTTGGTCATATGAGCAGAACCAACGATGAATGTGTAGACAATCAAAATAAAATGGCTTAAAGTGGAATTCATGTTTCGGTGTATGTTAGGGTTTGGGTGCCCCTGTGGGAACCATCCTGGCTGGACCCAGAGACTTCATATCACAGGCAGTACGCTGCCGTAAAGCCCTGGGTGGGGGGATGCGGCAGGCTGGTGTGTTAGCAGCAGCAGGAAAACTGTCTCTACTGGAGATGACAGGACGACTGGAAGAGGATCACCGCAATGCGAAAACCTTTGCTAAAGGTGAGTAGCACATTTTTGTTTCTGAAAATCAAACCATTAAACGGCTGCAATTGTAGTCTTGCTCCTAACTTCTTCTGTCTTCACGTGTTTCAGCTCTGCTCGACTGCGACCCTCCCCTGTTCGCTGTAGACATGGCTGCTGTGGAGACAAACATCCTGCGTTTCCGTCTGCAGGAGTCCAGTTTAAGTCCCTCCGAGTTCTGTGCCCGCATGGGTCAGGTTAACGAGGGGGAGGAGGCTGCACTTGGACAGGGGATACAAGTTCTCATGTACCCCCATTTTGGAAATTCAGTACGGGCTGTATGGCATCTAGGGATATCCCCGGAAGACACGCAGCTTGCCATCCAGAAAATGCAATTTGTGGCTTCTCAGTATTCGAAGGAAAAACTCGGGGCCCAGTGAAATCTGATGCTTCCCAAGAGCTAATCTAATCACTCGAACTGATTACTGAAAATCTACACAGACTAATCTAGAAAAGGACTGAATGATGTCAAACATCGGAAGTATTTATGTAATTATTAATTATTATTAAACTTTTTTGCCATTATTATACATTAAATTTAATGAACCACTGTCTCTTGTCAAAGATTGTTCTATTTCTTTACGTTTATCTGGGGTATATTTTATAAGACATATACTGTTGAGAGACTACAGGAAGCCAACGTTTACTAGGGGTGCTACAGCTCATTGTTGGCACCTTAACCCCTCAGCCACCAGCCTCCTTTGTAGCAAATTGGAAGAGTTTGGGTTAAATCACCATATGATCCCATTACCAATCACAGGGGCGTCCTTGCACCACCAACCCAAACACCATTGGAGACCGGGTCAGTACCACATGAATGCCAGGACCCAAGATTTGGAGTTGGTCCTGGTGTTAACCCACCCAGTGTATCAGTTTTTTACGTTATGTGATATGTGATTAAATAAAAGTTCTTCCTTTTCCTTCTTCACCTGTCAGTGGTTTAAATGTTATTGCTGATCCAATATAATGTATTTTGTAGGGAAGAGATTCAGCCATAAGATGGCATTGCTCAGTCACTATGTAAGGACTTCTTATTTCTTATCAACCTTTCTATCCCCCATAATGACAGACATGGTCTATCAATCAAAGGTATTTCAATATAAATGACTGCAGACAGCGTTACATCAGGTAAACATAGATTTGTGAAAACATATGGCAGCGGTGGGATTCGAACCCACGCCATCGAAATGACTGGAGCCTAAATCCAGCGCCTTAGACCACTCGGCCACGCTACCCTTACACTCGTCAGGGCCATCCAGAGGCTTGAAATCACTACACAAGCACGATTTAAGGTGTTGATTGAATCTGTTTACGTCCGTACAATGGCTGAATTTTACGATATGACTGACTGTTTCGGTTTCTGGTTATCTATTTACCAATCACGCGTTTGAAATTTAACCATTTGCAGCCTTGGCGGCGGTAGCACTGCACATCATTCCGAGTCGCCATTACTCCAGGATGCTAGCAAGTGCCAAAACTACCGTTACTCAACTTCGTAAATACGTTATCTTAGCGGCTTGTTTACGTTATGCTGTGTTACATGTCACATGTGGCACACTACCTAGTTAGCATATAACTTATATGTGGAGTCGAAATTCCTGACGAAGCGCTTCAAGTTTCCCCCAAGACGTTGAGTACTCTGATATCACCGTACGTGATACTCGTGTAACTGCTACAGACAACAGAATGTACAGCTCGCTATCGTTTAGTGCGGTGCGTTCAGGTGCTCTTCCGTAGTCGGAACTAACATATTCGCGCGCCATTTTGACATATTGTTCAGAAATTTGCTAAATTTACTTGAATATGAAATGTTGAAAAACGGGTAAAATTAGATTTTAATCTCTATTGAAATGATAGGAATATTAAGATAGATCCTAAGTTGTTTTACATCTGTTCAGACTACACTCCCATGCTGTCTGTTCATGTGCATTTCTTTTTCTTTTCAATTAAACTGTTATTTATTTTAATTACATTTAATTTCATTTGAGTTGATTTCATTAAGTCTAAGGGATACACTAAGTGCTTCTACGGAAATTGAATACATTACATTTGCTACATGGCTGTATATCAACAAAATGTAGCTAACGTTTCTACTTAAAGGAGCAAAACGTAGCTTTTAAGAAGACATTTAAAGTCAGGATTTTAACATTTACAATATTAATGAGGTAATAATACAAAGTCAGAAATATTCATTGTTCCCATTACTGAATAAACAAGCTGTTCTCCAAATAAAATTAGGTCACTACACCAGGACACCATTTGAATCTGGAAAGGTGGCAGGGTCCGCCACATATTAACCAAGTAAAACAGTATGAAATTGTATTGTCCATTGAGGTCAGTTTGTTTATTCAGTTCATTCAGTCATGAAAGCAAAGAGTTTGTTTAGATATAACTACAGTAGGATCAGTCTTGGTGCTAGTAGGCTGACGAATAGGTGCATGTCATATGTCCGACAGCAGTGAAGGCAGCAGTGGTGAAAGGGGCGTGGCCGTCAGAGAACAGTGTAGTACGTGCCGACGGCTCTCGGCTCCGTGGTGGACTGTAACAACCTCGCTGCCAGGCACGTCCCCGGACCGCCAGGACACCGCGGAGAACCAGGACCGACCCACTCCGGTTCTGGGAGGAGAGTTTATCTGCGGCTGCCAGAACTCGTCGGTTTAACTTCTGACCGAAACTGAGCGACGGAAGAAAAAGAAGAAGAAGAGCGAGGCGACTGGAAACACTCTGTCACTATCTGTCAAATAAAGTGCTCAAGGTGTGTCTGGCCCCGGATATAAGGTTGGTTGTTTATTTAATACGTGCATGGAACAGCAGGTGATCCATATTAAGTTAATACTTTTAGGGATAATCTCACTGCAGCATGTTGTGTGGGATGTTGTGTTGATTGCACATTGTCCCAGCAGGAACAGGAACTCTGTGTATCTGTGTGTGTCTGTGATGGCATTCCTCTCCACCTGCCAGCTGTCACTTCAAACATCTGCAAACACAATAGCTCTGTATGACCGACTGGCGCTCACAGCTGCAGGGGGAACACAGATTGAATCAGCGAAATTGCTCTTGCATGCTGATACTCACTATTTATTGCTTAGATCAGTAAATATTTGACTTAATTTTAAGTTTCATGCATGATATGATGAGGAAAATGATGTCACAGTGCAGACACTACATGCTGACACAGATAACCCTCAACATATGGCACAAGATTTACAGTTGTGCAGCCATGATGCAGTGTTGTTGTGAGCTAACATGGCCGCCACAGATAACTCCAAACTTTATTTACGGGAACCAGAATGTATTGCCAAGTAGGTTTTGCCTTGTTGTTGGTTTTGTGGCTCTGCATCCCGGGTCCACTCACCCTCCTGTCTCCTCCAGCAGACATCATGGAGGAGGACCTGATGTTCAGGATGGAGGACGAGGAGGAAGGCAGCGCCAAGAGACCCCCTGCCCAACACAGGGCCCCCGGTAAGAGGGCCTCCTCCATGAGCGACGCCAACGCCAGCGATGACGACGATGACGACCACTTCATCTGCCCCATCCTGGACGACTCCGCCAAAGAGATCTGTCACTACCTGAAGAATCTGGTCTACAGCCGGCAGCTGTCAAACTCTCTTCCCAAGAGCAACTTTGTGTTCAAGGTGAGCATTTCCCCACACGGTGCGAGGCGCACAATCGTACCAGAGAGGTGAAAATGATCAGAAAGTGTTGAAATCAAGCGTTGGAGGATTGTTTAGTCATGCTTCAAAACATTTCGTATTTAGTGTGAACTCAAGTGCATCATCACAGTTCTGCAATTTTCTATTAGAACAGCACTTTGCCTTATAAGGAGAGCTGATCCGTGCATGCCTGCACACACACAGCAGTGTGTGTGCTGCTTGTATGTATATCTGTGAAGTGGAGATCTGGTCAGCCAGCGCTTCACTGTACTTTCTCTAAAGAACAGGAAGTACCAGAGACTGGTTTTCACTTATGTTGCACGTAAACACGTCTCTCACACATGAGGACGTGATGCAGTGCAGAGCCACTGCGCTCTGGTCGACTGCTGGATTCAACATCCTTTTTTTAGTTTTTGAGTAGCTATGCTGTTTATTCATGCAATTCATGTTCTTTGTACTTTGCTGATGAAAGGCCGTCCATTTTCTTCACCTCTCTACATAGAATGAAACAGAAACAGAGGCAGAACCTCGGTCGTACAAGGTTTTGTCTGAGAGCGCACGGGTATGTTGCAGATCAAATTATACCTTCCTTCTCTCCCTCTTCACCAGTGACCATCCACGCCTCCCTCCTCTCCCCTTTCACTCTGTAATTTACTGAACTTTTCCTCCGCTGCATTTGTTTTTCGCTCCTCCTATTCTCATTTCCCATAACTCTCCTTTTATGACTGACCCTAATCAACGCATCCTCCCCTCCCTTCAGACTGCTTTCTTACACTTGATTTAATGGAATGGTACATATTGCTATTGTACAAAACTACACTGGACAATGAAAGCAAATGTGCAACTTTTTCATTGTCGTTTTGGTTTCAGAAAGCTGACTTATTATAGGTGCTGCTCTAAAATTTGTTTTAGAGACTGACCCAGAAAAGTTTTTTAGCCATGGCCGCACTAGACTTTGCTATTAAAGCACTAAAGATTCAATATGTAAAAATCTTGTACAGAATGTGTTAACGGCAGCTATTAGCGACAGTAATCGATCTGTTTTGAGTATGAATTCAACAGGTGTCAATGTCTTGCGTATTGCACCTTTAAGTCTTGTGACTAGGCTGTGATATCTGTGACTGCACCAAGGAGCTGCACACTCCTGCAGACGAACGATGTCTGATGTAAATGTGTCACTTGCTCCTCCTCACAAACAGATGCACCCCTTACCAGTTGAAAACGCGACCTTTCAAATTGCTCTTCTTGTAAATAAACCCTTCGATCTAAAAATAACCACGTCCAGAACGGCTGCAGTACAGTGAGCAGTGGAGTAATGCTGGCGACATGCTGCTGGACGGCTCCGGGTTTGGGTTACCAGAGATACTTGATTAATGGTTTCTTCGAAGAAAGTTATTTTTTTTTTAATGGCAGAGCATCACATGGTGGTCTCTTAAATTTTTAGGTGGCAGGTTTCTATACAAGTTATTATAAAACAGGAGATCTTGTTTTATTCTTTCATCCTAGTTGAAGAGTTTTTTTTTCTTTCCATAACTTTCATTCCTTCCTTACTTGCATGCTGTTAGACGACGCTGCATGTAATCTTATAAATTGCCTCCAGTGATGTCATTAAGGGGCTAAGTTGCATTGTGGGTAATACAGGCACCAGGTACTGAAATGGAAGAAGAATGCATGGAATAAAAAAGGCGCAATCATTTGTTTTTAAACTGTCCATATAGTGTTGGGAGTACAATGCCTTTCAAAACATGCCGCATACATTACCCACAATGCAATGTAGTCACATAGTGGAGCTGTGGGGTCACATATGCATAAGCACACCCCAAGACCTGCAAACACGCTTCATTATGAAACATTGGTGGATTTACCCTTTAAATGGAAATACTTGATACTTTATCTATAAGGGGAAGCTGTTCAGTGCTTTAATTGAATTTTAATGTAATTTGCTCAATTCGACTGTATTGTAGCACAAGAAAGGCTTGAAATTGCCTTTTATTGTGAAAATCAAATTCCATGTTTCTTGTGTTGAATGGCTTCCTCTCCTTCTAACTGTTCTAGAGAACCTGACAGGAAACTGACTCTTCTTTTCTTCTCTGTCAAAACAAATACTGGCAGCTAACGAGTTGTGTTTGTTCACTTGGACAGGACGCATGGAAACATGCGATCGAGAAGGCCAAAGCCATGCCCGACCCCTGGGCACAGTTTCACCTGGAGGAAATCAAGACTGAACCCTGCATTCGTTACAGGTATGCATAACTCTGTGTGGCTGTGGATCAGCAATTGGAAAAGACCTTTTTCACGGCTTCTTGACTTGTCATAGCAGGAAAATCTGAATAAAAGACAGATCTGGTTATCAACGTTGGTCAAGTGGAACCACCATGGAACCAGTTCCAGTCCAGTTCACACACCTTATTTTGAGCCATTCTGAGCATTTTGATCCAGAATCCAGAAGGGTTGGTTCCCAGCTGGAACAAAAAAAAGTTTTCCACGACCTGATCTACTTAAAATTGGTGGAAATGTGGACTGGTTTGTTAGATATCACTCAGGTGTCAAGACTATTTGAAGAACCAGAGCTAATGCTCTCTGGGTTGTTGCCTGTTTTTGCACGAGGGCGGGGCTGTGAACTGTGCATAAAGGGCTGCTTGCCCCATCCTAAATAACATATAACGTTAATTTTGCAAAGTTGTTTGACTCAGGTGAGGCATCTGACCCTGTAGCTGCATTCAGTGGGTTTGTCAGAGCCTTTTGCTAAAAATGATGTTGATGAGAGCACTGGAAAAAATAAGAAAACATTGATCAGATTAGCTTTAAAGTATTTGTAAAGTATCTTTCAATGCTGACAGATTCTCACTTTAGTATGACCCCGCATCTTGAGCCTGGCAGCGTGTTTCACAGTTGGCATGTGTCTCGGTCAGTAGTGCTAATACTGTCTGTTGATAAACATCGCTGCCCCTCCTCTGGGCACATTAAGCGCTGACGTCGTTTGGCCCCAAGAGGTTTTTGTTTTTTGTAATCTTGTAATGTAGATGGGACCCTTGAGATATCGTGGCCAAAATAACGATTACATAAATATACAGTTACACATCTTGCAGAGTTCTCAGATGTGGGCAGCGTTATATCAAGGAGGTGAGGACACGCAACTTGAGTGGGTGTGGGCTATAAAAGCAGCAGGAAAAAGGATTCCTTTGTTTGTGTGTGTGTTTTAGGTCTGTTACGTAACATACAGGGCTGAGACTACAGAGGGAGAAGGGATTGTCAGGAGCTGGGATTTTGCCCTGGTGTTCTCTTTTCATGTGCTAATTTTACCCACGCGAAACCTCACCCTCCCTTCCCTCTCTTAAACCCCCCCTGTCGTATGAACTTGATGGAAGGAATGTCACGGTACACCGTGTTCCCAGGCTGGAAACGTTTGTTGGCAGGTTGGTGATTGGATTTGAGTCGGGGAGAACAGCGCTGATCTTCGAGTGGAGACGGAGAGCTTAGTGTGAGGGTTTTTAGTTTCCCGACAGTTCATGCAGCATTCATTAACCCAGGACACGCCCTCCTGCCAAGCCAAACAGACACACTGACCCAGACACGCAGTGTGTACACAAGCATCTCTACCATCATATCGATCGTGGGAGTTCTTTCCTCGATACATTACTTCCTTTAACTCTAGATCCGAAACAGTCATACAATAAATTGGTGCAGCTTTTCTTTGGAAAGAGGGCACACACAACCTCGTCCTTGTTGTTCTTCCTTAGAGAGGAAACTCTATGCTTTATGTGCTGCCATGATAAGAACCCCAGGCGAACTCGCTCACGAAGGGCAAAGAGTAACTTGGCTACCGTGATCGAGGCTTTTAGTAAACAGAGTCACAAGAGACAAAAGAGTCCTGGCGGCAGGCTCAGCGCTGCAGAGCGTCCAGTGTGAGTGATTTGCAGTGTAACAGGTGGAAAACAAAAAAAAGTGTCATTTTCTCCCCACAGAGCAGCAGGGTCACCGTGTCGCCTTGTGATGTTAGAAAGACCCACAGATGGACCATGTGTGTTTTATATATGTAGCTGAGTTGTGTTCAGTCCAACCCAGTGAACCTAAATTTAAATAAGACTTCAAAACTACCTTGTGTGTAAATTTGTTAGCCTAAGTCATGTCACATTTTCATTTGATTGGACCTGTTTGAGTGAATGTAATCTGTATAGTCGTTCATTGTTGTTTGACTTAATTTGCTGTTCCTCCTCGCAGGTACAATGCCATCACAGGAGAGTGGGCTCAGGACCAGGTCCACATCAAGATGGCTGCCCAGGTATACATGCTCTCTAGCAATGTAAAAAACACACACGTACTGTAGAGTTTCTTATCTCTCGCCTAATTTGTTCCTCCTGCCTGGTTTCTCACAGCCGTTTGGGAGAGGGGCCATGAGGGAGTGCTTCAGAACGTAAGTTGACCTATTTCTCTAAATTCCCTTCCAGGGGGTTATTGCCCTCGTGCTCTGGTAACCAAGGAATCTGTGGTGTCAGTGTAAACAAAGCAAAGGGGTATTATAAGTCCAAATTCCTTACATATCCTCCGCGACTCCCAAGGATAGCTGCTTCATAATTTTTAGAGCCGAAGACGATGCTGGGGACATCAAGTCTTCCATAATGACACTGCGTCTTTATATTTAACTGGATCGATTCCCTGGATGTTTACAGTTTGAAGCATGGCATCGCAGAACGAAAGAGAAAAGGGACAATAGTTTAATTGTGGATGTTTAATCCTCAGCTATGTGGGAAATGCAAAAGAGAGGCATCCACCACCTCAGCTGTTTGCTATTTGGAGTATCCCACAGAAAAAACACTGACAAAAGCCAGGGCATGAAAACAAACCCCCACCCCTCGAGACCCTACAAGCCCAAACAAGTTCCTAAAGAAGCTCTACGTCTCTAATGTTGGTGTGTTCTGTCGTCTAACATCGTGTCTGGTTGAAGCTGTGCTCAAAAATGTCACTGCTGAGTGTTTTGAAGAGTTTTTCTAACTGTGGGTGAATGTAAGTGTAACCCGTATTTCCTTCCCTTACAGGAAGAAATTGTCGAATTTCTCACACAGCAGCAACTGGAAGTCGGCGTCCAATTACGTGGCCAAGCGTTACATGGAGTCGGTGGACAGAAGTGTCTACTTCGAGGACGTCAAGCTGCAAATGGAGGCTAAACTCTGGGGAGAGGAGTACAGCCGCCACCGACCTCCCAAACCGGTACAGGACAAACTTTGACAGCCCGCTGATTTGTTAATGGGACAGGCTGCTATTGATAAAATTAGTAGTAATCCCTCGAAAAGGAAAAGATCTTATGGTTCATTATCGTCAATCATTGGATTCAGTCGGGTGTGTTAGAGGCCTGAGCATGCCAGGGAGGCCAGGTTTCTCTCTTATTTATGTTTCTCAGAGCATTTGATTGAGTGTTTGCTGTCAGTATGTTAAGATTTTTTCTACAAATATGACAATAAAATGCTTCTAACATAACTCTACCTTCCAACCCTAACTTTAAAAATGTCGCATATAAAGAAATCCTTTCAACAAAGTCGGACTAACAGACGGACAAACCCACTTAAATCTGTGTGTGTTTTAATGTAAAGTGAAGTTTAATTTTTATATACAAAAATTAGTTTTAGGTCTCAGCTTTATTTGTTTTCATTTCATAACTGAGACTGTACAGTTGGGTGTTTTCATAACTCATCTTTTCAGCATAAAAATCTATAATTGCATATTTATGAAGACTGTAGATGGTCATGTTGTTTTTCTCTGTCTTGTCCTCAGGTGGACATCATGCAGATGTGTGTGGTGGAGATGGTGGACAGACCAGGGAAACCTCTCTTCCACCTGGAGCATTACATCGAGGGCAAGTACATCAAATACAACTCCAACTCCGGCTTTGTGAGGGACGACAACATCCGCCTCACTCCTCAGGTGAGCAATGTTGCTATGAATGCTAACCAGCTAATAATCACTTGATAATCTTCAACCTTTTTGTGTCCGTCAGGCCTTCAGTCACTTCTCTTTTGAGCGCTCGGGCCACCAGCTGATTGTGGTGGACATCCAAGGAGTGGGAGATCTCTACACCGACCCTCAGATCCACACAGAGAAGGGGACTGACTTCGGAGATGGAAATCTAGGTACATCTCACTTTGTTGTAGTGAAACTGCTGCTTGCGTGTAATGTTTGGTTCGTGGTGATTTAATATCTTCTATCTTCAGGCGTGCGAGGCATGGCGCTGTTCTTCCACTCCCACTTGTGTAACAAGATCTGCAAGAGTATGGGCCTGACGCCTTTTGACCTCTCCCCCGCAGAGAAGTCCCAGCTGGACTGCACCAACAAACTGCTCGTAATTTCAACTTTTGAATAAAAATAAGGAAAATGTCAGTTCTGTTGCGGTTTCCCTCATGAGAGATTCATCTTGGTGTATTTCAGAAGTCGGCCCAGACGGTGCTGAGAGGCTGCGAGGAGCCCTGCGGTTCCCCTCGTGTCCGGACTATGTCGGCAAGCCGGGCCCCTCCGCTGTTGTCCCGCCTGTCTGAGACGTCCTCTGCAGACGAGAGCATGAGCGACGTGGACTCGGTTCCCTGCTCCCCTCTCATCTTCCCCTGCTCCCCTCTGGGCGCACCTGGATCCAAGTCCCCTATGGGTAGGTTAAACTGAGTACTGCACATGTATACATGTGTATTTGTTCTAGTTAAGCTGGTGTATTACTTCTGCATTTTACAGGCTTGTCTTTTACTGGGATGTATGAACATGAACGACTCCACAATAACAACACGGGTGAACACAAGGTGAGCAACGAATGAAAAAGATACTGTGACACATTGAGCCCAATATAATTCTATAAAAGTGGTTCAAGTCCCAAGAGCTCAGAGTTTGATTCCAGATTCCAGAAGCTGTTTTTTGTCACTTGTGTATATTACTAAACTTGTAAATAAATTGAATAGAATTGAACCCTGTGGGACACCTTTCATTGCCGTTATAAACTCAGACTGGTGGCTTCCCAGTTTAACAGACTGTTGTGTCTCAGAGAGTTAGTTCCTAACACTAATCATTTTTGATTTCTGTCTCTAGGAATCTGACAGCGGAGGGGACAGCGGCTACCCCAGCGAGAGGAGGAGTGAAGGAGACCCAAATGACCACGTGGACGGGGTAAAGATTTACATTTGACTCCAGTTTCACTTAAATTTGGCCTGAAAATATCCAGTGATCTCTTTTTTATGCTGTAGTTTTTTTAGCAGTCTGTCAAATAGACCTAGAAAAAATGGTTCATCGTTGAAGTACGTACACATATTCCTGAGATATTCTACCATGACATTTACCTCGTACACTTGTTAAATCGCAGAGTAGATGTTAGATATGTTACAGCTCGTTTGAATTATGTGTCTGTTGGTGAGTTGTTGTTTATACATTTGTGAGCAGACTCTCAACACAAACACATCCATTCTGAACTATTTTTAATACTGACTTCTCTCTGTAGCTGTTAGTCTGTTAACATCTCCTCTGTGACTGTCACATCTCCTGACTGTAGGTCTGATAATGCATGTTGTATCATCACGTAGGCCCATCATCGCTACAAAAGACAATATTCTGAGTCGGATGACGACAGTGTCAGACGGGTAAACAAACCGATACAGCAGTGTGTGAATTCTCCTCACCTCGATCATCATCGTCATCACTGCAGTCAAATAACCCTCCTCTAACTCTCCTCATCTTCTTCCCACCAATCAAAGCCCTTCCTCACCTGTCTTCTAATTCAGCTCCTCCTCCTCTCTGTGTCCCCCTCACCAGAGAAAGATGGTTGCTCCTCCAAGAGTCTCTGCCAGTTTAAATTCATTCAATCCGGACAGCGAATGGGTGATTATTCAGCATGGAGGCTTGTAGGCCGGGCGGTGCTGTGCAGACTTACTGCTACAAAAGCTTTGTCACGCATGATTCTCAGGTTCAGATTCAAGCGTCTGATCGCACAAGCTGCCGCTGTTTCCACGTCCACTCGTCCCTTTTTTTTTTTTTTATCAGTCGAGTGGGTGAAAGCAGTCTGAAAATGCAAAGACATTATAGATTGACATTTGGAAGTGAAACACCATCTACCTCTGTTTCACCAGCTCCACCATCTTGCTAATGATTCTCGCCATGAGTGTGTGTGTGTGTGTGTGTGTGTGTGTGTGTGTGCTTCTGTTCCCGTGCTTTACATGATTTTGCATTCACTGAGCTGCTAACAGGGATGTCCTCCTCCAGCTCTTCTGGACGGGTACACCCCTCAGAGTGTGACTGTCAGCTTGCACCTGATCTTACCTTTGCCATATGATTTTCTTCCTGGTTATTTCGGCACACAGCAGACGGTAACATTCATCCCTTCAGTTGTTCTCCTTTTTGTGTTTTAATTGTTTTTTCCTCTCAGCTGACGGAGGAGAAGTGGAACTTCTACCATTCGTCTCGCGCTCACATCCACCGTCCTTCGTGCGTGGCCACTGAGGTGGAGCGACTCAGCACTCTGATGCAGAAGAAGATCGGCCAGTCAGTCCTCGGAAAGGTAAAACATTAGATATTGTCCTGATTCCAGTCGTAATACACAAGCAAAGTAATCCTGATGAGAGTGATGGCAGCACCAGGTCAGAGGGCGAACACATTTTATCATTTAAGACTTAATCATTTTTATTTCTCATGAACACGACGGACTTGGTCTGATAAGTCATGACACTCAAATCATAAATATAATCAGCATCACAATCTGTGAATGTGTTTCCTACTTGGCTGCTCAGACTTGTCTTCTTAAATCTGATCCAGCTGGTTTACAAAGTGAGTTTCATCTGTTGAACGTGCCCTACATCTCCTCCCTGCTGCCCAGGTCCACCTGGCGATGGTGCGGTACCACGAAGCGGGCCGTTTCTGCGAGAAGGACGAGCAGTGGGATCAGGACTCGGCCATGTTCCACCTGGAGAGAGCTGCACTGTGCGGAGAGCTGGAGGCCATCGTGGCCCTGGGACAGTGCTTACTGCAGCTGCCTCATCACATCCTGCCAGACATGGAGCTGGAGGTAGATAAGACGCACTTTGTTCTGCATTTTCTCTTCAGCTGAGTTTGGTTTTGTACGGATGTGTTCTCACAGTTCTGTGGTTGTTGCAGGATAATGCAGGAAACCGTATGAAAGGTTTTAAGCTCCTGCTGCAGGCGGCGGAGGCTGGAGACAGATTTTCCATGATCATGGTGGCCAGAGCTTTTGATTCCGGGGTCGATCTGCCAGCTGACAGGTCAGTGAAGCTGGGAAAAGCTCAGGTCTTGCCTTGATATCACTGCCCTGTAGAGAGGTTTCTGTACATTTTTATCACAAGAAGAAACAGGCTATTCGTGGTGCAGAAGGGTTTGTGCAATGTTCATTTCTCACCCAGAAAGCAGAACTGGGAGGAAGCCATTCACTGGTACGATACTGTGTTGAACATGATGGACTATGATGAGGGGGGAGAGTACGACGGGACGCAGGACGAGCCTCGCTACCTGCTGCTGGCCAGAGAGGCAGAGATGTACCAAGAGGGAGGCTTCCACCTCAAGGCAGACCCACAGAGAGCAGGTCGGACGCCAAGCTGGCGTAACAGAAGCTTTTTTGGGGGGCGTATACAAAACAAGTTGTAGTTTCAGCCACTGACAATCTTAGGATTTAGGGCTGACTGGAGGGTGTGAGCTCCCCCTTGTGGCAGTTCAAAATAAATCAGGAAATCCAGCATGTTGCTGTATGTGAGCGAGTCAGGCAGCTTTTTTTAAGTCAGACAAGTGAAGACACTTTTACATTTATACCCAAATTCAACACATTGAACATGTCTTAAGTGTATTTTATTGTAATCCATGAAAAAATAATGTATTTTCCTTTCCTAAAGAGATGACTGGTTGCTCTGTTTAATTCAGTGTAGATAAAAATGTGTCTTGTGCTTTTGAAAAACTAGAAAATCAGGTTATTTTACATAAGAAGGAACCCAAGTGCTCCAAATGTAAGAAGAGTGGTTGAAATATGTTGCTTTTTTAATCATTTTGCCACAAGGATAAAGATTTTTTTTATATTTCTTAACATTCTCTTATATTTATTGCACCAAGTTTGCCTTCTTGTTTGAGATACCTGTATATACCCTCAAAATTGTCTGTCTTTTTAGTCTAAAGTAACACAATGTGTGTTGATCCCTAACGTGACTCAGTACACTCCCTTCTTGTCCTTCTATAGCTTCCTCATAGTTCCTAAGCTCTGCTGGAGAACGTGTATTTATTATTTTACAGAAGTAGATAGTGCATTTGTTTGGGACTATTTTCTGCTGTGGATTAATACACTAATACAAATGCAGAATATCGCTAACGTTATTCTAACTATTGTCATTAAAATAGATAGACGCAGATGATTGTCTCACCTCTCACACCATCCCTCCCTGCAGGTGATCTGTTTACAGAAGCAGCAGAAGCTGCCATGGCGGCCATGAAAGGTCGACTGGCGAACAAATACTACATGAAAGCTGAAGAGGCCTGGGCGCTCATGGAGGAGTAACTGGATGCACGTTTCTGTCAAGAACAGACCACGGAGGGTTAATGTGACTGATAGCTGAGCTGATTTTAACACCCAAAGGATACAACTTGATGGGTTACCGTTTACATTTTTTTTTAATTGCATAATTTTTAAATATATGTGTGCAGGCTTACAAGTCTTTGTTTCTGTTCTTCTCTTCCTGTTTCTGTTCTTCTTATCCTGTTTCTGTTCTTCTCTTCCTGTTTCTGTTCTTCTCTTCCTGTTTCTGTTCTTCTCTTCCTGTTTCTGTTCTTCTTATCCTGTTTCTGTTCTTCTCTTCCTGTTTCTGTTCTTCTCTTCCTGTTCGTGAACCGCCGTCATCCCGACTCCTCTTTCCTGTAATATCCCGTCTCAGGTTAACTTTAAGCTGAGTGATTGTATGAAGTGAGTCCGAAGAATCTAAACAAAGAAAATGGTTTCTTTACTTTGCCCCAACAATAACACACTTACGTTGGAAGTTTGTATGTAAAAGTGCTTGGAGTTTAAAACTGTAAAATAAAGTTTGCATTGTTTTTTTGGGTAAAAAATGTGTCACTTTGTCATCTGCTTGTGTTTTTTTCTCCTGTAGACAAGAGTTAAAGGTGTGTAACTGAGCTGATTCATCTCCCAGTGAGAGACGTTAACATCAAGATGAACTGAATTGTTTCACCTGATGACTCATTTTGACCCTGGAGCCTGCATTATCATGGATATATAATCCTTCACATTAAATATTTAAATTTGAATGATGCATTTAAGCTTGACTGCACTCTAGGTTTTATGTTATAAATATATAGCATATTCCACTTCTCATACATATATTGATATGAAAAGTCATACGTTGAGTGAAATGAAAGACATTGTGTTTAAATATCACAAGTATCTGACATTAAATGAATTTAAGTGTCAAAAGCACAAGTAAAAGTAAATAATTATACATATATTTGCAAGTATGTGTATAGACTGTATAGTATGGTTAACTAAATATCAGCTTGACAAATTATTACTTCCACTATTCAGCATTTTTCTGATTATTTTAATCAGATTTTTAAAATCCGATTCATTAGAATAAATACACTTAACAATGCACTACTTTGGCTCTGATGCAGCCTGTGATCTCCAAAGTAAACATAACTTGGAGTAAAAAGTACAATGTTTTCCTCAAACATGTAGTGGAGTGGAAGTGTAAAGCAGCGGAAAAATGTAAATACTTCAGTAAAGTACAAGTAACTCAAAAATTGTCCATCACTGTCTGCATGCAACTCACCAAGAAGCGGCCTTACTCTATTTTATTTTTTTTTTAATATATCTCTTTTTGCAAACGTGTGAATCCGGATGTTTCATCTCTTTTTTTAATATTAAAAATTAAAAATTAAAATTATTTAATATTCACTGGACCGGACAAGACTATTTCTCAATGGATTTAAAGTGATTGCTACAAGGTAGCGTGGCCGAGCGGTCTAAGGCGCTGGATTAAGGCTCCAGTCTCTTCGGGGGCGTGGGTTCGAATCCCACCGCTGCCAATACCTTTTCTTGCTTAATGGCAAAAACATGTATTCACCAAATCATGAATGAAGCTGTGAGAACACGAAGCTCCAGCTGTGACCGTGAACATAATTCAAAATGACTATGAAGAATTAATGAGAGGGGACCACTTACATGGCCCTTCGCTGTGCATTATGGGCATGGGGCTCCTCCCCACGTGTCTGTGTGGAGCAGAGTCAACATGATACCGACACACTTCAGCTGTGTTAGCCGGAGTTAGACCCCCTGCGCACCGCATTTCTGGACTTTCTAACACACGGATGAGATAGCTAAAGCTGTGCGGTGAAGTGTGCAGGTGAGAGCTGAATGTAGTCTGGGTGGTGTTTGGGGGGGATGGTGTGTAAAAGCAGGCCCTGGTGACTGACTTGTGTGTTATTTTGACTGGCATGTGTACGTTAGCACGCCGAGCTAGCTTGCTAATGCTAGGCTGCGTACCAACATGCTAGCTGCACGTCCGTCGCTCGTACGTCCGTTCACAGGGATTTGAACCGCACAGCTGGTTTGTCTTTACCCTGATTTATTTTTCAGTTGTATGTTTTTGTGTCTGACTGGACTTTTAACCCGTGGTGTAGCACAGGCCTGTGACAAGTGGCTGAGAGGTTTGTTGCTAGCTTGCTAATGAAGCTAGCTAACGTAGCCAGAGATAAGTGAAGACTTCTTTTTAGGGGTAATTTCCTGTAATGAGACTTTTAATAATCTGAAAGGGCTGTTTTAAGTGTTAGATATGAATTATAGCGCCTGTTACATGGTGTTTGCATGTAGAGCAGCTTTGTAATGGGGGTTACATTGTCTTACATCATGTGAGTCCCACCTGGATGTAGCATCACTTGACAGACTGGATGATTATGATCTACCTGTCCACTAACTTCAGGGTTTTTATGGGGTAACTGATAATTGACCCACCGCTGCAGACGTCCTAAGGACTGACAGCTTGAGACGACCCCACTGAATTGTAATGAATTGTGATGCAACCTATTCTGCTGAATCACAATGCTCATGTTCCTGCACCAGCTGCCTGTCATCTGTTTTCTTTTATGACCTGTCTGGGTGTGGTCACTTGTTAATTGTGTGGGTTAAATTCATTTAATCCAACAAGTCTCTTTGTTGTGTTGTGTTTTTTTGTACAGGTTGGACCTGTGAGATCTGCTGCAGCTCCTCTCCTGTTTCATCTCCTCCTCCTCTCCCCCTCCTCGGTCTGCTCACATCAATATGGCCAGCGGGGACGATGATGACCCGATTATAGAAGAGGTTTGTTTATAGACACAAGTTGAAAGATGAGAACCACCATGAAGAAGTCATCCTGATATGAAGTGTTGCCCCTGTGATATAGCTTATTCTTCTGTGGCACACACCTTCATTGCCAATGTGAACATGCACACTGTAGTTTTTTTGGAAATGGAAATACACACATTGTATTAATCCTCAGCAAAAAAGTTAGTCCCCAACAAATGCAGTATTTGCTGTCATTTGACCGAAGTTAGTCAAATACTACAGTGTCCAGCTGTGAGCCTGTATGTTTGGGACTGCATCTTAAAGTGTGTACTCTTTGGTAAGAATGTATTAACCTAGTGCCAGACAGTGCGTGAAGATTAATCTGCGTTTAGCGATAAATGAAAGTAGTATTTGGAGGCATTTGTTTAAAATTACACAAAGAAATGGTAAAAAAATAAATTAGATTGTCATTTCTGTCAGATGTTTCTATTGTGATGTGACTCTTGATCAGTGGCAACAATCATTTTGTATCAGTGTTTATTTTCACTTCCATTACCATCAAGACGATGAGACGTTTGCCTGCACAAGCAGACATGTTTTTTTTACATTTTGGAGAACAAGGTTTGTAGGTCAGGATGTCCCTGCAGCACTGCAGCACTTCATTCTCATCCTGATTGGTTATATATTTTACCTTTACCAGAAACTTTCATCCTCTGCGATTTGGATTCTGAAAGTGGCCACATCGATTGATTGTGCAGCCCCAATACAGAAGAATGTCAGTCTCATCCCTTTTGTATGTGTGCCAGCTGTGAACAATCTATTTTGACAACAGTAACTTTTTTAATAACCCAGGGTTTGAAAATGCCTCGCTGACATCCATATGAGGACATCTGACACTGTTAAATACAATGGGTGTGGATTATAGGTCAGAGGGCCTGATCTGACTTGCTCTCTCCCACTTTCAAATCCATGTCTCAGGGTGTCTGCTAGAACCTGAGTGATAAGCAATTTTTGGGAGCGATAACAAGATTTGGGTGTAAAGAATCTATTGGCCAATATATGCACATTTTTTGCAGTGATCCCCCAGTTGTGGTTATCAAACACTCTCAACAAAAACATGTAATGGAGGCAGAATATTTTACAGTCTAACAAAATCAACAAACGGTAACCATCACTTCAAATTTGATAATTAGAAATCACCCAAGGGAAAGTTTTCTGCACTGCAAAAACACCAAATTAATAAATAACGGAACAAAATACTGCCAGTCACAAACAAGCACCTACAAACGATATTAAAAACAAGCACATAGTTTGAATTGGTTCAGTGGTTTTGTAGAAAAGGCGGTTTGATTGAGAAGACGCTTAAGTTTTTTTCAGAGTGTAACTTTGATCGATGTTTCTCTTTCTTTCAGATTGATGTGTACCTCGCCA
Source organism: Acanthopagrus latus (assembly GCF_904848185.1). NCBI lineage: Eukaryota > Metazoa > Chordata > Actinopteri > Spariformes > Sparidae > Acanthopagrus > Acanthopagrus latus. The sequence goes on along the minus strand of NC_051058.1, from coordinate 17,767,946 downwards.
AAAGTCTTGCAGATAAGCTGTATCTCTTACAGGTAATCTTTTCCTTTCTTCTACTCAGTGTTGATGAGTAAGAGTCAATTCGTGAGCAGCGTCTATTTGTTTTGGTGTCCCGTATCACTCACTCTTCACCTTTTATTGTTTCACATGAAACAGTACCCTGTCCGACCAGCCACTATGACCTATGATGACGTCAGCCACTTAGCAGCCAAGATCAAACCTAAACAGCAACGAGTAAGAAAACATTATCCTCTTATCTTATCATCCATCACATCGAGAATGTTTGTAACGTTTTTTGCACCACCCGTAACACAGGTGGAGTTGGAAATGGCGATCAACACAATGAGTCCAAACTACTGTCGGAGCAAAGGAGAACAGATCGCTCTGAACGTGGACGGCACGACTTTTGATGAAACCAACACCTACTCTACGTACGTCCACTGCACTCACACTGAGCCGGGTGTTACTCAGCGAGATTCAGAGTTCCCACAGGCCCTTAAAATCCTTGAAAGTGTGTAAATATGAGATGGGGAAAATCAAGTCAACTCAGTTTTATTTATATAGCACCAATTTACAATAGAAACTCATGACAGTGTTCAGGTGGAGACCATATTCTTCAACAAATCAAATCAAGTCTTTGGAAGTGTTTAAAATGGATAAAGTTGACACGCCTCATCCAAAAGGATTTAGTTTTGTGCAAGAATAGAAATTTAAGTTCTTTTCATGCACTTCTTAATTGTTCCCATCCAAGCCTCCCCCTTCAGTTTTCGGGCGGCTTCTGTAAAACCTGCTAGTTTTATAAACATAAAAACTGTCAGTGTCATAACAGTAGTTGTGTTTGTGCTGTGTTTGGTTCATGATTTTAAGGGAATTAAACTTTGAAAGTATTTTAAACATTCTTGAATTTGATGTTTAAGAAGGTTTAGGTATGCTGACCATCGTTCTAAAATACAAGTCTGAATTTTTCGGGAAATTTGCTTGATGAGAAGATTGATTCCAAACACAAACAAGCATATTTCACTAAATCTCCAGCTATTTATTTAACATTCTTTCCTCTCTTCTGCAGGAAAATGATGGATAAGCAGACCTTTTCCTCCATCCAGGCCACCACCAACACCTCAAGATATGCTGCTGCTGTTTTTCGCAAAGGTCTGACCTGCTTCTGTTGTCAGCTGTAGCACCGTGTCTGTGTTTTGGTTTGTCTAACCTTGTTCCTGCTGCTTGTAAATATACAAAGGTCACTCATGTGTTTAGAGTCCATGTGAATCTATTTCAGTTTACCCTTCTTATCGTCTCTTTTAGCGTTGCGTTATTTATTGTCAATATGATCGACCTTATGACACATGAGCACACAATCGACCACGGCTTGCATTATTACTGTTTGTGTTTCTGATTGTTTTATTGTTAATGTCAACAGGTGAGCTTCACGTCACTCCTCTGACGGGAATCCTCCAGATGAGACCGAGCTTCTCTTACCTGGACAAGGCTGACAACAAAACCAGAGAGAGGGAGGCGGCCAATGAAGGTCGGTCTGCTTTACATATTTTTCAAAATTAAATGAATGTGAGAGATGAAAATGGGTTGATTAAATATTTTTGACCTTTTTCATTTTTATTAAATCTCATTCACTCGTTCACAATTATTTTATTCAAACTCCTCAAATCTGAGAATTTGTACTTTTTCTTTGTCGTCTCTTGAAATGTTATAACTGATGTGATCATTTGTGAGGGCTGTCATCTGACCACAGTCTCATATCTGCAGGTGGAGATTCCTCCCAGGACGAAGCTGAGGAGGAGGCCAAAGCAATCACGGTAAAAAAAACAAACAACTTGCATACAAACACTCACATTTAACACCGACTTAGTGAGACGATGTAAACTCACCATTTCTAAACATTCCTGTTACCCTCCAGGTGAGGTTTGCTCGTCCTGAGTCGGAGCAGGCTCGGCAGAGGAGGATCCAGTCGTATGAGTTCCTCCAGAAGAAGCAGGCGGAGGAGCCCTGGGTTCACCTACACTACCATGGTGTCAAGGTACGCTCATTAGAATAAATACTCAAATAGTTGTTTTAATCTCTGTGATGCAGCTGTACTTTTTAATCATTATGCAGTCTTTCTGTCGTCTTTCACAATCGTCAAGTTTAATACAGTTGATGTTATCTCATAATGTGTTGCTGCTGTATATTTGTCCGTAGATCTTTTCATGAAGCATCTGTTTTGTCTTTGTTCTGTTGTTTAAATTCAGGATGGTCGCTCGGAGCATGAGAGACAGTACCTCTTCTGTCAGTCAGTGGACGCCTCAGAGAACTCTGAACTGGTCAAAACTCCTAAGTGAGTACAAACAAATGATGTTTGAATACATGCCAGTACTCAGACAGGGACTGTAGATTATTTCTTAGTTGGAGCCAGATTCTTTTGTTACTGATAACTTGAAACCAGTATTTTCTTCTCTTATTGTCAATAGTCTCTCACTTTTAAATGATCATTCTGCCATATAGATGCAACCTTATAGTTTTGGACCTTGATGTCTTATATTGAGGCATGTTTGAAAAGGCTACACACTGTTGGTTCAATTCTTTTAGCCCTCAAAACTCCTGATGTTTCCCTTTTTACACACTCACTCCCTCTACCTAACTTGCTTCTCTTTCTTTTATAGGGAGTATCTGGCGATGCTGATGCCTCCTCTTGAAGAGGAAAAAGTGTGAGTGTTCCTCAAGTTTCTAACCAGCGTTATGAGATTTAAATAACATATGAATTACAGATATGCTTCATTAATAACATTCTGTTTAACTGTGTGTTTTCCTGTTTGTGTCAGTGTGAAGCCTGTTGGTCCCAGTAACGTGCTCTCCATGGCTCAGCTCCGCACTCTACCGCTGGGAGACCAAGTGAAGACTCTGATGAAGAACGGTAGGCCAACACATTTAGACAAACCAGTTACATAACTGTCAAATACCCGGCCACCAACTTGTGACAAATACAGTACAGTATTCTTTGGATTGGTATCCAAGTCCACCGTGTAGTTTTTCTTTGTGCCATACGAGGGCAGCAAAACATTAGTTTGGAAGCCAGACATACTGTGGGAAATGTTTCAAGTCAGAATGAGGTTTATGGCAAAGTAGGTTCTTGCCTTGGTACTTTGTTGCATAAAAATAACAGTAAGAGAAGGAAAAAAGATAAAACAAGTACTTCAGAGGTCAAGATTCATAAATCAGTGTTTGTACAAATGCTGGAAACCTTTGAAAATGCTTGAGTTTGTTCAAGGTTTGAAAGGTGCTTGAAATTGCAGCTGTGTTATTTTCACAATAAACTGTTTTGTATTGGCTCAGCAAGATTATACAGGGTGCCATGTTTACTTATAGACCACTGACACATTTTAAAGACATGAAAATGAACTTTTTTGTGATTTCTCAGTATTCAGGCCGGTGTTCAGTTTTAACAACCATTAGTTTGTCTTTCTTCCAGTAGAAACTGCATCGTATTTACACCAACACTCAGTTCGACTGCTCTTCTTCTCTCCAAAGTGATCTATCTTGCGTCTTCTCTTGTCTGCAGTCAAAGTGATGCCGTTTGCCAACCTCATGGGCCTCCTCGCCTCCGGCACGGACTCGACCGCGGCGCTGCGCTGCATCCAACAGGTGGCTCTGTTGGTTCAGGGGAACTGGGTGGTGAAGAGGTGAGAGCAAACAGCCTCGGATCAGAATGATTTAAAGGAAGGGAAAATGTCACTTTAAGTTTGACACAGATTAAAAGTGTTGTTTTAAAATTAAGATTTAAAGTGAGTGATGTGTTTCTTCCTCAGTGATGTTCTGTATCCTAAAAACACCTGCAGTCCTCACAGCGGCGTCCCTGCAGAAGTGCTCTGTCGTGGCCGAGACTTTGTGGTGAGCTGCTGTTTTGTTCCCCTTCATTAAATTACACCAAATTACACAGCCTGATAATGTGTTTAGCGTGTGTTAGACATGACTCAGTTGTTCCTTTTTGTAGATGTGGAGGTTCACTCTGGAGCGCTCTGTGATGAGGAAGGAGATCGCAGCCATCATCAAAGTAAGGATCTCTAAACGACTGCCTGTTCCTGTTTGGTAATGACGACTGGAGACCGAACAGATTGCATTTCCCGGGTTGTGCATCTTTGTGCCAAAATAACTATTTTATGTAGATTTGCTTTTATTTTCTGTGATTCTCCCCAGATGTTGCTTTCATGGTAAATTAGTCTCTTAAATGTTCAACATATTTGCAAGAAAGTGGCCGGCTGTGAAAACAAATTTCCTTCTGGGACAGTGAAACCAAGATGTCCTTTTCTAATTAAACTCATTTTTAAACTGGAGTTTGGCTGAAGCGGTCGGTGATATTGCAAACATTTGACAATTTACTGCATAAATAGTGCAGCTACTGTTCAGAATAGCTCTTATAAAATGATTTGTTGGTTGCTTCATTATTTTTAACAGCAGCAGCCGAAGGGAGCTCTTTACTAAGTGCAGCAAAAGCTCCTTCACCTGGGACCTGTTCAGTGCTGCCTCGGTCTTGCCATGATTGTTGAGATGCTGAGCAGCGACCTGCTCTCACCTTGAGGCCACAGGTGTTCCATTCATCCAGGTAAACACAACTAACAGCCTCTTCCTTCTGCCCCTGTCAGCTTCCTCCAGAGGATGTGAAGGAGTTCCTGGAGCATGTGGCAGCTCCTCGAGTCAACCGGGGCTGGGAGTTCCTGCTGCCTACTGATGGCGACTTCATTAAGAAACACCCAGATATCACCCACAGGCAACACATGCTGTGGCTCGGCATCCAGAGCAAGTATGTTACAGGAATGTCTCTGAGCTGAAGGATCTCATCAGGGTGCTTCCGTCAATCATGGATGAGGCAGATTGTTCTAACTTGTGTTTCTTGTCTTTCCTTTAAGGTTGGAAAAGGTCTTTAACTTCTCTAAAGAAGATTTCTTGCCAAAGAATTCCCCTCAGCCTGGTGTGTAACAAGTTTTATTTTTATCTTAAAGGGACAGTTCATTCCAAAGTCAAAAATACATATATAAAGGAAGATGTTTAACACCACTTCAACCCCTTGCAGGGAAGTGACAACCTCTCCGGTGCACAACATCTTGATTCCACTGAGAACGTCTCTGTAACCTCACATGTACGATGCCGAATGTGAGGCACCTCAAGCCGAGTACCATCTAGTTCCATTATATTCAAGAGAAACAAATCTTTAAGCTCAATAACTTCAAAAGTTGCAACACATAAAACTATCTAGATACATAAATAGCCCTACAGTTAAGAGGAAAATATGTATTATTGATTTGAGGGTGAACTGTTCGACTAATGCATTGGAAATTAAACATTTAGCAGAAGTTATCCTACGTGTCCTGATGTGTCTGTGTTGTTTTTCAGACCCTGTTCACGTCACCGGGGAGCAGCGTCTAAAGATGGCTCACGAACGAGCCCAAGCAAACCAGGCGTCTCTACAGAAGGACCTGGACAGCAAGCGGACGGGAAGCCGCGTCCACATCAAACAGGAACCTGTCAGCGACAGGGAAGAGGAACCTATGGACACGACCTCCCCGGCCTCCTCCTCCATCCCTAACGGCTCAGTTAACGGTTACCCCAGTGCCACCTCCCCCGCCTTCGATCACACTAACGGTAACGGAGGGTCTCCCAGCACGTCGGCGCTGGAGCTGCAGGACTTTGTGTTAAAGACTTTCAGGAAGCATTTTGTAGTGACGCTGAACGAGTTTAAGAGGCTCTTTAACCTCCACCTGGCTTCTATGCCGGTGGGACGGAACGTCTTCCACTCCATCTCGGACCACATGCTGCAGGACGCCATACTGCACAGCCACTGCAAACAGATAATGGTGCCTGTGAGTATTTGCTGACATTTTGCCATATATATTAGACCTTTTGGAGTTTTTGTCCTCTGGTTGGACCAAACAAAAGAGGACATTTTCACTGCAGAATCAGCAGATTAAGGAAGCTGTATTATTAGACGATGTTACTCCTGATTTGAACACCTTCATAGCACAGCTCTGTTGCAGGATGACTTGTTGAACTGCAAGTTTCTCCCCTGAACATCAGTAGTTATTTGTGATTACATCACAAGCTTAATTGGATTTCTTGTCTCAGACTAAAGGTCCCCACCTCAGGGACGATCAGAACTGAGTGGTTCTCCGTTTTACCTGCACATCGTGTCTTGAAGCGCTGAGTTTAAAATCCCTCGAGTGTTTGTTTCAGAGCTGCTTTTATTCTGGTCTGCGTCTAGTTGAAACTGCCCATGGCTGCTGAATACGGGGGTTTCCTCTCTAGCAGCTTGAATGCAGATATCAGTTTTCTCAAACAGAATAACGACATTAACGGTCGTTTTGCTTGTGAGCACTTTGTTGCTTGTAAAACAGTCTGTGCACTGAAGCAACACAGACCTGGTTCTCATGTTCCAGCAGCTACCACCTGATACCTGTGTGCTGTGTTTGGAGGTAGCTGTATGTAGGCTTCTTATAGACGGATCTGATGTGTTATCATTGTGTTCTTTGGCTGTGTTACTTGGTGCGGTGTTTGCTCACAGGGCAGGGAGTGGCGTGGTCCGCCACATGCTCTTGTTTCTCCTGCCAGGACCTGCCCTGCCCTGGCTTATGTCTTATCCCATCTGCATCCTTGACGTTGGAGGATTTTAAAACGCTGTAGGGGAGGGAATGGCCCGGCGCCATTTTAGTTATGCAACAGATTATCAGCCTCAAAGTAAAGCTCATTACTACTAAGGAACTAAGACGGTTTGTTGTTTGCAAACGCAGGCAGATGTAGAATCAGGAGGTTCGTCTTCTACATCACCGTGAACATTATTTTTCAGGTATCGGACAGTTCTATGATCAGTTTTGGGTCAGCGTGTCGTGTCTGTCTGCAGGGTAATCCTGGTTTGGAGCACTCAGAGTCGGTCCTGCTGGTCACAGCAGTGCTCGGTCTCTAGCTGTTTTTGGCTCAGCAGTCAGACAAGAGATCAAATTAACAAACAATAACAAAGAGGAATGTGACATTTCAATAATCTGTTAAAGGGTAACTCCACCAATTTTACATATAAAGGTGGTTTTACAGGTCACAAAGTACTTTTAAAATCATTTGTAGCTCCTGAGGAAGCTGCATGTCATCTGGTAAATACATTGCATTGTGGGTAATTTAGGCACCAGATTAAAGAAAGAAAAAATTATGTGGAATATAAATGTGACATCTCTGCTTCTGCAGGATTGATTTTGTTAATTTGTTTGTTTGGTTTTTTTTAGATGTTTTCACAACCTCCCGGCTACATTACACATAACACTGAGTGACATCACTGACGGCAGTTTATCAAATTACATGCAGTTTCCTCTGGAGCCACAAAAGGTTTTATACTACTATATGCAGTAGTGCTCACCAAGACCTGTAAACTCACTTTGATGTGTAAAATTATCAAGTCAACCTTTAACTACCGCATTAAATGGCAATCACACTATTAAATTAATGGTTTGACAATCATACATGCATTATAAACACACTTTCAGTCTTAAAAAGGACAATCAGCTGCTGAGAATCTTAATTCAACATATTAATGTCCACAGTGGAGTTTTACAATTTCCTCTACAGCACTTAAACTAGCTGACAAATCCAATCAAGTTTTTAAAATTGGTCACAATTTGAGGCTTCAGCGAAAGTTTTGATGAAATGCTGTGTGCTTTCATCCCGTGTGAATCTGATATTGACCTTTTTTTAAAAATTCTTGACAGTTTTCACAGCAAGTTTTGTGTTTCCGCCTTAAACAGAAAACCTGTGGGGCTTTTCTGTGACAAATTCTGTTGAACACAATAATGGTTGAGCTGAAGCATGTTTTGATCATGTTCAGAGACTCACTTCCTGCTCAGACTTGCTGCAAGCTGCTAGCCTCCTGATTTTAAATGTGTTTCTAACATCACTGTCTCCCTCTGTCTTTAGTTTCCTGCTCAGAGCTCAGCAGCTCCTGATGAACAGAAGGTGTTCGGTCTGTGGGAGACTGGAGAGGAATTCGACAAGGTAAAACAATTAATGCACGTTCTTCTCGTCTCGGCCTACATGCAGATGTTTGTAGCAGAATCTCACCACAAAACCACACGTCAGATCCTTCAGCGATCACACGTTTCACATGAATTTCAGAGAGCGCTCACCGCCCTTTCAGTGTGGGCTGTGATTGGCTCGCTGCAGTAAAAAATAGGACATGAGTTTGTTTGTTGGCCACAACCAGCGATAGAGCTACACGCCAAGTGTGTTCTTTCTTTCTTTAGTGTAAAATGGAGGAAAAGACACTTTGACACTTTGCAGATATTCTTTTACACACAGAAGCCTTAAATAGCACAAATATGTTTATCCTTAATATAGTTATGTCTTAACCCTGAATACAAAGCAGCAGTACAGCCAGCATACGGTTAGCTTTGAACTGGAAATGGTGATAAGCAAAGCAAATAAACATTTTGCTGAACTGCTCCTTTTAGATTAATGTTCGCTGTGTTTGTGTTTTCTTCCTGCAGCACCGTCGGCTGCTGTACGACCTTTTCACCAAGAACTACAAGGTCAGGAGGAACATGGTGCAAGCCAGGCTGAACCAGGAGTTTGGAGACGTCTGTAAGGCTGACGTTGACCGGCTGCTCAATGTGAGATGGATGATTTGACTGAACATTTATGTTATTACAAGCTTTTCTGTAAATATCCCTGATCTAACAGCTCTTCTGTCCTTTTTTTTAGGAGTGCTGCAGCAGCCACGCAGGGATGTGGTACCTCAAGGGAACGATACAGTCCTGACACTGAGCGCCCTGCCCCCTGCGGTCACCGTCTGCCAATCAGATCCTCTCCCAGGTGTCCAGTGGGAGGGCAGTGAGACAGAAGAGAGCCAATCACAGCTCGCCCAGCTCTGAGGACAAAGATGTCGGCCATCTGCTCTGCTCAGAACATAAAGCTTTTTCAACAAAGCATTTCTGACATTAACACATGAGCGCCCTGACGCAGTGCAGAGGACAGAGACGAGCTGGAGTGTGGAGTGTCTGAGATGAAAAAATGTTTAAAAAAATGAAGAAATGGGAAGATTATATATACAGTTTATCCTTAGATTTCTGGATTTATGACCTCACGTTTGATTAATTTTGAATTAAACTTTTACCGGATCAGGATGGTGTTTACTGTCGGGAGCAAACGTGGCTCAGATTGCTTTCATTTTACTCCTGATTTGTGAGTTTTGCCTGAGAAAACATTACTTTTATCATATCATCAACAAAGCAAAATGTTGTTAAAGGCCTTGTGGAGAGAAAAAACATGATTTAGTTTTTCATCCAGATCTGACTTTGTTCAGGAATATCGACTGAATATTTACCCCAGCTTCAGAACACAAACGAAAGTTCGGGGTGATACATTATTAAAACGTGTTAAAGCACTTGAAGGGACGTTGCCAAACTCAAGGAGAGAAAAAAAAAGGGGAAACATCAAATGATGCAAAAAAAACAAAACAAAGAAAAAGTCCTGAATGTCTTCATGCTCATGTTGTACAACTGAAACCACTTCATGTTTTCAGCAATGATGGACCTGGAAACGGCTGCATTCAATGTGGCGTCTCCCACACTTCTGTATTCTTCAGTGTGAACTGAAACATGAACTCAGACAGAAAAAGTGGATTAAATGCTTTTTGTTCCTGGTTGAATGTTGAGTTTGAATTATTTTAAGAGAGCGACTGATTTTTGATGATGGTCAATAAAAGATAACAGTTTTGAACTCACTTGTCATATTTTCATCATTAAAAACCTGATTTATGAAAGTGGAACTGATGCATCGAGGACCTGGATCTCTGGACCATGATCTGAGGGGGGGAGTTGTTGCTATGGATACGCTGGTCATGCGTTGCTATTCTTGATCCTCCATCTAAAAGTGCCTCTGCCTCACGAGACGTTCAGGACCGACTCCCACACCTTCATACGCAGAACAATGGAAACAACAATGCTTTGATTCTCATCAAAAACACTTGGAAGACTTTCAAGTGGAAGAAGAAACGTGGATCAAGTGTTTTGCGTTCACCGGCTAAATTTAGTGGCTCATCATCAAGTCACGACGGGCGCGTTTTGTTTTCGTTGGTTTGTTACTTTGCTCAATAAATCTATAATGTCAAATTGTCTGACGTGTGTTGTCATTGCTATAGTCATGGTGGTGATGAGACCTCATATCGTCACCACAATATCATAAAATATTACTGAATTAATTTTTATATATGTGGTTAAATTGCCTTTTTATGTTCAGTTCACACCCGAGTTAACAGATTTGCTGTCATGCAGAGTCAATTTATTGAACCAGAAACAACACAACCTCCCACTTTCACCATGTTTATAAAAGATATCATGCAGCTTAAAGTGGAAAAGCTCAGTTTGACTTTACCCCACAAGTCTTGGCAGCACTTTATCGATTATGTAACCTCTTAACTCTCTGCTACAGTAACTGGGCTAAGTAAGATGTCAGTTAATACGATGTGAAGCAGCTTTGTACCCTGGTTAATATCCAGAGAGGCTATCTAATGTCCCTCTTCCTGTGTGGATTGCCTCGTTTTACGTGTGTCTGCATGTAAATTCTGTACTTTTTTTTGGAATATTTTGTATAAATGTAAATAATATTGCTATTATGTATTCAGCATCTACCATTTTATAACTGATGTACCGAAAACAGACATTAAAACAGAGGTACACCTTTGTCATTTAGGTGAGACTGAAGATCTTTGCAGTGGTGCTTAATATTTTTCACCATTGCAACCAATAAGAACTTATACGTGCATGACACAATTATTAACAACTAACTGTATGGACAATTTAACTTATTAACTAACTAATCAAAGCTCTGTATATCATTTTTTCATGGTTGCTTTAAATTCTTGTCAAATTCCACAAAAATCAGTTTGATTCTGATTCAATTGTTCTCATGTATCAGATCATAATCAGTTTTTTTTTATTCTAAGCTATTTGTAATCTCTCTGAAAACCAAAAGAAATGTATGTTTCAGCTCAAACCTCTAAAAAATGACTCTTATCTATTACGATTTTCATGCTAAATGTTCCCACTGTGTTACTGCTTAAAGGGACACTTCACCCCAAAACCAGAAAAATGTAGGAACTATTTTCTCTCAACCTGACAACATCCAAACCGTGTTATTATGGATGCCACCACTTTTTTTTATTTTTTTTATTTCAGGGGTAAACTATACATTTTAATGTGTTAAAATCACTAGTGACACTTTTGAACATAACTCCAAATTCTGTTGTTGTTGCTTGTTTATATTCTACGATTCAGTTTTCAGCCTTATCCCCGCTGCAGCATCAACATCTCCCACAGGTCTCGGGGACGTTAAATCTCTAATTTTAGCTGCCAGTGTTTCTTCTTTTCTCCAGCTTTATTTTTCTGGATCACACAAAAAACAAAATGCATTTTCAAAAGAGCGTCGCTGTCACACTGTCTCTAAAAATAAGATGAAATCACGCTGACTTGGCAAAGAAAGACAAACTCAGGTTCAGCTTCAGTTTCGGCTTGCTTCATGTTTTTATGGCTCAAACCATGAAACAGGTAAAAACATCGTACGTACATACTGCGAGATTATTCAGGAAGCACATCAACTACATAAGACAGACATGTAAAGTGACAGGAGAGCAGCGCTAATGTGCTAAAGTGCTTCTCAGCGTGATTTAATGGACATCTAACGAACTATGTGCACAGTCTGAAGCTTAACGAGGACACGTGAACATCAGGCAGCCAGAGAAAAGCTTCTAATCATACATGGCTTCATCAGGCTAATACACCAGGAGCTACATACAGCACATACAGTTAGTCTTTCAGGAAAACTTCCCTTTAATATGACATTCACTCCGCTAACCCTATCGTACAATAATCAAGTATTGTTTTGCCACGATTATACATTTTTAGCACCTTGAATCAACAGCTTGTTCTAAAGATAATATAAACCAACATGACGTCAGACAGTCACTCTTTCGTTTGCCCTTACAGGCACAGGCAAAAACCCATCGACAAGAAAGCTACTTTTTCTTTTTTGTACACAGTCCCAAAGAAAGAAAAGATAAATTAAAAAAAGGTTCACGCTGGATCATCGGAGCTCAGTAAACAAAAATAAACAGCAGTTAAAGTGATCACATTTTATTTTATGGATCTGAAATTCCCTCATTTTTTTTCTTTTAAGTTTCCAGGAAAGAGCGGCTACATTTTCAATTATCGATTAATATGACATTTATGTTTTTACGATTGATCTATAAAATGCCCAAAAAACTGTGAAAAATGCGCGTCACAACTTCCTAGAGACCAAAGTGACGTCTTCAAAGTGCCTCGCTTGTCCGACCGGCAGTCCGAAACACAAAGACTCTTCATTTACTGTCATTAAACACAAAGAAAAGCAGCAAATCTACACGTGAGAAGCTGGAAACAGCAAATGTTTGACATGTCTTTCTTGAAAAAATGACTGAAATGATTGACGAATTATCAAAATATTTAGGATTAATTACACTGAAAATAGATCGAAAGTTTTGGCTGATTATAGGCGTTCAATATTTTTATCATAAAGCCTAAATTGATCATGTAGAAACAACATGACGCTGCAGACGGTGACAAACCTACAAAGACTTATCACCTGAATCTGCAGCTCCAGTCATCTCATTGTCCAGCTGCCCGGCTATTTTAGCTCAGTCTGCTAGCATTGTTTTTGATTTGTCAGACTTAAAGCTCTAAAACTGTCTAAACCATATATGATGCTCATCACCAAACAGCAGACAGACACAGGTAGAAGCAAGCTGTTGAACACAGCGCAGCATTAAGCAGCTAAAAAGTCTGATATTTCCCTCACAGGGTGGTGGAGACCAAAAATGGAGCTAAAAGAGAGTCGCAATTGGTGGGATTGTCTGGTTAGCATCCAGCTAACTCATCCCGATCCAAAAGACTTTTTAGGTTACAACTGTAACAAGGTTACAGCAATTAGAGCTGAAATAATATGTTAATCAGTTGATCAGCTGATCACAATATATATCAGCATAATTTAGTCAATGAATCATTTAAGACATTATTTCAAGCAAAAAATAAGAACGTAAGTGGTTGAAGCTTCTCAAATGTGAGTATTTCTTGGCTGCCTTTGTCTTCTATGACAGTAAACTGAACAAACTTTTGAGTTTCGTCACTTAGTCAAACAAAGATTTTGGATTTTCTGACTTTTGGACTTTTTTCGGACTTTTGCATTGTCACTGACGACAAGACTTTAAGGTCACACTGAAATAGTACTGATTGAATACGTCTCTGTTTTCTCTCTGATTATCACCAAATTACATCTTTATGTCTATGTCCAGGAACCGCTCTGTGAAATTCCACTAACGTGTCCAGTTCTTTGTAGGAAACTACAGGATACCACCCGACCCGTAAAATAAAGTGTCACCGAAGCAGCTTATGAAGAGAAGACCCAGAAATGATCCCCTGTCTGCGATCAGGGTTGTGCAAAGTGAGGTAGAGTGATTGTACAGTAGAGACGGCAGCGTCAGGCACTGGTGTTTCTGTGCAAATATGAGCCACGTGTTGAGCTGGTGGTGTTTCGGCCTTCTTGTTCCTGCATCACTCGTATCTCTGAACCCCCTTTTTTTTTTGCATGGTGATCACCATTTCTGGGAAAATAACATACAGTAAAGTGGAGAGTTTGTTAGCTTCATGTGCTGCTGTTTTGAAGTCTTTCCAAAGAGTCGCTCTTTAACTGGAAGACCAATAATTAATTTGCAGCAGGTCTTTTTTTTTGTTCCTTTTCTAATGCAAAGAAGGCAGCACTTCACCAGCTGAGAGTCTCTCTCTGTTTTCCATCAGGTCCTCTTTGGTTTTCTGAATACGAGAGAAAATTTCCCTAAAAAGTTCCTTGTACTCCGGCTGGTGAAAGTCGTCCTCAAAGCCCTCCAGGTCCGTCAGAGCGGGACAAGAGGTGGCGAGGGACGCAGTCTGGACCGACTTGTGGCTCTGCTCATCCTCCTCCTCCTCCTCCTCCGGTTGCCCCTGGTGACAGCGGCGCAGCAGCTCGTCGTACTTCACCTGCAAGGCACTGTACTGGGCGTCGACCTCGTTGAGCAGCGAGATCCCGCGGTACTTCACCACCTCGGCTCGGCGCACGCAGGAGCACTCGTGGTCGTAGATCCTATCAGGAGAGTCGGGCATCTGGGCCGCCTTCATCAGCCGCTCGCTGTCCCAACGCTTCAGGACCCGAGGGCTTCTCACTGCAGCCCCATACCCTTCACCCTCCTCCTCCGGGTGGAGGAACATGGAGTTGGGCAGCAGGCTGTGGATGATGTCCGGCCTGTTGGATCTGGTGGAGGAGTCTGATTTCCAGAGCTGACGGAGCTCATCGACCTCCCGCTCCAGCTCAGACACTCTGGCCTGAAGCAGAGAGAAGAATAAATTAGAAAAGAGATGATGTGAGAGGAGAATGAGTCCAAGAGTCCTTGTGATTCCACTCTGACTTTACTTCAGAGGAACACAAGTCGACAGCAACAACATTTTTTTTATCAATCTAGTCTATATTTTGTACTTTTATATCAAAGTTTTACAGAAGGGCGTATTACAGAAGTTAACTGATACATTTTTGAGTTCATCTACATGATTTTAAAGGTGCAATATGTAAGATTTTGGTTGATAACATTAAAAAAAATTAACTAAAATCATCACCAGAATGTGAAGAAATAAGTTTTGATGTTATGATGTCCACATGTTGTGATGCAGAGATAAAGACTGACGTTGGCATGCTAACCAGCTTACCAAACATTCCCAGACCGCTAGCTGCTCAGCTAACTGAGCTAACAAGCTAATAGCAGCTACATTTAGTCACACTACCAATATGCTGCCGGGGTGGCAAATTCTCACATACCCGACATGCGTCCATCCCTGTCAGCTGCTGCTCCAGAGCTTCATTTTCAGCGGCGAGCAGCTCGGCCTCTCGCTCCGACTCTTCCCTCCGAGCGCGCTCAGCGGCGAACTGAGTCTGGAGGCTGCGGAGCGACTGTCGGAGCGACGCCTGCTCCTCCTCGTGCCACGAGAAGTCGGAGGATTCGCCGCCGTCAGAGGGTCCATCGGTCTCATAGTCGTACCTGCACAGAGACAGTTACTTTTTTATAGATTTTTCTTAATTCAGTCTCAGCTCATTAGTTCTTAAATACTAATCCAATTATCACAACATTAAAGTAACTTAATTACTTTCTGTTACTTTTGGATTACCTCCAAACACCAAACATAGGCAAAGATGAGAAAATAAATATCATTAAAATGACACAAGTGTGAGTTTAGGTGTATTCCTGTTGGTTATCCCCTGTTGTACTTAATGTATCTGTAACCTAATTACATCTTTTTCCTGTAATATACAGAGTACAGTTACCTTTTATTGTATCATAATCATGTAACCTAGTTACTCCCCAAGCCTGGATAAGATGTCCTGATGCAAAGTGCAAACATGTACAGTTCCACAACAACCGGGGAAATTCCTCTTGCTGATAAAGACCGTGTGATATGATCAAAAACTCCAGAACAGGCGAGCAAGTCGACCTCGACTGTATCTCTCACTCATCGCTTCACAAACAAAAGCGAAGGGTGACAGGAAATCCACAGCAGAGTGAGGATGGAACCAAAGCTCATGAGAAATGTGTTGTTTTTTTGGTAATGTTTTTAATTGTGCATATTGTGGTGACTTTGTTATGTGTTATTTGAGTATTTCTGACAGAATACGCTAAGCCAACGACCACCGCAAGAGGAAAAGCAAATAAAAAAACAGGTGACGCAAGAGAATGAGGGAAGCACACTAGGTGCGAAATCAAGAACTTATCAGTGGGAGTGCGCAGATTAAAAATTAGCTGAGGAATCAATCACAGCCGCAGAGATACTGAGACGTGCTCAGACTTTGACCTCTCTCCTTCCAACCTCATCCTCCACGCCGCACAGCTCAGACCCGCCTCGCCGTCGGGTAAATCGGCGAGACTTTCCATCCACCTGAGCTGGATGTTTTGATGGAGCAGTCCTAACAGGATCACACACACACACACACACACACAGACTAAACCCAGGCCGTGAATGAACCTGTCACAGCACACGACGGTCGAGGGCCAAGAGGAAGTGACCGCAGCATGAAACATTCAGGCCGCTGTGAGGTAAACGTGGCCGCCTGCCAGCGTGTAGGATTAGCACACATAGAGAGTTGAAGGACTCAGCGGAGGATTTGCTGCTTTACAAAAAGCTTCAGGATCAGTGACGAAGCAATTAAGAGCTTTCTGTACCACATTAAGGAGTGAAGTTAATAACAGAAGTTCATAGAAAGTTTACCGAACACTTTTTTCATGCTGACATCTCAGACATTAAAAATAGACCAAATGATTTCCTAATAAAATCACCAGGATATATTTAATATTACCACCACTGATGATGTTAACTGCAGATGTCAGACCATTGATAAGCATTATTTGGATTAAAGCAGCAACAGGGTATTGCTATTTCAAATATTAAATTAAACGTCTGCTACTTTGATTATCGATTAATTGGTTTAGATATTTTTTTAGGAACAAAATCAAAATTCCCAGATTCCAACTTACTTAAATATGACATTTTTCTGTTTCTTTACTCAGTTACAACTGTAAACTGAATATTTTTGTTTATTTTAGACCAAAAAAACTAATTAATTATGGGTCAAAATAATCATCAGATTAATCTAGAATTATCGCTAGTTAAAAAGGTCAAAGTCCAGCCAAAGCTCCTCTCTCCCACAGAAAATAGTGCTCCTGAACGCCTCATCAGTAGTTCCACTACATCGCATTAAGTCACACAGTTGCGTAATTGGTGCCCAGCTGCTAATTTGGCACTTGGTACTGTAAGAAATAATTTAGCACAGCTGCTCTGTTGTTGTTAGCGTTGTTGGCTCAGGCGTGCATGAGCCGACCAATCAGAGCAGACTGTGTATTCAGGATGGGGGCCTTAAAGAGACAGTAGCTATATGGAGTGTTTTGGACAGAGTGCTGCAGCTCTGGACAATACGAGAAAACTGATGTGTTTTTGAGCATTAAGACGTGTAAACCTATACTGACCCTCAATTTAAAGTCATCAACAATACACAGTGCTCGAGTGTCCTCACCTGAGATCCTTCTGCAGCTCTTTCAGACAGGACACACTCTGGGTGCTGCGAGGTGCCCACTTCTCTCTGTGCAGAGGCTTCTGAGACTGAACAGGACTCAACTTCAGCTCCTCCACCTGATGCTGCAGCTCCTCCACCTGCGTCTGCAGCAGCTCCACCGTCTCCGTCAGCCTGGACACAGAAAACAGAGCTCAAGTCAGTCGACCAGTACGGAATATTTCAGTCTAAAACTACTAAAGACAATGCAAATCTCCCGTCTCACCCCTGGATCTTCTGCTGGGCCGCCCTGTTGTCCAGAACCAGTTTGTGGTTGCTCTGCTCCAGCTCTCGGGCCGACACGTCCAGCTGCTCGTACACTTTAGCGTGCTGGTCATTGACCTGCCTGAGAAGGTCCACCTGCTTCGTCAGGTACTGGGGGAGAGACACAGGAGGTGTTCAGGGACGGGATGATGGCATGGCGATGGGCTACAGTCCATCTAGCTTTCTAATCCTTTGGAAAAATAAGGATCTGGACTACACCGAACAAGCAGAATGGAACCATGTTTGTTTCCCCACCTTTTAAAAAAGAAGGTTCCCATCTACTTTAGCTATTTAGGAGAATGCTGCATCACATTTACAAAATGAAGAGATGATGTGACTCCCCCCCCCCCCCCAGTGACACCTGAACGTCACGCAGAGCTCCATCAGCGGCTCCGTTCAGCGAGAGTTTCTTTAAGAACAGTTTATCTTATCAGCCGCTGCAGTCAGGACACTTTGAACCTTTACATCATCTAATCAGCCGGCTGAGGAAACTTAACAGTGACAACAGACCTGCTGTCAGAACAACAGTTCAATGTCAAACTTTCCCAAGTTCACTGTCAAAAAACAAAGAATACCACGCCTGTATGTGCAGGACGGTGCAGTTTAACAGGTTGGATCTATTCTTAAAGTGTTTTGAGGGCAGCTGTGGATCGTCGGGGGGGGGGGGGCTGTCCTTCCAGTAAACAGCGGCAGTCAATCAGGTAATTAATTGCAACACAGGTCATGAGCTTGAATCAGACGTGACGTCACAAGTATCCAGTCCAGGTCTTAAGAGATTAAATCTGTCTGTCAGCAAAGAGAGGCGGGGGAGGATTTAGTGCCACGCAGCCCAGACTGACCACCTTACTCAAGGAAATGAAAAAATAAAAAGAACTAAAAAGTGAAAAAAATCTCCAAAAACGTAAAGCTTAATATTGATTCTCTGACTTTTTAGATTCACATAAGGCCTCGAACTAATCATTTATTCAAATTTAAACATGAAAATCATCATGCACCTTTTAAATCTGTATACGATAATACAAGAGTGTGAAAACACAGCAAAACACGAATATATAAGTAATGTAAATGTTATTTTCTTTATGAACATATATTTACATAATGTAGCAAATAATAAATTATGATTAAATTGGTTACCATGCCTTCTATAATGATATTAGAGCACCATTACAATTAACTGACTAATCATTTTTTTGATAGATATTGATAAAAATTAAAGCTATTTCCACTGATAACAGTGAACTTTTAAACTCAATAAATAAAGTTCTTTTTCTGTCTTTGATTGGTGATTAGTCATGGAGACTTTGTAGAAGATTTACACATAAATGATTGTTTCAGCTCAGGACTTCTTTTAGCCCTGAGTTTTGTCTGCAGGTTAGAGCTGCTGTGATTATTCGATGGAAAGAAAAATCATCCAATCAGCCAACTCAGACTGCAACAAACATGTCTTCTTTTTTTTTTTTAATTGTCAAATAATCTGTGGATTATTCTCTCCATTAATCAATAGTGGTTTGGTCATTCTTTTTAATGCTGAGCCAATTCACTTTTTCTTTCCTTTCAAAATTACTCAAACTGCAATAGGTATAATAACAGATTCATTTAATAGTTTTTCCGAGCAAAAATGTCAAATCTTAGCTGGTTCCAGCTTCTTAAATTCAAACATTTGCTGCTTTAGTTTGTCTTTTATGACAGTAAATGACGAGTCCTTAAGTTTTGGACAAAAGAAGCATTTTCAAGATGTCACTTTGTGCCCTGAGAACTTGGATGGGTATCTTTTAACATTTCTTTTCAAACATTTTATTGTAAATGATGAGCATTAAAATAACTGCTGCAGGTCGTCCTCACACAACCTCCATCATGAGAGGAGGGCAGCTTGTTTGTTGCCTTAGGAGCAAACTCAGTGAAGGCGACTCCAGTTAGGTCACCTCAGATGTTCTCCATTTTAGAGGCCATTTCAAACATAAATGGTGGAAAATTAAATCCTTTCAGAGCAGCAATCTGAGGCCTTTGCAAACCTGCAGGTACCTCACTGACACTCTTGTTTACCCTACATGCAGCCCTAACGCAGGCCTGAATCTATAGTTGACGGACTCTTTACCTCGATCTCCTGCAGCTGCTCCTGGTTGGTGGAGTACATCTGCTGCAGGCCCTGCTCCAGCTCCCTGTTCCGCTCCAGGAGAGTCTTCCCGAGCTCGGCGGCCAGCTGCAGGTCTGCAGGAGGGACGGAGCGAAGAACCACAAGTGCTTCAGCGCTCATTATTCAGTCTGACTGACTGACACATCAGGCAGCTTTGAGGAGGATTCCTGCTGGCTGGCAGGAATCCAGTAACCCACATTTTAAAATGTGTGCCACAGGGTTTATCCACCTTTACTAACTGAATACTCAAGCTTTTTATCACCAGGTGCCTACAGGAACTATTTAATGCTTCGTAAGATGATTTTAAGACTATTTAAAGACCTGTGTGATAAGTAAAGGACTGACGGTTACTTCCTAAGCTACTGCATTTGAATTAATTTACCTGACTCGGCCCTTCTTTCATCTAATATTAAAGGAGCACTGTGTGGCTTGGGGGAAGAAATTCAAACTTAGAATATTAATATTTACAATCTTAATGAGGTGACATTGCTCAGAAATGTTTACTTTCTCCATTTCTGAATGAACAAGCTGCTCTCGGAGGAACATTAGATCCCCAGAACACTTTGATGCTAGAGAGGTGGCAGGGTCCGCCACGTCTAAACAACAAAGTGAAACTGTCAGTTTGTTTACTTTGTTTGTTTCGGCATTGAAAAAAAACAAACAAACAAACAAAAAAACACTCAATGAAGATCTTTCTCTTCTCCTTTGTTTTTATGTGGCGGACCCTGCCACCTCTCCACCTGGGGACCTTATTTTCCTCCCATACAAGCTTGTTTATTCACTTATAAGGAGAAAATCAATATATTTGACCTTGTATTATCACCTCATTAACATTGTAAATATTAACATTCTTCTTCTACAAAACTACACAGTGCCCCTTTCAAAATAAAACCAAAATAAATGACACAATTGTGTAAAAATATGGAGGGATTTCACACACTTCAGATGGAGGAAGTCAAAGCCACCTCTTCCTTTCAGTCAGAGGTCTTTTTTTTTTCCACTCTGCACCATATGTGAGCGTCCTCCCGCTGACTTCTGCAGCGTGTCAAGGTGCTTCAACACCTTCCACACTAAATAAAACATCCTGATTCAAATTATGACACATTACAGGCTCAGAAAATCACATGGAAATTCATGCAAATTCAACTTCCTGTGCACCTGCAGGGCTTGGTAGTGTGATACGTGTATTAGATGTCACATATATTACAGATTGAATGTCACCGGGCTGTTAGATAAAAGGACCCATGTGGTTCTTTTTAAAGGCTCCAGACACAAAGACTGAGAGGGAACTGTACCATGCTCCAGGTCCTGCTTGTCGTACCACGGTTCCTCCTCCTTGATCTCAAATTCTTCCTCCACGATCCTGTCGGTCAGCATCTTCGCGGTTCAAGATCAAGTCAAACACTCTGAGGATCGATCCGGATTTTAAACATGTCACACACACGCTCACACACTCACACAGTCACACAAACACACACAAGGTGATCAACGCTTTCAGTCCGCCGCCTTTCAGCTGATGTCTGCACAGAAAACCTGCAGCCGGCACCGGTGTGCGCTCATCTCAGGACGG
This sequence comes from Acanthopagrus latus, assembly GCF_904848185.1. Lineage (NCBI taxonomy): Eukaryota > Metazoa > Chordata > Actinopteri > Spariformes > Sparidae > Acanthopagrus > Acanthopagrus latus. The sequence continues at coordinate 17,746,809 of NC_051058.1, read as the reverse complement.
ACAGACACACACTCTCACACACACACACACACACACACACTCACAGGCGGACAACTCACTGCTGACGAAACTCTGCTACGTTCAGGGCATGTTTCCGGTACAGAATTTCAAAATAAACGCAGAGTATGTGGTCCCAGGTGGCCCCTCAGGGTCATAACGCAACATTTTGGGGGTGTTTTCATGGTCATGCTGGTTATTATACATTCCTCTTTCAAAGCAACCTCTGGCCTGACAGTTGATTTATTCGTCAGATCTCACCTTTGTTCACCTTTTGACAACATGGATGTGCCTGGTCACAATTAGCGGCTCTTACTTGAAAAAGAAATTTAAAGAAGAGAGAAAAATAAACCTTTTCATAAGTTTCGTATGGGCCAATATAATATCATAATAATATATAATTACGTCAACACAACAATGAAAAACACACAAATAAATACAAAATTCTGCTGGGGTCACCTGCTCTTTTATATTCACAACTTCCTCTCCGTCCTCACTCACAAACTGTAGTTGCCCCTGGTGGCAAACAGACCAGGTAGCAGAGCCGTGGTGGGCAGAACTGGCCTGTCCGCTCTGCTTAAGGAGCCTGGAGACACTCCTCATGAGACCGGGACAAAAGGCTGTCGGGGTGTTGTGTTTGGAAATGGAGTTACTCTTTCATATCAAATAACTATCACAAATGGAAAAAAAAAAAAAAAAATCAATACCGGATCATTTGGAAAATAAGGTATCAGTCATAGTTATGCAAATCAAATAGAAATGGATAACAAGGGCAAAAAAACAACTAAAAACATCTAAGGCTAACATTGTGTTCAGCCTTTCTTTAATTAATAATTAACATTATGCATAACTATAAAAAGCACATTATAATTTCCATTTACAAATATAGAATAACTCAACATATAAATCAACATCTTCATTGTTAAGTGATGACTGTTTGTTCCTTTCCTTTCACAAAATGGTGCTTTTATTTAGAAAATCGCAGAGCGTAATTTCCGGTGTCGACCTGTCTCTGCTGACTCTGACCGTCGCTCCACCTGCCTGGCAACCGCAGCGCACCGAGTCCTGGCGGCCACACGGGGGCGCTGCAGCGACAAAACACACCTGTACTGAGGCAGATTCACCAGGATTCAGTATTTTAATGTTGTTTACAGATGATTAGTAGAATAATAATGTGATCAAGATAAAGATTTTAATTCCTTTTAAAGCGTTTTTATTGGTAAATCTTGTAAACAGTTGGAAAACGAGCTGCTTTTGCCGGAACTGCTTTCAGATGATCAATCTGTTGCTAGTAGCAACCGCTCCACGTCCCCTTCCACCATTTTGTCTGGACAAAATGTCTGAAAACTAACTTCCTTTTCTATCATTTAATATTAGACCACATTATTCAATAACTCATTGACACACATCAGTGAGAGCTTAATGATTTAAATATATTTATTTTAACCGGCGTCACGATCAGGTAAGAAACACCAGTGACAATATTCATGTACAATAAAGTAAAGTAAACAAAAAAAAAAAAAAGAAAGAAAGAAAGAAAGAAAGCAGTCCACTGTATTTAACCGTTCAGCCTGCTGGGAGCTTGCTTATCTCACTGCAGCTGTGCACCTTCATGCAGGTGAGGTCAGTGTCATGTTCCTGTCATTCCAGTGTCCTTGTTTGTGTGTCCTCTGTGTTTTCATGGTGTCTTTCGCCTCTTTTTCCTCCTGTCTTTTTTCCCTCCACACCTGCCCTGCATCTCCCTCATTGGCACTTCCCTCCTCTCTGTGTTTTTCCAGCTCATCTGTTCAGTCTCTGTCCCTGCTGTTCTGTTTCCCTACGTCTGTTCTGTGTCTGTCATCAGTCTTCACCTCACGTTCGACCTGAGTTCGCTGCCCGAGTCCTCCTGATTTCCTGCTTTGTTCTTAGTTTAGTTTTTTTTTTTTTTTTTGCTTGTGGATTATTCCTGTATGTGTTGTGGACTCTAGAGTTCATCTTTATTTCATTAAAGCTTCACTTTTTTTCAGTTACCGACCAGCCTCTGTGAAACTCTAACAGGCAGACTGTACACTCATTATAACAGCTACGTTTTCATTGGTAGAAACAAGTATTCAGAGCTTTTAAGTAAAAGTATCACTGTAAAAATACTGTGGCGTAAACGACAATGCAGCCCAGAAGAAGTCGCCTGATGGCACTGCAGCAGATACTTCTGTATCTCTGGTCAGGTGGCAGCAGAGTGAACAGACTGTGGCTGTGGAGAGTTTTGTCTTTTAGTTTTTTTTCTTCGGGTTCTGTGTAGACGCCTCGCTTCCTCGTTGTCACTGATGCTCGTCAGATGGGCTCCAGTGATCACCTGGGTGGTTTTAATCACCCGCTGCAGAGCTTCCTGTCCTGAGTCGTGATGAACCGTGCCAGTTTGTGAGGTTTCCAGTCAGGATGCTAACAAATGTTCCGTAAGGGTGGTGAAGTGTGGTGACCACGAGAGGTTCTCTGTCATACTGATTCCCAGGATCCTCTAACATTTCACCTGCTCCCCTGATGTAGACAGCGGTGTGCGTCTTTGCCACCTTCTCTCTAAAAAAAACAATCATCTCCTTGGTTTTACTGACGTTGAGCAGTAGATCGTTCTGTGAACCACTCTGCAAGTATGTTCTATAGGTCTGAATGCTGATGCTGGATATGAGGAAGCTAATTTCAGTTTGTACACTCAGCTGCATTATATCTCACAAGACAATGACTTGACGTAAACTAAATCTTTAGTCGCAGCTGCTAAAGCTTCCAAAACCAATGAAGTAGAGCAGAGAGTGTAATATTCACCATTAAAATGACTCGATTTAAAGCTATGAAGTGGCAGAAAATGATCAAAGTTATGATTTTACATATGAATTATAATATAAAATGATGCTAGAAGTGTTTCAAAAGTTACGGAGACACATGACAGGCTGTTTCTTCGTTCATACGTGACCATGTCTGCAATAAATCACGTCCTACAGCTGCTATAAATAGAACCGACCGCCCTCGTACAGATTTGTCATCTCTCGAAACTGCTTTTGTTTTCAGTCTTCGGTTCTTGTTTTCTGGAGCCGGTGACATTTCAACAGGCTGCATTTCAGTGAAGCCGTTGACTCGGAGACAGAAGGTCACCACGGTTAGAGACACACGGGGGGATTTATGTGTCAAACCTCTTCTCTGCTGTCCACGTGTCAGAGAGCGGCGAAACAGAAAAGGTTGAACTCTTCCAGACTGGAGAAAACATGTAGTTTCTTCTAGTTTCCTGTCCCGATAGTTGACTCAGAGTGAGAGGCTGGAGGACGTCGATAGTTGAGTCATCTCTCAGAGCGGGAGGGTTTAACGGTGACTTGTCGAGGTCTCTGGACCTCCTGTGGGCAGCCAGAGATGGAGGATGAGACGCTTTTTGTTAATTTTTTTTCTGAAATAACTGAAATCTTTGGGCCAAGAATCATGTGAAAATGAGTAGAGAGTAAAATCAAGACATTTTGTTACAAAACAAACCAAAGTTTCAGCGTGTCTAATGGATTGTGTGCACAATTATCTGATGTTTTTCTTCTTATTTTGGTGATTACAGTTTTTTTTAAATCCATTTCCATTAAAAGCATATTTCAGTGAAAAGGACTCTTGAGGCGCTCGACGATGGTGTGTACTTCCATCAGCTGGTGGCAGTGTCGTCTCATAATCTGCTCTGAACTTCCTGTTTGACACGACACACAAACATAAAAATCCCCTTTTTTTTCAATCAAATAGGGAGACATGTTACAGGAAACACACTGATTTACAGTCAGTCATTCATTCGACAGGCACTGAAAATATAAATGCAAGCATTTTGTTATATTCAATCAAAAGGAATTAACAGGATCAAATAGATTTAACATGCAGCATTTGATCAGCTGCAGCAGTCAGATTGTTCAGTTTCATTATCAGATGCAGACGGATGAAAACATTCTCCACGCTGGATGTTTTCTGTGAGAAACATCCTGACAGCCGATGATAAATGACGTGCTGCCTCCCCGGAGGATGATGAGCAGAGCATCAGCCCTCTTCATCCTCTCCTCCTCTTGAAATTTATGCAAAACACACGTTCTGCTCGCTGCTGAGCAGAGATGTACTGCATGTTAGTGTCTGTCAGGGCTTTTTATATTAATGTGTCTGGCGGTTTCATCTTTTCTGCGATCATTCGCGTATTTCTCTGTTTATGCTCTCTGTGGCCAAAAGTAAACGGACACCTTGACAGCACACCAGTATTCGATTGTTGGATGTCTAACCTGCAACCGGACAAAGTGAGCTCGCTGGGCTGGGAGATTATTTTTAATTTTATTTGTAAAAGTTGAATTTTTCGATTAATATTATCATAAATGATTTTGGCAGGGTAGATCAGAGGCCAACCTGGACGTGATGATGTCTTTACGTCAGCTCTGTACCTTGAACATCACACAAATTTGTGTTGTCAGTGTCGTGACATCAGCATTTTAACTCAAAGAACTGTTTTGCCAAAGACCAGCCTCACCACAGAGCAGCTTAGCAATGTAAATGCTGTTGTGAGACATCTTTACAAGACAGCCTGCAGGCCTGAAGACCATAAAGATGAAAAACTGGAACAAGACTTTATATCTCCCAGTAATCGTCACATAGGGGTTTTAATTCTCCTTCTCTTAATGGAATTCTGTTAGCCGACTGACTTCCTCCGTTAAAAATGAGATTTGCATCGGTACGGTGATGTGTGCAATGAACGAGCAAATCATTACTACCGTGATAACAAAGTGTCCCTGACCGGGAAGCTGAGTCAGAGCACATTGTGTTGGTGGATGTGAGGCCGGAGGAGTAAGTGACTCTGGCAGCTGCTACATCTCACTAACTCCCCAACCCCGGGTCCAATTTATTCAGCCAGGTTGAGGATTAGACGCTGTAACATCACAAGCTCTTCCTTTAGGCCTCTTAGCTTCAGCCCTTTCATCTCTCGTGTCCTGCTCCCCCCGCCAGCCCCCTTTTGTGCTCCACCCTCAGTGTGTTCCCTCTCTTCCCATCCGTCCTCCACCATCCTCCTTGATTTTCCCCATCTCTGTTTTGTGGCTGTCAGCGAGATGAGAGGAAAAAAGCGGAGCAGGAAGCGAGAGCTCTCTGCGGGGACTCGGCTTCTTGGCGTGATAAAATAGCTGTGATCTTTTTCCTGCAGAATCAACACTGTGTTTGTGTTTCCCTCCTATCTACACTTACACCCGTGGCATTCTTCTGCTTTTATTGATGCTGTATTGCCTTTTTTTTCATTTTGGGGTTTTGCGGGGTGTGAAATGCCAAATGAAAGAATTGGACCCTGTGCACTCTTTCAGCCCCGCTGTTATCCTATCAGAAAATTATAAGAAATGTGTTCCAGGTGTCCCGTCCGTGTGTCAGAGGCATCTTCAAGCAGCACAGTAATGGGCGTGCAAGTAAAAGGAAGTCGGATAAACGGAAAGGGAGGAAATTGAAATATTACAGACGAGAGTGCAAGCAAACAGGATGATTACCACTGTGCTCGCCAACCCATTCACACATCCCTCCTCATCCCCGCAGTGATCTGGGGTTCGGGTAATGGTGTCTCTCGCCGCCACTGAGCGGAGGCAGTGACATTAAAGGCGGCAGCGACTGGTAATGAATCGTTAAAAGAGAAAATTTGGAGCTTTAGTGATCCGCTTCCATACCAACTGTCTTAGCTGTGGGGATTGGATTGTCTCCATGTTTGGTGGGGGGGTGGGGAGGGGACGGTGGGGATGGGTGTAATGGGATTTGAGGAAGTGCTTCTGGGTGGAACTTGAACACACACACACACACACACACACACACACACACACACACACACACACACAATACATATGACAAAACCTCTGAGTGTGCGCGCGCTTGTTTTTAAGCTAATCTTCAAAGCTTTCACATTTTCCAGAAATCCATCGTGACGGACAGAGAGCAGCGAGCCTGAGCAAATTTTTAAATTTATTTTTTTAGTATTTTTCGATCGGTTCTCGACCCCCTTCTGTTGTCTTTTCCCGACGCCTTTTTTTTTTTTTGTCCTGCACATGTACACACAAACAGTCGAGGATGGGAGACGAGCCGCTGCCATGTTGCCATGACAACCAGGCGTTTGCAAAAGTCAGCGTGATGCCAACTCTCATCCAGGATCACATATGGGCTCGTGCATGTGTGTGTGTGTGTGTGTGTGTGTGTGTTGGGTGGGGGGAGAAAAAGGAAAAAAAAAAAAAAAAGAGAGAGAGAAAGAGACAAAGACGCCTGGCAGAAGCAAACAAGCACACATGCCGTACAGTGTATGAGCATGCATGTGTGCGAAGCTGATATTACTTTTATATTGCACCAGTTCCTCCATGTTGTTTACACGCCGCGATGCAATAAACAGAAAATTAGGAAGGAGCGAAATGGGGGAAAAAAAAAACAACCAAGCGACGCAGAGATAACCGCAGAGAGACAGATGACGACGATAAGAGAAATTGGATTTGGGTTAAAGATAGCAAACCGTTATCACTGAACGCTAACATCAAAGGCCTCGTTGGCGGGGGGGAAACCATGGAACTTTAGAAAAAAAAAAAAAAAAAAGTTTAATTTCACAAGTAATCTTCCAGCCTGCGGCTCATGGGTAAAACAAAAACTCTGTGAAGTAGATGAATTTAACTAATCTCTCTCGCACAGCTTCAGGGGATCACAGAGGCGCAGGGATAGAAAATTGCACTAGCGCCGAGTTCGGTTGTTAGATTTATGAAACAGAGACATCTCACCCCGCTAATGGGCCGAGCACAGAAGGTGGTCTGTCCCTGCCCTCAAACACAAAAGGAAAAATGTGCTTTTGACCAGGAAAATTAGCCCGAGAGGATGAAAGGTCTTTGCACTCACAGGTTGACTGACAGCTGTCTCCTGCCCAGATGTTTCCTGCTGTGTGGATGAGAAGGGGAGTGGTTGATGTTGCATCAAAACACAGTGCTGATACAGCAAGACAAGAAGGATGATGGATGGTGTGTGTGTGAGTGTGTGTGAGTGTGTGTGAGAGGACTGTGAACTCCAGTTTCATAAAAGCAATCCAGGTTAGAGCTAAAATGATGAGTCGATCAATCAACGGAATTTTAATCTGCATCTAATTTGAAGAGTTATTCACTGATTAAGTCATTTTCAGAAATACTCTGTGGGTGACAACGTTGGTCGGTCCAGCAGTTTGCTCCAGACTCTCTCAACAACTACTGGATTGATTGCTATGAAATCTGTCCAGACATTTGTCGTTCCCAGAGGATGAATCCTACTGACTTTCGAGATATCCCCATGTTTCACCTGGTGCCACCAGCAGGACGAAGGTTTGACTTACACAGTCAAGTAGCTTGATGCCTATCAAGACTTTCCAGGTGATACAAAACCAGCAACAACAACAAGTCCGATCAGTGGAGGCTCCTTCTTGCTACCCGCAGGACTCAAAGGATCTGCTGCCAACACCCTGGTAGTCTGGTATCACAGGACATCCCAAGAGTGGAGTCTACATGGATCAGACATTTTCTGGTCTGATTTGGATCCGGTGAATTCGGAGGACAGTTCAGCAGCTTAAGCTCTTTGTCAAGGTCTTTGGTTTGGTTGTGTGGTGCGTGGATGGTCAGGACTCAGGGTTTCCCAGCAGAACAGTGCATCGTAACTCAGATCACTGTCCTTTCAGTGTTGATGCGTTTCAGTGTATAAGAACTTCGGTGATCCATTTCATTTTCATCTTTTCGATCATTGCCATTCCCATCAGCCTCAGCTCTACTTACCACAGTCATCCATTCGTTTCCTGCCAGATATCCCTGTCCAGGTCATGATGGCAGCAAGGTAGGCAAGGTAGTCCAGATGATCCTCTCCCCAGCAAGGTTTTCCAGCTCCTCCTGGGCAGGGGATCCAGGATGAGAAATATATTCTCTCCAGATGTTCTGGATCTATCTCGGGCTCACCTACAGGCCAGGTGTGCTTGGAAAACTTTCAGAAGAAGCTACCCAGAGAGTATCTTCATCAGATGCTGGAATCACCTCACGTTTGGCTTGAAGGAGCAGCATTCCTCTGCTGAGCTCGCTGCAGATATCTGAGCACCTCAGGGTGAGCCCAGTTACTTGGAAACTAATTTTGTGTATCGTCTCATTCTTTCTGTCACCCGCAGCGTTTGATCATCGGTGAGAGCTGGAATGTAGGACGACCGGTAAAACGAAAGCTTTGCCCTCAGGCTCCGCTCCCTCTTCATCAAGATGTCCCAGTACAATGGCTAGATTGTGGCTGGTACCACAACAATCTGCAATCTCAAGCTAAATTTGATCCTCACTCGGGCAGCAACTCAAGCCACAATCTACCATTGTTTTTTTGTCAGAGAACCATGGCTTCAGACTTGGAGGCGCAGATTCTCATCCCACATGCTTCATATTTGGTTGAAAACCAGCTGGTTTCTTGCCGAAGGTCAAGGTCCGATGGAACCAAAAGAACTGCATCATCTGCAAAGAACAGAGAAGTGATTCCCCAAACGAGAAACTCTCAAGACCTCTGCTGGGAATATGGGCGAGTTTTTTGAGTTCAAGAGTTCATTCAGATGCACTTTCCACCTTTTGACAATATCCCCCAGTCAGGGTTAAGAGTTCTCCTCCCTTGCTGAACATAGCCTGAACCAAGCTGAACCAAGCTGTTATTCCCTTCGGAGTTGTCGGATGGTTTGCGATCATTTCCGCTAACCAAAATTTCTTCTTCATAGCCTACTTGAACTCCCTCCAGGTTTTTGCTTTGGTGACCATCAAAGATGCAGTCGCTCTGGTCCTCCGCTACCTGTCAGCTTGACGGGCTCTTAGGAAGCTTTTAGAATAACTTTTGGATATGCATGAGCGCTGGCTCGTGTATCCTGTTCGGAGCGTTGGTCATGCACGTCCTCAGAAATTAAGGCTCCGCTTGCATGCAATATGCACATGAATGGCAGGAGCAGTGAAGGGCCAGTATGAGGATGAGACGGGGTTGATCAGGAGTCAAGCAAGCAAGTCATCTTGTTATCCCTGCTTCTGCTAACGTTTGCCATCTAGTGGTATCCGCCGGTGACATACGTAGTATATAGGCAAGTATGTGAACAACTATGTTCTCCATGCAGCCAGCGTGTGAGACAGTATCCAGTTCTAGCTTCTCAAATACGAGGATCTGTTGCTTTTACTTCGTCTTCTATTGTAGTAAACTGGATGCATTTGGGTTTTAGAATGATGGCCATGTAAAACAAGCATTGTCATGGCCCTTTTTCATGATTTTATTCCATTTTATAGACCAAATGTTCAAGAATATAATCAGCAGAGTGATCAGTAAAAAGAAAAAATACTTGGCTGTAGTCCTAATTCGTTTCATTTCTCTCTTTCTGAGTGTCTTTGCTACACACACCCTCACTAGATGTGGGTGTGATTGCATTTATATTGGATCTGATAAGAAACACACACGCAATCTGGAAAACGCTGAGCTGACCACTTCTCCCCAGCAGCACAGTCCAATTGCTGAGTGAAGACAAAACATCCTGGCAGCCGGCTCTGTTTTTTTTATTTTTTTTTATTTGCACTGATCTGAAATGCCTCTTCTTGGATCAGCTTCAAATGCAACATTTCGGGGGCAAAGCATGCGGGCACTTTTGTCAACAGCCATAATCAAAATGCATGTGTCTCTGGAAGAGTTTTGTCACCATCAGCCAGAATCTTTGCAGAGCGGATTTTTTTTTTTATTTCGCAGCCAGTTTCTGTTTTGGATGTGCTCCTCACAAAGCTGATTATGTTTTAGCAGTTTTACAAACAACAGCTGCAAAAAAATAAAAAAAATAAATAAAAAAAATTGGTCAAGTGGGAACATTTATTATTACTGAACACAGACAACTTTTCCCTGATAAACAGCCAATCTGGCCTCTTGCAGCTTATTTGTGTACGATATATTTATATTTATTTGACAGCTTTAGTTCTCGTTGTCATATATCGCTCATCGACTATTCCTACATTTAATGTTTTGATGATGCTGGTGGAGAGTGTTTCTCCATTGATTTGTCACCTGTCTGTGCATTAGAAGAAGCAGTTTGACAGAGAGATTCGGATTTGGTTTCTATCGATGTGGAAAGAAATGCATTTCCTTGCGACAGACACTAGGGGCGTTATCCGTATATTTACGGATACACGGACATCGGTCACATTCGTACGTGGAAACTAGGCGTTAGCGTTAGTAACACATCATGTTTTGGCTTAAAATACCTGGTTTCCTCGCTACAAACACCACAGCAGATGGTCCGACTTCCTGCCAAAAATATCTTTCTTTTGTCTCCAGAAAAACAGCCAGAAATTGTCCTAAGTCTCCTTAAAAATATCCTCTCGTTTCACACTTACAAACGTTGAAACCGAGACTTGAACTGGAGTCACTCAGCTCAGCTTTGTCGCCTGTAACTTGGCCACCGTCCCCTCCACCCCCCGACAGGGAAGTCACATATATACATGTTGTTTTAATGTGATATGACACCTTTTGTGGAAACTGTTGTGTCCTGCAAAGAGAACCTATGAAATGTTACCCACCTGAATGTGCATTTTTCAAAGAGAATGATAAATCAGCCAAAAACACGCAAGACAAGTGCATACATGGTGCACATTTCCACACATCTGAGTCTGTAGCCTATTTGTGCCTTTTGATTACATTAGATTATGTCGCTTTTCCACCCAAATTAGCGGATCCACGCACGTTTTTAAGCGCAGCTCAACCTGCAAAAAATGGGCTGTGTCTGAAACATGTCGTTGTACGTTTTGCTGAAACAGCTGTATAAAAAGAGAAAACAACAGTAGACCGCACAAGACCACATCCCAAATTCTTCCTTTATTTACGTGCCACCTCTGGATGTTGATAATATGTCATCACTTTCGTTCAAGTTCACAGCTTGTCTTTTTAGATCGAAGCCAAGCCGAGGTGTTAAAAACCCCGTGTCTACTGAACCGGGTGTAAATATTGAGTGTACACATGGCCACTGCACACAAAACCCAAACTTAGTGGGTTTCAGTGGGACCAGTGGAAAAGGAGTATTTGGGGAGTCTTTATTGTCGCCGAGGGGCAATTTGGTTTGAAACAGTAGTCGGCGAAAAGTCTCGGGTATCTGTTTGATTTGGCACCGCCAGGGAAAGTAAACCTCCTCCCTGATGGCAGGATGGAGTGCAGGTGAATTTACTGACATTCATTCATCAGCTGAAGAGGTCACAATTGTCCGCAGAGCCCCAGAGCTAAATATACAACATGACCCACAGAGATAAATGTGCAGCAAAAACACAAGTCACATTCAAACAATTCATCAATGATGAATCACACAGCTGACACACACACACACACACACACACACACAGAGAGAGAGAGAGAGAGAGAGAGAGAGAGAGAGAGAGAGAGAGAGAGAGAGAGAGAGAGAGAGAGTGGTGGCATTAGGTTTTTTTTGCAGAGCTCAACACTATTTCAACCAGAATCGGATCGGTGTGTGTGTGTGTGTGTGTGTGTGTGTGAGCGTCTGTGTGCGTTAATAGTGCCGCACCCTGTCCTCTGTGCGTAAAAACCTCCCACGTACATCATCACACACCACGTTTCTTCTCCCAGCAGCGGGACGAGGAGAGGAGAGAAGAGAGGAAGAGGAGAGCGGTTCACCTCGCCGACAGGTTCGGGCTCAGAGATGGGAGAGGAGCGGCCGCTGCTCAGGCTATGACACGGACACACCGGGCGGGAAGGATGGCTCTCACCAGCCGGGAAATGTTGTGCTTGATCGGAACCGCCTGCCTCTGGCTGCCGTTGTTCGCGGAGGTACGTGAAGCCTACACCTCTCTGATGATGATGATGATGATGATGATGATGATTTTGCAATGTGGCCTGTTTTTTTTTTGTTTTTTTTCCCCTCTTTTCTCTCTTGAGTCACGGTTTGATGACCTGAGCTAGACTGGACGCACAATCCTTAAATCGGGTCCATAATTTATGATTGATTTGTGTCGTGCATGTTTCCCTCCGCTCCGTTGATGCGTTCAGGGTGCACCTCCAACAAAAGCAGGTGCATAAAGAGAAAAGGAAGAAGGGGCATTGAAACACCTCATAATCCGCCTTTTTTGTGCCAATTAAAGGCGCCATCAAAGCGCATTGTCCAATTAGGCGGGACAGCATGTTGTCCCTCACACATGCAGGCTCTCAATCACAACCCCTCCACCCTCCTCTTCCTCCTCCTCCTCCCTCCTCCAGCCCCCCCTCGGCGGGGGTATCATGAGAGGAGCCCGTCGGTGGCTCCTGTGCCCCCGCGGTGATGTGGGACCGAGCCGTGCCGGGCTGCTGGAGCCTGTCACAGCAGCTCAGTCAACACGCAGACAGACTGAAAGTGAGGCAGGTTGTTGTCGTCAGCTGTGGGTCAGAGAGGACCTCAGCTGGAACCCCTGAATTCCATCAATTAATACTAAATCAATCCATTAATCATTAGATCCACACACACTCCTCTCCTCCTCCTGTGTTGTACCACAGTAAGTGTGTGTTGTGCTAATGTGCAGCAGATGAGCTGTGTAGCCGCTGTAGAAGTCATTAGTGGAGCACAGTGATGTGCAGGATTTAATTAGAGCTGCTAACACTGGAAGCAGCCGTGCATGTAGCACAAATAGCACACTGCAGATGAGTTTCAGCTCTTTTTTTTTTTCTTTTGTTCATTTCAACTTCATTAGACAAATCTTTTTCATCGGGAGGAGACCGAGCGGAGGCCGAGTGGAGCTACGGTACAGAGAGCAACCAAACCCCTTAAAGATCGTCTGTAGCATGCAAACTCTGCTTCACTCTCGATCATGTGTGATGTATTTTCTGAAATAAGAAGTTTTCAGTTTGCTTCCACTGAATAATCCCTGGTTCTTGAAGTGGTTCTGGTAAAAGCCTCATTCACGCTGTCTCGTCAAGGCGGGAATATCGCGCCGATGCTCTGCCCGTCATCGTCTCTGTGAAAGTTACTGAGGTGTAATGAGGCGACAGTTTCGTTCCACCTCTGATCTTCCAGCGGAGGTACTAACAGCCGCAACAGAGGATGACGTTCCGAAGGCGTTCGCAGTCTGACAGCTAATCAGATCCTTTGCACATGAACTAAAGAGAAATGTCAGCCCTCAGAGCAAAGTTACAAGACCAAACAACAGGGATGTGGTAGCAGGTCGCGTCTCCTGCATGTAACGTGAGAAGGAAAACAAACTTCCACCCGCCCGAAAAACAGCGAGAGGCGGGCGGCTCCAGCAGTTGGCTGGTGATGACTGAAAGAGGAAAAGCTGCCGTGACCCGATCAGCCCCGTCGACCGAGGCTTCAGTGATCAATGTTCTGCGGGAGTGAGAGCCAGACACAGTCCACTATTTACTGATGGTGATTATACGATGTCATTTAGAGCAAAAGACGTATTTTTGTCGCTCTCCGTGATGCATGGTCCAGGATCCCAATCACAACACTTTATTACCGCATCCGTATGATTGCAAACAGTTTGTTTTTATAGATTTTTAGGTCTCAACGTAATGACTTGTACCGTCACTCCTCTTCTGGTTCCGCAGTGCTGGCGTTCTGTGTGAAATGACTCGATGGAGCGGTGTTGTGCCGGCGCTGCTCGGTTCAGTGGTAACAAACAAAGGCAGCATAGAGGCGAGCCTTCGTTCCTGCGATATTACTGAATCTCTGTGTGAAATGGTTGTAAAGATCCTTGGAAATCCTGGTGCTACAGGATCCAGCCCATGTTTCCTCGGATCAAAGTGTCAGAATACGACACCCACACGTCGGTTCCCATTCAAGTTTTTGGGCTATTTTTGGTTCCAACCAGATACGACGTGTATGTCTTGGGTTCAAAACCAGCTGATATTTTGGTGAGGGTATGCTTTTGACAGGGAAACGTAGCTTCTTGGGTCCGCCAGCGTCATGAGAAGATGTTGGTTTATCCCACAAAAAGTGTAACTCACAGCACCTGGTTTAATATCAGGGAAAGATACGAGACTTGACCATTATTAAAGAGTCAAAAGAGACACATTTAGATTTGTAATTATGTCAGAAACTGGTAAAACAGTTAGTTGTGTAGAGATGAGCTCTAGGAGAAAGAGTTGACACCTCAGAGTTCAGACTCAACACACCAGAAATGATGGCGGCAACATTTTAGAATCAGTAGATTGAACTTTTCTACAGACTTCAGTTGTTCAGACAGAACTGACCTATGAGGACAAGCACAGTCCAACAAGCTCAACATGGAGGAAACTGTCGTAGCTACTAAAACACAGGTTGAGCCCGACTGACACGCCTGATGGCGGATAAAATTGGCTGATGTTGGCCTGTGACAGATATCGTATCGTCCTGTATGTTCTCGATATAAAAACATGTTATGGGTTTGAGGAACACGGTGCAGAAAACGCTGTCTTACATTTTACATTTTGCCCCCTGATGTCGGCATCGGCCCCGAAAACTGCCCAGCGGTCGCGCTCTATTTAATTCTGTAAGTCTATAATGGAGACGTGAAAGGCAGATAGGAACGGTGCCGGGCTGCCCTCATTTTTCGTGGGGAGATTTTGTGCCCGGTGGCAGACAAAGAGCACAGCGAAAGCTAGTTTTGTGGGGAAACAATCAAAAGGCGGATGGTGTCATTGTTATTCAGCCATTACATTGTGCCATCGGCAAAAAACAACAACAACAACAACAAAAAAATGTGTCCATCAAATAACAAACAGAATCGATGTTCCAGCCTCTAAAAATGAGAAACTCTTTTTTCTGGGGGGGGTTTTGTACTGACGGTTGGACAAAACCAGCAGTTTTGTTACATGAAATTGGGCTTTATGAAATAATGATGGACGCTGGACGGTGATTAAGTGAATATGAAGCAGGATGATGACTGTAATCTTTAGTCACCTGCAGCTCAGACACAGAGGAGACGGTCTGCAGACAGGAGCAGCTGCTGCTAATGCATTTGCTTTAATTTAGTGTTTAAATTACTGTTATTATCAGAAAGTGTGAGTGGATTTTAATTCAACAACCAGTTTGAAGTTAACACACATTTTTTGTTTTTTTATCATTCAGGACTAAAAGCTCTGACTGGAAACATCATTTCAGAGCTGTTGTTCTGTTCATCGCTGCATCTTTATTTCCTCTGTTTGTTCCAACGTCCTGCTCTGTTCAGTGTGTGTGTGTGTGTGTGTGTGTGTGTGTGTGTGTTTATGTTTGTTTGGATGCAGTGGACGCAGCTGCAGGAGCGTCATAACTGATTAGCGCCGTAATCGAGCCGTGTGATTGATATGAATGGAGATATCAGCACCCGTGTTCACTACCACAGGTCACCTGTTCCTGCTCTAATATCATTAGGATGAGCTGAGACCTCTGGGAGGTGTGTGTGTGTGTGTGTGTGTGTGTGTTGGAGAGAGACAACTGAAGATCAGATCTCACCTGTGTGAAGGTGAAATGTGTTGTATTTCACTGCCCTCACTACAGTTATTCTTCCACAGCGGAAGCACTGTGTGTGTGTGTGTGTGTCTGTTACGTATATGCGCGTGCGTGTGTGTGTTACGTACACGTGTGCATCCTCCCCTCTCCTGCACGGTGCCCCACTGTGGCGAGGTGTGACCTGATTTCTGAGAATGAAACAGACACTCTGTCAGATGCCATCTGAAGCTGTCTGCTACTATCTGTGTGTGTGTGTGTGTGTGTGTGTGTGTGTGTGTGTGTGTGGGGTAGTGTTTGCTCCGAGCTCTCACACCTGGGCGGGTTCCACCTGGTATATTTTCTCCCTTTTGACTGGTGAGGCCCGCTGTTACTAAATGAACTCATCCAGAAAATGTGTAAATTGTCAGAAAACTCCTCCGTTCTTGTTGCGATCTCGTCTCGTGTTTGTGTGTTTTCTGGCTCTGACCTGAGAGTGTTTCATATTCAGAGAGCGAACGCAGCCAAGGTTGAACCCTGCGATACAGAATGTTCCACTTTTTTTTTCTTTATTGCGCCGTTCGGACGAGAATGAGTCAGCTTCATCCTTTTAAGTGGCCGTCAAACTTGTGGGCTGACTCCGAGCTGTTTTCATCTAAATGTGTTTGCGGTTACGCAACGCGCTCGAGGAGACCGGTCATTGTTTTCAAACACTGAAAATAACATATGATCACGTTATTGATGAGTGGACGGCGTGTGGACGTCGGAGTAATGACATGTGGGACGTTGCTCCGAAACCGGTTTGACTGCAGTAGCACTGAGCGGCCTGAAAACTCGCCAACACGTCAGAGAACGCTCAGACGGGCGATAAAGAAACGATATTGTCAAAAGTTAAGGCCGTTTGTGTCAAACATGTGATGTCTACAGCAAGAAACTGACACCCAGTAATAAGAAAAAAACATATAAAATATACAAAAACATATTTTTTTGAACAAACACTGTTTAGTTTGGTTAAGGGAGAAACTAAAAACTGGTGTGTTCACCTCATGGATCAGGAGCTATGAGCCAGATGGATGAAGAAACAGATTTTTTTACACTTTGTAATGTCCTGCATGCTAAATCAATGGCCCATTTCCATATTGATACGTCCTTCAATCAACTATTTTGATTGGTTTTTGGATTCCAGCTTCCTAAATGTGAATATCTTCTGGTTTCTTTATTCCTCTGTGACTGTAAACTGAATGACTTTTGGTCTGAGGACAAATCAAGACGTTTGAGGACGTTTGAAACACTGAGTGATATTTTTCACCATTTTCCGTCATTTAACCGACCACTGATCGGAGAATAACAATGACTATAATCATCGGCTGCAGCTCTGCTCAGCATAAAGACTGTTAATGGGGGGAGAAACAGCTGTCCTGGCTCTGTTGAAATGCAATTAGCGCCTCCAAAGCACATGAATGAATGAACACGCTCTTTTGTTTAATCCACATCACAAACTCTAAAGTTTAAAATCAACGCGCTGCGTGTTAGGAGGGGCTCTCGTGCTCCACTTACTTTACAGACTCCAAGAAAAATCGAAGCAGATCTGTTTATTTCCCAAAATGTCAAACCATGTTTTCAAGCGATGAGGCAAAAAATCCTGAAAATCTGTGACAGTGATTCACGAATACAAACTAGATCTACAAATGTGTTTTTGAGAATTGGTGAATGAATGTCGGTGGAGTGACGCGTGGACAGTTTTTGTGTGTGTCATCCATACGTTTAATTTGTGCATCGTGAAACATCTCTTGATTAAAATCTGCTGGGATATACTCTCTGATTCACAGACCAAAGTAAAAGAAGTCGACCTCGTAACGCTGATGTTCAGTCTCACTGTTAATCTTCCTATATTGCCTTGAATTCTGAGGTTGTTAACGTCTCTCCCCTCGTCTCGTCTGCAGGTGGTGGCGGAGGACAGTTACTTAAACGAGGTGCAGAACTCAGGTAAGTGGGAGGTGATGCTCCTGTCTCCACACCATAAATCAATCTCCTCCTCCTCCCCCTCCTCCTCCTCCATCTCTTCCCTTTTCTGCTTCTATCTTTTCCCTCCAGTTTAACCCACATTCTGTGCTCAGACGCTCATGATTCCCCTCCGTCTCTTTTTATCATCCCCGCTCCCACACTCACTTACAGTCTTACCTCTCCTCTTCCTCCCTCCGGCCCTCGCACCCCTCCGCTTCTTTTTAATTTTCCCCGAGAGGAGGCCGTGATGGGGGGGTGGGGCGAGGAACTCCTCCTCCTCCTCCTCCTCAGGCTCATTTTCCAGTGTTGAAATGTCGCTGCTTTTACAGACGGACTGGCGAAAATCACACGCAAATACAAACACACATGGATCGCACAGAAGCCACCACAAAGCTCTCAGAATATCACCGTTACCGTCGATTTTTATGACCAGAATTTGGAAAATGTCGCACAAAATGCTCATCTGTGGCCGCGTTTTCCCTCCTGCTACCCTTTTTTTTCGCACCAAATTGAATCAAATGCAGGTGAAATTGTGGCAAAAAATGTGAACACACAGTTTCCCCCCCTCCCCGTTCCATATTTATCATAATGTGTGCGTTTTTTGTGCCGAGGACGCCGTCCGCCCACCCCCCATACAGCAAGCCTCCACGTGTGAACCGTGTCAAATACTCATTGTGGCTGGGAAATGGATTATGGGAGCAGGGAGACTGAGTGTTCCCATGGCGATGGGAGGGCGAGTGTTGTTGGTGTGTGTGTGTGTGTGTGTGTGTGTGTGTGTGTGCAGAGATGAATAGAAGAACTTGAATGAGACGTACAGGACGCGAGACGAAGGAGGAGGAAGTGGAATTTAAGAAGGCGACACAAAGAGAGAGGGAGATGTTCATGCTTCCACTGGTGACAGAGATACGGGGGAAATATTGCCCGGTTAAGTTACGTAAGGCTTTTTTTTATATATACTTTATTAATATTTCATCAGGGCTGACTATAAAACTTTTATCACCATTACAGAGCACATGAAGCTTTAAAACATATTTTTATTTATTCATTCCGTTTTGTGGTCATTAAACACACATTTAACAGCAGTGACAACACACACCCACACGTTGTGTTGTCATGAAAACAAAATCAACTAGAAATATCTGACGATTTAAATAAAACATGAATTGATGCTTTTTAAAAATAGTAGGGTATCAGGAGAGCGTCATCATCAAACAGGCTGATAGATGTTTTTTGTCTAAATGTGATTTAAGTGCTGAAAAAATGATCAATTTAAATGATTTTCCAGCATATTGGATTTATTTTCAAAGGAGACGTTTTTGTCATGTCTCAGGAGGAAAAGCTCGGCTGTTACTGACGACATTAAAGATGCAGCTCAGTAGAATTCCACCTTCATTATCTTCATTATTTACACCTGTGCTTTTCCCACCAAGACATGTCAAGATTTGTCTGTAACGCGCTGCTCTTTCTGATTTCATGATTTGTTAAAATTGCGTTTATGAATCAAACAGTTTTGTTGTTTCTTGCGTTACGCCAGGTCTTAAATAATCCACACGCTCGACAGGTAGAAGCGTTAGAAGCGTTTGTGTTTTTAGTGCGTTCGGTCTGTTGAATGCAGATCACGTGCACCTCCAGTCAGTTGGGTTTTTTTTGTTGTTGTAATTATTATTATTGCTCCCGGACTGCCTGCAACAAGACGACATTGCGAGCATCGATATAAGCAATAATCGTCACTCCAACTCCAACAATCCAGGAAAGGACTCATCAATAAAATGAATGTCATAAAAAATACAAACAGAACACAGAAGAAACCATCATGTGAACGTCCTCTTTATTAGTGCTGGGCTGATATTCGGGCATAAGTACATTTAATGCTTCATTACGTCAAGATGCACATCAGGCAGTTTTATAGAGTAATGCAAAAGGAAAAACAACTTTTCTTCAGGGAAGGAATGTAATATTTGTTTTAAAGTAATGTGTAACAGGATCGACTGATGCTGATTATTAGTAAACCAGGAGACAGACGACTGATAATTGGAAGCGATATTCATTTACAGGGAAAATAAAACCGTATTCTCAACATTAAGCTCGGCCACTGATGGAATGTAACCAACATGTGTCAAAATTTTCAGGTACTTTCCATTTTCAGTTTTCACTTTCACTCCACTTCGTCTATTTAGTTGATACGTTCAGCCACTTGTTACTCTGCAAAATCAGATTGTTATCAAAAACACTGATACCACTGATGCCCCTCATCAGTCGACCCCTGATGTGTAATCCATTACTTCCTCAAAGAAAGTACTTTGATATTCTGCTACTTTATACTTCCTCCCCTCTACATAATCTGCAGATCATTCAGATTATTTAGTGTTTATGGGCTACTGATTGTGCTACCAGTCAGATAGTGTTGTGGGCGGGAGGATGCTGCATCAGAGCCATTTTTTAGGGAATTAGTTTATTTTATCGACAAGCTGTCAGAAGAATCATTGACACTGTTAATCAGAAAACAAAATGCAACTGGAGTATCAGCCTTCATGTTTGAGAGGCTTCTGATGCTCAGTCATCCGACCGTCTGCCCTGGAAACTGACGCTGTCTTTATAAATAAAAAATATTAAATAAAATATGACATTTAATCATCAGTAAATTACAGGAAAAAGGGGAAGATGAATCAGGACTCAGGTGTTTGTGATTATAAAAAGTTGCTTTACAAAAAAATCTGTCTGAATGAGTTTGTCTTGGTAAATCAGTTGCGCTGTGATAAGTAACCCACAGATCACCGAGCCGCTGAGGCCTCCGCTCACTCCGTACAGCCGACAGGAACGATTATCATCGGCTCCAGGTTCGAACCATATTCGTTATCACAAGGATTAAAGTACGGATACAGAGGCTCAGTGAACAAACACTCATCAAACGTGTGAATATGTGTTGCAGTCTGAACGTCGTAGAAAGAAATTTGCCGTCTGTTGTAATCCGTGTACACGCCGACCCGCTCCACTTTTCCCATGTACACCGGCACGTTTGGAGCGCTGAAGGTTTCAAATTTATCCACCAGGAACCAGATGGCCCAGAGTCCACAATCGGGACTCCGAAACAGAGACCCCCTCCTCTGGATCGACGCCGTGGCCACGCCAAGGCACCACTCGGTCTTTCCCCCGACGAGCACCTCAAAGTAAAACCTGCGTGACGAGAAACCTCTCTGTCCCAGAACTGCCAGGTGCTCCGTGAACATGCTCGGGTTCAGGATCTGGTTGGCCCACAGGCCGGAGCCTTGGCTGTACCTCACCTGCTTCCTGTCGTCCGATATGATGAGCAGAGGGTGAGCGGTGTCGGGGTCGAGCAGGACGTCCTCCTCGTAGCGCTGCAGGTATCTCAGCACCGCATCGTTCGACGCGTCTGTGCCGGCGGAGAGTTTGATTTCCGCGTTCATTTTACTCAGCAGCTTTCGCAGCTGAGACAGCGACGTGCTCAAAGATTTCCGAACGTGATTGATCTCCACGAGTCTGTCGAAGCTGAATGTGGACAGGTCCATAGTGTGAGGCAGGAGCGGCGAGTTTATGAATCTCTGGAGGAAACAGAACTGGTCGTCGGTCCGTCTGAGCTCCTCCAGCTCCGTCGTCGACGCCTGCAGCTCGGCGATCTCCTGCTCCATGCTGCTTATGAACCCGACGGCTTGTTCCTCTGCTGCCTTTTGCTTCTCCTCCATCACCT
Source organism: Acanthopagrus latus (assembly GCF_904848185.1). Taxonomy (NCBI): domain Eukaryota; kingdom Metazoa; phylum Chordata; class Actinopteri; order Spariformes; family Sparidae; genus Acanthopagrus; species Acanthopagrus latus. Next base: position 17,725,714 of record NC_051058.1, on the reverse strand, counting down.
TTATGAGCTCCGTCCGGCTCTCCTGGACCTCAGAAACCAGCGCCGTCAACTCCTGCAAACCACTCGCGATCACATCTTTGGTTTCCGTCGCGCTTTGCTTCACTGAGTCCGTCACATCTTGAACCTTCTGCAGCCTTTCCTGGATCATCTGCTGCACTTTGGTCTCTGCTTCCCCCAGCAGGACCTTCATCTCCGTGTACGCTCGCCGCACGGGGACGACGTCATGCCTCGCGTGGCGCGAGCTGGCGCAGACGTCGCACACCAAAACCTTGTCCTTTCTGCAGAACATCACGAGGAGTCTGGTGTGCTCCTTGCAGATCCGGTCCTCCAGCCTCGCCAAGGGCTCAACCAGCGTGTGTCTCTTGAGCCCGACGGCTCTGTGGTGAGGCTCCAGATGAACGTCGCAGTAAGAAGTCAGACACTCCAGACAGGATTTGACAGCTTCTTGCTGGGTGTCAGTACAAATATCACACAGCACCACGCCGCCACAGCTGGCCTGCTGTTGATCTGAGTTCCAGATGTCAAGGTCTGTCACTTGAAGCGACTTGAACTGCAACGCGAGCTCAGAAATGAAAGTGTTGACTTTGAGATCCGGCCTCCTTTGAAACGTTTCCTTACAGATGGGACACCGGCAGACCGATCCGTCCACCCAGTAGGTCGTGAGGCAGGACATGCAGAAGTTGTGTCCGCACGGGGTGGTGACGGGCCGAGTGAACACGTCCAGGCAGATCGGACAGAGAAACTGATCCTCGGACAGGAGGCTGCTGCCGGAGGCCATGTCTGAAAACTAACACAGTTCAATTAAGTTAATATTTACAAAGCTGAGACTCAAAGTTCACTCTCGGGAACAGAGATGCAAAGTCTTAATCTCACCACAAGATCTGTTTAGGAGCTTTCATCTAAATCAGAGGGTGGATTCTGCCCAGATGTTCAAACTGAACATGTTTTGGAGCATTTTGTGGATTTTCCTTCTTTTATTTGACTTTTTGTGCCTTTTTATTTGATAGGACAGCTTGTCAATAGAGAGGTGGGATGACGGGGAGAACGCTCGGGGCTACTGGGACGCCTGTGGATTTGCAACTATTAATAGTTTAATAGTTTAATTCAATTGTGAATAAATGAATAAATCTTTTAGTTTCAGACTGCTGGATCAGTCTGTTAGCTTGGGATTCCCCGATTTTCTGATATATTATAGATCAAATAACTTGCAAGGTCAGTTTCTTGCATGTTCATATTCATGTTTGGGCTCGTAGACATCTTCAATGCAGCTTTGAATAACTTCATGTGTAAGCATCAAAAATACTGAAACAGAACAAGAAAGCTGAATACTTATTTTATCTGCTTCTTTTCCTCTTTACCTATATTTGGCTTAAACATTAAACAGAGCAGACAGATTTAGGAGTGATACACTGTCTTTTTTATTGGTCTTTACTGACTTCTGATCCACGTCAGCTTAAAAGCGGAAGTCCGAAGTTCATTCTTGACCTCATGAACGGCAGAAAGAACGTAAAAATCACCACAATATCATTCTTGATTTCCATGCATGCAACGTGAAAACTCCTGTGAGGCTCATAACCGGAAGATTTTAGATGTTTTTTTTTTGTGACAACTGCTGTTTACAAGGTCATGAATCAGCTCCTCTTTCAGCCAAAATGAAACAGAAGTCATTAAAGTGCATTCAGAGGAGAAAAAAAGGACATTTTAAATTTGAATCTTAATGAGAAACTCTCTCTGCTGTTGGGAGATCATGTCATGTGAAACCTATAATGAACAGACCTTGTGATTTAGATTGTTGCTCCCACCAGACAAAGCATTTGTTGTGCTACAATTTCTCTACTTAAAACCTGTCAAACGGTATGAAACCTGATTAAACTACAACCTTAACACGACATATGTTTCACCACTTGATGTTACAGAGAAAGTCTGGCTGTGTCACGACTACTTACGTGTGTTAGGTGTCGGCCTGTGGAGGAGAAACAGTGTCGGCAGAGCGCTCGGTTGTTTCCCAGGAAGGAACTTTACTTTCAGTTTCCTCCTGTGTCATGTTTCTTAAAGGGACAGCGCGCCTTTTTTTGTCTGAGCTTGAAGGGTTTTTTTTTTGTTTTTGTTTTTTTTAATAGATTGGCTGTTTTTGAGTGTGTGCTCTGTATTATTTATTGTTCGAGGATGGATTTCTGCTTTAGTTCGGTACATTTTCCTCTGCGCTTCCTCTTATCTTCCTCCAAATTGGACCCAGCAGTGTGTGTGTGTATGTGTGTGTGTTTCTGTGCCTGACAGTACTGTAGTGTGTGTTTCTGTCTTGATCACTATGCAGCAAATCTCCTGTGTATGTGTGTGTGTGTGTGTGTGTGTGTTACTGTGCAAGGTGGGCTTGAGGGGTTGCTCTGCCTAGATAATGTTCCAGGACGGCCGAGCTGTGTGTGTGTGTGGAGGAGATAAGACGCTGCCGGTCGCTGAAGCACCGCCTGCTATTAATCATAGTTTAGTAGACGCTTGGCCCTCGAAAAAACACTTAAAGCTCCAGTGTTCACCGCGGGGGGAGAAACACTCCATTACATGCAGAAATGAACATTCACCGTTGTTTTGTTGTTCTGGTTTTCATACTCTCTGATCAGTTGATGAACGAGAGGAGAGAACAAGGACGGAGAGAAAAGAGCAAGAAAATAGAATATAAATAGTACGTTGGTGGTGTTTTTTTTTTTTTAAATCTCGCTACTGAATCCTTAAGTGTTTAATATTAAAAGCGCATTCGTAAATAGTCTCTCCATTCAGTGGAGCTCGGATGGGACCATTTGTAAATACACTGCTTGGTTATTCAGAGCAGCACACGTTAGCTAACTGTGAGCTAGAAGCTTGTAGCTTGCATTAGTGTTGCAGTAGTGTCTCTCCTCTTTTTTTACACTCTTGCCCTTCATTATATGTTACATCCATAGGAAAGTTTTCATTTTCAGACCATTTGAAAACAAGTTATTGTGCTTTTTTATTGCAATTGGCCCAAAAACTCGATTCCGTGAAAGGATTTGCGACTCCTCGTGTAACACTGAATAAGTGAATAACTCTGGAACAAATACTCCACATCATCTCGTCTCACAGCGGTCGTTTTCATTATTTATTGAACATCGGTCTTCATAAACACACATCTTGCTTTTTCCAGACGTACAGTGGTGGATCTGGTCCGAGCGACGTGCACACACAACCTCCACAAATTCAAAAGTACATTTTGAAAGCTCTGATTATCAGAATAGAAATTTAAACAATTTAAACAAGGATGCAGAAGCTGTCAGTCAAGTCAAAACAAGCGGAGGAAGTTGTACTAAAAGCCTCTTCAATAAAGCGTTTTGCACCTTTACCTTGCCCCGCTGAGTGCTTCAGTTTGTGTGCTGCGGTTATGAGTGCCACTCTGCTTGTTATGTTCTGCAATATAAATCCTTTTCAAGTTTATCACAGGCGGCAGAAAATATAACCTGCTCTACATTTTGTGGCCTAATTTCGCTCCACTTTGAAGTCAGCGGTTTCTCTGTCTCAGTCCATCTCGCGTCCCTCCTCCTCCTCCTCCTCCTCCTCCTCCTCCTCCTCAAAAGGAGATTACTGGAAGTGTCCGATCACCACCGCGTTCAGTGCTCTTGGTTTGAGGTTAATGGAGATTTCTCCGGTCCAACATGGATCAGCAGTGGGGGGAAAATGCATTAGAGGGAGATCCCGCTGTGGTGGTGGACAGTGGATGAGCCTCATCCATGTAAGTCCTTTATGTGGAGATGAAACGCAGACATGGGGGATAATGTGACTTGAATAGAGGCGATTCCACTCCTTAAAACTTTCACTCCCTCTTTCTTCACATTGTCCTCTCCGACCCAAATCCTCCCTGCTTTCATCCACAACATCTTATCCTCTCATCTCCCTCCCTCCTCTTCGTGCAGTGCCTCTGTCCTGCTCTGAAGGATTCACAGAGTTGGGGTACTACAATGGCACCGTGTCTCAGACGGACTCTGGCGCCCCCTGTCTGAAGTGGACCGAGTTCCCGGACTACGTTATGCAGTACCCGGGCCGAGGGCTGGGCGACCACAGCTACTGCAGGAACCCAGACCGGGAGTCCAACCCCTGGTGCTTCTTCAGGCAAAACTCTGGAGCCATCGGATGGGCCTACTGCGACTGCCACCAGGGTACGACTGCGGACCGGCTGGTGACTTTTACAATGACAATAAGCTTTTGTTTTATAGCTCTTCCTTAAACTACAGAGTGATTTGTGATCCAAATAAAACACAGTAAAACATCAAACAAGAGGCGTTCAGACGGCTGGTGAATATCGATCTCGTCTCTTCTTCTTCTTCTTCTTTTTCTGTGGGTGTTTTTTAGGCGCAGCTCGTCTGGTTGGCAGCTCGTCCTCCGGCAGTGGGCGCGTCGAGGTCTACCTGAACGGTCAGTGGGGGGCGGTGTGCGACTCCCACTGGTCCGACCGAGACGCCAGTGTGGTCTGCAGACAGCTGGGCCTCGGGTCAGAGGAAATCAGAGCACACAACGTCTCACAGCTTGTTCTCACTGCTGATTATTTTATTTATTTATTTATTTTTTTCCCACCCCGACAGTGAAATCGGCACGGCCCTGCAGCACTCCCAGTTCGGCTCCGGCTCGGGCCTCTTCCACTACGAGCGCCTGGGTTGCCGTGGCGACGAGAACAGTGTGAGTAAGTGCCGGAGCAGGACGTTCGTCACCGGCGACTGTAGCCATGGAAACGAGGCGGCAGTGGTGTGCGCGGCGCCGGAAGGTCAGTGTGACTTCAGTCGGACCCCAACGTTTCCTCCACACACCTGAGAGACACGAGGCTGAGCTGTATTTGATTCATCCACAGATTATTAATTTTTTTTTCCTTCATACCGAGCTGTGTAATGATATTTTATAAATTCTCCGTTTGGACCTCGAGCAGTTTCGGGGCTTTTTCTTCTGTGCTGCTGTCACATTTCCACTCACTTTGGGCTTTTTTTTTCACTGCAGTGTAAAACTACTGCACCTCTGTGGAAACAACACAGTCATGGCTGGAAGGAGGGACAAATCAAAAATGTCTTTTGTGCAGTTTAAGACAGTTATAAAGTCATAAATCAGAGAAAAAAATCTTTGATAATTAATAAGGATTGAATAAAAATTGCCCACAAGCGTCACCAATACTGTAAAAAAATGAGTGGCCTCCACCTGAAATGTAATAAACTGTTGGTACGTGTGCGTCGTCATCCTCTCTCAGGCAGCGGGCCTCCCCTGCGACTGGTCGGAGGCGAGGAGGACTTTGAAGGTCGCGTGGAGGTGTTCCACGCCGGAAGGTGGGGCTCCGTCTGCGACGACCAGTGGGACGACAGAGACGCCGAGGTGGTGTGCAGACAGCTGGGCTTCGGGTGAGTGGCGGCAGGGATTTCTCGCACCTTCGCACCAGGTTAACATGTGATGCTCAGCCCCCTTAATTGCACTTGACGGATTAAATCACACTTTAAGCTGCATTAAAAGGATGAGGACGGCGTCATTGTATGTTTTCCTTAATGTCATTAAATCCTATTAAAGAGCGAGGCCGACACTTTACTTCCTGAATTATCCCTCCTCCTTCCCTCCTGACGACATGAATCACTAACATTTGGCTTAATTGAGTAAATTGAATGCGTACGGATGCTTTCAGCGAGTGTTACTCATGTCAGACTCTATTTTCAGATGTGGATTAATACACAGGACGCAGTAGCGAGGGGGACAGGAGATGTGGGATGAAGTCAAAATAAACTACAGCGCCCAGCGTGTTCATTATGATGAAGACACGCGTCACCCGGTGCAACACTGTGAATCATTTTATGTGTTTTTAATAGTTTCTGGATGACAATGGAGCGCCGCAGCTCAGAGGAGTGTGACCACACAAGTCATACTCATTAGTAGGAGGAATTCATAGTCGCTTTCGGTCTTTTCATGGGATTGTTTTACGATTTAAAAAAAGAACAGAACATCACCAGATTCATCCTTTAACCCTCGCCAGCTTCTGGAATTTATGTTAAATTATCCTAATTATCCTAAACATCCATCTTATTCAGGCTCAGAGTAAATTCAAAGCTGTTGTTGAGTTATGTGGAGAAGCCTATCAGCAGGGTTTTGGGCTCTTTTGAAAGGTTATAAGCTTAATAATTTTTTTCCCAAGCCGACAAAAGCTCTGTTAGTGCTTCTGGCACACATGGTCCAAGTTCAAGTTTAATAACAGTATCACTGAAAAAAGGACACTTAACACACATTTTTCTGAGGAAATATTCAGGCGCCTGGCAAAATATGTAATTTTCTGACCTCAAAATACTGATAGTGACGGTGGCACAAACTCATTATAGTCCTTTATTTCCTTATTTACACTAATTTTGTGCATTTAAATAGTCAAAAACAAACCTGATATAAACTATATATTACTGGATTTGAAATCTCAGTGGCTACAAGATGCATAGCGAGGAGAATGGGGCCTTCAGAACAGGAACAGGTTGACATGGTGTGTGAATAAACATGCAGAGCTGAAGGATCCAGATACTTCCAGACGCTTCGCTCGCTGGTGTGTTAAATCACGCACCGTTTCCCCAAAACGAGCCCGTGCTGCAGGCGGATTCTCACTGAAACCTGCATATTCCATAAGATAATCTGCTCTTTATTTAAATCCACCTGAAAAGAGTTCGCGTTTTTATGTCTGACGAAGTGTTATTTAAATATGTAGGACGTCTCCTGCTTTTCCTGCAGTTCTTGCATTTGGGTAATGAAGTTCACTAAATCAGCTGGTGTAACGTTTCTGTCAGAGGGTTTTATGGTCCACGTTCAGTCCTGCCTCGCCCTCAGGGAGGAAAAATCCTCCTTGTTAACACTCAAAAGAGGCAGGAGCCAGATCTACTTACCGTCCCACCATCCTGCATCTGCCAGAGAATGAAAAAGATGTGGTATTTTGACTAAACAGGAGCTGAATTAATGAGTTGATTTCCTGAAGCTGCTCAGTTAATAATCATCACTGAACAACAACCCAATCTTTGTATAGTAAGTTATAGCAAGTTTGTACATGTGATGTTGAAACATTTTTACATTTCTTCAATTTACAGTTTCATCTTGCGTCTGTGTTCATGGTTTGTTATGGTCAGGGAAAAAAATCCTGTTCTGGCTTAAAAATACATGTAATTGCCGGCAAAACTTGTCTGGAAATGTCATCCGGTTGCTTTCACACTTATATATGTTAAAACATTTCATTTTGCTTCTCCAAAACCAAAAACTTGAACAGACGCCATTTTAACCAGCAGAGGGCAGTACAAAATCCACAAGGCAGCATACAACAAGCAGATCAAAATTAACATTGAGCAAAATAATGTCAACACACAAAACAGGGGTACGATCATCTGGTGCGATGTTGAGTTATAACTTCCGGAGAAAATCTGGTTTTCTTTTGGCGATGGCCAGCAGTATTTTTGTCTTATAGTGTAAAGTTCCAACAGGAATGTTTGTTAAGGTGTCACGTACCCACGTCCTTCATCTGAGCTGCGTCAGTGTTGCAGATGTTGAAATAACCTCCACCGTCTCGTTGTGACGTTTTGTAGAAATGTTTTATGCTCCGTGTGTCACAGATCTAAACACAGAAACGTAAAATGCCAATGCTCATTCTGGCGTCTGGGCTGGAAACAGTTGAGTGTCGAGACAGAGCTCTTGGGTCTCATTTGGATCAGGGAGGAGAATCCTTGAGAAACATATTTATGTAGATTGAGTTTTGAATGCGAGCAGGTGTTCCCTCCTCGTCTCCCCGGCAGAGAGGGAGGCGTGTAAACGTCGTCGAGTGTCAGACGGTGATGAAGTTGTATCTGCGGAGACAAAGAGCTTCCCTCCGTGTTCAACACCAGGTCGCGTTTCATCTCCTCCAACACGGCGGGACTTCTCACCATCTGCGTCGGCGGATCTGAATAATAGATGCTGTGACGCTGCCGTGCAGGTTGACATGCAGCCGCTGATGTGACAAAATGAAGCGAGGATGATTTTTTTTTTCCCACCTGGATCTGCACGTCAAACATTTAGACACTCGTCATTTGATTTGGCTTTTGTGGAGTTTTTGCCGAACGACACTCAAAGTTCCAGTTGCTGCTACACGAGCTAACGAAGCTAATGTGGTTTTTATATGATTGGATGTAGCTTCCCAAACTCAAAGAAAGTTTGACTTATTCATTAGTAGACGAGATAATAGAACCATTTTTATTATTAGAACAGAAAATGTTGATGTTTGTACATGCAGCACAGAGCAGGAGGTGACTGAGGTAAGACTTTATCGATCGCTCAGCGGGGAAATTCACTTGTTACTGCAGCTCGAGAGCATCTTGTTACAAATCCTATAACTTTCCATGTTGTTTCTTCCTCCTGTGCTCTGATATTTTCCCCCATTTTCCTATTTAAAAGCTCCATATTTACAATGATGATGACGTGGACGTCTCTACAACATGACTGCAGCCCGGGTTCTCTGTAGCTGCTCTATACGCTCTGTGCTTCAGTAAAAGCCACAAACACACTAAAGTCGATGCTTTTCGCAGCGTTTCAGCATCAATAAATAATCACCACATGATGCAGTAACATCCTCAGCAGGAGTGATCTATTATTAACTTGGATGATTTGATTTATTTTGGTATTCGCTTTATGCTCTGAGTGTTTTCATTATGTTACACGTGATTAGTTTGTGGCCCTGACTCATATTTAGCTGAAGCTCATGGGAAGGATCTCTTTCCTCTGCAGATGATTTACTGTAGCTCCGACTGCTGAGGCTTCATTTTTGGCTCATTTCTTTCTTTCTTTTTGGGCGTTTTTGTTCCATATTTCTTTTGAGGTTGGAGGTCTGGTAATTCTGACTTGACCCATTCTATTGTTCTGTTTGGCCAGACCTCCAAAGGTTTGGTTAATTAAGGTGTTATCTGTGTATAAAATAATTTCCCTTTTAAACTACTCCTCCTGTCTACATGTTCCTTGTCACGGAGTTGAGGTTTGTTGCGACCGTAACATATTCCTCACTTTGACATCCAGTAGTTTGGCAGGTATAGACTCAGTTTACACTTGTCTGTTTGACACTTTGTCCACACTGAATTATCTCAAAATCTCACAAGAAAACTCTCAAACACTCCCTTTTAAACCATTAAAATGCATTTGTTATCAGGGCATGTTAGACCTTAAAAACAAACACTGACGTGTTTCGGCATCAAGCCTTCATCTGCGACCAGGAAGTGCTTCTTCCCTGGAATTTATCGACCTATCGAATGCGTTGTTGTGAAATGTGGTCAAACATCAGTGATTTACCAGATGATGCATCCTAGAAAAGCTGATTGGATGACTTCTCACCAGCACCACCATGAGGTTGATTGTTGTCATCATTAGTAAAATATATGGACAACTATTAGATGGGTGACCATTAAATGTTGTGCAGATATTTGTTGATATAATATCACGTTGAGGATCCCTAACTTTTCAGAGAATTCCTTTAAAATCCTCAAGTCAAGTCACAAATTCGTCAGGATATCCGCAGAGTATACAAATAAATATAAATACACACAATGTTTAGCTTCATACAAACTGTGTGTGTGTGTGTGTGTGTGTGTTGCAGTGGCGTGGCGAAGGCCTGGTCCTGGGCTCACTTCGGTCAGGGTTCCGGCCCGATCCTGCTCGATGCCGTGAAGTGCACCGGGAACGAGCTCTTCCTGGATCAGTGTCCCCACGGCGACTGGGAGCAGCACAACTGTGACCACATGGAGGACGCCGGGGTCTCCTGCAGCCCGTATACAGGTACACACACACACACACACACACACACACACACACACACACACACACACACACACACACTACTGTACACAGGCTGCTATTTATAGCCCCTGAACATCAATTAATCATTACTGCATGAAGCTGCACCGTCCTCTGACAGGCAGAAACAGGATTTATGGGATCTGAGCAGTTACTGATCTGAGACAGCAGCTGCTATTCATTAAACTACCCGTGATTAATAATTAACCTGAAAATTATACATTAATGTTAATGGAACATGGCCGAGTGATTTATTTTTTTTTTTCATCGGAGCGCCTTCAACCACATGAACAGCGTTTATTTATAACGACCACAATGTGACACCGTTTCAGACGGAGTGGTGCGCCTGGTGGGTGGAGACAGTCCCTGGGAGGGTCGGGTGGAGGTCTTCCACAACGGCGACTGGGGGACGGTGTGTGACGACAACTGGTCCCAGCAGCACGCAGAGGTGGTCTGCAGACAGCTGGGCTACAGGTACGGGGGGAAAAAAAGTACTTAAAGAAAACAAGTGAATCCTTCTCCTCCTCTGTTGTTTTATATTATTTATGTTTTTTTCTACACAATAGTAATTATATATTCCCCTCAGCTGTGATATATTTGTTTGTGCTAATTGATTTGTTTGTGTCTGTGTTGAATATTTCACATTAGGAGGCTCATTGACGAGCTTATACAGGTTTTCTTTAGGCTCTTCCTGCATATTTACTCATCTTTTATCTGTTTTTGTCTGATGTCAGAGAAATAAAGAAATAGATACATACATGAAAAAATAACGTTCAAATTCTTTATAAGGAAAAACTAAACAGACATAAAACTACTGCAGATCTGTGACCTTGTTTCTCCACCTTTAGGGGTCACGCTGAGGTCGTAGCCGACGGGGCGTTCGGCGAGGGCGTCGGTCTGATCCTCCTGGACGACGTCCACTGTGAGGGGTCTGAGACGTCCCTGCTGGACTGCCGCCACGGGATCTGGGGCCGGACCGACTGCGCCCACACCGAGGACGTCGGCGTCCGTTGCCGGGGTCGATCCAGCCAGGAGACCAACGAGGTGCCGGTCATCGCACCTTCCACAGGTGAGGGATGAAACTGAAGGCCCCATATCGTGCTCATGTTCAGGTTCAGACTTTTATTTTGGGTGTCTACACTTTATTTTTTCATATACTGCAGCACCTCTATTCACCCTCTGTCTGGACCCTCCTGTTGCTTCTCAGTCGGTTCTCATCAAACGTTTTCTTCGCTGCACGTTTGTAAGCAACGACTGGTGAAGCTTCATTCTGTTATTATGCGTCCATCATACAAATCAAGCTTTAAACCCAGCGTGGTAGATACGGGACTGATGACTTCATATCACCCATACTGAGAACATTTATATTGCTGGCTATTTATCTGAATCAGTGAAATTATAGCTGATGAATGAACCTCATAATGTGAAGTCGATTTGCAGAGTCAGAGGAAGACAACACGAATGCAATTAGCAGTAAATGTCCTTCAAGAGACGGGAAGAGTGAGTCTGCGAGTTTTATCGCGGCAGATGTTATTAGAGCTGTGGAATATTAAATCGTCCGTCTCTGCTCGCTGCGTCTGAGCCTCTCTTACAGACTGCCGGGTGTGAAGTTCTTTTGAAAATACAAAAAAATGTCTTCATCATAGAAATATTACTCACGTTGTTTTCATAGTCCTTATCGAAACATGTCACAAAGCACTTCACACGGAATATAGGTTCAAATAAAGTTCACAGAATACATGAGAGTGACAATTTGCAGGTGAAAAGTGATTCATGAAATATATTTAGATGAAACAAAAGCTCCAGCCACCAGAGTTATGGATCAGAAAGGTGAAACACTCTGCTGTCAGAAGCCGTGCTCAGCCGTCAGAAAGGCTTTCCTATAAAAACATGCACTGACTTAAAAAATAGGGAGTGTGTTTTGCAAATCTCCAGAATTATCCACAAAAAGCAGGTCGTTGTCATTTATCTCAATGGCTGAAAAGAAGCCATCCATATCGTGCATCCCTATCACTTTCTGCTACCTTCTACTTTTCTTTGCATATCTTTTATTTTGTCTTTCAGTTATGCCTGAAAACTTCTCTGTAGGAATAAACGTGTCTGAACAATCAGCAGAATCGCTGTAGCTCCGGCTTTGATGATTGGTTGCATGGGAGCGCAGCGGACAGACGGTGTGTGAGTTTTTGTTAATTGGAAAGCGACTGCAGTCGGACACAAAGGAGGGACGAAAGAGAAAAAAAACAAGTGCGCATCACCTCACTGCACTGCAGAAGTTTGGTGACTGCAATTAATTAAGTACGAAAGGGCAAACTGTCCCTGCAGAGAGCTGGTCCACTGCCAGACTGTCAGCTGTTTTCTTTTCTTTAGCAAACTATCTATCTATCTATCTATCTATCTATCTATCTATCTATCTATCTATCTATCTATCTATCTATCTATCTATCTATCTATCTATCTCCTCTTCTGTCTCCCTTTGTTACTGTGTCGTTCCCTCGGTGTGAACACAGGTGCATGTCTGAGGTGAGTTTAAATGCCACATGTTGACAGCGGAGAGAATAAAGCCGTGTTTACCGTCTCGTCGCTGCAGAGCTCCGGCGCCTCCTGTAGACACGCAGCCCATTAGAATGAGAATAGGCGGCGAGCGCAGCAGCGCCGCGCTGCAGATGACATTTAACACCGTCAGCGGACATATAACTCCTCGACCGGAGTACGTAGATGCGCCCGCATGAATATGAATGAGGTGTGTTTGTGTGTGTTTGCTGTCAGGTCCCCTGGTGCGTCTGGTGGGCGGCAGCAGCAGAAAGGAGGGTCGGGTCGAGGTCTATCTCCATGGCGACTGGGGAAGTATTTGTGACTCGGGCTGGAACGACCTGAACGCGGTCGTGGTGTGCAGACAGCTCGGACACAGGTAAAACAAAAAGACGACTTGTATTAAGGTCCTTGTGATAACTGTCATAGATACGATCAGTCAAGCAACAACACTACACAATAATTCACATCTCTGTCGTCAGCGGTGGAGCAGTAGCAGCCCGAGGGTTCGGTCAGGGGAAAGGGCCCATCCACCTGGACCAGGTGAGGTGCACGGGGAAGGAGGAGTTCCTGGGGGAGTGCCCCTCTCTGGGCCAGAGCATCCAGGGCTGCAGGCGCAGGCAGGACGCGGGGGTGAAGTGCGACGTCGCGCCTCGCCAGGAGGCAGCGGCGCAGGTCAAACCTCAAGAGCTGAGCTGCGGGCTGAGGAAGCTGGTGGAGGAGGAGGGCAAGAGGAAGAACCAGGGGGAGGAGAACATGCTCAGGTAGGGTTCAGGATTCTCAGGAGCTTCATTACACACACAGAGAGCAAAAACTGCTAGAACTCCTCAGATAAAACACAACTTTATTATTCAATTATTCAGTTCAGGAGTTACAATTTACACCAGAGACAAACAGTAAAACCAGATTTTGAAAAAGGGTCATCTAGAAAACTAGTTACATTAGGTGTAAAAAATAATAAGTCTTCATATCTGCACACATCAAAGTCTTTCAATGTGTCTGTCACTGGTTGAGCTCTATTCTTTAATGTGCTACATTCAGTTCGTGATGAATCTTCAACCCACCAGCAGATGTCGCTGATAGAAGTCGCCTCATTTTGCCTCTTTTCCTTTTTTTTTCCAGCACCAGCTCCTCAAAACGTCTGTGCACGTCCTTTTCCTCCCGTGCACAGAACTGAGAGTATTTTTTTTCCCGTGGCAGTTTCTTTCAAAATGAACAGAAGTAGAAGTGTACTGTCAGTTAGCAGCGTGTGGCTGACGAGATGACAAAAACAAAAAAAATACAAAAACAGCCTTCAGGCGCTCATAAAGAGAAGAGAGGAGGAGTTGTGTGACTGAGATTTGTGTCTCGTTCTCCGTCAGGACCACGTGGCCGTGGCAGGTGTCGGTGTGGCTTCAGTCTCAAGACAAAGATGGCGGCCCTCTCTGCAGCGGCACTCTGATCAGCCCCTGCTGGGCTCTGACGTCGGCATACTGTGTCAGCAGGTAAATCCAATAGTTGTTACTTGTGACATTTGTGAGTATAAATCCGCCTCCTTCTCTCCTCCTCACCCTCTCTCCTCTCTCCTCTCTGCTGCAGGTTTGGCAGCGACCCGTCCAGGTACGTGGTGCGTGTCGGCGCTTCGGAGCAGACCGTCACCCCGGAGCAGGTGGTGGTTCACAGGAAGTTCAAGGGTCAGAGCGGAGGTCACGATCTGGCTTTGTTGAGGCTGCCCAACAGCAAAGGTCACTGTCTGACCTTCGACCCCAACACCAACGCAGCATGCCTCCCTCCCGCAGACAGAGCCTCAGGTGGAAGCACTCCATCTTCCTGTGTTGTCATGGTTACCGCTGGCTGGACAGGAGCAGGTGGGTGTTGTTCTCTCGAGCGTGTGCTGCATGCGTCTCTTTAGAAATCAAGCGGGATGCAGCTAAAAATGTGCTTTCGATACGACGCCAGCGCATGACGCAACACTTTTATCATGCTCGGATTTATTAAATCACACGTAACGTTTCTCTGCAGTCGACTGCAGTGAAATGTGGTTTCATGAATGAGTTTGTTTTCGTGTCAACATTTTCTTTAATGTGGTAAATGAAGTGAGCGATCAGTCGAGAGTAAACCTTTTTGTTGATTTTTGATCTACTGTCAATTTAGTTTCAGTGTCTCTGACCACAGACTGTAAGATAGTGGACGCAGCTACTGGCTCTGAAAAGTGAAGCCAATGCAGAAGTGATGTAAACGTGCATTCTTTCTCACGAACGCTGGTTTCAAAAATAATTTGATTGTATGTAAGCTTATAAGGAAAATAAGCTTTCTTCTCACTTGATTATTCCCTCAGAAATCAGTTTCCTAATGAGTTTATAGTCTCGTCCGTTAGTTTCAAGTCCTGTTCAACACAGAATGATGCTCATTTTTTAAAATGTTGGTCCCATTTAGAGTAAAACAGACGATAAACCAGGGTGTGCTTAAGGGGTGTGGCTATCTTGTGATTGACACCTTGTCACCAAATATGGTCACTTCTTGCTCCAGTAAACCAAGATGGCGACCACCTAATGCCAAACTCAAGGCCTCAGATTGTTACTCCACAAACAAACGGGTGGCTACATCTAATATTTATTATACAGTCTGTGTTTGTGACGTGCTGCTCCTTTAATCATCTCCTCCGTCCTCTCTCCTAGACTCCGTTCTTGCATCCTGGGTCCCTCTGATGTCGTCATGGCAGTGTAAGAAGCGCTATGGCGACAGCTTCTCCAGCCACGGCACCCTGTGCGCCGGCAGTCCTCCCGACACCAGCCTCCTCCATGACGACAGTTGTCAGGGCAACTCCGGCGGCGGCCTGGTGTGTCAGGAGGAGACGGGTCGCTGGGTCCTCACTGGGGTCGTCGCCGGGGGCTACGGCTGCAGCGACCCTTCCTCGCCCTCGCTGTACACGCGAGTCAGCCGCTTCAGGAGCTGGATCAACGAGGTCATCGGCACACGTGCCGAAGAGCCGCGCACACGCTCGAACACGCAGGACGATCTGACACACAAAGACCTGACGCACACACACGAGGAACACGAGGAAAAATACCTCCACGCGCACGGCAAGCTCAAACACACGCATGATCAGCAGGAAACAAACGAAATCAGCGACATCACACACGCCCATCACTCACACGCCAGTCAGCACGCTCACACTAAAAGCACACACGCCCACCGCGAGGCCGACACGAACACACAAATTCTGGTCTGATCGAGGCCGCGCCATTGGCTTACCATCTGTGCCATGTGACCGCCCGAGGAGGGAGTGTTAAAGGAAAGTCAAAAGTTAACTTTACCAGTAAAAGAAAAGAGAGATGCTCCTAACTTAAGTCAGTACAAACGGCCGTCTCTGTGCTCATTTCAAATCTCAGTGTTGTGAATCCCGAGTGTTTTATCCGTTGGACGAGTACAGCAGTGTGGGCAGACCTCCCCGAGCTGCCAGGATGACAGAGCGAGTGTGTGGGTGATTTTTCTTTTTTTTTTTTTTGGTGCTTTTAAATGTGAGCTGCAGCCCGCTGAGAGGCAGAGCGATGACTGATGGGTCGGCAACATTTAGGTCGAGCCTGGCATGCCGATCAGGGGGCCTCTCACCAGTACTGAAAATCAAAAAAAAAAAAAAAAAAAAATCAGCATGGCATGTATTTAAAGGACAATAGTGTTAGCATAAAAACATTCGGGGCGGGTGGGGGGAGATGGTCACACAAGAATCTATGCTAAAATTCACCTATTAACGTGCGTCTTCTGTGCGACTAACCACCAGAACATCTAGGATTAAGGCTGATTGTGTATCATCATCGTCCCTCTGCGACTACTAATACAGATAAACTCCTTCATCGGGCGACGCTCGTCCCGAGTTTTGATAAATATTCAGACGTGGGTGATGTTGCTTTTATTCAAACAGGGCTGTTAACTTATAACCTTTACTGGACCCAAGACTAAGCTATGTGACTTAGGATCATACCGGCGATTTTTCATGTCTAACCACTGCTGACTACTGTAAGTCCTAAAGCTCATGATGACATCCTGAAGGGTGCAAAGTGCAAATGAAGGGAAACGGCGTCTTTGGAAGGTCTGAATAAATAAATACAGGAAGCAATCAGGAAGTCAAAATGATGGAGACACACGTCAGAAGTAATAAAGGTGCTCCTGTGCCTTTGCATTCAAGTACAGACGGAGTAAGTGGCGTCTCTCGGAGGTCAAAAACAAACCATGAATAAACACAGAAAAAAAATCAGGACGTTGAAATAATGAAATCCAAAAGGATCCTCCAGATAGAAACCAATAATGTTGCAAAAGCTTTCCTTCATCGATACACATCTGGTCACCTAATCAGCCGTGTTCATGTAATATATGATGTTAATAAATAGATCAGCTGGAAGCATCAAATTTAACCTTCACTGTTGGCTTATTGGAAACAGAACTCGACCTGAAATAAAAACTTTATTACTAACTCACATTTATAATGGAAGGCTTTTTATTTAGACACTCATCGTTAACTTCTTGAGAGATTTCTCACAACCTGGCAACCCAAACGTTGTTAGTGGCTTACAGTTGAGCTATAAAGTGATCATTTATCAATAAGTAATCATAATATGAAAGCCTGCAATTAGACCTGCAGGATGCCGAGAGCTCGACGCGATCTTCCCTTTTTGCCCTCTTGAATCTTCTTCAGTGCCGCTTCGAAACCATGGCAGGAAGCTTTTTTTTTTTTTTTTTTGCAGATATGAAAATCAATGAGCCGACTCTTGAAACTTAGCAGAACAGGTCATAATAAATGTAGAACCTGCATTTATTTTGCCAAAGCCACATGATTGTTAAGAGGTTTGCTTCTTTTCCGGATCAATTAAACTGCTCTGCCCGACAACAGTAATGGTTTTAAGAGGCTGCCCATTGATTTTCTATTCTAAAGTGAGAAGCTGCGGAAACAGAAACCACCTAGGACAAAAAAACACACTCCAACTACAGTTCAGTCAGCAGTTACATCATGTGTAGATAATTTCTTGTATTTAAGGAGCTAAAAACATGCAAAAAAACCCCCAAACAAACAAAAAAAAAACACCGGTATGTTCCTTTAAAACTGTACAGGACTCTTCTCCTTTCAAAGCCATCGGTCGTGAAATATCTTTTTGTACTGATTCCAGCAGGCGGCTCTAGATAGATAGCTAGATAAATAGATAGATGGATAGACAGCTGCTCCTCCTGAGTTTAGATAGTATGTGTGCCGCGTCATTCTTGACTGAACTAGATAGCCGAACTCTTGAACTCTAAGTGTCGTCCGTTCCGTTGTACTCCGAGCAGACGCGCAATCTGACCACAAGATGGCGACGTCGCTCTATTTTCACAGGGCCGGCGTTCGTCCGGGACAGCGAGGCCCTGATGGTTCTTTTTGTTTTTTATACTGTTGCTCCTCTAAGTGTTCGGACTTGACTTGTGCTTTTGATGTGCCGTGAACCATTGTGTCGTGAAAAGCATCCTGTAACCTGCAACTGCTGTTTTTCTTTTTTTTCTTTTTTGTTTCCTCCTCCTCCTCCTCCGACATGGACCTGTCCCCCTGCCTGTTGTTATAACCCTGTACATAAAACTTGATCCTGTCACTGCTCCCTCCTACCTGAGAGTTGATGTTCTATCATGCAGATGCCTGTAGGTTGATGTAGATACTGTATGTCTGTGGCTGGACGCCGCGGAGGGGGGGAAGCAGTGCGAAGCGTTCAAAGGCTTCAGCCGCGTCAAACCCCCTCAGCTGTTCCTCGGTGTAATGTGCTGAATCATGGTTGAGTATTAAAACATATACCTGGTGAGAACAAGTCTGCAGTGTGTGTGTGTGTGTGTGTGTGTGTGTGCGTGTGGCCTCTCTCCTCTGTTCTAATCAATGATGAGCTCCAGCGTGCAGGATTTAGAATATGATATTCATAATTATGTTTTCATCAGCGTACAATCACCTGAATGTAAGAACCAGAACCACTGTGTCGGCACAAACCGACATCGCCATGTTGGTGTTGATGCTGGAACATCATCCAGGACTGTGATTGCAGCTGACCAATGTGAAAGGCTATATTTGGACCCAAACCATGTTTTCCTAAACCTAACCAAGTATTTTAAATTCCCTAAACGCAGCGTTGGGTGCAGTAAAGAAGTAAACTGTTACGTTACTGTGTTAAGTAACACGTTGGAGTGCTTTAGAGGTACCAAAAATGACTTTGCAACCCGTTGTGCATGTCGGTTATATGTGCAGCCGACTGTACACGCACCTTTGAACGTTTTGACTCCACCGTCATTTTGTAGACTGTGTTTATTTTCAGTTTGTACACGCATTTGGCACAATTTGTGGTCAGCATGAAGAAAGTGCTGGAGAGCCATTCTCAAAGATTATCTGGAGAGGAATCCTTTCTATTGTTATTAGAGAGTCATTATAATAATGTCCCAAAGTTTCAAATGTGCTCAAAATGTTCCCCTAAATGATTCATGTAAAGATATAAAGACACAATTTTTAAAATCATCATCATCAGCAAATGTAATCATAATCTTAACTAAACCTGTCAAACTGCCGGTAATATTACTACCAGTTCTAATTCTATAATTATGGCGTACTGCAGTTCTGCTGCTGTGGTTCGTTACAATCAACGTCAAACGTGTTCATCACTTTTAGACGTATCAAACACTGGAGAACTAAAATGTTATAGAGGATAAATCAGTTCACTGTGCTGTGAAAATGATCCCTCAGTGTCGACTCCGTGTCTGTCACATAACATGAGATACGTACGTGTTTCATCAAATCAGTTATTAAAGCGCCGCAGAAATCACACGCTCACAACACATGGATTTGTCCAAGTAAGAAAATAATAATAATAATAATATAAAAGATTGCTTACCAAAGATTTATTGCGTCCAAGTAAATGAAAAGTAAATCTGCTTAGCTGCTGCTGCTCTCAGTCACTCATGAGCCGTGTTAATCTTCTCTTTTGTTTGGACTCTGAAACGAGAGGGATCAGAGGATACCCTCGCTGCAGCGGATTGGCCAGATTTTATTGAAAACGGCAGGAAAAGTGATTTATAATGAGCATAAATCAGTCAGCGTGTGGGACACGGGTGAATAATGGGCCCACTCTTCTTGAAAAGCCTCTTTTTGTATTCATTTTTTTTCCCCTCTACTTCATTTATGTGTTAAATTATGAAACTGCATTCATTTCTTTTCTTTTCAACGGCTCTGGACTTGACTCCCACTCAGACTCCCCATCAAGTCCTCGTGGGCCTGGAAAAGGTACAACAGTCCTTAACTTAAGTAAAAGTATTAATATCACAGTACAGAAATATTAATACAGGTGTTAGATGTCCCTCACTCAGGTACTATCAGTTCAATTTACTTTAAGATTCAAAAGTAAAAGTACAGAAGAGTCCTTGTCAGTATTCTTATCTACTACTACAACCCTGACTCTGTGATTCGATGACATTTATCTACTTACTGAACTGGACCGAACGTGCATCTAAAATTTGAACATACAAAATAACTAAAGCTGACGAATAAACGTAGTGGTGTTGCATTGTGGGTGATGTAGGCACCAGGTTTTGAAAAGCAGTGTTTCACCTCTATAACCCTGTTGGACTCATCACGGATGGCTGAAAACAACAATCGACACAGCGATTCCACGCGCTTCTTCTTCCTTTTTTTTTTAACACAACCTGGTGCCTACATTACCCACAATGCAACACCACTGGAGGCAATGTATCAGATTATGTGCAGCTTCCTCTGGAGCCACAAAAAGACTACTTTTTTCACCTGTACAGCAGTTCTCCCCAAGACCTGTAAACACACTTTAATGTGTAAAATTGGTGGATTTACCCTTTAACAACATGTTTAACTCTGGACTCGATATAAAGAGGAAAAGAAATACCTCACACAAAATATACATCAGTGAAATGTGAAAATATGATACTTTTGTTGCAACCAAGGTTTTTTCCAGCTTTTCCAGAGTAAAGAAATACTTAGTTACATTCCTCCACTGCCTTGATTTGTGCACAGCGCGTTGATAAACGTGTTATATCAATGAAATTGTGTCTATCCTGCGGCATGCACAATAAGCAGTTTTGATTAATTACACACATTATGTTTGTGAGTGAGTCCTTAAAAGGGTGAAACAGCATCTGTCTGCAACTGGAACCGCAGCATAGCAGCGTGACGGGTAGGAAGAGGAAGACGTCCTGAGTTAAGATGATGAACTATAAAGACATCTAAACTGCTGTGTCAGCGTGATACTTCAGTTTGCAGAGCGTGTGTCTGGGCTGCATTCACACCCTCAGGTGAGTCCGTGACATCTGTGTGAACTTGTAAATACCGTACGCGGTCCTTCAGGAAGATGTAAGATAATCCGTCTGTCTGCACGTCTTCAACTCGGAGTCTGAATTCCAGGGACGGAGTGTGGTTACTCTGATGTCATCTGGCCCGTTTGACGTGTGAGAGTACAAGAGGAAAGAAAAACACGAGCTCACATATTGGTCTGAAAGATTAAAAAACAAAAGCTGATCTGTTTTCCAGGAAGTAACGCTGTGGTTTACGTAACGCTGCAGGCACGGCTCTCTGCAGCAGTCTGGTGTGTGAAGAGCAGTTTCAGTGCTCAGTCTGCCTGGAGGTCCTCATTCAGCCCGTTGAACCCAACCATCGTCTGTGGCCACAACTCCTGCAAGGCCCGCGACATCTGCACTCCGCCGAAGGTCTGAGCGCCTGACATCTTTCTGTGAGATTCACCTGGAGCCTCATTACAGAGCTGCAGGACTGAAGAGAACTCACTCTGCTCGACCCCGAGGTCATGCCGTACCTCCGGAGGCTCAGCGTGACGAGGTCAAGATTCGGTTTGGAAAGATGGAGTTCAAGCTATGATGAATGATCCAGGAGAAGCTGCAGAAGGTCCAGGAGGTCAAATACCTGGTGAGGGACACCAGTTGCCTCAATTGAAAGGAGGGCCGTCTTCTCAAGCAACAAATCGCCGCATGACAGCGAAGATGCGCGGAGACGGAGCAGCTCTCCACGACCTCCTGATCGCCACCTCTCTCCGGCCGCTCACATGTGAAACATCAGCCGGCGTTCAGCAGCCAGTACGAGCACTGTGCGACAAGAACTGTCTGACTTTGAGGACAAGTTCGACAGAAAGACGCATAAGTGGATCTGACACAACGCCGTGGTTCTAACTCTGCACCCCTCACTCTCTCCGATGAAGGGAAGACAGTGAGGGAAGGCAAGTGTGAAAAAGTGACCTTTCGATGCCAAAAGATTCACAGCGTTACTGGGATCATCGGTTGTAGCGAAGGAAGGAAACTTGTCAGGAAGATTTAACTCTAAGGCGAAGGTGGAGGTGGAGGGGAAGGATAAATGCGCCATTGGAGTCGTTAGAGAGTCTATTGACCGGAAGAAACGGTTGCAGATATCAACTGAGCGTGGATGCTGTACGACCGGGCCGGGGGATGTATATAAAGCCGACACCGCTTCTTCTGTCCTCCTCGACCCGCGGCAGGAAGTCACAGGGAGTTTGTGGATTACGAGGAAGGGCAGGTCTCGTTTTACAATACCGACGTCAACTCTCACATGTACTCGTTCATCATTCATTCACCTTTACCGAAAAACTCTACCAGTACTTTAACTCGATCAATGGCAGCTGTAAATCTTGAGTAGTAAAACTTTGGACAAATCCCAAATACGTTAGTTCGTCTCTCAATACTTTACAACTTAATCGACCTGATAGTGGCTCATTTTTCCTGCTGAACACTAAAAAAACAACTCACATAAATGCTCCTAAATTCCCCTCTACTTAAACAGCGTGGGTTAAAACCTTTACAGTACGTTTGTGACAAGCAACACAAATAAATGATGAATGGACTCATTAGCTTTCTAACAAATGATCAAATGACCAGAATGAGGTTGTTAAAGGGCCGCATTTGTCCCCGCGGGCCGCCAATAGCGCAGGTCCGGTTTGGGCCTTCAAAAGCAGGATGAAGCTCCTTCTCCACGACAGGAAGCTCTCAGGCCTGAGTGTCCCATCATTAAAAATGGATGTGCCTCCTTCCTTTTGCCGTTTCTGCAAGTTTGCAATGGTTTTGTGTTAGAAATATATATACATATATATATATATATATATATATATATATATATATATATATATATATATATATATATAAAAAACTCTCTGAATTCAGTGTGGGCTTGTTTTCCAGAAATAGATGCATCCATGGTTCCTGACGACCACCTTGGGAAACGAAAAAGCTCTTGTTGAGGTGGCTGCTCTGCGCGCTTACATAAGATCGGAAATGTTTGCGTAAGCTCCGAGAGGGAACTTGTCCTTTAACACCCGGACAAAGTCAAGAGTAATTTAAGATTCAGGAGCCTCGTTCTGCGCCGGCCTTCTCCCCTAATTTCATTGACACGAGGAGTCGGAGGTCAGACGGAGCTAACAAGACACATTCCCCTCAAGAGTTTCTTTTTTTTTTGTGCATGTGTGCTCGTCTTTGAGAAAGTAAGTGCGAGTGTCGAACTTAACCAACTGCTGAGCTCTCCTCATTAATCACACAGAAAGCAGAGGAACCAGTGGGAGCTGTCCTACATCCCAGGGACACACACACACACACACACACACAAACACACAGACTCAATCCTTAAAATAACTGGGACCATCATAAATAACAGCATGAAGCCCTTTTTTTTAAATAAGGCTGCACCATTACTCAACAGGGCTCGATCCAGCTAAAAGAAGAGCGATGGGAGACGGTGGGAAGGCTGAGAGGTGGTGAGACGGTGAAGATGCACGAGCTGTTGAACAGACATCAGTGATTATTTGATCCTGCGTCTATGTTAATGGCCTGAGGGGGTTATGCAGCGTTACGCGGGGCTTAAATCTGACATTATGCGATGACAGACGAGTATGGAGGGCAGACAGGATGCCAGGCCCGCCATTGCCGGGCCGGCGTTCAGAGCAAATCCAGCCAAAGCTGCAGACGCAAGCAAGGTCCAGTTTCGTTGCGGCACGATTCAATCAGAGCCCTTTTAAAGAACAGCCAGTGTTCGTGAAAGCGAAATGTCACCTGAGACGATCTAGTTTCATTTTCCTAAAATTGGACCACATGCGCAGATATTCAGCGTGACTAATCAATGTTGCAGTGTTACATAATCGGATCTCTATTAGCTCCAAATTTGGTGATTTCAGGGCGAGACCGTGCCGATGAAACTCCCTAAATCCAGGCTGAAAATGTCAAAAATGCAGTCATCAGACCGAGGCTACTTAAAACAGTTCTTTTTATGAAAGCTTCTGGAAATGTTTCATGTTTTATTTATACCGTTACATATTTTTGATCCAACACATTATTGCCTTTACTTCCTCTGCACTGACGTACTTTGCCGACATTCTCATTTTATCTTCCTGATCTTGTTTATTTTCTTTTGCAGAACACTTTGTGACATTAAAACTACTTTTTAAATAAATGTGTTATTAAAATGATGCTAAAATAAAAAAGGGTCATGTTGTCATGTCACTGAGTGTGTGTGGTACCAGTGTGAGAGTTCAGAAACCATGGAGTTAGAAAGCAGCCGAGGTAAACACTGAACTGTTTGGCAGGTTGGTTGGAGCGATATTTCCAGGGAATGGATGCCTTCCCAATAAGATATTTTTTTGGAGAAGGTTCAGAAATGTTTCCGTGTGACAACAAACGCTAAATCCGACAGGACCAGACGGGGACAAAGCTTAAATGTTTCCTCTACACTTGTATTGAGACGTTAAAACAGTCGAACGTGTGTCTGAACTCCTTAGAAGGGCTCCTACTTCTTCCTCATTTAAATTCCAGAATATATGAAGGTGCAAATATTTTTCATTTCACAAGATGTCTCCTCCTTCACAGTGAAGTCCATTAGTTACACTTGAATCTGCGTCAGAAAATATCAACCGTTTGTTTTTACGCCATGACAACTCTCTTTTTTTGCATTTTCAGAGTTAAAACTTCTTTACTTATTTTTAATGCTTTCTGTGAGACGAGACGAGGTGTGGGTAGCTGGTCAGTCAGCTTATCTGCGTCACAGCACAAAGACTTCTTTGAAGAAATATCAAGGTTTTCTTCCCACTCTGTTGATCACGTTTGTTCATTTGTTGAATGTGTTCAACTACATCCAATCCTTTAGAGATTGCATTAGTAAGAAAAGTAGATTTCTGAGTTCCAAACTTGTAGCGTCAGTTTTGGGGAGTGGAGTTGGGGGTGAGACTCAAATCACCTTTTCTTACAAATGGGACCTTAAAGCTAGCTTTTTTTCCCCATGATCAGAATCGGATGTAGCACCTTGTCTGAGTTCAACAGCTCTATGAATGAGGCCCCAGTGTCCTAAAAATCAGACTTTGAACGAGCACAGCAGAATGAAAACACGGAATTAAAGCGAAAGCAGCCTTCTAGTGTCGAACTCTGCTCGTACATCGGTCTACGCCGTGTGGCTCAAACCTTCAACTGCAGGAGCAAGAAGGAAAATAAAACGAGTCGAGAGAGACAAACCAGTGCTGAAATAGTATTTTTATTAAATACTTTCAAGATCCAAGTTTCGAAGAATAACAAAGCTATGATGAAGACCAACTAACACTCAGACAAACACTTGATAGTCGTCAATTCATGGTTGTATTTCATTGTACATCATGATCATGCAAAAAAACTCCAGCATCCATGTGAAGGCTGGGGGAGAAAGCGCAGCCCAATAGTATATCATTACAACGCAGGGAAAACGCTAACATCGAGGGCCTCATACCAAGCTACGGCTCCTGAATCCTTTTTTTAAAAATTTTGCATTTTTTTGTATTTTTCATGTCACCTATTCAACATTCTGGATGGAGGAAAATTCTTATTTCAAAAGATGCAAATATCATATATTAACACTAGCTCCATCCTTATTCAGGTAGGTACATGGTAGAAATGCGTAACTGAAACATGCATATAACTAGGTCTCCCGCTCTGGTTCAACAGTGCAGGTCACAGAAAACCTGCACACCCACACCGACTCGTTCTCTCTCGCTCTCTCTCTCTCTGGCTTTTTTCAAAAAACTCCTCTCGACTGAGCAGGCACGATTTTTAAAACCACCAAGGGTAGATTACATTAATAAATAATTTAGTCCCTATCAATCTGAGATCGCTCAATCTGTAAAAATTTGTGTTGTCTTCCTCCCTCTGTTTCCCTTTTTTATCTTCTTCTTCCTCTTCTTCTTCGTCTTCTCTGTGCGAGGGAGAGTGCAGAACTCCAGCTTGGCAGATCGGCAAAATTTACCAAAACGACAAGTTTAACAGCAACGGCGACGACGACAAAAAAACTCAAACCAGTAACACACGGGAACAGAGAAACAACAGAGAGAGGTACAAATAAACATCTCGAGAGCAGGTACACGGGAGGAGGGAGGGTGGAGGTTTGGGGTGGGTGGGTGGAGGAGGGGGAGGAGGAGGAAGAGGGGAGGGGATATCGGGTGGGTTTTTTTTTTTTTTTAAAGATTCGACTGTCGCGGATGGATGGAGACAATTAAGCAGCACAGCAAGGGTGGCACCGTGGTCACACAGCAGTGGTGCAGATATGTTACAAAGCTGAAACACACCACCAGGCGTGTGTGTGTGTGTGTGTGTGTGAGTGCATATGATATGAAGAGATGGCTCACAGCATTGTGGGATCAGGAGTTAAGGACACTATGATGGAGGTTGTTTTAAAAAGTCTCGTTGGGCAGAAGGGTTTAATTATTTTCAACCTGTTATTTTTTTTTAATTCCCCCGTCTTTAAAAACAGTCTTATGGCCACGGGACTCGAGCGTGTGTGTGTGTGTGTGTGTGTGTGATCATCGTGAATCGTCAAGAGCTACCAATATCTTTAAGGAAGTATTTTAAGGAGAATTGAAGCAAATCGTTGAGGAAAAATGTTGCTTTTCTAAACTAGAACGGGGTCACAGAGGTTTCATGCCCAGATGCACAGGATGAGTGTCTCTTAGATACATGTACATATATTACACTTTTCTACATATATCTATACATACACTGTATTTACACAGTGATTATAAACAAACCAGGCCCTTGCAGAAAGCAGAGAAAAAGGGGGGTAAGAGGGAATGGTTTAAGAAGAGAGAAAAAAGGGGGGAGGGGTCGGGGATGGGGGGTGAACGAGGGAGAGGCGGCGGGCAAACATGCAAAACGCAGACGCCTTCCCCGGACCGCCGTCTCCCTCCACTGCATACAGACACAACAGAACGTGTTAACACGCGCAGGTTAGCTTTAAACTTGCACAATAAAATCCCTCTTTTTTTAAAAACTCAGCTGCTTTAAAAAGGAGCCTTGATTATAGGATCAGTCAGACAAAAATATATAATAATAATAATAATAATAATAATAATAATAATAATAATAATAATAATAATAATAATAAAAGACAAAAAAAAAATAAAAATAAAATAAAATAAAATAAAAAAGAGGCTCCGGTTATTCACAGGAAGGGAACAGGACGCTCAAAACACAACAAAAACATTTAACCTCAAATCAGACGCCCACCCCGCCCAAATCCCACGATGACACGATTTTTCTGCTCGGTCGAAGAAAAAACAAAAACAAAAACAAAAACAGAAAAAGAAAAACAAACAAAAAACAAGCACACAAACGAAAACACATAAACACATAAAAAGCCTAAAGTTCTACACTTTGGTGCTTCATGTTTTTGATATCAAGTTTCTCTCGTCATCAAGTTCTCTGACTGAGCCCACTTGACTTTTTTTTTCCCCCCTCGAGAATTCAGTTGTGGGGTGGGAATACCTCCCTACGTCTTCACACCAACGCCCCGGGTAACGAGCACAACACTTTCAACCCGGTTTAATCCCTAGAATACCAACAAAAAAAAAAAAAGGAAAAAAAAAAAAAAAAAGAAGTGTCCAAAATCTCAGCTGCTTTAACCTCACACTCCCTTCTGTTCCTCCCTTATTTAGATAGTGAATATAAATGCTTGGTTGGGTTTTGGTGGTTTCTGGTACATCTAGTCATAATTTACACAGCATATTCATAACTCATACTCATAAACTGTCACAAGTTCAACTGTAAATCCTCTCCTCACGCAGGACGTCTCATCTCGCGCGGGCAGAAAAAAGATGGCTGCCAGGGGAGGGATAGAGGGCAAAGACGCGCCCTCCAATCAGGCGCCAGATGCATGCATCATCCCATGGGGGCGGTGTCTTGTGTTCAGCCGGCCCCCAGCAGGTCAAAGGGGGGACAGGATTGGTTGGTATCGTGGAGAGGGATGCGATCTCGCCCGGCCGGGCTCCTGGCACTAGCCAATCCACGCAGAGGACGTGCCTCCGAAACACGCTCGCTGAAATAAACTGCCCCCCAAAACACACACTCCAGTAGACTGGAGGCTCAGGACCACTGGGGGGGAGAGAGGAGACTGACATTAGGCTTCATTTCAAAAAAGATGCTTCACTAAAATTGTCTGAAGTTATTAAAGAATAATTCTGGTTTATTACTGGATCTTATGTTTGTATTTTGGCCTTTGTGTGATTTGGGAAAGTTGCCTCCAAAAAGAAGTCCATGAGCAGTCAGGCATTCAGACAGCTTTTTTTAAAAAAAAAAAAAAAGTATTTGTTTGCCTTTTTAAGTAGCATTCAGCAGAAAGCTGACAGGAAATGAGGACAGAGCGGGCGGTGGCAGAGGTCCCCAGCTGGACTTCATTGGGAAGCTTTGCGATTACATGGCAGATTTAACCTCCAGGGCCACCAGCATGTCCTCAGACAGGGTTTTTAAAGAAAACCTCAAAATTAGCGAAAATTATTCAGAGGAGAAAATGCAAAGAGTGAAGTTTTCATCGGTCAGTTTACTGACCGACTTTAGAACTTATTTACTGAAGTTAACCTACCATTCTTAGAATACTCGTGGAAGAGATGCACAAATATATCTGCAGATATTTGCCTTGTTAACAGTTTTCTGCAAATATGATGACGTTCATTGATGGCAGCAGCTTATCATCTGTTGTGTCGCATCAATTTTGCACGAGAACATTTATGAGCTACAGGCTCTCAGTGTCCCTGCCATCAGTTTGTAAGGCTACGCAAATACTGAAATATTCTTATTAGTGTACAGCAGGTTGAAAAGGCTTTTGAAGTTACTTAGTAAGAGAAAAAAAAATAAATCTTTTACATATGAGAGAATGTTCTTTTAAAGGCTGCTTCAGAAATGTATATGATCAAATGTGTGCAGTGTTATGGCGAAGATTTATTTCTTCCAGGACACCAAAGAGGGGATAAAATAACAAGCGCACACACACAACCGATCAGCATCGACTAATAGTTATTTCAAATATTAGTGTCAGATATCAAAATTAGCTACTTCATACATGTGTGACACCATCTGTGTGTGTGTGTGTATGTGCGTACCTGATCACTGTAGTGGTGCAGCAGGCGCTCCTGAGCAGTGGAAGTGAACATTGAGCCACTTGCCATCGCGACGATGCCACACCCTGGTCTCCTCCGATTGGCTGGAACGAGGGCGGCCCGTGGTGTCCACAAACTGTGTGAGCCGAATGTAGGCGACGCACGCGGCGTCCTCGCCGATCAGGTGCACGTGTGGGTTGAGCAGGGTGGTGTGCACGGGCTTGCTGTTCTTGCTCAGCACTGAATAAAACAAACGGAGACAGACAATGAAATGTATCCTTGAATACCAGATAGACCAGTGGATTTTGAGTGTTTAACAGTTTTATTAGATTTTTTTAAATTTTATTTATTTATTTATTTATTTATTTGGAGTTTTTTGCTTCTTTTTGGGATGTTAAAGGGCACCTCCACCAATTTTACACATTAAACTGTGTTTACAGATCTTGGGGAGTACTACGTCATGTGTGAAAAAAGTAGTATAAAGCTTTTTGTAGCTCCAGACAAAGCTGCATGTAATCTGCCACCAGTGATGTCACTCAGTGGCCAAGTTGCATTGTGGGTATCCAGATTTTCATAAGCAGCACTGTACTCCTATAACACTGTTGGACTCATTATGGACAACAAATGATCAAAATCGATACAGCAGAATCAGAAGGCACCTTTTTTAAACTCTACTTGGTCTTCCTGCCTACATTACCCACAATTCAACTTGCTGGTTACAGGATTTCAAATTATTTAGTAGTGTCCGGTCGAGTAATCAGATTATTGTTGCACCGGACTAGGAGATTTCAGATACTGTCATGAAAAAAAAACAAAAAACAAATTTACTTTCCCCAAACTGAGCACCCTTTGTGGTGAACCTGACTCTAAGACAAAGCTTCACCTGGCTGTTGTTCAGGCAGATTAAAATAGACGGATGCTTTGTGTAGCTACAAGAGGAGACTCACAGTTTTCAAAGTAGAACTTGTGAAAGTCCATGCCCTCCACCAGGTTCCCCAGGGCCTCGGGTTCAAAAGAGGTGAGTCCGGGATCGCAAATCCTCCTGAGAAAGAAAAGGAGACGGGTGAGAAAGCAGAGACATTCGTGCAGAGAAACACAGTCGCTGTTGGAACATTACATAAAATTCACCCACTGCTTTTCATTATACTCGTGCAGTCGTACTCACGTGTAGGCCTCGAAATCTCCATTGTTGATCGCTTCAATCAGCTGCTCTGTTATCTTGATGATCTCCTGTTTACGAGCTAGCGAGAGAGCAGCAGAGAGAAGAGACAGACAGATGGTAAATGGTGAGAGGTCTGTTAGAAGCCGAGACAACAATTAACTATGGTGTGGTTTTGCTTGATGACATTTTCTCTCTCTGCTCTCTCCTCTGTGGCTACAAGCTCCACGCTCGTCTCTATCATCATCACCATCATCATACGGTCTGAAGCAGCTTCGTCGCCGCGTCTCTACCCCTCATCACTATCCGTCGCTCTGATTCTCACCTTCTGTGCGGCACAAAAACTGACTGAACACTCTGCTGTGTGAGAAAACACTGCCACCAAAACAAAACACAGACAAATTCTGCTTGTAAACACCATAAGCTTAGTTTGACACGAGAAATCTGAACTCAAGCTCCATTTACAACTGAGCAGACTCGTTGACAGGAAGACTTCCAGAAGCTACTGAAAGCTCCAGAAACAAGATAATCAGCGGCCTTGAGATAAGATTTGTAGCTCATAAACTTACTTTTGCAACACATCAGTTTCAAGACTACAGTCATTTTCTAAAAACAAAAAACAAAGAACGGTTTAACGGCTGCCTCTGAACAGGTTTACAAATAAATT
Source organism: Acanthopagrus latus (assembly GCF_904848185.1). Classification (NCBI taxonomy): domain Eukaryota; kingdom Metazoa; phylum Chordata; class Actinopteri; order Spariformes; family Sparidae; genus Acanthopagrus; species Acanthopagrus latus. The sequence goes on along the minus strand of NC_051058.1, from coordinate 17,695,161 downwards.
AACAGGATTTTAATAATGTCAATAGAGACAATGTCAGTCCCAAATTACTGTCTCCCCTCCTAACAAAACCACAGTCCTGCAAAAATAGCCTCACTAACCCTGGACAATTCAAGACACTGATCTGAAATTACTTAACCTCAGTAAGCAACTGTTTTAATTCAATATATTATCTTAATGCTGCAGATTTATGAAAATCTTGACAAGATTGCAAATGAGGAAAAAGAGGGGAAAAAAAGGTATTCAGTATCCTGAATACCTGTAACTTTTCAGCACATAAATCTTAAAGGGTTAGTTCGTTACTTTTGTGACTTTGGTGTTTAAAAATTCACACACTACCACAAGCAGAGGAAACAGGCGGGCAGAAAATTCCTGCGAGTTCTGTGAGGTAAAATTAGTATTAGTAAATTAATCAATGGAGTTTGGTGGATTTTAATAAAAGCTTGGTAACGGTTGTGCTGGTAAAACAAAAACATCTTACTGCTTATTAGAAAGGTCTCTCTCTGGAGGGATTCTTTATGCTTTGTTTTCAGACATTTAACATCTGAGCCTGTCCACAAGGACTGCACTGCAGCTGTTGGAGCCCGTTTATCGACTGCTAGCCGAGGTGATCTACTGCACCGACTCCAAAACTTTACTCATTTAAACACATCCAACTATGTAAACATAGGGCTCAGGTTTGAACATACCAGGACTCATTTTTAAAACGACATGTGAAGCTTCATAACATTAAATGAATGTGTGGCAATCCGCAGCTGAAAACATTTACATTTAGTTACATTTAGTCCCGTTTCAGCGATGTTTAATAAAAAACTACAATGACTAAATGTTTAAGGAAATAACCTTCACACCTGCAACTACTTTTTCAAGATTTACTTCTTTAGTAAATGGAAAGTATTGAGACCATCTACAACATTGTTGTTTTTGGTCCCTCATGCCATTTTTTATTTACCTGCAGCAAATGTAACTGAACTCCCCAACTAAGTACCATGTGGAGGTATGCGCCTAATTTCAACTCTTAAAACTGGAGAAAACTCACCAGAATGAAGAGTCTGGAACCTGACTTAATGACTGAGATGCAGCTTTTTAGTGTGAGACAGCTACAGTGAGTAGACAGCAGGGAAAAGCTGAAGTCAAGTTAGTCAAGACTGTGTCCTTACTCTGCTTAGTGTTGTTTATAGCAGCGACAGTGTTGCTCCCTAGTGGAGCGGCAGGCATGGAGGACTGTGAGAGCTCAGAGTCAGGGCAGGAGCTGTTGCCTGTGCTGTTCCATGCCATGCGCTTTACGTCATGCGGTGGAACTGAAACACACAACGGGGTGGTCAACAAAACACAAAACAACGTGGATGGATGACAAGGGTGACAGAAACGTACATGTGAGCATCCCCAAACACACAAACAGCATGCAGTAAAATTAAAAACTGAATGAGACAAAGCTGACGTGGGTTAGAAATCAGTAAAATTAGGAATAAATGAAGGACACTCAAAAGTTTGCGTGGGTTTAGTTCATGTAGGGTTCGTACAGCTTATTAAGAGGAAAACTCTTGTAGAGGTCTACTGATAAAATCAGTTTGGCTGATTAGTCTGCATCGATGTTTCTTCAAACTATCGTTAACGGCAGATGATCATCAATGGATCAGTGAATGTCCAGTAATATTGTCTATACCTGGTTTTAAAGATTATATTACAGTCAATCGATGCAACTTTCTGAACTTGGACTGTTCTACTTTATTTAAAACTTGCCTTATCCCACGTTGTCATTAAATCCACATTACTGATGACTATTGATCAAAAACATCGTGTTACTGTTTTATCAAAAAGCAAACAGTCACCCACACAATACTGTCACAAAATCAATAAAGAGGCATTTCATCAATAACTTTGTGACATCTGATTTAGTTTAGTCACATCTATGATGTGCTTTTAAAGAGATTTAAAAAAAATCTAACGATATATTGCGTATTTTGATTTAACCTTACACTAGAATCTTTGCCTCACAGTTGTCTGCCTCAGTGCACCAGTCAAGTTGCTGTTCCTGAGCTGTGGTGTTGAACGATGGAGTATTTTTTGCCAAAATATCATGATATTGCAGGGAAGTTGACCTTTGACCTTTTGGATATAAGTGTCAAAACTTCTTCGTAGCTTAATTGGCTGATCAACTTTTCCCTGCTCCAAAATATTGTTATTAAATCTGCCTTTAAAAAGGTGCAGTATGTGGGCTCTGGGGAAGAAATGTTAATCAATGTAAAAACTAAAAGTAAATCAACTGGCCTTGAGGGACAACACAAAATATTAAAATTCTGAGCCTGAATTTCTTAAATTCAAAGTTTAAATAAAAGTGCCCTTACAATACCACGCAGTCAACCTCTTCTATCATGGTATCTTAACATGAAACGGTCAAAGCTTTATGACCAAATCTAAATTTTTTATATAAATGTAATTGTGAAAAATCTAGTAAACAAAAAAATCAATGTATATTGTCACTTTGGTAATGGTTGTTAAGTTTAATCATGATTATCATGATCATGATTATTCAGTTCTTGTTCATTTTGAAGCCCGGAGACAAACAAGAATGACGACATGATCGTTTCATTTCAAATATTAATAGTGATTATGTAGATGAAACACCAGATTACGTCAAAAGATTAAACCCAAACTCAAGCATACACCCAACCTTATTTCATTTTCCAAATTTTCAATACTCTGTACGAACCCTGTTTATGACAAGCATGCAGATGAGCAACATGAGGACAGGATGGCAGCTCTGATTGTGATGCTGTGTGATGTGGAAATCATTTAACTGCCTGCTCTGCTCACGTCTACTCAACTCTAATGCGCACATACATTAATAAAATCTCGTCTGATGAGCTGCAGCACCCAGCAAAGAGAGGATCGAAGACATTGTTTGCCATTAGCTTGTGTTATGCCTGTGTGTGTTGGGGGGAGGACTAAGCATGTTCAGGAAGAAAGGAAGGTGAGAGTGGATAAACGATGCAGGAGAGGAGTTAAGAGGACGAGAGGGGGAAAGAGATCAGTCCGTCCTGTAAGTGCAGGTGTGTATGACGAGAGAGCAGGAAGTGAGGACGAGAGGTCGAGGGAGATTAGAGTGGGCAAGATTTGAAAGGGGGACGAGGTGAGATAACGATGTAGCAGAGAATGCCGTATTAGAGAGAGATGGAGAATAAATTAAAAGATTAAAGTACATGACAGAGGAGAGGAGCATGGAGGAGACAATGTGAGGACAAAGAGAAACCTGATGCTCTGTGGTGTGTGTGCACGGACTCCGGGAAAGTCAGACAGGCAAGCAGGGCCTGTCAGACTGGGAGGCCGGTTTAGGACACCCAGCTGCAAGGTAAGCAAGGCTTCCTCCAGCTGGTGCTGTCACATTAGGAGGACAAGGGGATAGATGCACCAAGAAACACACACACACACACACACACACACACACACACACACACTCAGACACACACACATTTCAGGGTTCCCACAGTGGCCCTGATGAAAAATTCCACAACTTTTCTTTTTTTTCTTTAAATGACTTTCTATAATTAGGTCAAAGTGCCTGTGTGACCTAAAAAAAAAAAAAAAAACATTAAAAAAAGCCCCTGCTGTTATTTTTTTCTTTAAGTTTCTTCTGAGTTCAGTGAAGTTAAATTCAGGTAGTAAAGCAGTTAAAAGTTTTGCTCTTAAGAAGTGAGCCCACAGTGTAGAGTGTAATGGATGTAAACAGCAGGAAACGACCTACAATCAGTTTGTGAGAAACTAATAAGTCTGGTAATGCATCCCGATAAAGGAACATTCCGCTTCATAACAACTTGGGTCTCATTAACCGTCAGACAATCATATCAATGGAAACAGGGCATTTATTGATCCACCTTTATTGAGCAGATTGCTTTTGAAGGAGCGTGAGTGATGAAACACATTAAATAATTATAGTTCTATCATCTTTAGCATTATAAACATTCATAAAGACGAGCAGCTGGTTAAGAATTTAGTGCCCCAGCAGTCCATGACCTAATTTTAGTACACAATGACCTTCATGAAGTCACGTGCAGATTTAAATTTAGGAAAATCAACGTTGGTGTTGGCAGATTACTGTATCCTTATTTACCTCTGAAGTGTCACTATCACACCAACAGATCACGGTTTCTGTTACCCAGTAATTGCAGTGAATTTTACCAGGAGTATCTGTTTAAGTCTCTTTAACCCTCTGATCGCCAAGTTTTTCCTAGTTTTGGTTCGCTTTTTGTGTAATAACGCTTGAAAACATCAACTCTTTTTCAGGATGACCTGGGCTATCAGAATATGTATGCTGCAGTGATGTCACATGACTGTGTAAGTAATAAAATTACCTTCAAGACAGTAAAAAGGGGACATTTTTGAAGTTGACAAGGAGCAACCGTTTGCACACATAAACAACATATTCTGCTCTAATACTGAACTGTTAGCAGCGAATGGAGAGTTCAAGGTTATTGTTTTTTACTTTTGAGATTTAAAAGTAGCTTTATCCTCACTTTGGCCTCTCTACTTCTCTGCAGTGGCGAGTTTAGGAGATGCATAACCTCCACTGTCAGGTGTATCGTAATCTTGATGACTGGAGGGGAAATGTACTTCACTTAATGAACGTACAGAGAAAAGAGGGGAAGAGACTTGATGGAAGTAATTGAAGTCTCTAGTGAGTGCCGAGTACAGCCAGAGGCTGGACTGAATACAAACACGATGTTCGAATGAGACGCAACAATCAACCACCTTTCTAAACTTTAAACTAGTTGATTGATACTCTGTAACAGATAATAATGACATCTACCTGCATGTCTTCATCTAAAATCAAGAAAGAAAAAGGACATATTTGTGTCTGATTTCACCTTAACGTTTTGGTCACGAATCAGCTACTGCAGTTATTGGTGTCCCAAAAACAGGTTTATGTCAAACATGCTTGCCTACTTGTGAGGTTGGGCTTGTTCTTAGTGATTATCAGACCAATCTGAATCAAATCCAATGCGGCAAAAATATGATCCAAGTTGTAATAAACTGGAATTTATATCCTTAAAATAAATATAATCAATTCTAATATTAAGCAAGGTAAAAACTGTATGATGGTCCCTGAGTTTTTCTTTTCTTTTTTTTTTTTTAATTCAAAACAAAAAACATAAATCAACAATATTCCACAATTGCCAAAACCAGTGGGAACCCTCAAAAAGAGCTTGGTGGATCAGAGTGAGGGAGCTCAAAGATGTAAGACGTCATTGCCAGTGACTACAAAAAGCCAAGGTGGGAGTGGGGGTGGGGCGGGTGGTTGGGTGGGTGGGGGTGTTAGGTCCTTGCCAGTGGCGACCGTATAGCTTCTGGTTGCCATGGTTAAAACTTACTGGCAGGTGAACTTTGAGGTGAGGGCAGAAGTGGGGGCATCTCCTCTGTGGCGCTGCTCTGACTCAGCACCGAACTGTCCGCTAGAACACACACACGAAAAACGCAGCCGCACACACGATAAATACGTACGTACACACACCACAGGCACACAGTCAAGAGTGTGAGAGACACGTGTCGCATCTCGGCACACCTGCCAGTCACAACAGTCAAATTAAACACACTTCACTAGATGGGAGACAGAGAAAGAGAGAGCGGATAAGAACAGGAAATGGGGAAGAAAACACTTGAGTACCTTTCCTACCTTTCATTTCCTCCTCGTCGTTGGTGGCGTTGCTCTCTGTTGATCCCTGTGGAGTGCAGACAGACAATCAGAAACAGACTGAAGTGAACACAGAGAGCTTCTTTTCCAACAGGCCCAAGAGGGAAGCACTGCTTAAATGGACACCACAAAAAAACCCACCAACACCAACTAACATCTGGTTTCTGTCTCCAGCCAGAAAGGGTACAATCAGCATTCATTTGTGGGTCAAATGACTCTGAAGTAATCATGGTATTTATCAGCTTCAGTCTGCAGTGACAGAAACATGACACCTGGGTGGACACGCTAATCTTCACCCCGTTTCTGCTGAGAAGATCGGCGATGAAGGTCGATTTTGGTGCTAATTTTATTGTATAAATGCTGAGACAATATACACTTTTTACCTTGACTCCATCTGGAGGGTTGTGCACCACTGTGCTCTGAGATTCCTGCAGCACAAAACACAGCAGTTAGACCACGACATCATAATCCTGAACCAGTGCCTCTCAACTGGCTGTTAACTGGGCCCCATACCTCACCTCGGCAATGGACTCTATAACCTAACACATCTCCTTCCTAGCAGTAGGTTTGTCTTCAAAACTGGCAGCTACACCCACAGCTAGGGCTGGGATATATTCAGTCACACTAACCATTATTTTCATTAGTGATTAGTTTAATAATAGTGGAAAACGGTGAGACGATCATCAGAATTTCACAGTGTTCAAGCTGACATGTTAATGTGGCAAAAAGTATTTCAGTTGCCATCACTGAAAATCGTTGCTTCATAGTTTTCTGTAATTGTTTTGTGATGATGTCATTCTCTGCCGTCATCAGAAATCACCATCAGAAAAAATTAATTAAAAGCTAACAAAACTACAGTATGTTTTTATGTCAGTTTTATCAGACAGAAAGCAAAATCCCATTTTCTCATAGTCCCAGTTGCCTGAATCCAAGATAAGATATTCAAATGTCTTGTTCTATCCAACCAGCAGTCCTAAACACAGGTTCAAGCTACTATTAGTTTGTCTGTTGGTTTGTAAGCAAGATTTCATAAAAACTACTGAATAGATCACCACCAAGCTCGGATAGAGGATGTGTCCAATTAACTTTTGCCGTGCCATCAAGGTTTACATTGGGTTAGGGTTGGTTGAATTAAAGGCTGTTGGGCCTTGACAGAGGTATGCACTCTACTGAGAGCCATTCTTGTTTATCAAAATAGTTGATGGATCAATTCTTCTGTGGGGCGACTAATCCGTTAATTGTTTATGCCCTAGTTTTATCTGCACTGAACATCAATTATATATGTAATGTGTGTAACATTTTCCATAACTTACAAAACCTACTGCTAAAATGTTAATTCATATCCTGATACTAATTCAAGCCTCATCACTCAGGTCTTATTCAGGGTCCTGCACCACCAGTTGAGAAGCATCACCTTAACGATCAGACTGCATATTATGTAGCCACACCAGAACAAGATGTTATATATAATGCATGCTAGTAAAGCGTCTTAAAATCTCAACATGCTAACACTGAATAACAGCACAATGGTAAACATATGGCAGTATGGAAAGGATGTCAATGGTCTGAGTGAGAAAGATAGTTAGATGGGCTTAAAAAAAAAATTCTGATGACAAAGGACAGATGGGTGCAAGGGCGTGCTGACTTCAGTGAGAAAGTTAGAGGGAGAGCTGGTTAAGCAGGGGCGAAAAAGCAGATAACACAGAGGCCAATACATGATAAATCCTACTTGGATATCAGCAGCTGGAACTAACTGAACCAGGACTCTGCAGTTCTCTGTGCTGCCACTTTAGAGGCATATAATCCTAAAGACAAGTTCATGCTCCTTAGGAATCCAACAAGGGTGCACATGTGCAGCCTGAGATTCAAAGTGATGATGAGCTTTTTTTTAATCGTTTCCAATAAGCTTTGATTCAGGAACACATGTGCAGCCTGGGGGGAGGATAAAACAGCTAAAATGGATGGGAACTGCCGGGGCAGGGGGTGTTACGGTGCAACACCTCCTGGATGGTAGATGAAGGATGACAAGCAGCAACTATGACGACGGAGGATGAGGCACAACGGGCTACTATGCAACTACTGGGGGGGTTGGGGGTGTTAAGAGGCGGGAACTGACACTCCGGCGGCCTACTGTACCATCTGGGCGTTGGTTGCCATGTTGGTGTCTTTCAGGGCATTGATGGCGCTCACTATACTGTTCTTACTGTTGTTGGTAGAAGGCTGGGACGAGAACGCAGACACTCAAAGTGAACACACACGCACACATACGTTACACACACAGATGCATTAGAATTATACGCCTTTTAGGGAATGGGGCTAATGTTGGTCGACGCTCCCAGGCTGTTGAGCGCTAACAGGGTAAATGAGAGGGTGAGTGCCACAGAATGGCCTCTAGATCATCCTTTTTACTGCCTCACTAACTCTCTATGCCTCTGCCACTTAACTGCACAGAGAGACCCCTGGGGCAGGGGAGAAAGACAGGGAGGCAGGGGGAGGAAGAGGAGAGGGAGAGAGAGGCTTAATAGCAGCAGAGAATGACGGAGACTGCTCGGAAGAAAGAGAGCAGCAACCCTCTGAGTGAGACTGACTAAAGGTGGAAGACTAAAACCAACACAGGAAAGAATTGGCTGATGAAGACACACAACACTAGCTGTGTTTCCATTAACTTAATTTTATGCACATTTTGAAGTATTGCATAAGAAGATGTTGATGGAAACGGGATAACAGGAGAAAACTACATCAGTTTCACACAAGGGTTTTTATTCTTGCCTTTAGGTGTTTAGGTGAACATAAACTCAAATGCATGATCAGCTTTTTCCACTTCAAGTGAAGAAGAAGAAGCTTTCCTCTGTCAGCCTCCAATGGTTATTACCATAAGATTCCCATTCCCAGATTATTTTTAAACTTGGGTGATCTCCAAAATTGTATATATTGCAACACTGTCCTGCCCAAATATTGTGATAGACGATCCCATCATCACTTGTTCACTTGGCAAGATGAGCTGAGAGAATTGTGCTGTATGATGGACTTGGAGGCAAAACTACAATTTGTATCGTTGTCCTGTGCATTTAACACCTGCTTACAGGAAAGATGGCATATTGCGTCTTTCAAATCCCTCGGCTCCTCGTTTTTTCCCCCACTTTAAACCCAAAACACTACGAAGTTGGTGAGCTGGCCGCCTTCTTATAAACTATGTCCTCCATTTCTGTGTTAAAGCACATGTTGCTGCATCTGGCCAATAAACCTGCAGCTACCTCCAAGATATCGACACGCACTGCCCCAGCTGCCATGATAGCCCTTGTGCATTTTCTTTTTAAAATAAAAAAAGCGCAAAAATGCTGTAACGGATGCTCGATATTTGATATTGTGAAAAAAATATCGCATATAGAGGCAAATATTGCGATATTTGATAATATCTAATATCGGCCCATGCCGAATTATTTCCCACATTTCCTTGTTGTTTTGCACCAGGGAGGTGAGCCCCAATGCTAAAATGGCTAAATCCCTGCTAAAGTAAAAGTAGGAGCTGCTAGCTTGTTTAGGTTTATCCCATTAGTGAAATGGATAGTGTTAGGGTAACATGCCATTTTCAGTGCAGGTTGCTAGCTCGGAGATTGTTGTTGTTGTTCCTTAGCAGGGTTTTAAAAATGAGAGGATGGGGAATGCTGCACCTGAAATAAGCGCAAAATAGCAGACTTTATACCAAGAGTCTACATCTGGCTATTCAGACTTAGTCATCCAAACCAGCTGATGGAAAGACGCCTAATTTGCATTTTCTTTTTTGTCCTTTTTTTTTCACTCAAAAGTCTGCCTACAATGACCTCAACAATTGTGGTGCAGTATGTAAGAGATTTAGCTGATAACATTTAAACATCAACTACAACAGAAGGGGGAGAAATAACAGTTTTGACATTATCAAGAGTGTGTATTGTGTGGCAGAGATATCAACTGGAGTTAGCATGCTATCCACTCAGGCCCGACCCTGTCCTGGCCCAAAGCTCCTTTGCTAGCGGTGTAGCGGTGGGTGTAAACACTCCCATGGTTGGCTCAACTCCCAGTATGGACCGCTAGCTGCATGGTGAATGGAGCTAGCTATCTAAAATAGCTACCATTAGCAGCAGTCAGCAGTTACTCTAGCGATGTGCTGTCTCTTAGCTGTTTAGAGTAAACATATTTTTTCACATATCTCTCTTTTGATAGAAACACAGCTAATGAGACCACAACTGGATAAAAGGCCAGTCTCTCAAACTTGTGGATGGGATTCTAGGATCTGAAAACAGGCCACAAAAGTTTGAGAAACGCTGAGTTATAACATAATCCCCAATTAAAATAATGCGAAATTTAAGCCAAAGGGAAAAAAAGTCTTTAAACTGTATGAAGATTGTTCTTGTTATAATACAAGGAAGAGGACATGAGCCCCAGAGAGAAACAGAAAGAAGAACAGAAAGTAAAAAAGGGGGTCATCAAATAGAGAAGGAGAGGACACAGCATGGGAGAACAAAGGAGGGCACAGAGGTGACAAGACAACCTTACCTTAGCAGAATCTGACTTCTTGTTGAGTAAACTTTTGCATGCTGAAAAAAAGGGTGGAGGAGGATAGAAAGGGAGAGAAACAGGTAGAGTTTAACTGTTGACGACAGCATCCACACGGCTCTTTTGCAGCTTTGAGAGAAAATCCACAACTTGAGCAAGAAATCTGCAGCTTGTCACAATCTATGAAACCCAAATACCTGAGCCTTTATGACAGTAAGTCTAGATTGATGTCTGAGAATAACATGCATTTAATGGATTTGTTGTGCAATTTTTTTTCCCTTGGCTGTGCAAGTTGCTACACTCTGCAAAACCCATTCAACATCATAATCCATTCATTGCCATCTGGGGATAAAAGAGAAACCTGAGAGCAAAGTAAACTTCCTAAATCCATTTCCTGCCTGGAAGACCCCAGCAGATCTCAAAAGAGAGTGATGGTCAGACTCAAACTGCCGCCAGGACTGACTGTGATGAGCGAGGTTAATGTAAATCATTGATTTCTGTTCAGGGCCAAAGTCACTTTTCCCCTCAGTCTGAAGCTCTCACTGTCTGTTGTTTCCTTTTCTCTCGTTTTCTATGGACACACACACACACACACACACACACGGGTTGCAAAAATCTTATCTTGTGTTTCTTACCTTCCAATAAGAAATGGGAGAGGGGAAAGAGGGGGAGAGAGGGGAAGGTCGAAAGAGCATTTCAATACAAGAGAATGGAGATAAGGGCCACAGCATTTACAGCAGCAAACATATCAAGTGTCAACTCATGCTCCTTAATCTTGGCTGTTGCAGTTTCTATCTTGGCCCTGCCATGCAGCATCCAGAAGATAAAAAAAACAAATAATAAAAGAAAATTTTCATTCCACAACTAGGGAAAGGAGAGCTGATTGTTTGCACTCTGAACTCATCTACGTCTTCTACCAAACAGCCATCAGGGTGCTAATTACGACAGCATGGGACCACCACGTACAAATGCTCTCTAAACACGTCCATCCCTCTGGCTCCTAAAGAGAAATTCGCCAATTTCGCATGTTAGCACAGGCAGAGCCAAGAATACCATTTAGTCCGATCTGGTTCAGGTGCTGGTTCAGAGCCAGTGCCTACTCTGGAACCATTTTTCCTGGTCAAGAGCCAGTTCACTGGCTAAAATGCAAAGAACTGGTATTAGAGAGGCACCAACACTTTGCTGGTCTAGAAAAAAGAAAAGCTTACGTCAGGGGCTAGGAGATCACGACCAGTTTTTTAAAAAACAGAGCTAGTGTCGAGTGTTCGGACTTATCCGTGGGAGAATAAACACTCTGGAAAATTAAAGCAACAGCGGCCTGAGTCCTAGTCATGTTTGGATGCCAATGTAACACCTTGCAACGCTTGACAACAGTTGATGTAATCGACCATAGCTGTTCCTGATAATGTTGGGAAACTGGAGAACAATACAGCCAATGAATGACGAGTGGCTATGGTGGGTCTCATACCCGTGGTACAGCAAACCGGGTCACAGGTTGAAACAACTTTGAACCAGCACAAGCACCAGCCCAGGACCAGCACATGGTTCAGTTTGGTGGAAAGAGGGTAAAAGTGACCCACAGCGTGAGCGCTGCACCACTCGAGCAGTATACCAGCCTGCAGGGAAGGACGGATTAGAAAGCATGTGACATTGTATCTCCCGAGAGCATTGTACAGAATGTAACCACACAGGACACCCACATGCGAAATGTAGCAAGGCAAACACCTTTCTTGAAATGCTTCAAACAAACACTTCTGTCACATTCTTGCTACATTGTCTTAAAAAGGAAACTTCATGAGCAAACCACCAAGCCTTGCTTTAGCTGTACTCTACATAGATGTGCAAGGAAGCAGTTACAGAGTAGTACAAAAAAAACAACTAAAAGGTGCTAGGATAGTGGACAGTGATGAGTGACATCATCAGAGGACCAAACAAAAACCATGACAAAAAAACAGCTAAGCAGTAATTGAAACAGAAGAGAGTTGAGTCGTCCCATCCTTGTGTGTGATGATGTCACTCATGATATTCACGGAAACTTACAAACAGGCAACTTTGTCCAGTCTCAGTGAGGAAGCCCTGCATTCGGAGGGCTCTAGCTGACAATCAAACCACCACAAGCACCCGGAATCTCATCGCACCACTCACACATTCAAGTAAAATCACCCTCCTCCCTTTAGGTTTCTCCAGTTTTACCTTTATCCTATGCCTATACAGATCTTAGCTAGCTATAGATATTTAGGTACACTGTAGAGCAGAGACGATTCTCCCGTCGGAAAAGGTGACAGAAAATCCAGTCTGCTCTACACTGGCTGATCTACTGTACTCAATCCATGGAGCCACCATCGGAATCGTCGACCTTCACCACCCGCACCCACCCAACAGGATGAGAGCTGAGACTGATATTAGTACTTCCAAAATAGTCCATCCCTCAGTATACAATGAAAGTGACTCGAATATTTCACAGGGCGACAAGTTTGTTGCCACATTGGCTTGTGGCATTTCTTCGAAGGAGGCATTAAGACTTGTTTGGAAAGTACTAAAACAGACCTCAGGAGGGGGAGATGAGACGTGGGATGCCTTTTACCTCCAGGGATTCATCAGGAAGGCTGCACAACGATGATGGTTTCAACAGTAGGCTCCGGTAGCGGCACCACCCATCCGTCTCGGTCTAAACCTCTCCCCCTCTGCTCCTCAACATCCACCTTTTCCACCCCCTTCCCATCAAACCCAGGTCGAACGATGGCAGCACGCCAACCCAGCTCTTGCCGGCCCCCTGCAGTGTCAGTTCCCGCCCCCAGGATACATGCCCCTCCTCATCCCCTGCCCCAGTCTGCCTTGTGCCTCCCCTCACATGGGGAGAACACTGGGGCTCGTGGGGTCAGGTGGAAGTCAGGATGGAGCTTAATAAAAGTGACGGCAGAACTAATTTTGGAGATGAAATGGGGGTCGAGTCTGAATGGTGGTGAGGTGTTAATGTAGAAAGCACTTTGGAGCGCAGGTTCAATCGATTACGATTAAGTGATGCTGATGTATATGACTGTAGGCATAAAATGTGATATCTTTGCGTTACGGCAAAGACATGAAGACCCTTAATGAGACCCTTAATGTACATAGTCTGTGTGAGTATGTATGCATGTGTGTGTGTGAATGTTGATGAAGATGCTGGCAGAGGCTGCATGCAGGAGTGTGAAGGTGGTAATCGGGTCCGACCCCTGTATAATGAACCAAAGAAGTAACTGTGTGTGGAGAGGATGGGCGTGTCTCTGGGACGTACCTTCCTGAGCCAGTGAGGCCGTGGAGGAGGCGGCAGCAGCAGAGTTGGTATGCTGCCGGCCCACTATTGGACAGAAATGCTACAGTTGGGAGGGGCTGTGCAAATTAGGCAGATCTATCTCACGCTGTTCAGTCGTGGGCCTAGAAAATCACAGGCTGTGCTGGCTAGCCCAGACACATCACAAGGGCTGACAGGAATGGGCTGGAGCAAAAGACGTGCACCCCTGTGGTTTCCTAGGCCCAGGGTTGAAATCATTAGCCATCGACTGACCAATTACTTAGAGGGTGAGAACAAGCCTTTCAACGAAAACAAGTCACTCTCAGTAGACTGAGGCAACGACACAGATTCTTAACAGTCACCTGGTTTTATAACACCACACTTGCCCCCAACATAAAATAAATCTCATAAAAGTCTAGGCTTCCCTCTCTCATACATGCAAACGCTCCAGTGGCAGCAGAAAAGAGGGACACACTCAAACACACACACACATACGCCCACACACAAACACACAGGGAGAGAGACATTAGCATGGACAAGGACGTAACTGGCACCCACATATAAAACATGACACAATATCACATATCAGAATGCAATGCACTTCTAATGATCCACCATTATCAATACTTTTTTATTTCTAGACTCGAAGGATCTTGAATGTTGTAAGCAAGCAAAATCCTGTGCACACAAAACATTGTTATTTTGAGGATGAGTGGGTGAGCGGTGTGTGTATGTGTATGTGTTGTGTTTGTGTGTGTGGTGAGGGGGTTAAAAGAGGTGCAGAGGACTCTATCCACTCCTTCCTCCTCTCCCTCTGCATGTGCTGCGTGGGAGGGCTGAGGGCGAAGTGCACACCCACCTGAGAAGTTTCTGGACACCAGCATGGTGGTGAGAATGGCTCCCTGGAGGAGGAGAGGAAGAAGGAGAGAGAAATGAGGGGAGGTATAATGAGAGCAAGGAGGTTTGTTTTATTTAACAGGCTTTTTTTTTCCTCCCTTCTTCTGGACTCGCTGCTCTGTATTCATTTCTAAATGGGACAATAACATTTTTATCTCTCTGCTTTCATCACAGTGCGGCTAAATCCAGTCAAGGCTGACGGTTTGTTTGTTCTCAGTCTAACAGCATCTAATTATTAAATAGAGGGAGATGAACCATTAATAGTCTTCACGTCTCCACTTCCAATAACATGTTCTGGTATGCAAATGGATTTAAATGATGTGACAAAAAAGAACAACTGCTACATGATCCATTAGTTTGCATGTGCAGCTGTGAATGCAAACTACATCCACTAGAGCTGGGATCACTTGAAATGTTTAAAGGCAGCTGCTAACACATTGTTTCTGTGTCCATACAAAGACTTACATTCTCCAAATTAAAAAAGATAAATAAAAAACGGGAAAATGCTTTAACAATAGTGGCATTAAAAATGAGCACCTGAATAAAACTGCCTAATACTGGTAACATTTTATTTAAATCAGGATCTAACAGATTAAAAAAAACCTGACTAGAAATTCAACACAAACTTTTAGTTCTTCACAGTTTGATACTCAACGCAACAGCTCCAGAAAGGAATTACTTCATTTATAAAGCACGTCTAAAAACATAGTTTAAAAAGGTGCTTTGACTGGTTAAAAGCAAAATGCAAAATGTAAATATAAATAAATATAAAGGACAGTAAGTCTTTAGGTTTAATATTCAGGCTCAGCAGCAAAATAGATTATAAGATAAAGATTTCAATCATCATGCACCGAAGGACTGCACAGATCATAAAAGATATGCACAGGAGGCAGAGGATGAGCAGGGTGTCTCACTTCTTTGACGACAAACGGAGGGTGTCAAATCAATATTTAGGCTAAGTACCTTGAGTTTTCGGCGAGCATTGAACTTGCGGAGACACTCGACAGTTTCCTGTCTGTGCATCATGGAGGCCACTGTAGAACGGTGCTGCACAAAAAACAGAAAGAAAATCAAAAACATTACAGTTTTTGTCAATCTGATTGCAATTCAAAAGAATAACATTAAGGCTATAACATTGTAGGGGTGTAATGATTTACTGTTTTGGGTCCTTTAAATCAATTTAATGACTGATGATGCAAGATTATCGACACAATGTGAAAGCATCGGTCCATAGCATCATCTTCAAGATACGACTTTCCCTTTGAAATTCCCATGGCACGTCCTTCCTAAACAACAGCACTAGTGCCAGGCGTAATGGCAAGCATCCAAAAATAAGACGACAAGGATATTTACTCTCCCCCCAGAGGAAATATTTTGGATTTCGAACAAAAGATCTCAATCAGCAATTCACTAGCTTGTTGTTCTCGCTATGGTGATATCAGCTGCGCTGCTGCAAAAATGTTCAGCTGAAAACTTGCGTGTATTTAGGACATACAGTGACTTGAACCAGCAGTGAGTACGAAAAAGTATAAATAATACATGTGATCTGTTATGCTATGAGTAGAGGAAAAGTGTGCTAGCCGCTAGGCTTCTCCATACAATGTAAAATTCCATAATCTCAAGCTAATGATGGTGTCTAGCTCTGTCTCCTTGACATTTGTTATCGAGATAAATGTTATGCTTTTGTTAATAGTTCTTGTTGAGTCTTCCTTTATGTGCTCTTGGAGTCAATTCAAAATTAACAGGTCACAATTAATTGTGTGTTGTTTTGACCTTTTAAGGCAAAAAGCAGAGAAGAAAGTGGCATCAGCTTCTTCTATAACCAACTGTTAACTGGACATATGATACTGTCTCATACCATCACAAGTCCCTGAATTCAATTGAAATGAAATCATATTGTGCAAGACTTTCTGAAATATCACTTAGCTGTCCAAAAATATTGACTGTAATGAAACTGCTGATTTTAACCTGCAAAATCTACTAATTCTTTATGTCTTGTTGACTTCTTCAGGGGATACTTACGCAGACCCATGGGTGTTTGAGGGCCTGTTCGGCAGTGATTCTCTTGGCTGGGTTAATGGTCAACATCTGGTTGATCAGGTTCTTTGCCTCTGGAGTCACTGTGTCCCACTCTGGGGACGGGAACTGAAAAAAATGGAGGAATAAGTGGGTGTAACAGTTGAAAAGGAGTGAAGTAAATAAGCAAAGCGATTTGGAAACAATACATGTTTCTTAACGGGCTGATTAAAAGTCTGCTTCCCCATGTTGCTGTCTAATCCACACCATCTGGGCACCAGGTCTCGAGTCTTAATTTGACAAAATTAGACTGCAACAAATGCTACATTTCTTTTTGATTAACAGAACACGTGTATGTTTTCAGGTCTTCGAACCTTTTTTTGTTAAGAGAAAAACAGACTTCTCCAGTCTCTCTGGAAACTGCAATGTGACTTGATTATCCAGAGAGAGAGAGAAAGAGAGAAAGAGAGAGGAGGATACCCCCTCTCTGATTCTCTCCCTCTCAGACACAGACACACACATACACACTCCCAGACTCAGACACACACATACCCCTCTGCAATGCGTCAGGGAGGCCCTGATAGGATCAATAGCTTTGGACCAGCTTTCAATTGGACACTATTAAACATTCAAAAACTGCTTAGCAAACCCCTGCACTGCACCCCTCACAGATGTACACCAAATACATACACATACACACACACACTTACATCGTATGCTCCGGCTTTAATCTGCTGATAGAGTTTGTGTTGATCTTCATCCCAGAATGGAGGATACCCCACTAACAAGATATAGAGAATAACACCTGACAGAAAACAAAGAGATCATGTTACCACACTTGCTGTATTTTGCAGTCAAATTAGCGAAGCCCATTTCACTTAAGCAGTGATAAAATCCATACTGCAACAAGTAAGAGTATGTCTCTAAACTCATTTACTTGTGGGAGGAGACATATAACCTAAGGCGTTTTTTGGAGAAATCTACTTTTCAGACAATATTCTGTAAATCTCTGGTTGGTTCATTTGATTAAAGACAAACTTGACCAGAATCTGATGTTTGTAACAAGCTGATTGCTACATGTTTATTGCCCAAAAAGTGAGGCCTACGACTCACCACAAGCCCATATGTCCACAGGCTTGCCGTAGGGGTCCTTCCTTAGGACTTCAGGGGAGAGATAGCCTGGGGTGCCCGCAAACCCTGCCGAACCAGAGGACACAATCAACTGACGCCTTTTTATTAAATTCTGATGAAGGCTATTTCCGTGCAGCTATGTGAATGGTTCAGATGATAGTGACCTGTTGGACTCCCAACGCAAGACCAGATTATGACAGTGTAGAGTCACAAGCAAATACCCGTTAATCATCCCGTCCCCACTGGAGAGTCAGCCAAATGCTTGCAGCTCGGCTGTTGGCCAAGACACAATGGCCGAAGCATGAACTGCAAAGGGTCTGTGAGCCTCTTAAGCAGAGCTCGCACAAATAGTCTTTGGCCTCCAAGTGAGCAGGTGGATGTCTATCTGTATGGATCTACTGTATGAATGAAGCTATTCAGCAGTGATTTGTATGCTTAACACCCGGGCAGAATAACAGATCAGTTAATGGTCCAGCACGTTTGATATGTGTGTGTCACTGTTTGTGTTTTCTTACCAAACCAAGCCTGCTGGTCTCCCTGCACCTCAATAGCAAGGCCAAAGTCTGCCAGCTTCACTGCAGCTCCCTTCATCTTACTGGCCAACAACAGGTTCTCAGGCTGAGACACACAGACAGACACAGACACACACACACACACGGTGAAGCAGAAGGCAGGACAAGAGATCAAGACAGTGAGAGACAGATAGTGACAGGCACTCTTCAGTAAAGCCCCTTCTCAGAAATATTCATATTTGATGTGTTTGACACAGCTCGTGTGGGGGTGGGGTAAAGGTGTGAGAAAGCGATGGAAAGACGGAGGATGTGGAGAGAGAGAGAGAGAGAGAGAGAGAGGATGGGTGGTTGAGAATCTCCACAAGCCCTTATATGGGCATGGGTTCGTAGCCATAGAAACCAGTCGGGAGTCATTTAGGCAGCGCTGCAGACTGCATGCTAAATGGAAAGTGTACTTAGCGAGAGGCAGCGTGTGTGGCAGCGTTCTAAATGGCCGTTGTTTGGGCAGTAGGACATAAATGGCCGCAGTAAAAGCCCACTCAGGATAAAAGGCCAACAAATCAGACAGGCAGCGCTCGAGGTAATAGCGTTATTCTCCGACACAGAGCGCACACACACATACAAAAGCCGCCCACATGCATCTCATACACCCCTTGAGGTTGTTTTTTTTCCCCACACCTTATGTTCTCTACGTGAAAAGGTACAATTCAATACTTATTATTATTGTCCTTCCTACCAGGATTATTATCATCACCTTAAACTGGGTTAAGTAGAAAACTGAAGGTTGCACAGCAGCTCTCTTCCTCCACTCTTTTGCATTTGAGCCTATCAGCAATTTGGGACATTTCAAGCCCCTCCCCCGCCGCTCCATGGGTGGTGTGATGTCACATGGGTTGTCCTGGCAACTCCTGAGGTTTATCTATGCCTTCACCTCCTCTCTCATAATAGACCTGCTTCATAACAGTGCAAACTATGTGTGTGCGTGCGTGTTCACGTGCATATGTGCTGTTTGAGTCCTTGTCTTTTCCTTGCCATAGGTGAGAGACCAACCCTGCCATGTGATCATGACTCACCATCTCTCCGCTCGACATGAACACACATGCATCCGGTTGCTCACACACACACACAGAGTTCTGGTCACAGACAGACAAGCTGACAGATCTGAGAACAGATACGATGAATAACCAAGGGTAAAAGCAGTGGATGGGAGAGAGCGACGCAGGGGAAAAAAAATAAATAGGGATAAAAGCAGAAAATGCAGAGGAAAAGAAGAGACCGAGAGCCATCTGTGTGTTGCCATGGCCACGAGCAGAGGTGTGTGTGTGTATGTGTGTGTGTAAGTGCACGGTTGTCATGGCAACGGGCAGCCACTCACCTTGAGGTCTCTGTGCACAATATCATGCTGGTGGATATGATTGACACTCTCCAAGATCTGACTAATGCAATGACTACGGAGAGAGAAGAGGGGACAAACAGAGAGAAAGATGTGTCAGACACTGCCCTTCATTACTAATAAATAGGAAACCATCACATATACTCCAACATGATCTGCATGCATTTTTTTTCCCCGAAGCCTGGTGGATTGTGGTCTGATTATGAAACTGATGCACTTCATTGGGAGTAAAAGCCCTGACATCATTCTTGTTCACTGCACGATAAGTAACATGAAATTAAAACCGTTTTACATTTAAAAGGGCAGGATTGACTAACTGCTTTCCACATGAAATACAGATTTCAGACAAGTGGTATACACTGTATATAATCCATGTGGGAATTTCAAGACACCTCACAATTTGATTCTGATTCAGTGGTCTACAATTCAATTATAAAGCTTGAATCTTGATTAGGAATAGACTGATTATCTGTGCTGATTTTCAGCATTTTTCAGTTTGCTGTGTTTGCCGTGTTTGCCTGCTGATAAAACAAATTATTTGAAAAATGCAATACTTTGGCTCTGTGGTCTCACTCACCGTCATAGCAAAGTAACTAAAGTTATCAAATTAATATTGTGGAGTGGAAGGTTAAAGTGGCAGTCCTTTTCAAACTCCTAAACAGAAAAAATCTTCTTTATTACATTCAAAGCCATTAAATATTAAACTTAACGCAAAGTTGCCTAACAATCATTTAATATAAACAATCATTTTTCAAAGAGATAATCAAGGTACTGCAGTTTGAACAATCAATACAAAGAAACCTGTGTGGGAGGTCTTACACCACACAGTCAATAAATCTCTATCCCAGTAGCAATTTTAATAATGGGGGCGTCAATTCAGCTGCTACTAATACCATTATTTCTCAATTCTGGCTGCTGAGCCTGTTTTCACACTCGCCTGCTGAGTGTGTTGGCTCATGATGGGTCTTGTAAAAATTTTCCTGCAAGCCTGTACCCGACCACTTCAATACTGTCTTATGTACTGTGGTGTCAGGCTCCACTATCCCACTTTGAGGCTCATGTTCATGTCACGTCTCTAGAAAAAGGTTAACGGGTCAAAGGTCGGCGAGCTAGAGGGAGCGAGGCTGAGGCTCAATCCATGCGGCTTGGTTTGTGTCTGTGTGCGCACACCATTTGTGTCTTTCCAAAGCCCCCCATGTGAACAGACAAAGACCCCTAATCCAATTGTACAACAGACTTCATAAGCTGCGCACTACACAGCCACAGGGAAAAAGGAGGGGGACTCTGAGAAGGAGGAGAGAAGGCTTAAATGTCAGAATGTGAACAAATGTCAGAAAACACTGTCAAATTCTAACAGTACCCAAGGTGATGCATTCAGGATCATTTTGTCCAATCAACCCCAAAGATTATTTAATTAGTAATAATATAAAAACATAAAAAGCAGCAAATCTTCACATTTGAGAAGCTTAGAATATAATTAGTAAGATAAGTATTAGAGTAAATCGATTATCAAAATTTCTCGCTTTCAGTTCCCTTTTCGTTGTTTCAACACTACTGTATGTAGAGGGAGAACAAAGAGTGACCGAAGAGAGAGGAGATGCAAGTCTATTGATGTACTTGTTGATGGGGGGGGTGCATTTGGTGACAAGAATACAAGCAAACCAATTACATCCACCGCTGTGTGCCTGTGTGTTCCCGCTCATGAAACGACAGTGAGGACTCATATGTTTAAAGGGATTAGAGATGTTCGTGTGTGTTCATATGTTCTCTTACCTGGCATCAGCCTCACTGTAGTACTCCCTGGCTACAATGTCTTCAAACAGCTCTCCTCCTGTCACCCTGGGAGGGGGGAGGGCAGGCAGGGAGGAATGAAGGAAAGAAGAGAAGGAGGTGGAAAAGAAAGACACAGAGAGACAGACAGGAGGGGGAAGAGAGAGAAGCTGTTAGCATACACAAACCAACCGCAGTCACATGCATGGATGAAATGTCAGTGTGTGTGTGTATGTGTATACAGAATATACTCACAGGTCAAAGACTAGGTAATGAAAGCCTTCCTCTGAAATGCTGTCATGGAGTCTCACTGCAAGAGAGAGGGTGGGCAGTGAGACAGACGCATTGAGACACGTAAAGAACTGCTGTAGTGTTCGACTGTTCAGCCTCCAAAGGGGCGAAAGAAAATGGACAATCTGGAGTGGAGTGCAGATGTTACATAGAGTTTTTTATACTTTGCGGTATGACCGTGGATCCAGTGCTTAGGTTATTAACTGCCTTTCAATGGCCCAGAGTAGGGCTCGAACCAACAATTATTTTCATTCCCCATTAATCTGTCAATTATTTTAGTGATAGATCATGAACGTCAGAACATAATAATAAGTGTTTCCAAAGCCAAAGACGATGTCCTCAAATCTCTTGTTTTGTCCACAGCCCAAAAATAATTCCATTTACGGTCATAGAGGAATAAAGAAATCAGAAAATATTCACATTTAAGATGCTGGAATCAGAGAATTTTGACTTGCTTAAAAAATATTCAAACTGATGAATCCATTGCAACATTGACATCAATTGATTAGATATTGCATCTTGATTGCAGAGCACTTTAGTTCAGGTTTGTCAAGCTGATTGTTGTCTGTCAACAACTGTCAGATTTCGGAATTGTTGTTTTTGTACGTCCACTTTCTGCCACATGAAGATGACGTCCCCATTCTTAACTTCTATGTAAAAAGGAAATAGCTGCCAAAGAGCACAACACAATACTTACAGTGTGTAAATGACTGTGGGGGAAAAAAAAAAACCACATACACACTGCAGATGTGAGCAGTGATTCAGGGGTCTGGGACCAGGTTAGGAAATGTTGTGTTTTCCCTAAAAGAGCTATTTCCTGATTACTGATGGAGATAAGTGAGCGTTTGGTGGAGAAGAGAAAACATAAAGTGGTGATTACAGTAAAGAGCTCGTATTACCACAATACTACGGTTATGCGGTAGCCACCACAGCCCTAATGTCAACATAACTAAAGAGCAGCAGAATGACAAAGCAGATATCGAGGCAGAGGGAGCCAGGCGTTAGAGGATGGGCCTGAGATGCAGCTTAGGTTCAGTGTCAGAGAGCCACAGTTTTGGTTATGTAAAATGAATATCAGTTGTATAATAAGATGAAGTAGGATCGCCCTGCAGCAAGAAACAAGAGCGACTGCTCTTTCCTCCTCCTCCCATCTTCTCGCTCTCCCTCCATCTGTCTCCTACTCCTCCTGCTTTCGTCTCTCCATCTGTCTCTTTTTTTGTGCCCTCTTTTGTCCGAAGTTTGAATGCAGACGATGCCAAAATATGTCAAAAGGGGGAAGAAGGACAAGCAGGAGAGGGAGAAATCTAGACAGAGAGGGGAAGGGAAAGTAGGCGAGGGGCGAATGAGTGCCGGAGGGGCCGACAGAAAACTGGGACATGAGGAAAAGAGAAATGAGGAGTGCGGTTTGAGAGGTGTCATTGATTTTGTAATATTTCCCCCTTCTGCCCTTTAACACCAATCCCTCCTCTAGATATCTTCATTAGCAGTGCAATGCATTTTATTCTAAAATCATCACTGCAACAAAAATGTCCACATTCACAGTTATGTGGTGGGATATCAGAGAAGCAATGAAACCAGAATGTCAAGAAAGCACAGGACATTTTTCATGACATGCCTGACATAGAAAACGACTGTCTCTTCTTATCAGACTGAGCAGAGATGTGCTGTCACGCTGTCAGAAAGAGGAAGATAACCTTCTGTCACCTTTGAGTCTGACTGGGCTTACTGAGTCTGTGCTTTTAGGCAATAACGGTGATGTCATCCACATACCCTTTTGTTTCTATTGTCACGACAGCTGCACAACTGATCTCACAAATGTCTCAGCACGGCTAGCAGCCCTGAGCTGTTAGCATCTTGATACCAGTGCACAGTGTACTAGTGACGTTAACATACTGGCTGAAACAAAGTGGTCATATGAACCATGTAGGATTAAAGACATCCAGTGAAATGTAACTAAAAGAAAGAATGAATCTACAATCTGCTCCCTACTGTGCATTTACATTTACTTGTTTCTGATGATCAATCTTAATCAGTCACTCTGCTCCTTAATTTAAAGCAGCCCAGCTTGCGATCCCCTCTTCCATCCTGACAAGTGAGCCTTGCAATCTGACAACACCCCGCATCTTCGGCACTCATCTGTCTGCTCACCAAAGCTTTGCTCTGTGCACGATGTCCATAATCGGCAGCAGCAGTGCTGTTAGATCAGCTATACTGACATTCAAAATTAGTTATCACAGCGAACGCTAAGGCAACCTTTTAAATGCTGTTAATTATCTCAGTAAATAATAAATACGACATTTTTTGTTTCGTGTCACAGGTTTATAATTAGGAACTCTGCCCCGTTCATATAAAAACAGGCTCGACAGCTTGAAAACCCAGAGAAATCCACAAACATTCAGCTGCTTACCAGCCTTGTGACACGAAAGATTCAGACTTAGTCTCTGTAATTTCTATAGACTGAATTTAGCTGCCAGTTTCCCTAAATGATCACCCGGTACAACAGTCACAGAATCAGCTGCACAGCAATTATTGACTCCGAAAATATCCTTAAAATAAACCTGGATTTCTTTAAGAGTAAGGCCTAATCCCAATTCAGCCTTTGAACCTACCCCAATGTGCAATGTGTGCTTTCATACCTATAAAGAGGGCATCCTAATTCTTGAAACTCTCTCTTACAGGTACCCAAAATCAGAGAAGCGTAAAATGATTGAAATGTAATAGTGTATCAGTATTGGCGCACCCAAGGTGAGAATTATATCCTGCAAGCATGAGCAACAAACAGAACCACCGGTTTCACCTTTGGCCACGTTTAGACACAGAAACTCACCGATGTTGGGGTGCTTCAGGAGACGGCAGATACGAGCCTCTCTCTCCAGCTTCTGATGGTCTGTGGAGAGAAAAGTTGCAGTTTAGACAAGTCACAGAGCAGCAAAGTGTTTGGATTTTTATGTGTGGTGCTTGACAAAGGAAACATTGCTCAGCCATCTGAAACATATAACTCCATTTTCCAGAGGTGTCGATAAAAATACCTTAATTTAAATATCCTCTTTCTTAAATTGTCTACTTTTAACATTTTTGTCATTTTGTGACTGCCGAGATACAGACAGGAAGGAGAGACAGAGAGAGACTCGGGTGGTATGACTTGCAACAAAACTCCCCTTGACTGTATCGAAACAGGGGCATGTGGTTTTGATGCTACAGGTCTCAACCTCTAGCCCTCCGGATGCCACATATGCACCAATTTACAAGAACTCATACAGTAACGTTTGTTTTTTATCTAGGTTATCAGACTGAAACAGGTTATCAGACACAGAAATTGCAGAAGCTGCAATCTTTTGAGTAAAATATGTGACAATACAGCATTATAATGTAGTGCTGCTGCAATGTCTTGGCCTACAAATCTTGTTCTCCAGATGTAAAAAAACATGTTTGTCACATTATTGTGATTTTAATAGCTTTTAAAGTGAAAATGAAAAACGGTCACCAACCCTGAATCATACTAACATCAAAATATCTCTCAAACGAATGGATTGCCCTAGTCTTAATTATGCCATAAATCCTCACGATCCCACATGGTATAAACTAAGATCTAAATCTCATGCACAGTGAGACTGAGACAACTGCTTTGTCTTGAAAGCTTACTTACGGCCAACACTTGATAACTGGTATTAAACTTCAATTGAATACTGGAGCAGTAGCGATGAACAAAAACAAACAAAAAACATGCAGTTAAAGAAAGTCTGTATAAGCAAATATTTGAGAAGTAAAAGGTAATTCGTTCCACTTAAAGATTTGTTCTGTGTATGCGAAGGCAAATAATTGACCTATTAGCATTACAGTCGCTCAAGCTGAGAGGCGGCATTTGCCCCTGAAAGCTAACAGCCGCCAGCATCATCAAAGCAGAGCTCCACTGACCACATGTATGGTTTTATTTAAGTTTATAGTGGAGATTAACGAGACCATGTGTAGTAATGCAGGTGTTTGCACCTGCAAGCCTGTGCATGCGAGTGTGTGTGTGTAAAGGGTTTAGTAGAGTATTGGTGTGTTTGCACTTATGGTTGGGAGGGTATGCTCACTGGAGGACACAAACGCCCTATGTCCAAACCAACATCCTTGTTTGAGGCTTTCACTGAATCCTGTAACAGACAGTGTGTCAACCGCATGTTAAACTGCTCACTCCCATCACTTTAGGAGCCACGACGCTCAGGTCAAAGGTCACATGAGGCAACTGTAGTGAAGATGCAGTGTGACTCAGAGTGTGTGCGTGTGTGTGATCACTGTGGTAAAGCCAGCTCAATCCCACAGCTCCATAGCGATTACACCACAGAGGGCAGGCTCACTAAGATTTGCATTCATTTCCCCAGTGCAGCAACAGCCTCAGATAAAATTCACAAGCTGTTGCTGAGCATCAACGTTCCCACTGTTCTACAAATGCAACACAGTGTGTACAGACATAATATGAAAGCACATTATCAGGACTGAGAGTACTCAATTATTTTTTCATTGTAACAGGTAACATATACATGTTGGTTTGCAATGCAAGTAATCAGTTAACTTCACCACTTTTACACCAATATAAGAGTGTATATTCAGGTTTGTAAATGCAGGTAAACCTGCTAAAAATAGGTGTGTCACTTTCTCCCATTGCCAGGAGATGAGTAAGCATGCGTGCTTGTTTTTCTTATGTGTCACATTCATCATCATGAAGATGCCAGACAAGCAGGGAACAGTTAAAAAAGCTGCCTATCACCTGTGTCACCATACTACATCCAGGAAACATAAGAATTTAGTCGCATTTCCGTGTTTCTTTTGATGCATTTGCACCGTTTCAGTTGTTCATCTACTTCTTGGTAGGCAGTGCAAAGCCACCTTCGGATGCGCAAGTGCGTCTGTGTTGTGTCAGTGCGCAGATGTAACCCAGCTAGAGGGATGGCCGAAGCAGGGAGGGCAGTCTCTGGTTCATTAGTAGCATGTTGAAACATAACGCACTGTAGGCTATATGACTCTTGTGTTTTCTTGTTTTCTTAGAAGCAGATGCTTACCCTGTATGTCACAGTTTCCACTCACTTTATATGTTCTTAAAATCCTTTTCATATGTTTCATTCCAGTTGAATTGCAAAAGAAAAAAAAAATTCCCTGTACTCACTCGATTTTGTTCTCAAACATAAATGAGCTGTGAAAGGCATATTGTGTCCGCCATTCTTGTTGTTATTAGCCTGCAGAGTAAGGATGGTACGATAAAACATTTTAACCTAGATTGTGCTAAAATCTACAATAAAAACACTTGATGAAAAGAAAAAAAAAGATAGTGAATTTTCATTATAGGAGTGGAGATAATTCTGAATATCCTCACGTGATTACATTTAGAAAGCTGTTGAGCTTGCTGACATACGGTGCTGTGTTGATTTCTTCTTTGGTTTCTTTCTTTTCAGGGTTTAAGATTATGTTTAAGATTCTTTGTTTTTCATTAAAAATGTGTCTTTTTGTTGTTATTTTTTGTTTAAAAGTTTTAAGAATATTTTGATGATTACATACATACACAAGGTACTGAAAAGAGGTTTCATTTTGTAATGTAACAAGTTACTTTCAAAAGAGTTGTACCCAACATCGCACATTGATATAAAAAGCATTATCACATCTCTGCATCCTTCCTTTATGCTCCGTCTGCTCTGACTGTCTTTCTAACTTGTTGTGAACAAGTTGTTAAGCCACAGTCGAGGTGTTTCGTAGCTCTGTCATCGGTTCTCTAACACAGAGCTACACACTCTTCACATCTACCTACCGCTAGCCTCCCTGTCGTCTCCCCGCAGGTATAGATTTCCCTCATCTGACAGAAAGCGAGTGAATAAGGGAGAGACCTGAACCTCCTTCTAATTACAACAGTGACGCAGGACGGGGAGGCAGACTGAGAGAAGGAGGGAGGATTACACGGAACGTCCATTTGCTAGAAGAGGATCACAGCTCCCCTGTGTGTGTGCACGCGCATGTGTTTGTGTATAGCCGTCTACCCTGGTGCAGTGTCACTGCAGCACTCACTAATTCATTCAATCTCCTTATTTGTTGGTGCGAGAGTGTGTGGAAGAAGAAGACAGGAAAGAGAGGGCTGGAGGGTAATTACTGGCACTTCCTGCTGCTCTCTAATTGGCCATCTGCTTTGCCATGGGGCGGGCCCACAGCCATCTTACATCAGTTGAGGAGGATGGAGATGACCTGACACTGACTGACTGACACACACACACACACACACACACACACACACACACACACACACACACACACACACACACACACACACGCACACACACACACACGCACACACACACACCTCTGTCCACTACATATACAAAAAGCTAACAACCTGACTCCACATGTAAGGGCCTAGTTCAGTTCCTGTTCAGTCTTTGGATTTTTGACAAGGTAACTCAATAAACTTGACAGTATTTTGGGAGGTTTTCAGAGGATGTTAATGAAGACGGCTCTAATCTTTATATTAACTGAACTATGCGGAAAATGATTTAAATGCACTTTATAGTTTTTGTATAATTATGGTCACTATTTTACCTGTATCATATTAAAAACAACCCCATTTAATTTTTTCTCGTATAGATAATATAAATGTTACCACCCTAAACGTTTGCAACGTAACTGGCTAATTTGAAGAATTGTCCATACCACTTCTCTGGCAGTAAAATATGTTTCACGTGTCGGCATTTACCTGCCTCTTCATCTGTTAAAAAGTGTAATCACAACCATCACTTTCGCAGTGTGATGTAAATGCACACACAGCTGCCATTACTGTCACCATGGTAACCACTACACACCAAAAAGCACTCCGTCAGCTGTCCTCTCAAGTTACTTTTTGATCAATGGCAGGAAGCTTGCTGCTTGATAATCAGACCGAATTTTGTTTCACTTCATTATTCAGCCTGTGTTCATTCATATCAGGCCAATTTCTGTTTCTGCCATTTTCGGTTTAGATGGATGCTGCTGTAGTGACAGCTTGGATCCGTTCGTTTAACAATTTTCAAGAAACATGCTTGTTTCAAAAGGTAACTGCTGTTCAAATTCTGCAAGATGTCTGCCTCAAAGCATATTCAAATAGTCCAGCAGAGGAGCGAGGAAACAACAACTTCAGGCGATGTGGGCTTATTACATTGTGTGGGAAATCGAGGGTCAGGGGACAAAGGACTCTACAGTGACAGAGCTGGTAGTCAGAGATAATTAAGAGAGGGAATCACAGGGAAATTCATGATACAATTCGATATAGATTGCCAACAATAACGACTGCATCACGATACAGCAATTCTACAATGATAGATACGTTGCAAGACAATCATCTGACGTTATATCATGACATCTGCCCAAACTGAAGAAATACAATATATCCCTAAAAATGCAAAGTGCAAGAATTATGCATTTACTCTTTGCATTGGGAGGACAGTTTCACATAAAAAACATAATTGGACATGGACTGAGATGAAGAAAAAGTAAAATAAATAAATAAATAAATAATTAAAAGGGCACAGTGTCTTAGCTTAGCACCTCTTGGTCACACACACTGACTGTGAGATAGTGTATCAATAATCCTATCGCAAGAGGAAGCAATACAATACATCCTCGATATTTTGTCCAAGCCTTTTAACCAACCAGCAATCGCCTGCAACCATCAGACACACAGTTTCTCTGCTGGAAACACTAGTCCCTAAAAGCACATTTCATTATATGGGAACCTGTTGTAGCTTGGCTAGCAGATGAACTAAAAGAGGCTCTCCTGGTGTGTGTTTACTTAGCCATAACCCTGCTGTTAGTTGCGGTTAACATTACTGTTTGTCAAGCTAAATATCTTGTTAAGCACTTATCGGCTGATGTGCTGCATTTACTGCTACTGCAGAGGCATAGATCTTGTTAATGTCTGACATATTTTTCCACCAACGTTTAAAAGGGTTGCTAATTTTATCAGCAGCCACAGAATGTGTGAGAGGCTCGAACGGGGCAAGACTCAGACACTGTTTTGCTCTTTATACTTGTCGTGGCAGCTGACATCTGAAGCGGGCCTTAGAGTCTTGCCTACTTCTTAAAAGGTTCAGATACCAGCTCATTTTGAACAGGAAGTAGTAGTAATTTCTCTCGAAGAATTATTCTCATCAACGCTTATTTCTGTTCTTGCAGCCATGTTTCTTTCACTGTTTATTACGGCTATATCTAGGTGGCCACATTCATAGTCCCGCCTTCAAGCTGTGACTGGACTGCTTATACAGCTGGGGAAGAAAATGGCCATCAATGAACTCTATACCCGACTGGTTCAAATCGCTGAACAAACTGAACATGTGGGCATCGATTCAGAGGTCTGAGACCAACTGACAGTCAGGGGGGACTGCTGAGTCCCAGTGGGTTTCCATTAATAATAATGAGAAGCTTTGGCTACCAGAGGTCAGCAAGGAACTTAAGCCTGAAACATACTGGGCCAACCGTCGGCCATCTGAAGCATTTGGGGAGACTCGGACGAGTTTGGGAACAAATCTGTTTGGTGTGTTCAGTTGCGTTGGAAGCTTTTTGGACACGGACAGCGTCTGTCCCAATTCAACTGAGAAGGTTGGCTGTTGGCGGTATGAGCCATTGGATTCTCTGATTGGTTGTGTGATAGCTGTATGACCATTCTGATTGGTGGTGTGCTAGACTAGTGCCACCCACTGTTAAGGAGGCTTATTGCACCTTGCGCAAGCGCAGAACGTACACACTACTGTGGAGCTGGCAGCACATCGAGGCAGTATGTTCAATGCAACTTTTCTGCTGAACGGTCAGACGAGAGGCACCGGAGTGGTCAGATAAAGGCAGTTGACTATTGGTTTGAGTCTAACTTTGGGAAACTGCTGAGCAAGAATTAATAATAACAGAACAGGTTTAAGAGAATCATACAGCCACAGGACAGTAACTGTAGTGTAAGTTTTAATGGTGGCACATTACAGTTAGGGATCTACTAAACTGTTTTTTTCGGGGCCAACGGAGATATGGATTCTTAGCAATGAAGGAGACCGATATCCGATATTTGGAAGCGATGCGAATTTTCAGTAGAAAAGAAAAATCCTGGTGTCAAAATTCAGAGCAAACCAGTGATGAAATGTAACAAGAGTACAATTTATCCAAAGTCTGTAAGTACAGTTTTAAAGTACTTTACCTAAGTATTTCCATTTTCTTCTTCATAATACCTCAAATTCATAACATTTATTGATAACTTACAATCAACTAGTTAGTTACTTTGCAGATTCAGATTACAAAGTGTTTATAGACTGTCACGCAATGTTTATTCTGCATTGTGGTTGGAAGTGCTTTTGCTTGAGAGCGAATAAAAGATTGCTGTAACATCATGGTAACTGAGGGCTTACTGCACAGCTTACAATACATAGGGTGATAAAAGCACAACACTCACCAGCTACATTCAGTGTGCGGCAGACCTGCTCCAACAAATTCACTTATCTGGCTCTCTTATGAGAGATTCTGTCTGATAAAGCTGACGATAGCAGAGCAGCCAGAACGAGCTTCTCCTCCATTTTCTTGGTTACCAGGGTGACAGGTAACAAGTCCCGCTCAATCTAATAAATGATTGGTTGCCTGAGAAAGGGTGATGGCGATGACCCCAGCACCTTTCTGAAAAGTTGAAAGATTTTTCAGCTAAAAGCACTCGTATCGGCCACACAAAAAAGGAACAGCACTCTGAAGAAGCAGCAATTTTCTCTTAAAAAAAAAAACAGGTCACGTTGACACTGGCACTTACCAATCTGATAGTGTTTTGTGGCAGGACAGTGAGTGAGACCACATTGTGGTGACTACAAAAAGAAGTAGGTTGTTGAATCAGAACCAAAGCAGCACTTCTTTAAGTTCATTGGAAAACAATAAAAACACCAATACTAGATAAGTAAAAATGCTGTATGCCGAGCTATCTATAATTGAAGTGGATAGTCTGAACTCTCATAAACAGTGTTGCAGCAGAAATCCACTTTTTTATAGTCACTTCCCTCGACAACAACATGAAAAGTTGTGAAATTTGAATTGCACCATTATCATCTAAAACTCACTTTTCATTTTCTTCTTCAAGTTCAATTTATCACGAGGATTTTAATACTGCAGGGGCTGTATCTTCTTCTTTGAGTCATTTATAAACTGAAACCACGACAAACCCGAGAGCGTTAAAAACCCTTTATTCTCTGTGCTGAGAATCAGTTTTATGTATTTTGTGTGTGTTCGTTACGTGTACCCTGCTGCCCACTCGCATCCACCCCCATACTGCCTGTAGGCTGGACTATCCCACAGCCAACCGCCTACATCCATCCCTGACATCCCATCCACCCTTGCTTCCTTCCTTCCTTGGTTCGCTCCCTACCTTCCTTCCTTCCATCCCTGCCCCCCCTCCTCCTCAGATTACTGCAGTGTTTACCAGAGCTTTGAGAGACTTACCCACCAGGCCACGCGTGAGGTCACACTCGCCCCATCAGGCTAAAAAAAACCCACCCAAATCCTACCAGGCAGGCTGCCTGCACACGCACTGGCTGCCTGTGTGTGTGAGTGTGTGGACGGTGTGTTTTTTTGTGTGCGTGTAGGTGCATGTTGCGTCAGCCGGGCGGCCTACCGCAATTCTTCTCTTAGCACAAATTCCTCTTGTTCCCTCCTTCGCTCACTCAATCGTGTCTCGCTCTCTTGTCTCATTTCACCTTACTTCCCCTGGTGTGGAGTGTCACTGATCTCCCTGCAAGACTATATTGTTTAAAATCTCCTCCTCCCTCCTTTTCCTCCTTCTACTCTTCTACTGGCCAGCTTTCTTCTCCCCTGGCAAACACACACACACACACACACACACACACACACACACACACACACATACACAGGCCTACATTGTGCTGCCTGCCTCTGCAAAGAGCCAACAGTTTTCTGCTGAGCCCTTACTTTTCCTCGGTGGGACATTAATACTAGGAGCGGCCCTGTGTGGACACTTGATGGCAGGGATAGAACAATAACGGTATTACAACACACTCACAGATGCCTCACAATGCAGACATGCTCTATTAGTGTTGCTCCCTGCTCTCTTGGTCTCTCTCTCTCCCCCTCTCTCACACACAAACGCAAATGCCATCAGACTCAGACAACAACAGGGCAAACAGGGAGGCGCCTATGGAATCTGTGGGGTCTTAGTGGTTGATGAGATACATTTAGCATAAGTGGATTAGCCTCAATACAAACCAATCCCCCTTCATAGAACGACAAGAGAAAGGCAATGACGGAGAGAGGCTAGCGGAGAAAGAGACTCGGAGGTAATGAGAGAGAGTGCAGAGAGGGAGAACAAAGGAAGCCAGGTGTGCGTGGATGTCAGGACGGAGCGCAGGCCTAATTTGTCAGATAGAAAAAGGAGAAAGCAATTAAGTATCTCAGTCCAAAGCCAAGGAGGAGGTTCTGACACACTGACATGTGCTCGCGTCATCGTTACCTCATGGCACGCCACACTGGGCATGTGCACGTGGGTGTGGATCTATGCAGCGAGTAACGTGCGATGTTTGAACACACCAAAGTAACAATAGCCCGACATATATGAAACATCCTTCGTGTACTGATAGTTCTTACTGTTTTATTTCAATCCAAAATGCGTGCCCTTTTCATGAAGCGCATTCAAGAAATTTGGATCAGTTCCTTGTACAGCGGTGGACTAACGATACCACAGAGGAGAGACAGAGTTATTCAATACAGTGTTTATACAGAGGGTCATTAAACCACCAAGAGGTTGCTGATAAGAACTCCCCACGGACATGGTGATTGAATAAAAGATTTCCTCAGCTATTGGACAATTTGGGACTTCTGTTTGTGTGCATGCTTTCCAATAAAGCTGGGGGATGTGAAGACATATACAATGAGAGGGCAGAGAATTTGCTGCACAATACCTGGGTATTTATCGCTTTTGTCACTGGTACTTCACTTCAGTATTGAATTTATAGGATTTTTGAAGTACTATGATTCATCAAGTGTTTCCTTCACTGGATAAGCTGGAAATTTAACTTGATATCTTTTAAACTATCTATGAACTGATTCTCTCAAGCATTTCCAGGATTTGGGGGTTGAACAACATTAAGTCTTATTAGAGACATGGAATATTACAGATTATCAGTTATCTGTGTCTGTTGAAATGTTGTGCATCTCTAATAAAAATGATGATAGTGTGATTTTGGCTACATGTTCTCTTACATCTGGAGAATACCATTTGTGGGCATTAGCATCTCTGTAGCACCAACATGCTTCATTTATCATTGTTCTAACTGTTTGTTGTGACACATTTTACCTTTATCAAAAAAGAAATTGCAGCTCCTGAAATTGCAAATGTGCAAGAATAGGAATAAATGTGCAGCCCCATCAATAATAATGATAATAACTATCTTAACATGAAATGTACTGTAATGCTCTGTGATTCGATAAACACCAGCAATGGGGCAAATATGCACATATCAGCATCTGTGCGTGGTGTTACCATACCTCTTGCAGACAGCTTCTTAGTGTTGATGATTTTTGCAGCATATTCCTGTCCTGATGACTTCTTTACACACCTACGCACCACTGAAAAAGCTCCCCTAAGAAAAAAGCACATCAACAACCAAAAATCAGTTCCATTACACATGCTCCCTCTCGCACATACACACACAGCGTGACATTTGAAACTGCTTCACTTCTGTGACAGTGGTTTGTTTTTGTGTACGCAGACATCCTTGGTCTCACTCTCTCTCTCTAACATACACACACTTTAGTCATTACTATCACAGCTTTCGGTGCGTTACAACCTAAAAGGGTGGGCAATATAACAAGCTCCTCAAGCGTGAGTGCTGACATGAGCTCAGGTCTTGGATTATAAATGAATGGCCAACTTCTTGTGCTAATCTATTGATAGGCACAACAATGCGACGCAACCTACAGCCCCTAAGGAAATTCAATTTGGAATAGCCAGCGCAAAGAATAGGCTGCATCTCACACAACAATGGGTGATGTTTGATACATTCACAGGGTAACAACACTGACTTATAAATCCGCTCGAGCAGAAAAGGAAGTGCATGTCTCCTACTCTGAGGAGTTTCATATTGACCTAGATGAATGCTCCATATTTTTCACCTGCGAGCCGCTATGGCGACTGTTCAATTTGGAGCATCACAGAACAAGTAATTATGCATGATTTTCACAGAGCCTATATGACAGCCTGCACAGTCTGCAGTCTCTGGCCCTGTACAGGCCCATCCACGATATATGGAGGGCTGCGACTGTCTGCGGCACTCTGCTCCCTCCACTCTCGCTCTGCTCTTAGTTTCAATTATTTACCAGCGAATGAGAGGTGACAGGTGACAGAAATACAAGTCAGTGCCCTGACGTTAATAACCTATGACGGAGCAAAACGCATTAATAGACGGCTGCAGAGACATGAGATGAGGTAAGTGCTCGGTATGCTCAAGAATCAGGGGCAGTAAAGCGCAGAGCCACTATGGAGGATGTGTAGGTGTGTATATGTGTCCCAGTGCTCTGGCTGTGCAATCAGTGCCATCGATTACTGACAATTACTCGGCAGTGGAAATGGCAGCTGGAAATTAAGGCCGGTGTATCTTCATAGGGCCAGTGTCGCCCTGCTGCCGCTGGTTTGGGTACAGCAGGGGGTGGAAGAGGGGAGAAAGGCTTCACCGGCCAAGAACAACAGATGCTGCTGCTGCTGATGTTGATGGTGATGAAACAGAGGAGGTAGTGGCCCGTCATCAAAATACCGAGAAAACACGTCACTGCCTCTTCCACAGTAAACAGCCGCTATAATCGCCCGTGCTTGACGATCCAAACCCCCCCTCCCTCTCTCCCCCATTTAATTTAACGCATTTATTGATAACTGCGTTACACGATGATCGGGCCAGCTGGTGTGCGGGAGCGTGCGGGCATTTACATCGCAAACGCAACGCAGCGCAGCCTGGACCGAATAACTTCCTCATTAAGTGATCCAGGGGTACGTAACGTTACTCAACACGGTTACACAAATCATCTGCAGCTGCTCGACAGCGAGAGAGAGTGGGGGAGAGAGAGAGAGAGAGAGAGAGGAAAAAAAAGTGGTCGGCCTAGTTAGCTAGCGACCACAGCCTCTGGTCTATCGAGCCAGCGCGGAGCTGTCAGACCCGTGGGCCGGTGAAATGTCACAGGGCTAACGTCTCCGGCGTCTCCCGGGGCCCCGCTGACGGGTCCAGCAGACCAGAAAATACCGGCTAGCAAACACGGAAGGGCTAACAGCTGTTACTGCGCCAACCTCTGTGCGGGCTATTCACCAAAGGCGCAACGCTAGTGGGCTAAAACTCGGGCTGGTTTATCAATATCAGCATGGTAGCTAACTAGTCGGCTAGTAACCAACCGTTAGTGCGCTGCGCTCCGTTGCTGCGGGAGCTGCTAGTTAAGCTAGCCGATAGCAACGGTTGTTTAGCCGGGACTGCACCACCACGACAGTTAACAGCCTCCGCTCGAGCACAGACACGCGCGCGCACACACACACACACACACACGGGGCACATTATTAAAGCACTCAACGTGATTAGTCTGTAAGCTATTTCGGCTAGCTATCGCCTGCTAGCTGGCTAACCAGAAATAATGTGAGGCGAGGTTGCGGGGGTGGGGGACAAAAAAAAAAAAAAACCCGACAAGACAAACACGATGCACACTGTAACGTTACGGCTGCTGCTTACTTCCCGAGCTCCTCGTACAGCTGGTACTCGTCGGTGAACCTGGTGGAAGTACCGGTGGTTGCCATGGTCGGTGGCGAGAGTGGGGAGCCCGAGCCTTGGGGTACGACGGTGGCTGGCTCTCGTACGGGGTCCGGGAGGAGGGTAGCCTAGCCTCCAATACTGGAGTACCTTTCTGACAGGCAGGCAAGGCTGAAGAGGATAGAGGCGAGTAGAGACGGAAAGGGAGGGGCTGGGTAGAAGAGGAGGAGGAGGAGGAGTGATGATGGTGTGTGTGTGTGTGTGTGTGTAGTAAAGGGGAGGAATCCTCGCGAGAATTGGCTCGTGCAGCATGAGACCAGGGCCTCCAGTTCAATGAAGTCACTGAAAATGAGATGAGATGGAGCTGAGTTCTCTCCCCTTGTTTTTTGGGGGGCTCAATAAATCACCTTCGGATGGACAGTAGATCATCATTGTGTGACATTTCGTTGGAAGGCGCGTGCACACACACACCGCAGTGGTGCTTGTGACCGGCTTGCGAAAAGCGGCGTTGACATCAGTTTCCTGTCTCCTCTCATATGTCTCAAAGAAAATATTGCAGGGAGCATCACAGCTGCATTTTACTGCACTGGGTTGGGATACACCCAACCCTGGGTCACACCTCACTGCAGCAGAGAGGCAAACTGTGACCCACACAAACACACACACACTCACATATACACACATTGCATAAGTGCATGCACATACAGACACACACTCCAGGAATCAATATTGATTAATGCAGGTCTTGCTCTCAACACAGAAGGCCTCTCTGAGCCACTGATTTTGCCTCTGCGTTTCGTGTACGTGCATAAGAGAGATAGAGTCGGGCAGAGCGAGTAGTGTGACTGCTGTATCAGGTTTCCGCCGACGAGCATGCACCTATGTTTTTTCCACAGTGTGTGAGGGCTGTTAGCTTGGCGGCGCTAAAAGATGGTGTCACACGGATCCAGAGTGCCTCACTAAATGTTTAATGTGGCATGAGTGGGAGGCCATCAGAGGACAGGCGGGTGGGGCTGCAGGGAGCCATAGAGCTCGAGAGTTAGAGGCCCTGCGTATAAGTGTGTGTGTGTGTGTGTGTGTGTGTGTGTGTGGCTGCCTGCTCAGCACTCCGCTGTCAGAGAGATGGAGAGCAAATTTCATTTAAAAATCTTTATGTGTGGTTGTCAGCGTGGGAACACAAAGCTGAAACACTGAGAAAGTTCAAATATTATGAGGCCGTATCTGCAAGTGCAGCCTGCTGAATCTGTGATGGAGGGCAGGAAAAGGAGGCCAGCATGTGTGTGCATGTGTGTGTTTGTGTGTGTGTGTGTGTGTGTTACGTGGAAGACAAATGAGCACTGCAACGTAGGCTACTAGCCCTCTCCTGCCCTCCTTTTCCTACGTGCTAACCCTGCTGCCTCTCCTCCTCTTCCTCCACCTCCTCAGCCTCCACAGAAGTTACATAATGGTGAACTCCTCAGCCTTTGTTATCTCACACCAACCACACACTACGCCTTGCCCGCTTCATGAGAGACAGAGGAGCAGAGGAGGGAAGAGGAGGGAGAGCACGGGAGGCCGAGAGAAGAGAAAGTAGGATGGTTTCAGCTGAAAACGGCAGTCGGCGAGGGAAAGAAAGAAAGGAAGAAAGAAAGAAAGTCTGTGTGCCATTTTCCATATTGTAGTATTAATACAGTCAGACATTTTCCCATCTTCCTTCCCGAGCAGCCTTATGGCCATTCTGTACCATGCAATGGGTTGTATTTAAGACTCCAGCCACCACCAGTCAGTGATGGAATGTAACTAAGTACATTAACTCGTGTACCGTACTTGAGTATTTACATTTTTCTGGCACTTAAAGGTGCATTATGTAAGAATTTCTGTTGATAAAAAAAAACAACAAATTAACATAATCAACAGTGTGAAGAAATGGCAGTGATGATGTCATATACTGTATTGCAGCGAATATCAGCTGATGATAGCATGCTAAACATCTCACCCAGGCCTCTCCTCTCTTATATAAACCACTCAGAGCTCCCACTCCAGACTGCTAACTGCAATGCTAACTAAGCTAACTACCTAATGGCAATTAGTGGTTACTTTGGTGTTATGCTGCCCCTTATTTGTTTGGAGAATGAATTTAAGAGGTGGCCAGTTTTTACGTATTGCACCTTCAAATGCTTCCACTTCCCTACATTTTAGAGGCAAATATTGTACATCGTTGTACAAATATTACATTTACACTGCTCAAAATTAGTTAGGGATACTGATATATTATATGTGCCGTATAATATACATAGAATAAACATTTAGTAGGGTATTAGACAACTGTAGTTACTCTGCATGTTGCAAACCGCATCAAAGTAGCATATTTTAAAATCAGTTTATTTTTGTTTTCCGCCGTGCTTGTCGGTTTTTCACCAGGATTACACGAAAACTACTGAATAAATTTCTGAGAAACTTGCAGAGAGGAAGGGTCTCTGCCCAGAATAGACCCCATTAACTTATGGTGTGGATCAGGATAAAGGGACGGATCTAGGATTATTTCTCACATTCTTTAACATTGGCAATGAAAAAAAAGTCATATTTAGCTGGCTGGTACCTATGAGTGAGTCATCGTAGAAACCTCTAGCGGATGTAAATGTGCTTTATTTGAGGTTAGATTATTGTTAGGCCTTGATGGAGGAATACGCTCTACTTTGTGCCATTCTAATTTTATCTGAAACTAGATCAAATAAAAATGATCCCCATCATTGTGAAAATGCTGAATACCAGATCCAATAATTGGCCAGGCTGATAATTGGTCAATCACGTTATACACAGTATACGTACATGTAGATATACAGTATGTATAACTTCACTTTCACTTGTTCTCCTGATACTCAAAGAGGCTCCATGGAACGTTTGTGTTGTGCTGGAAGCTGGTCACTAGTTTATATTAGCGGACTCCATTTCTAAACTAAACATTAGCTCCAGTTGCTCTCTCAGCAGAGAGAGGCCCCACTGTAATGTGCATAAAGTCACGTCCCTTGGCTAATTTGATCTAGAAGCCCTGATCTAAGTGCTATTAAAAAGGCAGAGTAATAAAATCAAAAAGGAAGGTTTTGTTATTTACTGATCTAAAAGAAAGAACACCATTTTTAATCTGCCTCGAGTTCGGCTGGTCGGGGGGAACACATATCAACAGGGGAACACATTTTGGCACAATACCGATGCTCTCCATCAAGTTACTGCCCAGACATTCACATTTGTTTGTCATCGGTTTCTATCACTCTCCCTCTTTGCCTTCTTTGCCTCCTCCATCAGTGGGAGTAGAGCTTCCACAGTTACTTCAGTTGCTCCATGGTTACCTGGAGACACCAACCGGAGAAAACGATGCCTCTTCCTGTGTTGGTTGCACAATGGTACACTCGCTTCCTCCCACTATAGGCACAAATCTTTACGTGGATGGTGTCATTTTTTTCTACTGTGCAATCAGTGTCTACCTCAGAATGACTAGTCAGAGCTAAAAAGCTGTTTACCAGCAGTTTGAATGCATTTATTGATAGAACATTACTTTTAATCCTCAAACACACTTAATATCCAATTCTCTTATTCAAGTATTGTTCATATGGATGCCTTTCACTTGTACACCCTCTCTTCACTTTTACTCAAGCATGACTTTTGGATACTTTGTGCAACACTGCCACCAGCTGACTCAGACTCTACATTGACATGAGAGAGAAATCCGGCCCCGTATGACAACCTCATTACTGATATTGCAGCAGAAATGTAACATGAAGGAGGCAGCTATCTCCTCTGTGTTCTTATGTCACCCAGCTGTGAAAAACACAATCAGCGCTTTTGAGTAAAGGCAAGAGGACGTGGATGTTCTCCACACGCCCTCAGAGAAAACATTAATTAGGAGAAAGCTGATGACTGTGACGGTCAAACAGTCTCTCCTGGTTCATCATTCTTGTCTTTCTGTATGCGGGCCAGTTGAAGCTTGCATCCGTACACCCATGCAGGCTGACATGCCCTCTTGGAGCTAAAACAGTCCTGTGGTACGATCTGCAGAGCCAAAATATCACACGGCAGTTTGTAGCAGACTCCCGTGGCCAACCGAAGCTCTGTTTGTATCCAGAATAGACCAATTTTGCAAAAAGAGCTTCAGTAGCTGCGTTACGTTTAGGCATGACTTTTCCTTTTGTTGTGACTAATGAGGGTGGATATGCCATCTGTTACATCATCACAACTGAGAGAGTGGACGCAGCCAAGAGCTGAGTCATGACACTCCCGTTTCTCCACCGCTTCAGAGAAATAATCTGACTGGGGGGAAGTGAATGAGCAATACTCCTTCCTCCCTCAACAGATACCGTCGTGACGCCCCGGAGCAATCATCTCCTGACCCCCGACTGATTCAGGAAGTCAGTCGTCGACGGTCGTGTTGGGCAGCACCCGGGTGTCAGTGTGTGCAGGCTTTTGGGTGAAAGGCTGGGTGTTGCTGATGAAATGCCAGGGGGTCAGGCAGCTCGGCCAAGATGAGTAAATAATGGTACGTTTTTGATCATCAGAGCAATAATCAGAGGTGACATGTGCCCAGCTCCTGTTCTTGATGATTACAGAGTTTAGTCATTTAAAGTTTGGAGTCTTCTTTTAGTACTTTAGTTGTTGACCCAACATAGTCATTAGAAATACATCATCCCTCTCTCATGCTCCTGAATACTCCACATGGAGTCGTAAGTCATTATAGAACTATTATCATACTAATCCAGTTTACAGTCACAATGATATACCGTCTTGAAGGTATACCATGGTATGAAAATTGACTTCTAATGTATTAGTGTTAGTAATATTTCAAGGTTATATCAAGTTTTATGTCTGTATTCATGAAATTATAATAAAGTGTCTGTCAACCAAAAAAAATGTATTGTTATGATTCAGTTAAGGATTATTGTAACTCATAATAATATTATTATTAATAATAATAATTCTGTACAGCAAGATACTCCAAATTAACCATAACTGCAACTTCATATCTACCTAG
This sequence comes from Acanthopagrus latus, assembly GCF_904848185.1. Lineage (NCBI taxonomy): Eukaryota > Metazoa > Chordata > Actinopteri > Spariformes > Sparidae > Acanthopagrus > Acanthopagrus latus. The sequence goes on along the minus strand of NC_051058.1, from coordinate 17,653,912 downwards.
AAATATTATAAATGAGATTTATTGAAACACTAAAGGACAGGTTCATATTTGAAGGAACAGAACAAAACATCAGCCTTAAAGAAACAGTTCACCCAAAAATGAAAATGTTGTCATTATCTACTCACCCCATGGCAATGAAAAGTCAATTAAAGTTTTGTAGTCGACAAATATTTCTTGCCTTTATCTTACAATGAATTCTTCAGCTTAAAAAAAGAGTGTGAAAATCATTTTTTCAAATCTCTTTGGGATCTTGGGGCCCATACAGTTCACTCAAAGGAACAGTATAGGGTTATTTCATGATGTTTTTTTTCTCCCCCATCTACTTCAGTTGTTTAGGAGAATTCCCCACCACTGTTTATCTGTGACGCTCCACAAATATTTTGTATTTGACTCTGACTGGCATGGTGGGTGAGATTATGACTGAATTTTCATTTTGGAGTGAACTATTCCTTTAAATCATTTTTTTCCCAGTACAGCACAGTGAAACGTACTAATTTTCATTGTTTCCTGATGCAGTGTAAGTGACAGACATATTAATTCATTGGCAGAAGAATATGGCATAAATAGAAAATTCAAAGGTTTAATTGAGGATTCAAGATTCAAAGGTTTAAGTATCTTTTTATTTAAAAAAAAAAAAAGTCCAACCGGAAATACATTTTAAATAAGAAATAAAAATGAAAAAAAAAAACTTAGATTTAAATAGAAAAAATATATTTATATCTCCGCGACCCTGCAGAGGATTAAGCGGCGTACATATAATGTGTACAGATGATGGATGGATGGATGGATATTTATATCTATTATAAACAAGTAATAGATATAAATAAGAGACAAAGACAGAAGTATTTACGGAAAAAAGATGAAGAAGACCGTGTGCAGACTAGAAAGATAAAGGTTTAATATATATTTATGTGCGTATGTAAATATAAACTGTACTAATATACTTTTATTATCGATCATTTACATGTAGAATGAAACCTGAGGTACATGAAGCCCTGAGGCTGCACACTCCGGTAGAGTAGGTGGCGGTATGCAGCTTTACGAAGAAGAAGAAGAAGAAGAAGTAGAAGAAGAAGAAGAAGAAGAAGAAGAAGAAGAAGAAGAAGAAGAGGAAGTAGAAGAAGAAGAAGAAGTCCGAAGATGAAGTTCGACGGACTTAGCTAACTAGTTTAAAAGAAGGAAAGGATGCTCTTCCATTGTCCTTTTCCTAGTACAAAGTGGGAAATGTTCGAGTTCCGAGATGTTTGGAGCGCAGCCACGAGAATAAAGGTGAGCAGGAAGAGATGCTCATTGTTATTTTAGCACTAGCTAGCTAATATTTGTTCGCCAGTCGCTCTGTTGCTTTCTTAGGTTAGGTTCAGCTCTGCTACGGCAGAGCAATAGGAATGAGGACATCGTACTGCGGTCAAGCCACCCACCAGTCCGAAATCCCCGGTCAAGCTTTCCGCCACTTAATTTGCAGTGCCTGTATATAGGCGATATTACGGTAATGCCGTACCAGAACAGATTTCAAAATAAAAGCAGACACTTATGAAGGCAGTCTGCAATTTCACACAAATACAATCAATCAGCCAGTCTGTTGATGAATTATTTAAACGATTAGTTAATTACTTAATTGAGCATTTAAGGAATTAATTCATTGATTATTTATTTATTTATTATTCAATTCATATTACAATCCTTATTCTTATCACACTGAAGCCGTAGAAGATGTGTGTCATGACATTTCATGTGTTTGTACAATTAGTCCAACATGAAAATAAACACAATAGCTGGAGTTTCTGATGAGGAATTTCAACATAAAAGCCCACTTAATAGTCAAATATTACCAGTTTCCACAGACTCATTTCACTTCAGACTGATAGAATTCAACCTCAGAGACTCACTCAGATAAGGTCAGGAAGTTCTGATGTGGATTTTCAAAATTAAAGCCCTCTAAAATCTGACTTTTGATGATATTTTCCTTTGATTTCAGATTTACCTAACAAGAAAATTACCAGTTTCCACAGACTCATTTCACTTCAGACTGATAGTACTCAATGTCAGAGTTGCACTCAGATAATTCCAGGAGGATCTGATGTGGATTTTATAAATTAAAGCTTTCTAAAATCTGATTTTTGATGATATTTTCCTTTGATTTCAGATTTACCTAACAAGAAAACTACCTGTTTCCACAGACTCATTTCACCTCAGACTGATAGTACTCAATGTCAGAGTTGCACTCAGATAATTCCAGGAGGATCTGATGTGGATTTTCAAAATTAAAGCTTTCTAAAATCGGATTTTTGATGATATTTTCTTTTGATTTCAGATTTACTTTAAAAGAAACCTACCTGTTTCCACAGACTCATTTCACTTCAGACTGATAGTACTCAATGTCAGAGTTGCACTCAGATAATTCCAGGAGGATCTGATGTGGATTTTCAAAATTAAAGCACTCTAAAATCTGACTTTTGATGATATTTTCCTTTGATTTCAGATTTACTTTAAAAGAAAACTACCTGTTTCTATCAGTCTGAAGTGAAATGAGTCTGTGGAAACTGGTAATTTTCTTTTAAAGTAAATCTGAAATCAAAGGAAAATATCATCAAAAGTCAGATTTTAGAGTGCTTTAATTTTGAAAATCCACATCAGATCCTCCTGGAATTATCTGAGTGCAACTCTGACATTGAGTTCTATCAATCTGAAGTAAAATGAGTCTGTGGAAACAGGTAATTTTCTTTAAAAGTAAATCTGAAATCAAAGGAAAATATCATCACAAATCACATTTTAGAGGGCTTCTATTTTGAAAATCCACATCAGAACTTCCTGGCCTTATCTGAGTGAGTCTCTGAGGTTGAGTTCTATCAGTCTGAAGTGAAATGAGTCTGTGGAAACTGGTAATATTTGACTATTAAGTGGGCTTTTATGTTGAAATTCCTCATCAGAAACTCCAGCTATTGTGTTTATTTTCATGTTGGACTAATTGTACAAACAGATGAAATGTCATGACACACATCTTCTACGGCTTCAGTGTGATAAGAATAAGGATTGTAATATGAATTGAATAATAAATAAATAATCAATGAATTAATTCCTTAAATGCTCAATTAAGTAATTAACTAATCGATTAAATAATTCATCAACAGACTGGCTGATTGATTGTATTTGTGTGAAATTGCAGACTGCCTTCATGAGTGTCTGCTTTTATTTTGAAATCTGTTCTGGTACGGCATTACCGTAATATCGCCTATATACAGGCACTGCAAATTAAGTGGCGGATAGTTTGACCGGGGATTTCGGACTGGTGGGTGGCTTGACCGCAGTGACATCGTGGACTTTAAGAAATGTTGAGATTAATGTCGAAATGTCGTGAATAAAGTTAACGCTTTTGGTCCGTCATGTCCAGTTAGGGAAACAACTGACAGCTAACTCTCTCTCTCTCTCTCTCTCTCTCTCTCTCTCTCTCTCTCTCTCTCCACATGATGGACTTTGCTTCCACCATGTGTTCAGGATTCAGAGCTGCAGCCCTATGAGGAAGTTATGTACTGTACTGGTGATTTAAATGACAGATCCCACACCAATGACAAATCATTTGTACTGTTTTGTTTCATGGAGTTAATGTTTAAAACGGCAGATGGAGGAGAAGACTGAGTGAAGTGGGAAGAAACATGAACAGTAAAAGCTCATTATTGAAATGGACGTTGTATCCTGCATGGTTTTGTCTTGACATAAGTATGAAAAAACAACAATGACTCCCAAAACATTTATTTTATGAATTGTGATGCTTTTAATTAACAGTATATGAAACTTACATTTTTAAAGAAAATGACACAATATCCACATTCCCTCTACAATAGAACTGTGTTAAAGATATGAGATTTAACATTTGCACTTGCATTATCCAGATGTTTCCAACTGTGTTCCAGGTACCTGTGTGTTTCATTTGATTGCCTGTCACTATAACTTATGTGAGAGTGTCAGAGAGTGAGGAAGAAGTAAAACATCAGGTGAGTAAACTTTTAAAACGCTGCCTCCTCTGTGAATATTTCTGTCTGAGTCACCTTGATAGATTTTCATCGGCAACATGGGCTTTTTAACAATGAATTTATCTTTCCTTAATTTCCCCCCTGGGACAAATAAAATGTTATGAATTGAGTTTAAAGGGACAGTTCGTGTTTTTTGAAGTGGGGTCATGAGAAGTACATATCTATTGTCGGTCTGTTTCCTAATCACTGATCAGCACAGCCTCAGTTTGTAGTAGAGAGCCGCTCCAGATGCTCAGCTTTGTACCACAGTAAACGGGGTCCAGCGAAAAAGCAAAATAAACCACCTATAACAAGGCTCACCTAAAAAAAAAAACCCATTTACTGCAGTACAAAGCTGAGCTTCTGGGCTGGAGCAGCTCCCTACTCTCTACTCTACTTGTTTTTTTTTTGTCCAAACTAAGGCTGTTCTGATTGGTGCCTACGGTAGGGAACAGACCGACTATAGATATGTACTTTATATGACCCCACTTCAAAAAACACGAACTGTCCCTTTAAGATGATAAATTAATTCTGATTTTCAATTTTCCAATTGACAGTTTGACATCGTGCGAACCTGCTGAAGACTAAAAATGCCCACACCTGTGCCAACCCGAAAATTGCTGAAAGAATACCTGGATGATCTGAATGAAGAAAGGCTGAAGGAATTTCAGTGGTACTTGGTCCAGATTCAGACAGATGGATCCCGACCCATCCCGGAGTCCAAGCTGGAGAAAGCAACCAGAGTGGAAACTGTGAATAAACTGGTGGAGGCTTTTGGGGAAGATGGTGCTGTGGAGTGGACAGTAGATACTTTCTTTCGGATGACTCTTAATGACCTTGCCTCAAAGCTAGTTCAAGGTAAAATATCTCAGTATGTTAATTTTTTTTTTTTTTTACATATTTTTATGCACAAAGATACAGAAACAAATGTCAGGCTGTGTCTGATTAAGTGTAACACTCCTAAACTACAGCTGAGTCTCACGTGGAAGCAGAAAAACAATTAGTATTGGAGTATTTACAGCAGAGTGTAACAAACACTATGATTCCCACTGAGGGACCTGTTACTCCATTACAACAGTATTATTACATAACATATGTAATTGATTTACAGCCAAAGAGAACCAAAGCCTGGAACAGAGAGAAGAAGAGCCAGAGACCTCCTCTGCAAGAGAGAAACCAAGAGAAGTCGATCCCAACATCCTCAAGGATCTCTCATGTTCAATTTGCTTAAGTCTTTTCACTGATCCTGTGATGCTGCAGTGTGGCCACAGTTTCTGTCAGACCTGCGTTCACAAAGACTGGGAGAAGAATATTGTTAGGGAATGCTCACTTTGTAAGCAGGTTATACCTGAAAGTGACCCTCCGATTAATTTCAGTCTGAAAAGTTTGTGTGAAAGCTACGGAGGGAGAAGTCAAGGTGAGCCACCAGGAGGACACAGAAACCACACAGAGTCATTTCAGGTGAGGTTTTACTTACTTAACTGACTTTGTTCAACTGCATTGTTGAATGTTGTATTATGATATCAAATATTTCACTCTGTAAATGAATACTGAATACTGATTATGGGGCACAGGTTTGACAGTTGTATCAATCAGCATTAAAGTTGCTATATTTCTGCATTTATTAACAGAATTGTTGGATCAAAAGAACCAAAAACAATGTCACATTAAATTAAGAGACAGTTGGATTGTGAAGAGATATTAGTTAAAATTGTTTTATTAATTCGAGTGTGATTTTAATTTCAGACTCCACCTGAGAACATCAGAGAGACACAAGAATCTTTAAAAAATGTCAAACAATTGTGTGATTCATCAGTTGAGCACATTAAGGTTTGTCAGCACTTCTACGTATATTATGAGTCACATCTTAAATAAATTAAGAAATGATGAGGATGACCAGTTTCTACTGTGACCCGCAGACTCAGAGCTTCAACACAGAGAATAAGATTATGGATGAATTTAAGAAGCTTCATGCCTTCCTCGACGAAGAGGAAAAGACCAGACGAGCTGCATTAAGGAAAGAAGCGAGACAGAAGATTTGTGTGATACATTTGATGCATGAGAAGATCAAAAACACATACTCGCTGTCTCACACTATGGGAGAAACTGAAGATTTTGGGGACAACGAAAGATTGATATCGGTAATTATCAGATCACATGACAGGTTTAATTCATGAAAAGTAGTCTGACGAATAATGATGCATTTCTTGTCTTCTTTGCAGACCCGTGTGACAGAGGTGCTAAGGTGTGTATAATTAATGATTTTTAAAAAAAAAAAATTTTGCCTTTTGAAAAGAAAAAATCATTTTGTTCCGCCATGAAACAGTTCCTGCATGTCAACATGTAAATTGAAAGAGTTATCGGTAATCACTGTAATCCACTGCTGGCATACTGGCCATGAAGATCCTTCCTCAGGCCACATGATGCCACATTTCCTGTAACGTGTGAACAAAATGCTGAGATACTCAATTCTTTGTGTCTGAGGGAGACAATGTTTCAACTGAAAGCTGCTCATCCTGCGGCTTTATGAGTCGACTTTATACACCTACAGACACAAAGAGATGCAAACGGGAGAGAGACCGGAAGGAAATAAACCTAAGTTCATTCAGACGCTGGGCTCTCTTTCAAACACACACACATGCACACGCATATAAATGCACGTGGTCAAATAAACAGATAACACAAACGCTTTGATAATCGGTGAACCTTTTCTTTTTTATCGATGATCACTTTTCCATAACTCTTTCAAGGTATATATTGTGTGTGAGTAAAGTTTTGGTGGAGATTTTTTAAAAAGACAAACCTGTTAATCATTTTGCTGAATTTGATCCAGAAGGGAGATGGAAATGTTGAATATACTGAAAAGCTCACAAGGACAGATAAATGTGCCCAAGCATTTGGAAAACCTTCAGCTCAAAGTCTGGAAGAAGATGGGGAACGACATAAAACAGAGTAAGTTTTGAGGCCCATAATCTTTGAAGTAATTCAGATTTCACCTCTGGTCATTAAACTCACAGTAATGTGCTTTGTTTGATTTGTAGCTGGCGCTGACAGTGGTGATGAGGACGATGATTTGGGAGGTTTGAATGAAGTTGTGCACCAGATGAATGACAGATGGCAGTTCTTGCCTGGAAACCAAGAACACAATCCCCGCTATCAGCAGAATCAACAGAAAACTCTCAAAAGGAGGAGAGAAGAACAAGACTATGAAGATGGGAAAGTGTCATTTCCTGATCATGATTATTTCACATCCATCCTGACCCATGATAGGACATTTACTCTGTCTCCTGTATTTCCTTGTGTTGATTACAGTCTCATGACATTGCCATTTGAAATCCCATACAATATCATGTCTCGTCCTCCCTTTAAATTTTGTGATGAGGTTGAGGCTGAGGTTCAGGTTGAGAATGAGGATGAGCAGGGCCGTGCAGAGACCCTCAGGGAAATTTTGGAGTCAGAGGAGGGAAGGGGAAGTGATAATGATACAGAGAGTAGGCATGTAGACATGGTTGCAGATCCAGGGGACGGGACCAATTTCTGAAAAACATTAATTGCGCCCCCCCCCCCCTTACAATTGTGATTTACTAATATAACAGTTAAGTAAGCAGTGATATGTGCTGTTGGCTGTTTAAGACAAATAAACAAGAAAGGTAAGCACAATAAATGATTCCCTGCACAGTACAGTGATATTGTGAGCCTCTACGAAGTTGTGATTTTTGGTGGCATGGTATGAGTTGCAAATGGGCAAAAAAAAAATCACATTTGTGTCCCCCCCCAATCCTGACATTGGATCTGCACCCCTGCGTGCAGTCCTTCAGAGAAGATGGTGCTCAAAGTTAAAAGGGGCACATGAACATGAGCACACACTAAGATTTTTTTTTGTAATTTTTCAAACAAAAAGGCAAAACATTTGTTTTCGCCAGATTAATTTCTTTTTGATTCAGTCCTCTTTTTACGAGGCATCTCTGCACTTCTGAATTTTCACGACAATACAAGAAATTAAGATAAACAATAAAAGATATACGCAGTTAAAACTGTTAGTTGCAAAGTGAACTACTGATGACACAATGATCTCTCTGAAGCAGCTTTATATCAGAATTCTATATTCAGCAGAAGCTGTTTGATAATACATGCTGTTAGATTCTTGAACATTTATGACCTAGTATAATGCTTTCTACTACTAAAAGACTAGCAAAATTATATTAAAAGCAAAATTATAGAAAAACACATTTGATTGCAAATGATGTTATTCTGTTTTTCAAACTATCAAAACAGCTGGTGCTATTTCCTACAATTTAACAAAAGTATTCAACAGAACTACTAAACAAAAACAACCAAACAACAGAAAACATCCTGACAAAAGGGACTTTGGACATGAGGGGTAAAGGGGCAAAACTTATCTTATGTCACAACACTGTACTTTATTTCTGTTGTTACATGCTTTAAACTTCTTAAGCCATTATTGTTGTTGTGATACACTCAGGGGAAATCTTGATATTTTGCCAGAAATATATTACATGCTTGAGATATGGTTGTTATATCTGATGTCACATCATTGTACTGTTTTGTTAGCTCGAAGCACCACTGTGCCTAAATCCAGCCTGACTGGGCTGCTAGCATGACTGCTGAGACTTAGTCTTGTTTTTTTTACAGACCTGAAGTAAATATTTTATATGAGGAATGTCAGTTTATCTGTTCATCACCATTTTCCTATGTTTTGTGATTTAGTTGTCATTGTGATAAACTGATATCTTGCATCAAAACTGACTTAATAGAGATAGTGACAAACTGTTACATTTGATGTCAGTTCATTTCATGTACAAGATCAGTGTATAATTGTGATCATGTTTGCATGTTGTTAATATGTAACTCAAAGCCCCACTGTGCCTAAATATTCTAAATGGGGAGACAATTTTCTCCACATGTCTTTGGGATTTTGAGGTATTTTTGTCTTTTGTTATTAAATTAAACTAATATCTTGCTTCCACGTGATGCCACATTTTACCAAGATCAGTGTATTATTTACCAATACCCACCAGCTTCCTGTTTCCACCAAAAAACTATATTTCCTCTAGAATAGAACTGCGTTAAAGATATAGGATTAACATGTCTAAAGACGACTAGACTGAGTCGTGTTTTACTTTATCCAAAACGTTTCCACATATTTTGAAGGTTCCAGTACTTCTCATTTGATTGTCTGTCACAATAACTTCAACATTTGGACAGTGGTCACTTTATATTTGATGAAGTATAGTGACTTTCAATTTAATCTAATTCAAGGTAAAATGTCTCAGTGTGTTAATTCTTTATATACTTTTTATGGACAAAAGATAAACTGAGAAAACAAATGTTTTGTACATTTTTACTGTCACTTTTATTGTGATGTTAAGACAAGCTGTGTCTTATTAAATGTCAGACTCTTAAACTGCAGCTGAGCCTCATGTGGAAACAGAAAGACAACTGCAGTATTAACAGTGTAACAAATATCATGATTCCCACTGAGGAACCTGTCACTTCATTATAGCAGTAATGACGTCTGAATATTACAGGCTGGACACACACAATGCGCATGTTGTGTGCTGTGTAACTTTCCACGTCCGTGTCCGTATCCGTGTCCACAAGTTAAACAAGCAACCCTAAAACTACCTGTTGACATGAACACCATGCCAACATTTGACTACAGTTTTAATGTCTGCATGTGTAGAATATGTTGTGGACAGGCAGAGAATATACACAACAGGTGAGGAACAGTTCATTTCCTTTGGACACTCTTTTTCTCATATTCAATTTAAAACTTTAGATGAGGTGACGCAGTGTGTGACGCGCATGAGAGGCAACACTGACACGTCATTCGCTGCCTACTCTGTTTCCTGGTTTGGTGTGAAACCGGGAATTCGTGGTTGATGTTGGATGGCTTAAAACTAGGAAGCACTTTGGATAGTGTTGCATAGCTCAGACAGCATTTCTAGCAGAAGGTGCATTTTCGAGTTCTGGGATTTTCTGCAAGGCAGCCACAAGAATAAAGGTGAGCAGCAAGAGATAATGATGATTTTTTTCAGTGGCAGAATTGTAGGTATAGGGAGCATTCAAAGTGAAGGTGGGACAGTCTGACAGAGGTTTGAGGGGTTTTCCCTAAGAAAATCCTCTGCAATCTGATACGTATTATTCGTTTTGTAAATTATTTGTCAACCTTAGATTTAGTTGATATGTTAGTAACAAGGACAAAATCCATAAACCTAGTGTGGAGTTCTGAAGCAGTTTGCATTAATGACAGATATCACAGTTATCCAAGTCTCCTACAACCATCGTCAGTCTGGTGCTCTTATGAACATTACAACAGGTTTAGATGTGAATATTCCTCCTGTCACAGTGGCCTTACAGCGATCTCTTCAGACTGGATTGGGGACTTTGTGCAACTGTAAGAATATATGAACAGGATGAATAATTATAGAATGGAAACGCTCTTTCATTGTACATATGGACATGTATCACTGTTTCCCACATAAAAAATATGTCCACACAGTTGAAGAGGTTTATGAGAAGACCCAAAAATGTTTTTTGGTTTCAGTCTGTTCCGTTATTAACTGAAAGAATGATTACACACAGCAAAACATGTTTTTCGTTCATGGGTTGGTCAGTATGACCTTACAATAATTGTGATATTTTCAGGATAATAAATTGATAATCGATTCATACACCAAATCACATCATAAATGTAAGGAATATATTTTTTAGATATTGCGACAATATTATAGGATGACTACTGATACCCTCGCAAAACATTAACACAACAAGATTTTTGATCAATTATCATCAGCAATGTGGATAAAATGACTAAGTGGTCAAAGACACGTATAAGAACAAGTAGAACAGTCTGGTTGGTTCAGTAAAATTAAATCACTTTACTATAATGCAGCTTTTAAAAAAGGGAAGCACTGATACCAATGTTTTCAAACTGAGTATGAGTATGGGTATTTCATTTGTGTACTTGCCAGTACCAAGTACCAACACCAATATTTCTACCACAAAAACAACCATTAGGTTACAGACACACTGAACTGGAAGACATGATTCATTTTCTGCTCTACTTGTTACAACAAATGATAATAAATGAAATAAAATAAATATAAATAACAGCCTCAGCATTGGCACTATCTTCATATTTGATATTTAAAATTTGACAAATTAAACAATGAAACTTTTACACAGTTAACACAGTCAATTTAATATCACGACTAAACTATGTTACAGTCTCCACATTTGAATCAGTGTGATATATACTGAAGTAGCCTAGTAGTTGTATCAACTTCTGCATGTAATCAAGTAAAAGAACATTTAAAAAACATTTCGGCAGTACTCGTTGTCACTTAACATTTAATCATACAGATATATAATACCGCTGGTATGTATTATTTTCTTCTCTCTTTAAGGAAAAGAAGGGCTGCATTTAAAAATAAGATGGTGAAATTAAATAAAATACATTTTTAAGAATCGTGCATCTTAAAATAATGTGCTTTAATTTTGAAGAATAACTTTTCTGTTACTGTTTCCCCTCAAGTAAGGTTTCAGCTACTGAACTTCAATAAATGGCTTTCTGCATTGACCAAAAATCGAAGCGACTCCCAGAGAACGCCACGTAGAGTTACTTTTCTGTGTCCGGGTTACACCTCTCTCGATGTGCCACTCGCTTCTCGCTTCTTTCATCTGTCTGTATTCAGAGTAGTAATGTTTACCGCCTGGAATGCAGAGATTTGATTGGCTGAGTAGCATTAGTCGGTCAAAATAGAAGCGCCTCAACAAAATGTAAAATTATCATACTTATTATACTTTATTGACTATAGGTCCAGGTCTGTATATTATGGCATCTGGGTCCAGACTCGGACCACGGTCCGCCTGTTAGCGCTCTATGCAAGACACTAGGATCAGAAATGTCAACAAGAAATGACAAGCTGCCCTCTGATACAGCGGTCTTCAGTTTCAATGTAAGGCCTAATGCAGTAAAGTGGTATCAGTGAATTATGGCGAGTACGAGTATATGAGCGTTGTATCTGCCCGACACCCGATGCCAGTATCGGCATAGGTGCATCCCTACTTTTCCCTACCAGGAAAAGACGAAACTTGTGTTATACCAGGATATAACGGTATCCAAAATAGTAAATTGTATCTTGTCACATGTCACAATAACGATACAATATCAACATTTTGTCCAGACCTAGTAACTGACAAGTGTTTTATGACTGCTTGAATTACTGTGAACGTATCCTCTAATGATGCATACAGAATTAGCTGTATGTTCTACCTCTCTAGAGGCACTGTGTGTTTATGTATTTCCTTAGTTTTTTTTTTTTATTTTGGGAAGAAAGAAAAAAAAATTACTGGCGTCATTACCTGCCATAAAACCTGTGATCGCTCAAAGCCAGTACTGGACATGAAGTCAGTAAAACCAACACAGCACAGATGGACTTTGCTTCCTCCATGTGCTCAAGAAGCAGAGCTGCAGCATGTAGAAAATGGAGCCCTATAAGGAAGTCATGTAGCGTACTGGTGCTTTTAAATGACAGATCTCACACCAATGAGAAATAATTTGCACTGTTTTGTTTTTTGTAGTTAATGTTTAAATTGGTAGATTGAGAAGACTGAGTGACACAAGTGTGAAGTGAAAAGAAACATGAACAGTAAAAGCTCAGTGTGATACTGACCTTTTATTGAAATGGATGTTTGTATCCTGCACAGTTTTGCATTTACATAAGTATGAAAAGACAACAATGACTCCCAACACATGTAATTTATGAATCATGATGCTTTTAATTCAACAGAGAATAAAAATTTTATTTGAAAAGAAAATGACACAATATCCACATTTCCTCTAGAATAGAAACTTTGTTAAAGATACACAATTTAACATGTGTACTTACATTAACCAAATGTTTTGCAACTCTGCTCAAGTTACCTGTGTGTTTCATTTGATCGCCTGTTGCTATAACTTCAGCGAGAACATCAGAGACGGAGGAAGGAAGTAAAACATCAGGTGAGTAAACGCGCTGGCATCCCGGTGCCAGGAAACCCGGCTGAAGTGAGGTGCTGCGGTTGCTGGAAACAGGAAGTGGAGGGCGCTGGCATCTCGGTGCCATGAGCCGCAGTTGAAGCAATCTGCTGTGGTTGCTGGAAACAGGAATTAGAGGGTGCGGGCATCCCGGAGCCAGGAGCCCCTTCAAAGATTGGCTGTTGTGATAGCTAGAACTGGATGGCAGTGGGCGCCATGACGTTTGCCCTTGATGTTGTAGGCTGCTGGTGTCAATGATGAAAATCCTGATAGGAATTGGAGTGTCCTGAAATCCATCTGGGCGCTCCCTCTGGAGTGGAGTGATGACGAGAGGTTGTAGCAGAAACTCTGGAGTCGTTTGGTCTGTCTCAGGATCTCTGTCTCCACTTTCGCTGCTGCACTTTGTTGTCTTTGGGCTGTAGTATTTAATTGTACTGTCCCTTTAACATGAGCATCGACGTCGCGGCGTGCTGGGGTGCGCATGATGACGTCACCCAGAAGAGAGCTGGTGTTGACGGAACAAGCTAACATGAGTGTGGAGAAAGTTTGGCTTTATAGTTCTTTCGATGAAAAAGAATTCATTTGTCATTTGAAGTTTTCTGGAGAGTGGCTACTGTCCAATCTGTGATTTTGGAAGATGAAAGCCGGTCGGCGGGACTCACCGGAGCGTGGTGACGCTGCGACCCGCGAGTTGTTTGGCCGGTGTTGGCGGAACAATGGTGGGCTTCGCTTCTCAGAAGTGAAGAAGTCGGCGAACTGTGGCGAACTGCGGTGACGGCGACTCTCTGTTCCGGAATTTCGTTGTCCTCCCTTTGCTGCGGAAGGAGGTGGGCTGGGAGACACGGAGGAGTCGTCGAGTGAACTATGATAATCTTGGATGTTGAGGAGAGATGAACCAGGCAGGATGTCGGCTTCTGATGAGTGGTGATCCTGATCTCGTCTGAATGATCATCGTCCAACGGGGATAACGTTACGAAGTCCATGATGAGGTGAGTAGAGGCTGATGTTGCTCGTAGATAAGTTTGGATGTGCTCGGGCAAGGCAATGCCGTGTGATCTCGTTTCTGGGTACTAGAGCCGCTGAGAGGGTCAGGTGGTTATTTATAGGAATATCGGAAGTTGGCGCAGTTGAGGTGTGGTCCTGCTCCTGAAACTTCGCCATAAGCTTCAATTTACAGTGTAACAAATATTATGATACCCACTGAGGAACCTGTGACTTCATTATAGCAGTATTATTATTTAACACATGTATTTGATTTACAGCCAAAGTGGACCAAAGCATGGAACAGAGAGAAGAAGAGCCAGAAACCTCCTCTGCAAGAGAGAAACCAAGAGAAGTGGATCCCACCTTCCTCAAGGATCTCTCTTGTTCTATTTGCTTAAGTCTTTTCACTGATCCTGTGGTGCTGCAGTGTGGCCACAGTTTCTGTCAGACCTGCGTTCATGAATACTGGGAGAAGAATATCGTTAGGGAATGCTCACTTTGTAAGCAGTTAATACCTGAAGGTGACCCTCCGATTAATTTTAGTCTGAAGAGTTTGTGTGAAAAGTACAGAGGGAGAAGTCAAGGTGAGCCGTCGGGAGGAAACAGAAACCACACAGAGACATTTCAGGTGAAGTTTTAGTTATTTAAATGACTTGTTGTATGTCACATCATGATGAAAAAATATTGAACTGTGTAAATGAGTCACACTAAAGTAAGAGACAGCTGGATTGTGAAGAGATATTAATTAAAATTGCTTTATTAATTAAAATGTGATTTTAATTTCAGACTGCACCCGAGAACATCAGAGAGAAGCAGGAAGCTTTAAAAGAAGACAAACAATTGTGTGATTCATCAATTGAGCGCATTAAGGTTTGTCAGCACTTCTACATGTATTTTTACTTTGAGTCACGTCTTGAATAAATTAAGAAATGAAGATGATGAGCAGGTTCTGCTGTGACCCACAGACTCAGATTATGGAAGTTTTAAAGAAGAAAAGGACCAGAGGAGCTGCATTAAGAAAAGAGTGAATCTGAAGAATCATTTGATGCATGAGAAGATCAAAAACAAGTCTGGGCCCGGCAAAAGATTCATAGGGGTAAATATCAGATTACATGATAGGTTTAATTCGTGAAAAGTAATCTGAGGAATTATGATACATTTCTTGTCTCTTTGCAGGACTGTAAGCCTGACATGAAAAGGTGTGTATGATTAATGATGTTGTCTTGCCTTTTGATAAAATTCAAAACGCTGAGATACTCAATTCTTTCTGTCTGAGGGAGACAATGTTTCAGCTGAAAAATCCTGCTCCTCCTGCAGGTTTATGAGTTTACTTCATTCACCTACAGACACAAAGAGACACAAACAGGAGAGAGACTGGAAGGAAATGACCTGAATTTCTAAGTTTATTCAGACGCTGGTCTCTCTCTCTCTCAAACTCACACACATGCACACAGCATATAAATGCTCACAGTCACATAAACAGATGCACAAATGGTTCAGTGATCAGTGAACCTTTTCTCTTCACAGCAATTATCGATGAGCACTTTTCGATAATTCTTTCAAGGTATATATGGTGTATGAGTAAAGTTTTAGGGGAGACTTTTAAAAAGACAAACCTGTTAAGTAATTTCTTGAATTTGATCCAGAATGCGGAGGCCTTTGAGGAATCTACAGAAATCTTCAAAAGCAAAGACACATTTTTCCAAGCATTTGGAAAACCTTCAGCTCGAAGTCTCGAAGAAGATGGGGAATGACATAAAAAAGAGTAAGTTTTGAGGCCCGTAATATTTGAAGTAATTCAGATTTCACCTCTGGTCATTAAACTCACCAGTGCTTTCTGTTTGATTTGTAGCTGGCACTGACAATGGCCATGAGAAGGAGCATTTGTCAGTTTTGCACATGATGAATGATAAACGGCAGCTGTTTCCTGGAAACCCAGAATGCAGCACCCACTGTGAGCAGAATCAAGAGAGAAATCTCAAAAGGAGGAGAGTAGAACAAGACTCCGAAAATGGGAACGTGTCAGTTCATGGTCCTGATAATAACACATCAATACTGACCCATGAGCAGACATTTACCCAGTCTCCTGTCGATGACTTCAGTCTGTCGTCAGAGGAATCTGAGTATGAGGACCAAGACGTCATGCATGTTCCTGTAGCTCAGATGAGCTCGTCAGAGGAATTTGAGTATGAGGACCAAGACGTCATGTATGTTCCTGTAGCTCAGACGAGCCATCCACCCAGGCACGAGGAGTCCCTGTTTCTTTTGGAACTGAATGGAGGGTCGTCAGCTGCACAAGTAACACCTGGGCCAGTGTGCTCTGCCAATAAAGACCTTCCTCATTCTGCAGACGTGCACTCTGGGGACTGACCCCTGCTCACCAGCAGGCCTGATGGCAGCACATTTTCCTTGTTTCTTTTGATCTGCACATACATATTCACCCATACATGCTTTCATTAATGATACTGATCTTTACACATTTTCCTTGGTTGATTTATGCTTGTGGGACCTATAAAAACTACTTGCTACTAGCCAGCTCCTGTTAATCTCCCTACTTGACACAGCCTTGGAGCCGGGTTGAGACAACGTTAAATTGGGCTCGGGCTCATAATTACAGTTAATGTGTTGGGGCCGGCCGGCTCGGACACAACGTGCACAAGCTTGGGTCGGGTCGGGCTTGATTTTGTGGGCCCGATCCAAGCTGTAATTGTTATTAAAGGGAAACTATTCAGTTTTGGCAATTTCTTTGCTGTTTTCTCGCTGGCCTAAAGTTGCATGGCTGGTTTTTCAGCTCACAGGTGCTGGGGGGAAGCGAGTTATATGACTGGTTATATGACCAGAAAAAGTCATATAACCATCCAATGACTCTGAAGCTGTTAAGTTAAAGTAAATTAAGCTAAAAAACTGCAGTTTCCCTTTAATGTGCAAATTAATAGTGAAATGTGCACTTTTTTTAGGTGTTCTACTTTTTTTCCATATGACTGATAAAAAATATTTTCCATTTTGACTATATGATTGATTCATGGAGACAACAGTGGAGAGACTAAATATACGTAACAGTGGAGAGACGCTATTAAAATCAATTTTGCAACCTGTACATATAAATCCACTTAAATACATTATTTCAGTAGTTGACAGATTGAAGAATGTGATATAACAAATTGGTTATCCCAGTGTAAATGGTTTTTGATGTAATGCTAAAATTGCAACTGTCCCTGGTCTCCTACTTACCATTCCTTTTGTAAATCCTTTGTCAACCTTAGATGATATGTTAGTAACAAAGACAAAATCCACAAACCTAGTGTGGAGTTTAGAGGCACTTTGCTTTACTGACAGATATGACAGTTATACAAGTCTGGAGCTCTTATGAACATTACAGCAGGTTTAGATGTGACTGTTCCTCCTGTTCACAGTGACCTTACAGCGATCTATTCAGAATGGATGGGGGACTTTGGGCAGCTGAAAGAATATATGAACAGGATGAATAATTATAGAATGGAAAAGCTCTTTCATTGTACATATGGATGTGTGTCAGTGTTTCCTGTCAGACTGTGGAGGGTGGACTTTTCATTTGCATTGTTTTGCTTTTTGTGGTTATTTTTTATAATGGTAGATGGAGGAGAAGGCTGAGTGAAGTGTGAAGTGGAAAGAAACATGAACAGTAAAAGCTGATCTTTTTTGACATGGATGTTTGTATACTGTACAGTTTTGTTTTTACATAAATATGAAAAGGCAACAATGACTCCAAAACATTTTTTTTTTGATGAATTGCAATGCTTTTAATTCAACAGTATATAAAATTTTATTTGAAAAGACAATGACACAATATTCAAATTTCCTCTAGAATAGACCTGTGTTAAAGATATACAATTGATTCCAATTGTTCAAGGCACCTGTGTGTTTCATTTGATGGCCTGTCGCTATAACATCAGCGAGAGTGTCAGAGAGCGAGGAAAGAAGTAAAACATCAGGTGAGTAAACTTTTAAAACATTGCCTCATCCTTGAACATTTCTGTCTGAGTCATGTTTATTGATTTTCATTGGCAACATGGGCTGTTTAACAATGAAGATGCTCTTGCTGTACTATAGATATTTATGAATTTAATTTTTACATGAATTCTAATTTTTATTTCCTACTGATAGTTTGACATCCTGTGAATCTGCTGAAGATTAAAAATGGCCACACCTGTGCCAGTACCAAAGTTGCTGAAACAATTCCTGGATGATCTGGATGCAGAAAGGCTGCAGGATTTTCACTGGCATTCATGCCAGATTGAGACTGATGGATCTCGACCCAACCCGAAGTCCCATCTGCAGAACGCTACCAGAGTGACAACTGTGGATAAACTGGTGGAGGCTTTCGGGGAAGATGGTGCTGTGAAGAGGACAGTGGATATTTTCCGTGAGATGAAGTGTAATGACCTTGCCTCAAAGCTAGCGCAAGGTAAAATGTCTTAGTATTTTAATTCCTTATATATTTGTATGCACAAAAAATACAAAAACAAATGTTTTGTACATTTTTACTTTCACTTTTATAGTGATGTTATGGCAAGCAGAGTCTGATAAACTGTCAGACTCTTATACTCTTGTACTCTTGTAAATACTCTCATATTCACAGCAGAGTATAACAAATACTAAAACCTCTGGTCATTAAACTCAGCAGTGAAGTGCTTTCTGTTTTAGTTGTAGCCTCTGTGGTTGATGATGAGGATGAGGAGGAAGAGGACAAGGAAGAAGAGAAAGAGGAAGAGGAGGAAGAAGATGAGGAGGACAAGGAAGAGGAAGAGGAGAAAAAGGAAGAGGACAAGTACAAGGAGAATGAGGAGCAAGAGGAAGAGGAGGAGGAGGAGTGAAAGGACGATGAAGAGGAAGAGGACGAGGACTAGCAGGGCCACGCAGAGATCTTCATAGAGGATGGTGTTCAAAGTTAAACGGGGCACATGGAGCTGGAGATGAAACAATAAATTGATCAGTCGATCAAAAGAAAATTAATTGAATTTCAGTAATTTTTTAAACAAACACACAAAACATTTGTTTGCTGCAGATTAATTTATGTTTGTTTCAGACCGCTCTTTAGGAGGCATCGCTGCACTGCTGAAATTTCACGATAATACAAGAAATCAAGATAATAAAAGATAAACACAGCTAAAACTATGTAAGTTGCAAAGTGAACTACCGATGACACAATGATCTCGTAAGCAGCTTTATATTAGAATTCTAGATTTAGCGGAAGCTGTTTGTTAATACATGCTGTTAGATTCTTGAACATTTATGGCCGACTTTTCTCAAATATAATGTTTTCTACTACTAAAAGACTATATTAAAAGGGAAATGATAGAAAAACACATTTGATCGCAAAGGATGTTATTCTGTTCTTCAAACTATAAAAACAGTTGGTGTTGTTTCCTACAATTCAACAAAAGTATTAAACAGATCGACTACTACTAAACAATATCAACCAAACAACAGAATACATCCTGACCTGAAGTAAATATTTTATATGAGGAATCTCAGTTTATTTGATAGTTTCTGTTGTTTTATGGGTGTTTAAGGTCTTTTGTGTTTTCTGATGTTTAATGATTTAGTCGTTGTTGTGATAATTTGATATCTTGCATCAAAATTGACTTAATAGAGGTACTGAAAAACTGTTAAATTTGATGTCAGTTCATTTTATGTTCAAGATCAATGTCTAATCATTATCATGTTTTCATGCTGATGTTAGTATTTAGCTCAAAGCACCACTGTGCCTAAATATTCTAAATTAGGAGACATTCATCTCTTTGGGATTTTGAGGTATTTTTGTCTTTTGTTATCAAATCCTAATATCTTGCTTTCATATGATGCCACTTTTTAATAAGATCGGTGTATAATTTACCAATAAAGCTCATCAAAGCATGTTTTTGCAGTTTTCTTTTTTTTTTTTTTTAACTGGAGTTCATTTTCTCATTAATGAAACTGCTTCAAGAGCTGTGATTTATTCAGTGAGACTTTATTCAATGTGAAGCCGTGCAGACAAAAAACCCCACCAGCTTCCTGTTTTCTTCACCGTCACCCAGGAAGGAAATGAGACACTGTTGCTTTTTCTGTGAAAGTACAAATCTGCTCATGTTCAGTTTGCTGTTGATGTGTAAATCAGATGGAAATCGCAGTTGTTGTAAAAGTAGGTAAGCATTTCCTTTAGCTATTCCAATATTAGCCCTCACTGAGTACAGTCATTATGTATCTGAATGAATTGTTTTGCTTTATTTAAATGTTGTTCCCATGACCAGATATTTGATCTGCTGGAAGTAAGTGTCTGCAACTGCAAAGGAAAGTGTTCATCTCATGTCCAAGGGCCAAACAAAGACCATTTATGAGGAGTATCGATCTAAGTCATGCAGGCTGCGAAGGAGCCGATGATGAAACTATGGAGCAAAAGAGTGTTTCTGGCGAAACAGACGAGGTCACCCGAGGTAAGGATGTCTAATCAGAAATACATTTTAAATAAGAAGTAAAATGAAAAAAAAAAAAAACCCAACTTAAATTTAAATAGAAAAAATATAGATATACCCATTATAAACAAGTAATAGATATAAATAAGAGACAAAGACAGAAGTATTTACAGAAAAAAAGATGAAGAAGACCGTGTGCAGACTAGAAAGATAAAGGTTTAATATATATTTATGTGCGTATGTAAATATAAACTGTACTAATATACTTTTATTATAGATCATTTACATGTAGAATGAAACCTGAGGTACATGAAGCCCTGAGGCTGCACACAGTAGGTGGCGGTATGCAGCTTTGCGAAGAAGAAGAAGAAGAAGAAGAAGAAAAAGAAGAAGAAGAAGAAGAAGAAGAAGAAGTAGAAGAAGAAGAAGACGACGACGACGACAAAGAAGAAACAACAACACGAAAAAGTTAGAAGATGAAGTTCGACGGACTTAGCTAACTAGTTTAAAAGAAGGAAAGGATGCTCTTCCATTGTCCTTTTCCTTGTACAAAGTGGGAAATGTTCGAGTTCCGAGATGTTTGGAGCGCAGCCACGAGAATAAAGGTGAGCAGGAAGAGATGCTCATTATTGTTTTAGCACTAGCTAGCTAATATTTGTTCGCCAGTCGCTCTGTTGCACTCGTAGGTTAGGTTCAGCTCTGCTACGGCAGAGCAATAGGAATGAGGACATCGTGGACTTTAAGAAATGTTGAGATTAATGTCGAAATGTCGTGAATAAAGTCAACTCTTTCGGTCCGTCATGTCCAGTTAGGGAAACGACTGACAGCTAACTCTCTCTCTCTCTCTCTCTCTCTCTCTCTCTCTCTCTCTCTCTCTCTCTCTCTCTCTCTCTCTCTCTCTCTCTCCACATGATGGACTTTGCTTCCACCATGTGTTCAGGATTAAGAGCTGCAGCCCTATGAGGAAGTTATGTACTGTACTGGTGATTTAAATGACAGATCCCACACCAATGACAAATCATTTGCACTGTTTTGTTTTATGGAGTTAATGGTAAAAGTAAACGGCAGATGGAGGAGAAGACTGAGTGAAGTGGAATGAAACATGAACAGTAAAAGCTCAATGAAATACTGACCTTTTATTGAAATGGATGTTGTATCCTGCATGGTTTTGTCTTGACATAACTATGAAAAAACAACAATGACTCCCAAAAATGTATTATATGAATTGTGATGCTTTTAATTCAGCAGTATATAAAACTTGTATTTGAAAAGAAAATGACACAATATCCAAATTTCCTCTAGAATAGACCTGTGTTAAATATGTAGAATTTAACATTTTGTACTTACATTATCCAAAATGATTCCAACTGTGTTCCAGGTACCTGTGTGTTTCATTTGATCGCCTGTCGCTATAACATCAGCGAGAGTGTCATCAGGTGAGTAAACTTACAAAACATTGTCTCGTCTGTGAACACATTGATAGATTTCCATTGGCAACATGGGCTGTTTAACAATGAATGTGCCTCTCTTTAAAAACAAATAAAATGTTCTGAATTGAGTTTAAGATGATAAAATAATTCTGATTTTAATTTCCTATTGATAGTTTGACATCCTGCGAACCTGCTGAAGATTAAAAATGCCCACACCTGTGCCAACCCGAAAGTTGCTGAAAGAATACCTGGATGATTTGAATGATGAAAGGCTGAGGGAATTTCATTGGCACTTGTGGCAGATTGAGATAGATGGATCCCGACACATCCCGGAGTCCAAGCTGCCAAAGAATTCTACAAGAGAGGCAACTGTGGATAAACTGGTGGAGGCTTTTGGGGAAGATGGTGCTGTGGAGAGGACAGTAGATACTTTATATGAGATGAAGTGTAATGACCTTGCCTCAAAGCTAGTTCAAGGTAAAATGTCTTGGTGTGTTAATTCTTTACATATTTTTTATGGACAAAAAATACATCGAGGAAACAAATGTTTTGTACATTAGTATACTTCAGCTTTTATTGTGTTATGACAAGCTGAAGCTGAGCCTCATGTGGAAGCAGAAAAGCAATTTGAGTATTTACAGTACAGTAACAAATATTGTGATTCCCACTGAGGAACCTGTGACTTCATTACAGCAGTATTATTACTTAACGTATGTATTTGATTTACAGCCAAAATGGACAAAAGCCTGGAACAGAAAGCAGATAAGCCAGAGACCTCTGCAGGAGAGAAACCAAGAAAAGTTGATCCCATCTTCCCAGAGAATCTCTGTTGTTTTTTTGATAAACATATGGTGCAGCAGTGTGGACACAGTCGGCTCATTCACAAAGTCTTGAAGAGCCACATCCTTGGGGAACGCTCACTTTCTGAGCAGTTAAAACATGAAGTCGACCCTCTGTTTGGATATGATTATGTAAACGACACAGATATATTTATGGTGAGGTTGTTTGAGTTATTTAACCGACTTTGTTCAACTCCATTGTTGAATGTTGTATTATGATGAAAAAATATTTCACTGTGTGTGTATATATACTGTGCATAAGGTTCACCATCAATGTTTGCCAGTGTTTACTGATTATGGGTCATAGGTTTGACAAGTTGTTGTAATTCTGCATTTATTAACAGAACATTGTGGGATCGTCTGTTGTCGATGACAGCAGGACGATGGTACATGTTCTTTATTTCTTTAGCTGCAGGCAGCACAGTGGTGAAAAGCAGCCATTATCTTACAAGAAATGACATGAGAAACAAGAAAGAAACTAAAACAATGTCACACTAAAGTAAGAGCCAGTTGGATTGTGAAGCGATATTAGTTCAAATTGCTTTATTAATTCTGATGAAGTGATTTTAATTTCAGTCTGCGCCCAGTACCTTCAGAGAGAAGCAGGAAGCTTTAAAAGATGTCAAACAATGGCGTGATTCATCGATTGAGCAGATTTTGGTTTGTCAGCACTTCTACGTATATTTTGTACTTCGAGTCACATCTTAAATGAATTAAGAAATGAAGAGGATGACCAGTTTCTGCTGTGACCCACAGACTCAGAGCGACTTCGAAGAGAAGCAGATTATGAACGACTTCAAGAGGCTTCATGACTTTCTCAACGAAGAGGAAAAGAACAGACGAGCTGCATTAAGAAAACAAACAAGACAGAAGATCCGTAGGACAAATTTGATCGCTGACACGACTGAAGACATATTCTTGCTCTCTGACAGTAAAGCCAATCGAAGGTTCCGGGTCAACAAAAGAATCACAGGGGTAAATATCAGATCACATGACAGGTTTAATTCATGAAAAGTAATCTGAGGAATAATGATGCATTTCTCGTTTCTACAGACTTTGCAGGTCTGTACGGTTTTCATAATAAGGTATGTATGATTAATGATGTTTTCTTGCCTTTTGATAAAATTCAGATTTTGTTCTGTCATGAAACAGTTCCTGCATGTCAGCATGTAAACTGAAAGAGTTATCAGTCGCTGTAATCCATTCTGCTGTCCATACTGGCCATGAAGATCCTTCTTCAGGCCACATGATGCCACATTTCCTGTCACTTGTGAACAAAACACTGAGATACACAATTCTTTCTGTCTGAGGGAGACAATTTTTCAACTGAATCCTGCTCATCCTGCGGCTTTATGAGTCGATTTCACATAACACAAATGGTTTAGCAGTCAGTGAACCTTCTCTCTGCACAGAAATTATCGATGAGCACTTTCAAGGTACATTTTGTGTGTGAGTAAAGTTTTAGGGGGAGACTTTTTAAAAAGACAAACCTGTTAATTATTGTTTTGAATTTTATCCAGCGTACTTTTGGCTGTGGGGATTGGTTGGACAATTTTCGCAACGCCAGCTACATGTGTCGAAGCCAGTGGAAAACCTTCCGCTCGCAGTCTTGGAGAAGATGTGAAACAACATAAAAAGAGTAAGTTTTGAGGCCCAAAAGTTTTGAATTGATTCAGATTTTACATCGTGTCATTAAAATCACCAGTGAAGCGCTTTGTGTTTGATTTGTAGCCTCTGTGGTTGTCGACCCCAAAACTGTTTATTCATGTCTCTGTGTTTTTGTGTCTCTGACCATCAGACGGAAGTGACGTTCAGTGATACACAGCAGCCGTGTTCTTGAAACCCAGAGCGCAGAACCAGCCATCAGCAGAATCTACAGAAAAGTCCCAAAAGGAGGAGAGTAGAACGAGACTATGAAAATGGGAAAGTGTCCTTTCATGATCCTGATAATTACACATCCATCCTGACCCACGAGGAGACATTTACTCAATTTCCTGTCTTGAATTTCGGTGATGACACTGACACTGACGATGAGGTTGAGCAGGGCTTTCTACCACTGAAAGACTGGTAAAACTATAGAAAAACACATTTGATTGCAAAGGATGTTATTCTGTTCTTCAAACTATCAAAACAGCTGGTGTTGTTTCCTACAATTCAACAAAAGTATTGAACAGAACTACCAAATATAAACAACCAAACAATAGAATACATCCTGACAAAAAGGCACTTTGGACATGAGGGGTAAAGGGCAAAACTTATCTTATGTCACATCACTGTACTATATTTATGTAGTTACATGCTTTAAACTTCTTAAGCCATTATTGTTGTTGTGATACACTCAGGTGAAACTGAGTACATTATGCTGTTTTTTTTTTTTAATGACCTGAAGTAAATATTTTATATGAGGAATGTCAATTTATCTGTTCATCACCATTTTCCAATGTTTCATGATTTAGTCGCCGTTGTGATAAACTGACATCTTGCATCAATACTGACTTAATAGAAGTACTGTAGAACTGTTACATTTGATGTCAGTTCATTTTATATACAAGATCAATGTATAATTGTTATTATGTTTGCACGCTTTTATCAGTATTTAGCTCAAAGAACCACTGTGCCTAAATATTCTAAATGAGGAGACAGTTTTCTCAAAATCTCTTTGGGATTTTGAGGTATTTTTGTCTTTTGTTATCAAATCCTAATATCTTGCTTTCACATGATGTCACATTTGACCAAGATCAGTGTATAATTTACCAATAAAGCTCATCAAAGCATGTTGTTGCAGTGTTTTTTGTTTTGTTTTGAAAATGGAGTTCATTTTCTCATAAATGAAAAAAAAACAGCAGCTTCCCGTTATCCCTGGGTGAGATGACGGGGTGTGTCGCATACGTAGGAAATGACATTGAACACGTCATTCACTGTCTAGTCACTTACCTGGGTTGGTGTGAAACCAGGAAGTCATGGCTAATATTGGACGGTGAGCGGATGCTTAAGGCTTATGAATACCACTTTGGACAGTGTTCCATTGTCCTTTCTCTAGTAGAAAGTTTTTGAGTCTTCAGATGTCTGGGATTCAGCCTCAAGAACACAGGTGAGCAGCAAGAGATAATGATGCTTTGTTTAAGGTTCAAAGTGAAAGTGGGACAGAGGTTTGGGGGGTTTCTCCCCAAGAAAATGCTGTGAAATCTCATACTCATTATTCATTTTGTAAATTATTTGTTGACCTTAGATTTAGTCGAGATGTTATTAACAAAGACAAAATCCACATACCCGGTGTGGAGTCAGTGTATCAGTGTTTCCTGTCAGACTTTGGACCCTCTAGCGAGGGCCATTGTGCCCCGGAAGAAACTTTTGCACTTTTTAAAGTTAAAGGCAATCTAGTGCATTATGAGAGGAAAATTAAGTTAATAACGTGACAATTTACTAGACTACACAGCTCTGGCTATACAAATTTAGCAGAAGCCTAGTGTTTTGTCTTCAGTTGTACTTGGTACTACAGTGTTGATCCCTCTTTGCCTGCAATGGATGAACTGGTGACCCACTTACAAATGATATCAAAATAGTTGTAGAGGCTTATGAGAAATTATATCAAATCCAAAAACTATTACCATTGTACTTGGTCTCCACCACTTCCAAGTGATGGAAGACAGAATCTCCTCGTTACGTGCAAAAATATATTCAAAACGCTCGCTGACACGAGGCTTCAGCTGCATTGGACATGAAGTCAGTAAAACAGACACGTGGAGGAAACAAAGTCCATCATGCACATGATGGACTTTGTTTCCTCTACGTGTTCAAGAGGCAGAGCTGCTGCATGTAGAAACTGGACCACTATAAGGAAGTCATGTATTATACTGGTGCTTTAAATGACGGATCCCACAGAAATTTGCATTGTTTTGTTTTTTGAACATTTCTGTCTGAGTCACGTTGATAGATTTTCATTGGCAACATGGGCTGTTTAACAATGAATTTATCTTTCTTCAATTCTTCCCTGGGGACAAATAAAATGTTCTGAATTGAGTTGAAGATGATGAATTGATTCCTATTTTAACTTCCAATTGATAGTTTGACATCCTGCGAACCTGCTGAAGACTAAAAATGACCACACCTGTGCCAGCCCCCAAATTGCTGAAAGAATACCTGGATGATCTGACTGAAGAAAGGCTGAAGGAATTTCAGTGGTACTTGGTCCAGATTCAGACAGATGGATCCCGACCCATCCCAAAGTCCAAGCTGGAGAAAGCAACCAGAGTGGAAACTGTGAATAAACTGGTGGAGGCTTTTGGGGAAGATGGTGCTGTGGAGTGGACAGTGGATACTTTCTTGCGGATGAAACTTAATGACCTTGCCTCAAAGCTAGTTCAAGGTAAAATATCTCAGAATGTTAAGTTTTTACATATTTTTATGCACAAAGATATGGAAACAAATGTTAAGCTCTATGTGATTAAGTGTAACACTCCTAAACTACAGCTGAGTCTCATGTGGGAGCAGAAAGACAATTGCAGTATTTACAGCAGAGTGTAACAAATGTAATAATTCTCACTGAGGAACCTGTGACTTCATTATAGCAGTATTATTACTTAACATATGTATTTGATTTACAGCCAAAATGGACCAAAGCTTGGAACAGAGAGAAGAAGAGCCAGAGACCTCCTCTGCAAGAGAGAAACCAAGAGAAGATCCCACCTTCCCCACAGATCTCTCATGTTCAACTTGCTTAAGTCTTTTCACTGATCCTGTGGTGCTGCAATGTGGCCACAGTTTCTGTCAGAGCTGCGTTCATGAATACTGGGAGAAGAATAGCGTTAGGGAATGCTCACTTTGTAAGCAGTTAATACCTGAAGGTGACCCTCCGATTAATTTTAGTCTGAAGAGTTTGTGTGAAAAGTACGGAGGGAGAAGTCAAGGTGAGCCACCAGGAGGACACAGAAACCACACAGAGTCATTTCAGGTGAGGTTTTACTTATCTAAATGACTTGTTGTATGTTGTGTTATGATAAAAAATATTTCACTGTGTAAATGAATTACGTTTACCATCAGGCCAGTGTTTACTGATGATGGGTCACAGGTTTGACAGTTGTATCAATCAGCATTAAAGTTGTTGTAATTCTGCATTTATTAACAGAACATTGTGGGATTGTCTGTTTTCGATGACAGCAGGACGATGGTACATGTTCTTTATTTCTTTAGCTGCAGGCAGCACAGTGGTGAACAGCAGCCATTATCTTACATGAGAAACAAGAAAGAAACAAACAATGTCACTCTAAAGTAAGAGACAGCTGGATTGTGAAGCGATATTAGTTCAAATTGCTTTATTAATTTAAGTGTGATTTTAATTTCAGACTCCACCCGAGAACATCAGAGAGAAGCAGGAAGCTTTAAAAAATGTCAAACAATTGTGTGATTCATCAGTCGAGCACATTAAGGTTTGTCAGCACTTCTACGTGTATTTTTACTTTGATGAGTCACATCTTAAATTAATTAAGAAATTAAGATGATGACCAGTTTCTGCTGTGACCCACAGACTCAGAGCTTCAACACAGAGAATAAGATTATGGAAATCTTCAACATGCTTCGTGCCTCCCTTGACGAAGAGGAAAACACCAGACAAGCTGCATTAATTAAAGAAGCAAGACTGAAGATTCGAATGATGCATTTGATGCATGAGAAGATCAAAAACACACACTTGCTCTCTCACACTATGGGAGAAATTGAAAATCTTGCAGCCGACAAAAGTATCAAATGGGTAAATATCAGATCATATGACAGATCTAATTCATGAAAAGCAATCTGGGGAATAATAACGCATTTCTTGTCTTCTTTGCAGACGTCTGGGACTGCTGAAATGCTAAGGTGTGTATGATTAATTTTGTTTTCTTGACTTTTGATAAGAAAAAAATGTCATTTTGTTCTGTCATGAAACAGTTCCTGCATGTCAACATGACACTGAAAGAGCTGCTGTCCATACTGGCCATGAAGATCCTTCTTCAGGCCACCTGACGCCCCACTTCCTATCACTTGTTAACAAAATGCTGAGATACTCAGTTCTTTCTGTCTGAGGGAGACAATGTTTCAACTGAATCCTGCAGCTTTATGAGTCGACTTCAAATAACACAAATGGTTCAGGGATCAATGAACCTTTTCGCTGCACAGCAATTATCAATGAGCACTTTTCAATAAGTCTTTTAAAGTATACATATTATGTGAGTTTTAGTGGAGACTTTTTAAAAAGACAAACCTGTAAAATTGATTCTTGAATTTGATCCAGAATGGAGACGGATATGTTGAATGGACTGATAAATTCACAAGCACAGATAAATGTGTCCAAGCATGTGGAAAACCTTCCGCTCACTGTCTTGGAGAAGATGTGGAACAACATAAAAAAGAGTAAGTTTTGAGGCCCATAAGCTTTGTAGTAATTCAGAATTAACCTCTGGTCATTAAACTCACCAGTAATGTGTTTCTGTGTGATTTGTAGTCTCTGTGGATGTGGACCCCAAAACTGCATCTTCAAGTCCCTCTCCCAAGGTGAATTATACATGGCAGCTGTGTCCTGGAAACCTGTGTCTTAGAATTGGGCTCACTACAGATGAGGATGAGGATCAGTCACGTCGCTTCCACTATGACAACATGTTCACTATAGATGAGGATGATGATCAGTCACGTCACTCTCACCATGACTATGTGTCAGCTGTAGATGAGGATGAGGATCAGTCACGTCACTCTCACCATGACTATGTGTCAGCTGTAGATGAGGATCAGTCACGTCGCTCTCACTATGACTATTTGTCGGATGAGGATGAGGATGAGGATGAGGATCAGTCACGTCACTCTCACTATGACTATGTGTCAGCTGTAGATGAGGATCAGTCACGTCACTCTCACTATGACTATGTGTCAGCTGTAGATGAGGATCAGTCACGTCGCTCTTACTATGACTATTTGTCGGATGAGGATGAGGATGAGGATGAGGATCAGTCACGTCACTCTCACTATGACTATGTGTCAGCTGTAGATGAGGATGAGGATCAGTCACGTCACTCTCACTATGACTATGTGTCAGCTGTAGATGAGGATCAGTCACGTCGCTCTTACTATGACTATTTGTCGGATGAGGATGAGGATGAGGATGAGGATCAGTCACGTCACTCTCACTATGACTATGTGTCAGCTGTAGGTGAGGATCAGTCACGTCACTCTCACTATGACTATGTGTCAGCTGTAGATGAGGATCAGTCACGTCGCTCTTACTATGACTATTTGTCGGATGAGGATGAGGATGAGGATGAGGATCAGTCACGTCACTCTCACTATGACTATGTGTCAGCTGTAGATGAGGATGAGGATCAGTCACGTCACTCTCACTATGACTATGTGTCAGCTGTAGATGAGGATCAGTCACGTCGCTCTTACTATGACTATTTGTCGGATGAGGATGAGGATGAGGATGAGGATCAGTCACGTCACTCTCACTATGACTATGTGTCAGCTGTAGATGAGGATCAGTCACGTCGCTCTTACTATGACTATTTGTCGGATGAGGATGAGGATGAGGATGAGGATGAGGATCAGTCACGTCACTCTCACTATGACTATGTGTCAGCTGTAGATGAGGATCAGTCACGTCGCTCTCACTATGACTATGTGTCAGCTGTAGATGAGGATGAGGATCAGTCACGTCACTCTCACTATGACTATGTGTCAGCTGTAGATGAGGATCAGTCACGTCGCTCTTACTATGACTATGTGTCAGCTGTAGATGAGGATCAGTCACGTCGCTCTTACTATGACTATGTGTCAGCTGTAGATGAGGATCAGTCACGTCGCTCTTACTATGACTATGTGTAGGATGAGGATGAGGATCAGTCATGTCGCTCTTACTATGACTATGTGTCAGCTGTAGATGAGGATCAGTCACGTCGCTCTTACTATGACTATGTGTCAGCTGTAGATGAGGATCAGTGATGTTGCTCTCACTATAACTATTTGTCGGATGAGGATGAGTGGTTTTACATTTGAGGTTATAATTGAGGACCCAGATGTAGACAATTAAACAGGAGGCAGGATAGGGGGAAACAAAAGGTGAGCTTCATTTTACAAAAAGCAAAAAAAACTGTCACGACTCCTGTTTGTGTTGTCCTTTGTGTCTGGTTTTTGGTTTCTTGTTTATGATTTACTTCATTGTATCATGTCTTGTGTTATGTTTTGTTTTTTCCATGTCTTGTGTGTCATGTGTTTGATTTCCATGCCCTCATGTGTCCTTTAAGTTTCTCCTATGTTCTTCCCTCTGGCTCCCTCTGTCTGTTGTCTTGTTCCCTCCTGGTCTGTTCCTCTGTGCTCCTCCCCCTCATTATCTCACCTGGCTTCCTTCCTCCTCTCTCCTCACCTGTGCCTCGTCATGTCGTTAGTGTCTGTGTATTTAGTCTCTGTGTTTCCCTTCACTCTTTGTCTGGTCATTGTATTCTGTCTGGTGTTCCCTGTTGTCTGTCTCCTGTTCCATGCTCCTGTCCCGTTTGGTATGTTTTTGGTTTTGAGTTTTCCATGTTTGATTTGTACTTTGCCTTTTTCTTTTGCACTTTGTTGAACTGTTTTATTTTGCTACTTTGTCTTGTTGGTTTTGTTTGCTACTTTGCCTTTTGACCTTTTGTCTGCTTTTGGATTTTTGTAACATCTTTAAATAAAGCTCGCCTTTTGTTCTCCTTATCTTGCGTCCATTAACTGCATTTGGGTCCACCTCCCTTTCCATAGTTTTTCCCTTTTTACCCCAACCTGACAAAAACAAAGGGAGCTAGACACAAAGACTAGTCAGAAGGGACAAAAGCAAAGTATCAACAAAAGCAAAGTACAAATCAACAGAGAAAAAACAGAAGTCAAAATAATGAACATACCACATGGGAGACAGGAGACACTGGAGGATACACAGGGAACATCACTGGGTACATCACACAACGAACTGTCAAGGAGTGCAGGGAGAACAAAGACTTAATACAGACACACTAATAAGGGGACGAGGAACAGGTGGGGTTACATGAGAAAACACACATCATTGTACTGCTTTGTTTGCACTGTTACATTTAGCACTTAGCTCAAAGCACCACTGTGTCTAAATCAAGCCTGACTGGGCTGCAAGCATGACTTTTGACACTTAGTCGTTTTTAACGACCTGAAGAAAATATTTTATGTGAGGAATCTCAGTTTATCCGTTCATCACCATTTTCCGATGTTTCATGATTTTAGTCATGGATGTGATGTAAGGATATCAAAACTGACTTTTTTAAAGTCCTGGAACACTGTTACATTTGATGCCAGTTTATTTTATGTACACGATCAATGTATAATTGTGATCATGTTTGCATGCTGCTGTTAGTATTTAGCTCAAAGAATCACTGTGCCTAAATATTCTAAATGAAGAGACATTTACAAAAAAATAATCATTCTCAAAATCTTTTTGGGTTTCAGGGTATTTTTGTCTTTTGTTATCAAATCCTAATATCTTGCTTTCACATGATACCACATTTTAACAAGATCTGTGTAAAACTATCCAATAAAGCTCATCAAAGCATGTTTTTGCAGTTTTTTTTAACTGGAGTTCATTTTCTCATAAATGAAACTGTTTCAAGAGTTGTGGTTTATTCAGTGAGACTTTATTTAATGTGAAGCCGTGCAGACAAAAACCCCACCAGCTTCCTGTTTTCTTCACTGTCTGCAAAAAAGGAAACGAGATTCTGCTGCTTCTGTGAAAGTACAAATCTGCTCGTGTGCAGTTTGCTGTTGATGTGTAAGTCAGAAGGAAATCGCAGTCGTTGTTAAAGTAGGTAAGCATTTAGCTTTCCTGATATTAACCCTCACTGAATTCAATCATTATGTATCTGAATGAATTGTTTTGCTGTATTTTACTGTTGCTTCCATGACCAGATATTTGATCTGCTGAAAGTAAGTGTCTGCAACTGCAAAGGAAAGTGTTCATCTCATGTCCAAAGACCAAACAAAGACCATTTATGAGGAGTATCAATCTAAGTCATGCAGGCTGCGACGGAGCCGATGATGAAACTATGGAGCAAAAGAGTGTTTCTGACAAAACAGACGAGGTCACCCGAGGTAAGGATGTCTAATCAGAATAAAAACTTACCATGGCAAGGAATAACAATTAACACACTGATAATCTAAGTGTTAATCTAACATTAATATTATTTTTGCTCCAGTGATGATTCACTTAAGTTGTTTTTTTTAAGAAAGTGCTGAAATTGAGTTTTGTGGTTTCCCTCAGAGTCTGTTTCCTCTTTTGAAGCACTGGTTCATCATTTCCATCCCAGCTACATCGCTCAGGGTGGCAGCAATGTGGTCGCTCCAAACATCATTGGTTGTAACGTCGGCAACCTAAACATCAGCATCTCAACAGGTCAAGGTAGAAATATGTCAGATGTGGTCATAACTGAAACTGAGGTTTGGGCAGCATTGAGTGTTGATTATTCACTTCAATTTTTTTGGCAGAGTCGAACTGTGACACTGCAGACACGCTGCAACCCCAACGTGAGTACTTACCATCACTATCATCATCACTTAAAAGGGCAATATAGATGATATGGCCAGAATTTTAGTTTAAAACTTTCAAAATATCAGCTAACTTTAGCAACAGAGTGTGAAGAAACAAACAGTGTTGATTATTACCTTCCAATAACAAGGTGCCGGCTCTACCCCTGAGCCAAACCCGCCAGCTGTTAGCATAGTAAACTCACAAAATGTCAAGAAATGAAGAGTGCTTGCCTCTATTTTCAAACATTTATAGCAAGCATAACTACCTCGTTAACTCTTCGTAAAACATACTTTATTAAAACCCGACATAAACTTAAAACTCTTGGACCCCTCGAAAACCTTTCAGGTCATGGTCTTGTTCAGAGCTGTTGTAAATCGCCTCCATACTGTATCCTCTGATATCAAAATGATCTCAGTCGGTCTTGGAGGCTGTGTTCAGCCCCCTTTTGGTGTCCAGTTGAGTTCACTCTCATGTCAGGCTGCCAAATCCAGCTGAGCTGAGCTGAGCTACGTTGCCTGCAGTGATTCCCTCTGTCATCCGAAGTCCTGGTCTAGACAATCTCCAGGGCCACTAACTGAACCATGCGCTAATTAGCAAACAGTAGCTATCTAGAGTCAAGTAAAGCTTGCAAAGAGCAGCAGTTATTTATGTGAAATGTGGCTTCCTGTGTTTCGGAGCTACCCTCAAATTCTGGTCATATTTTATAGATCACACCTTATTAACCTAATTTTGGAATTGTTGACAGAAATTCTTAAAAGCAAGAAATGAAACCTAAATAACCAATCATTGCATTTTGTCACGCAGGTGACAGGGTTGCAGAATGTCAACAGGAACTGAAAGCTGCTCTGAGGAGGGATTACAGTCACTTTTTTGAGGGGATGGTGGCAAAAACAGACAAGGTATCCCTCAATAAGATCTATACTGAGCTGTACGTCACTGAGGGAGGGAGCGGTGAAGTCAACCAGGAGCATGAAGTGAGACAGATTGAGACAGCATCCAGGATACATGTGGCCCAGGAGAAATCAATCCACTGCAATCACCTCTTTGTTCCTCAACCAGGACGAGAGAACCGCGTAAGAACTGTGATCACACGGGGAGTCGCTGGCATCGGGAAAACTGTATCCGTCAAGAAATTCACTCTAGACTGGGCTGAGGGGAAAGAAAACACCAACCTGGACTTTGTGTTTCCGCTCTCTTTCCGAGATCTCAATCTGATGAAAGAGAAAACTCTCAGTCTGGTGGATCTTCTCAGTGAAATCTTTCCTCAAACGAAAAACACAGGAATCTTCGTTAATGGTAAAAACAAAATGCTCTTCATTCTGGATGGTCTGGATGAGAGCCGTCTGTCTCTGGACTTCCACGAAAATGAATTAATGTCAGATGTGACACAGGAAACCAAGGTTGATGTGCTCCTGACCAACCTCATCAGGGGAAAGCTGCTTCCTTGGGCTCTTGTTTGGATCACTTCTCGCCCGGTGGCTTCAAGTCAGATCCCTCTGGAGCACATTGATCTGGTGACAGAGGTGCGAGGGTTCAACAACCCCCAGAAAGACGAGTACTTCAGGAAGAAAATCAGTGACAAGAGCTTAGCAGACAGGGTAATTAAACATGTGAAATCCTGCAGGAGTCTTCACATCATGTGCCACATTCCAGTCTTCTGTTGGATGGCGGCGAGTGTTCTTGAGAAGAAGCTGGAAACGAATGACGGTAAAGACATGCCAAGGAATCTCACTCAGATGTACATCCACTTCTTGTCCTTGTATGCGGACGACATGGAGAAGAGGCCTCTGGGAAGAAGAGGGTCAAAAATCGACTACTTGAGAAATAACATCATGTCACTGGGGGAACTGGCCTTCAAAGAGCTCGAGAAGGGCCACTTGATCTTCTATGAGAGCGACCTCAACCAGAATGGTATAGACGTCATGGAGGCGTCCATGTTCTCAGGAGTCTACACAGAGATCTTCAGTGAGGAGCTGACACTCGGCAAGGAGAAGATGTTCTGCTTCGTGCATCTGAGCATCCAGGAATTCTTTGCTGCGTTGTATGTCTACCTCAGATTTCACAACGACAACTTCAACGTCTTGATCAAGAAGTCATCCTCTTCGAGACGTTTCCCATTCAGGCCTGCATCAGAGCTCATCCTCTACAAGGAAGCTGTGGAGAAGGCTTTGCGGTGCAAAAATGGACATTTTGACATCTTCCTGCGCTTCCTTTTGGGCCTGTCTCTGGAGTCCAATCAGACTCTGTTGAAACGTCTGATGACCAGCAACAAACCAAACCAAAAGACAAGAACAGAGATCATTAAACACTTAAAGGACAAGATCAGGGCAAATCCATCTCCAGACAGGTGCCTCAATCTCTTTCACTGTCTGAATGAGCTGAACGACCGCTCTCTTGTGGACGAGATTCAGAACTACCTGAGACCGGATCATCTGAACAGAGCCAAACTTTCAGCTGCCCAGTGGGCCACACTGGTCTTTGTTCTGCTGACATCAGAGGAGGAGCTTAGTGTGTTTGAGCTCAGCAGCTACACCCGCTCAGAGGAAGGACTCCTGAGGCTGCTGCCTGTCATGAAAACTGCCCAAGCAGCAAAGTAAGTGCATTCTTAATCGATGAAAAGTTTATTTTTTGGCAGTGATGTTAAAGGCGGTCAGCTTCCATGCTCAGATTGTTTCTGGTATGGGGAAATCAAGGAAATTCGAAGAGGTACTACAAGCTGAAAAACAATCTAAATGGGTGTTCAGTAGTGTCGGCTGGGGAAGTCATGACATTTCCAGAGTGTTTTGCGATGACAAACCCATTTATATATGTTTCATTTATATAAGTTAGCAACTAGCTTTTGAAGCTGTTACTGCAAATGTCAACTCAACTCAAGTATTGATGCTTTGTCTTGATCTAAATCCTGTTATATGTCAATCAGTGAGTGCATGATAACATAACATGCAAACGAACAGATTATCAATAGAGGAAAATATGTCTAAACATAAGGGGACATTTCTTCATTACATTATTCACCTTTTTTATACCGTCTCTCCTCCTGCAGTGTCAATGCTTGTAACCTCACTGTGACCTGCTGTGCAAACCTGGCGAATGGCATCAGCTTATCCCAGCTGAGAGAGCTGGACCTGGGCAACAACAACCTGACAGATGAGGGAATAAAGAGGCTCTCTGGTGGACTGAGGAGCAGCAAACTGGAGACACTCAGGTTAATATCTGACGCGTTTATGTCAGACAGATGTTTTTATTTTCAGATGCCAAGCAAGTGGTTTATGTCTTTATGTTTCTGTTTGTTAAGACTGAGGAGCTGCAGCCTAACCGAGCCCAGCTCCGGCGTCCTGGCCAAAGTTATCAGCTCAGCCTCCTGCTGCCTGAAAGTGTTGGACCTCTCTGACAACGACTTGCTGGACGTGGGAGTCGGAAAGCTCTGTGGCGGTCTGGGGAGTCCTCACTGTAAACTGGAAATACTCATGTGAGTGCCTTAGAGTGAAATTCCATGCCTGATTGAATTATTTAACAGCAGAATACAGTACAGTGCCAATGCGTGGAGATCAGCTGGATGACATGTCCGGGCTGTCTGTTGTGAAGTTTGTCTCTGTGCAGACTGACAGAAGAAAGCTGCATTTTCCTGGCGGCTGCTTTGAACTCATCCGGTCTGAGAGAGCTCGACCTGAGCTACAACCACCCGGGACACTCGGGCCTGCAGCTGCTGTCAGCTCTGCGAGACGACCCACGGTGCAGCGTGGAGGAACTCAGGTAGTGGTGGTGTTAAATAAGAACTAAACCAAAATTAGCCAACAACAGATATAAAAGTAAGAAGACACTGTGGTAGAGAAATGTCAAAAGGATATTTGAGTGTCACCAAACTCTGTAAAGTTCAGATTTCA
Source organism: Acanthopagrus latus (assembly GCF_904848185.1). NCBI lineage: Eukaryota > Metazoa > Chordata > Actinopteri > Spariformes > Sparidae > Acanthopagrus > Acanthopagrus latus. The sequence goes on along the minus strand of NC_051058.1, from coordinate 17,616,760 downwards.
GCTGTTAAATGTCAATCAAAGGGCTTTAATTCAAGGGTCATATATTTTTAAAGTTATTATATCATAGAAAGTGATTTTTAAATACTGTGAAAGAATCCAAATGTCTATGTGACATGCTAATCAGCTAGCCATAGCCTGTCTTGAAGTACCACTTTGTACCTCAAGGTGACTTTAGTCTGTCCTCAGTTTTTAGCTCCTGGCACCCGGGAGCTGACCCCATTGTTACCTCTGCTAACTAGCTAACAGCAGCCACAGTTAGCACTTTGGTGCTACACTGCCCCCTATTGTTTGGAGTATGAACTCAAGAGGTTGCCAATTCTTAATGCTAATGACACAAACTGTGGTCTTCTGTGGTGTTGTAGAGTGGAAGAGTGTGGTGAGTCCAGGATTCAACCAGGTCCGAAGAAATGTGAGTAACCAGTAACTTTGGTCGTCTTTGTTTTCACGAGACAACGGTGAGTAAGATACTGACTGACACTCTCTATCTGCTTCTTTAGACACCAAAAAACTCACCCTGGATCCGAACACTGCACACAGAGACCTTTCTCTGTCCGAGGGAAACAGGAAGGCGACGCGCTGGACCGAGCAGCCATACCCTGACCACCCAGAGAGGTTTGAATTCTGGAGACAGGTGTTGTGCACAGAGGGACTGACTGGGCGCTGCTACTGGGAGACAGAGTGGAGTGGGAGAGCTTTCATAGGAGTCGCCTACAGAAGGATGTCCAGGAAGGGAGAGGGTCACGACAGCTGGCTGGGCAAAAACGAATCTTCCTGGGGACTGAACTGCAACAGCAGTGGCTACAGGACCTGGCACCGAGGCATGGAGACGGCTGTAGCCATCCAGCTCGTCTCCAACAGGGTGGGAGTCTTTCTGGACTGGCCAGCAGGGAAACTGTCCTTCTTCCAGGTCTCCGGTGGGGAACTGACGCTCCTCCACTCATTCCACGCCACCTTCACCGAGCCCGTCTACCCAGGGTTCAGGCTGGGCTGGGTGGACTCCACAGTGTACTTGTGTTAGGTGAAACCTGGACACACCGAACAGCTTCATATTCTCCCTGTCCAACACAACACAGAGGACATGTAACATATTGTAGTGTTTCTTTTTTCTTCTGCTCCTGAGCCAGAAAACTAAATAACTTGTGTATTTTGGGCAGATTCCCTTAGACCTCTGCCCCCAAACTGGACCCCAAACCTCACATCAGCAGTGTGGCTTCAGGGAAGCAAATGTCCTTTGGTCAGTCAGTCGTTCGGTCCAGACGGAAATATCTCAACAAATATTTGATAAATTGCGCTGAAATGTTGTTCATGCATTCATGGTTCTCAGAGGATGAATGACTAATGACTCTAATAATCAACTAACTTTCGACAGAAGTTGAACTTTGAAAGGTCACATTTTTATTTTGTCCATTACTTGGTGGTGGTTTATGAAATCATACCTGCAAAAATAATACCAGTCCCATTGGTGAGCTTCTTTTTTAAACAAAGTGTCTGACATGTTTTTATTGTAAATACATTTTTTTATATTCTATTTTTGCAGTATTTGTGTTTGTCTTTTGTCTTGCTGTATCTATATATGAAAACCTACTTGGGAATAAATCTTTTGCTAATCAATCACAACCTTTGTGTTTAATTTAAGCGACTTGTTAGCATGCTAACACATCAAACGAAGATGGTAACCATCAGCATGTTACCATTTCAAATTTCTATTGGCTGCTATCATGGCTGGAATCTGGTACATTTGTTTTAAAAAAAATTATGATCATGAGTACGGAGTCATGTAGGTGCAGTAAAAATACATCCTGTAAAAGAATAAGATGGAATAAATTAAAGAATAAATATGCAATGATTGTATCCAGGCTCTAACTTCTCCTAGCACCAAGGTAAGAAACACTTTAGGGAAATCATTTGATGTAAATATTTATTCTTTTATTTACTCCTCAACAATTTTTTTCATTATCATACATATTCATTCTTCTTTATGTTGCTCGTGTATTGGGCATTTTACAGCAAAATAAAAGTTAATAAACTCGTCAGTGCTCTCTGATGGAAGTACAAATTGAGAGCACAAACCTCAAACCTCAGATTATGAAACTAAATGTGTGTATATGGCTGGATGCTAAGAGGAAGTGGAAGTCTTGGAATTAAAAAAAAGAACAAAAAAAAAGAAAAAAGGAGAAACTGTGTATATGGTGGTAAAGACCTCACATGTATGACAACATATGGTAAAGTGTGTCACTGCCATGCCAAAATAACAGATCAGCATCACAGTATAATGTGAAATAGTTATTATTTCTACAGGATATGTTCATGCTAACCCTTTAACATTATTACAACATACAAACTTAACAGCTTTAAACAAGAAACATTTGATACAAAAATATTCTTTATATCATGTGAAACGTTTCATGAACATAAAAGGTTTCACATGATAGATAGTGTTGTTATAAACTAAGGCTTCTTTTTATAGCACAAGTTTGTAATGTTGTACTAATATGGAAATATCTTGTTAGAACATGAAAAACATTTTATTATGATAACTTGAATGGCTCTCAGTAGAGTGCAAACCTCTGCCAATGCCCTGATTCAATCTAATATCAAAACATATTTAAATTCAATAAATCAGGACTTTTATCTGGATCTGCATCAAATTGTACTCACTCATAGACACCAGCCACCTTATTATACCATTTTTTAAAATCAAGATCTACGCATTATTCTCTGAGAAACTGACCAAAAAGTCATAGAAGATAAAGAAATAGCAAACAATTCCTTTCACCGGATCTGAAACAAAAGTTAAAGGGTTCTATTCTGGACCGAGAACCTTCCACCAGCCAAGTTTTGTGGAAATCTGTTGACTAGTTTTTGTGTAATCGTGGTCACAAACCAACAAATGGACACAAACTCCTCGGTGGGGGTCATAAAGTTTTCACAGTATAACCAGATACCAATCAGGTTCTGAAGCAACATAAATATAAAGTATTTTGATAACATTAAAATTGCAGTTTGCATTAAAGCCAAAGAAAAAAATGATCAAAAAATCAAAAAAAAAAAATCCAGAGAAGCACAATGTGGAATTTCACTTTCAACAATCATTTTATTAGCAGTCCCAAGAGGCAATGAAAAAAAAAAAAAATCAAAGAAAAAAGAGAACAGAAATTAAGATTACAGTCAAGACGGTGGGCCAATCAAAGTCAGTGAACGTAAAGACGGAACAGAGGGCTGCACACACACCAAACAAACACAAAGTCACATCGTTAAAAAAAGGAACAGAAAGTGATAAATGAAGAAGACTGAATTTAATCCCATGGGTAGTGTGTGTGCACGTGTGTGTGTGTGTTGGCTGATCCCTCTGTTCCTCTGGAGAAATTCACCAGGACCGACCTCACTTTCACACACACACAGACACACACACACACACAGACACACACACACACACTCACACCTCTCTCTCTCACACACACACACAAACATATCAAAAAGCCAGTCGAGGCGTCTTCCTCTCTTCAGCAAAAGCCGTGATTTTATATTTTCGGCTATTCGCGACAGAGAAACCAACCATCAACAAACCGCAGCTGTTCAGGCAGATCTTTAAAACTGTTATTTTCTATTAATTCTGTACAGATTATATATTTTTTATTTACACACTGAACACCATCAGTGCGGAGACAACTCAAAAGTCTGCAAACTTTAACTGATGTACATTTATCCGCTCACTTCTGTCTGCTGGAAAATTGCTTCTGGTTTTTGTACAATTCGTGGACATCAAACCCTCTGGATTAATATAAAGTCTGCAGCACTCACACGTCACGACCTGACAGAATCACAAGGAAGGAGTTTCCCCATCACTGTGATCAACAGTTCACACCTGCCCTTGAATTATTTTGTTCTGTAGTTTATCCTTTTCTCTCTTTGCTGCATAGACTCTCTAGACTAATGAAATCATCCTCTCGAAAACAGAAGCATCTGGTTTATCAGCGATCAAACGTCTGAGTCACGTGTCTGCATCAATAAGGAAAAACTCAACTGGAGGGGATTTAAAACAAATGTGGGTCATGTCAGCTGACGCACGCAGGTTTATTTTCGGTTTGCTTGTCAGTTGGACACTAAACCCAACGGACGAGGATTAAAGCCACTGAACGTTTTTGGGAGAGGTTCTGAATTTTTTTAGGCCTTTTTTTTCTCAGAGCGCCGACTTTCTTCTTTCTCTCAGAAATCTGAGTTACCGGTACTTCTTTGACGCTGTAGGTTTGAAAAAAATAAAATAAAGTTTGAGCTTTGAATCCAGGCTTAAATTCAGGTGCTCACACCTGGAGACACACCGGGAAATAAGAACTGGGCAGTGGGTGATTAATCCTCTCAGATCTCACACACAGACACACAAAGACACATAAACACACACATATCATGGATGATTGGAACAGCCTGGGGAAGCGGGTACTAAGGCCATGATTAAAGGAGAAAGGAGACGAAAAAGAACAGCATTTATTTAATTCATTTATGTCTCGGTATGCAGATGCCCTTCACTCTAATGGGATTCAATCATATAAAAAGTGTTTGCTATCTGAGCGTCGTTTATTCACCCAAAACAGCCTTTCAGTGCTCTTAATACAGACAGTTCACCGACTACAGTCAACATCAGCCGTCTCCGACACTCACTCAGTCTGTTGCATACATAATTGTTCACTTGTGTATATACATTACCCTCCCTCGTCAGTTATTTTGCTCCTGCTGTGTTGGAGCAGAAGGTTTGAGGCAGAGTAAAGCTCTATTAACATCAGACTCTCTCTCTCACACACACACACTCTCACACACACACACTCTCTCACACACACACACACACATACACACACATACACACAACAAGATCTGCCAGCTGTCTCTGACGCTCAGCTGACAGACAGCGAGCAGAGCTTTAGTTTATTAGGTTAAAAAAAAAAAAAAGGAAGATAAAGCGCTTTCTTTCACAAGGTGGGGTGAACCGGGTGGGGGTCAGGTCATACAGGTGAAGGTGGGAATTTGTAGGCCTAGCTGAGAAGCTGGCGGATCTCCTTGTGCATGTGACACAAGAAGTCCACGTATGACGCTCCCCCGCTGGCGCTCTTGTCCTCGACCAGGAAGTGCCTGAATATCAGCTCTGTTCTGTCTTCCTGTTTCACCACCATCAGCTGCAACCGAGAGGAGAGAGAGAAGAGTGAGAAAGAGGGAGATGTGAGTGTGTTGGAATGATTTTTTTTTTTTTTCAGAATCGCAGTATAATACTACAAAAACTGATTGATTTCACGTCTATCGTATGTGTCAAGAGGCGGCATCAGACACCCGGTCTTATTAACTTGTCAAATCTTTATTTTCATTCTTTTATCTTTGCTTTGTTCTGCTACAGATTATACAGAAGATCTTTTGTTAAAATGGATATAAAGGAATTGCAGTAAAACATCTTCATATTCTTTAAAGCAAGACTGTACCGAAACAAAGCGTTTGTTGATGCTTTACAGACAGTCAGTTAGCATAATGTCATCTAGCTCCTGCCAGGACAACAGAGGAGAGTCGACAAGAGTTTGGTTAGAGACGTCAGAGAGTACAAAGATTACCTTCATGTATCGTGACCGCTGAGCTCTGAAGGAGTCGATGATCTCTCGGAGTCTCTCAGAGAACGGGTTGTCCAGCACTGGCAGACTCGTCTGAAACACAAATGAGGGACATTTAGATATTTTATAACCATTCAACTGCTTTTACCCACTGATGGCTTAAGATTAATTATTGTGTTTTGTAAAAGAAAAGGTTTAAAATGTTTGTATTTATTGTATTACGAGACTAATTGATGAAGTGTACAGAGACAAAATGACAAAATCTCATATACCAGGTTGATGATGGTAAGAAAACAGAAAAGGTTGCAAGTAAAACTTGGTGTTCGGGAGCGGAGTTGTGCAAGCTGCTAAATTTAGACACAATCAAGGATTGAACTGAGGGCAGTGTTATCGCCTCACCATGCTCGGGTCTATCTGGCTGAAGCTCGGCGTGCCGAAGATGTTGAGCAGCAGTTCCTGCTGAACGCTGGCTCCCACCCACAGGAAGAGGTGGAGTCCTGTCTCCAGGATGTAAACACCGCCTTTAGACAGCCTCTCCTCTGAGTCCCTCACAGCCACCGGCAACGAGCCGCTTTCCAACTTCGTCTGGAGAGTCGATGAGAAGACACAATATCAGATGAATGTGTCAGTGTTGCCATCTACTGATCACTCAGAGCATTTACTCAGATTACTCCATCTTCAAAATGTAATAAAAAAAGCTGCTGTGATAACTTTCCAGGGTTGTAAGATCCCGTTCCTGGGTATCACACATTTGTCTTATAAGTCTTTAAACACTTTATTCTGTTACTCTAACTGGACTTCTTGGATTATATCTCAATTTCTCACTGGAACCTTCAACACTGATGCAGCCCTTGCGCTGTTTGAACCCAGGCGTAATTAAATCTACAACACTGCAAAATTTAAATGAGCAGATTACACACAACGATAGAAAATAGTGGTGACGGATGAAGTTAAAAATCATCGTCGTCATCAAAACAAGCTCTGGTTCTTTGTTCTGAGAGCTTGATTATGCAGATTTATTCAGGTTTGAGAAAACAGAACTAATAATAAATAATACAGTGGCTTATATCATTCTGAGTAAGAGCAGCAAACACTTTAATTAAACCAAATATCTGTTCTTCTTCAACAAATGCCCGAGGTGAGGATGATGCAGCTTTAAGTTTATCAGCATTCAGTGTGTGTGTGTGTGTGTGTGTGTGTGGTCTCACCAGTGGCAGCAGGCGAGGGTAGAAGAAGACGTGGCTCTCCGCGACGTCCATGCAGCTGATCAGCTGACGCAGGTAGGCCCGGTCGTCCAATGAGACGTCGGCTCCCGGCAGCAGCACGTCGCTCTTCAGCACGCAGTTGAGATAGACCGGTAGCAGCTTCATGCACTCTGGGAGGATCAGCTGGAACACACAAACACAGGGATGTAAATATGACACTGTATGAAAAAATGTGTGCTGAGTTTTATAACTTCATACTTTTCACAACTGAGACACCAAAAGTGCTTTGGTAGAGTGTATTTATTTTCTTTTAAAATAAAGTTGGAGAAATCTCTGACATGAAGCCAGGAAAAATGGGACATGTTGAGAAAATCTGCATCATGTGTGCTTATGTATGATTGTGTAAGCTTTAGTTTTCAGTACCTGGCCAGCTGACGAGGGGCTCGCACAGTTCTTCCGGTAGCAGGCCAGAATCTGAGCACACTGGTTGACCAGAGTGTCTCTCACTGCCTTAGTGGGGTTGCTGAGGATGCCACGGAAAGCTGCGACACAAAAACACAAACACACCCATCAACCTGGGATTGTTCTAATGAGATAAATGACTAATTGTATGTGCTGTATATTCGATCACATCAGATTATACTGGAATTGTTTTTTCTTTCACACATTCTCATCAACAAGCTATCAAGAGCAACCACAGATGTTGATCTACTGTCTGATATTTTGCAGCTCTGCTGGAGCAGCTGGGCCTCTCATGCACTGACTTGAATAACAATGAGGAAGAAAATTCTTCTCACCGTATTTAGAGAAGAAGTTGATGATTGTGTCAGTCTCGCAGTTGCGGTACAGGTCAGCCAGCTGAGAACAGCAGTTCACCGCCATGTTGTGGACGCGGAGACGCCTTTGGCCGCTGCAGCTGGTGTACAGCACGGCGCACTACGGGGAGACAAAGGAGACGTGTGTGTTTCTTACAAATGAGGACGCTTAGACAGTGTTGGAAATCAAGCATTTTTAGGGGGTTATATTCAGATTCAAACATGTTCCTAACATTTATACACAAGTTAAAATTCTACCAAACTTGCAAGACTTAGAACGATCCCTGTGTCACCGCTGATTACTGGGGTTGGTATGTAATAAAAACTAAGGTGTTCCTAAAATGCAAACAAATGTTCCTTCTTAAAGGACTTTGTTGCACACCTGCATGAGTGCCCCCGTCTCCTCGCTGAGCTTGTCGTCGTGCTTGAACTCGACAGTGATGGCCTTGTCACAGTCCAGACCCGCGAGCTCCACGTCTGTGGTGTTGCTCATGAAGAAGGAGCCGAAGAAGTCCGTCGCTCGGATACCTGAGCAGAGCAGAGGAAAGGGTGAGACAGAAGAGGAGAGATCACGAGGTCAGCTGTCACATCTCTCTCGGCCCGGAGAGATTTATTTTTGTTTGTAAGTAAGTTGAGCCTCACCTGTGCTGGTTCGCACCCTCATGACGGCATCAAACCCGACTAGCTTCTGAACGTCTCGCCGGAGGTCGTTCAAGAATCGCTCCTTGTCTGTCTGAGCCTGGTACAAAGAAAATACACCACATGTTACCCTCATGATCCAGCTGTATTCATCAAAATCTCAGAGCAAACAAACACTGGAGAGAAGTGACGAAGGCACTGGGGCTTCGGAGCTGGATCAGATTGAGAATAAGACAGAAGGAGGAAGAGTGATTTCCTCTCACCTGGAAGTAGGTGTATTTGTAGACAGAACCTCCGGTGGAGACGGGCACCACCCCTAACGTGGCAACATCCACATACTGGTTGGGGAAGAGGAAGAGATCCACACAACAGCCCTGGGCTACACACTCCTTAGCCAGGGTGTTGTAGAAACCCACCTGGGGCTGAAACAGAGACTGAGGATGACAGGAGAGGAACGGGAGTCAGCGTGGAGTGATGCATAATAAGATTCTGCTACACACAACACACGCTTTAAATCATAAGTTTACCTTCTCCTTATCCGTCCCAATCAGCTTCTTGTCTTCTCGGTTCTTTAGTTTTCCAGGCGCCTCTGCGATGGGCAGAGAGGTGTGGAACACAAACAGCTTCCCAGCACAGTCTGCAGCCTGAGAACGTGACACACAGCAACATGCAAATCATCAGGCGTGTCAGCGGATCTGTAGTCGTGTCGTGTTTACACATGTTTGAAGGTCAGCATCATCAGAGTCATACTGCTCAGTCATTTTTACACATCTTTAGTTTCAGATTTGTGAATCTTTGAGGGTCCGCTTCATGATTTCGGATGCTGTTCTGTTACTAAAATTGGCAATCGTATTAGGGCTGCAACAAACAATATCAGTGATGATTAATGTGAGATAACTGAGGGTTATAAAAACCAGTGATTTGGCAGTAAAAAGGGGAGAAGTGGGAGTTTGGAAGGTTTGTAAATTCCTGTATTTGACTGTTATCTTTTAGAAAAATCAGAAAAATGTCCCAGGGATTAAAATTCAAGGGAGTAGCTACGATAAATCAACTAGTTGTTAAATTAATTGTCAACTAATTTGATAATCGATGCGTTTACCTTGAGCGCCTCCAGTCCTGCCTGGATGACGGGTCCAAAGACCGTCTCTGTCTCCCTGGTGTCGGCAAACATCTCTGGGATCTGGTCCAGCAAACTGGAAAGCACAAACACCGTTTCATTAAACCAGAAAAAAACGCCCGTCTGTACACACCTCGTGTATTTATTTTTGTGTGTGTGTGTGAGATTTCCCACCTCTCGATAACTAGCCGGCTCTCGTTGACGTTGACCAAGAAACCGTCCAGCAGTGGTACAAACATGTCTGACACATCCGACACCACCAACATCTGGGGCTGGGCCAGGCTCGCCTTGACGTTGTAGAAGTGCAAAACCTTGTTGTAGGTGACGAATCCCACCCGGACCATGGAGTCCATCTCTGGGTTCTCCCTGTATGCAGAGACAGAGGATGAACTGGGAGAACGTTTCTGATAATAGGTAAACTCGGTGTGTTCAATTAATCTTTCACTCCTGGTTCCTTCCTTGCTTCATGCTCCAATTCTTCCTATCATATCCTTTCTAGCATTGTTCTTCCCTGTTTATCTTCCCTTTCATCAGTCTTCTGTTGTGTTTGTGTACCTGGGCAGATAGTCTAGCAGAGTCTTGAGTTCCTGACAGACGATGTTGACCATGCCGCTCTTCACAGCATTGTAGGACACGTCGATTAGGAAGATGAAGGCTGGCGGCTGAGGAAGCTTGTTGTTCTGTTCCATAGAAGAAAATACCGCTTAAGAGGTCAGGAAGTAAATCATAACATATTACCCATACAGACAGACTCTGGAATTTTATTTTATTTCAACTACGACCCAATAACACGATCGTTCAGTACCAGCTCACCTTGCAGTAGTCGACAGTGGCCAGGAACTCGTAGCTGCCCAGCGAAAGCTCCGGCCTGTCATAGCAGTCCACCCTCTTCCCAGTGTGGTCCAGATGCTGGAAGTAATGTGGAGGCACTATTGGGAAAAAGGACAAACATCAGTACAGTAAAGTCAGATCAGGAAAAGAAACAAGTTTACATGCATGGACGCGGACAAAAACTCACCCTCTGTGACGCAGCTGCAAAACCCACACTGGAAGCGGCGCCCTCCCTCTATGAACTGCATGTACGGACACATGTAGGCCTTACAGCGGTTGCAGCGGATTGGACCGCCCTCGCCGTGGTCCACCAGGTATGGAGGGCTCTGACAAGAGATGCAATGAGAAGAGTGAGCAAGTTGATTCATACAATTTAACTACAGGGAGGACTTCATGTAAAGGCCTGAATTACTGAAACAGGACGTAACGCGTACCGCTCCCACATCGGTTTATATTTACTCCCTTTTTATTGCAAAACTGTTTTTCCTGCCAAAATGATGTAACGTAAAACTAGTCCAGATGGATATCGGTTACACATGTGGTGACGGCATCAAACAAGGTCACGCAGCCACTCCCACTACTGTGATTATGAGGCAGATTATCCCATCGACGTTACGGGCACTCTGTCATAATAAATACATTTCAGGCTTTAGCCTAATCTTTTTTCAAATCTGGTCTTGGCTGAAAACTGTTAGGAAATTCTTTGAGGATAAATCTACAAAGTGAAACATCAAGATGATGAGGGTGAAAAGCAAAAAGCTTGTTGTTAGATCAAAACGTGTTCTTGATTTACCACATCTGACAGAGACGTATTTAAAGCTCGATCTCGTATATTGGTTGCCTAATGCTGGCCAATAAGAGATAACATACCCTGCCTCCATTACATTTGATTTATAACCACATTTGAGGCATCACTCCAAAGAATGCGTCTTTATCATATTCAAATGTCCCGTTTCATATGACCAACAGTTCCAAGAAATTCAGTTTACTATCATACATGATGAACAAGAGTGTAAAATGTTAATATTGACAGGCTAAAACCAGTGAATGTTTGACATTTCTGTCTCACAAATGACTATTGAGTTAGTTATCAAAATAGTCACTTTTTTGACAATAAGGGAACTAATAAATAAACTAATTGTTACAGTCAACAGCCTCAAGGATAAAACTATAAATATCTTATCGAGCTCTTCTACCTGGCAGCCTATTACGTCCCGGATGAAGTTAAAAGCTTTGCCAACTGCTTTTCAATGAACACAATGTTCTGCCACATATCAGACAAAGTCCAGAAACAAACCTCCCTGTCGAAATAAGGCTTCTTAAATATCCTGCAACTGTCAGAGGAAACAGGATACAGATCTACTGTGTTAACAACGACTCATTTTAAAATTTCTACATACTAATTAGGTGGAAACAATATGTGGCTTTTCCAGGAGTGTCATGAATCTGTGAATCAAGAACACAGGAGAGACGGTGAAAAGTGACATCACTCACCTCATCTTGCGGCAGCGTGGCGAGGGGCTTAATGACCGCGGCCAGTGGCACCTGAGACTGCTTGGCCATATCGGCTGTGCAAGGCATATTGTAGGCCGTACAGCGGACAAACCTGGGACTGGCATTCCCTAAACACACACACACAGATTCTCCTTTAATATCATTATTTCTGCATGGTAGTTTCAGATGTGAATCTGGTCACAGGAAGGAGAGCATACCTTGGTCTTTGACCTGGAAGTTGGTGGTGACCAGCGGTGGGGCCTGACCTCTGATCCCTGTGGTGAATGGCTCAGTGCTCTTAGCCTTGTCATCCTCTATTACCTGGATCTAAGGTGGAGAGCGGGGGGAGACAAATATATAAAAACCTTCCGCAGAAATACAAACATGCGAATGAAGGTAGACAGACTGTCGCCAGTATGCAGGACGTCCACAGGAGGAACAATAAACACACATGCAGGACTTTCACACGACCCCAACACAAACATCTGCAGCTTCTAAACACGCACCGACACCCATCAACATCTGTGGACGAAAACGTCAGGTGACACGTGGTGCTAATTCATGCGGGAGTAGTTTGCCTAGATTCTCAAACATGATAAACTGACTTGGAAACAAAACCAAATGACACCTCTTAGAAAAAAAAGGACAGGACATATCAAGGCATGCCATTAATGCAAGGGATTGTGGGTAAGTCCAAACATTGCAGGCTAGCATGCAGAGCAGAGAGGATTTGAGGAGGTGGCTGTCCAAAAACACAAGAGAACCCTAAAGTTGACGGGCTACCGCAAACACACAGAAACATTGAGGTGGGAGTGAGACAGTTGGGACAACCAACATGAGACGGGCCTGTCGCAATAACTACGTTTGAGAATAATCATACACGGCTTATCTTATCAACTGCTAGATGTATATGCCCAACATCCTTAGTGTTTTTATTTTCGTTTTTTATGTACTGTTTTGGTTGGTGATTGTATTAATTTACAACATTTAAAAAAATAATTACATTAAATACAATGTCTGAATATTAAGAATTCAAACGTCCATTAACTCTGTGAAATGGTGTTCTTGCATTACTGTGCTGTTTTTATCAGTTGCATAAAATCATCTTAAATTGACAACAATATAATTTAGTGCAATCATTTCTGAGACAACATCTAGTCCAACAAAGAGTAGTTATCATGACAGACCAACACAGGGTTATGGTATCCAGTGCATATGACGGTAAGTGGAGTGGAAACCTGTCTGCAAACCTATCTGTAAAAGTTTAAGTCATAACTGTGGGAAATATCTTAAGAATAATGGTATTCTGAGAACAGCCACTATAATATGACTTATTTCTGAGTTTCAGTCTCTTAGACCTCATTTTGATTCTTGAAGAAATAGTTAATCATTTTTGAAGAGAACACGTGGAGATTTTGGGATATTAACAGGTCCTGGCCAATACAATAACCTGGTCCAGAGCAGTTCACAAACAAGCTTTAACATGTTAAGTAATCTTTGGAGGGGCTGGTTGGCAGACTTTGTTATTTTTATGACAAAGCCAGGCTGCCAGTTTATCTCCGTTTCCAATCTTTATGCTGAGCTAATTCAGCTAGCAGTGGCTTCATATTCCAAATACTTTTATTCAGCTTTAATGCAGGGATATGTATTAGGTTTATACTGGAGTAATGCCAAAATGTATCAAGGACATACAGCATCAGTGCATTTTCCCAGTCCTACTGGATATCAAAGAATTCTAGTTGAACACAGTTATTATCAGGGATGACTGACCATAAGTCTACATTTTGTTATTCCCAACAGGAGCCCATCTTTCACACTGTGACTATCCCTGAATTTGAGATGTTAGAAGGGGAGAGGAGGAGGTGGAGGCTGTGTGTTAGTGCAAGCGTTCGGAGAGGACAGGATGAAGCAGAGGAAGAGGCAGGCACACAGGAAACTTACTGGGCTGGGGATAGCGTCTGGATCTATTCTATGTCTTGATTTCTGCACAGCCGGCATGTCAGACGCTTGCTTTACATTCAAAAGTTTGTCCAGCAAATTGTGCAAAACAGGACAAAATAAATAAATACAAAGAGTGAAAATATAAAGAAAGAGTGTGAGAAGAGACTATGCTGAGTAGCAGGCAGCATTGTTGTTATTCAGACAGAAACTGATCAGTAGTATTGATTATAGATTAGTGGTACTACAGACTGTAGGTATAGACTAATATACCAGTAGCCTGACACACATGCTAAGCAGCTCTAGCCTTCTTTACAAAAGAAGTCTCAAAAGTCACAAAGTGGCTGATTTTCCAAAATCAATATATCAATATGTTGTGTTTAGAAAATCTCCATGTGCATGCATCTGCTCACCGGGCTAGGAATGGCGTCCGGGTCGAGTCTTTTCTGTGCAGATGGAGCAGGAGCCGGTGCTGGTGCAGGGGCTCCGTAGTTTGGTTGCCCAGGATACGGGCCTGCATATCCAGGCTGAGGGCCTCTCACCTGCCCAAACGCACCTGAAGAGAACAGGAAAAAAGCTTACTGATAGAGAAAACAAATTAACTTCATGTCTCCTCAACTACAAGGCCCACTTCTCACCATTCTGCTGAGGAGGGAAACCTCCCGGCATGCCAGGCTGAGGTGGATGCTGCTGCAGGGGCCCAGGAGGGCCTGGTGGGCCCTGTGGTCCTGGAGGCAGGTGATTGCTCTGGGCCATGGAAGTGGGAGGCATCTGAGAGCTGGGAGGAGGGGGACCTGAGTGGTAGGGGGATGGCTGGGGTGGAGGGGGCTGCTGCTGGGGTGGCATGGGGCCTAGGTACTGCCCAGAGGGAAGTGAGGTTGGAGGAGGACCAGGAGGAGGAAATGACCCCGGCTGAGAGGAAGGTGGGGGTGCTCTGGGTGGGAAGGAGCCCTGGGCAGGGGGAGGTGGGCCAGACACAAAGGCAGGCTGACTGACAGGTGGAGGCGCTGAGGAGTAAGGGGGCTGGGCCGGCGGGAAGGGCTGCTGTGGTTGGGAGACTTGGGGAGCGGGAGCTTGGCTGGGTGGAGGCACAGGACCCGAGTAGGAGGTGGGGGGGAAGGTTTGCTGAGAGGAAGGAGGCGGTGCAGGAGAGGTGAACTGCTGTTGAGAGGTAGGGGGAAGAGAAGAGTTGAATGACTGTTGAGAAGGAGGTGGCGGGCCTCCGTAGTACTGCTGGGAAGGTGCAGGGCCACTGGGAGGTGGTGGCTGAGTCGGGGCAGAGGACACAGGCGGAGGGGCGTGGGTGTAAGAGGGTGGAGGTGCGGCTGAGTAGGCGTTACTGACAGGTGGCTGGGAGCTGTGAGGTGGAGCTGAGGAGAGAGAAACAAGACTATCAAATAAAGACTATGATTCATGAATCTACAAGATGTTTAGTTTCATCTGCATCACCTTCACAGAATCATTCTAGTTAGTAGAAAGTCCATTCAAACTCACCGTATCCTGGCCCTGCAGGGGTCGGCGGTCCAGAGGCGATCTGCATCCCAGTCATCTGGTTAGTGACCTGCTGCATTGAAGGCGGAGGCCCGTAGTGTTGGGGAAAGGAGAGTGGTGGCCCTGGCAGGTTCACAGCTCCATGGCTGTATGGCTGAGACACCGCAGGCCTGGAAACACAGAAATCAAGTGAACGGATTAAAGTTACTTTTCTGCAGTAACGGATTCTAAAATATCATGTAAGTGAGGTACCTCGTTTTCACCCAAATGTGTGCATTAGTGCATATACATTGGGTGTTTGACTATTTTAGATTGCCAGGAGACGAGTTTGCCTTGAAATGTTTTTCCCTTGCGTATATGTGGACACAATGTTTTTCCAGAGCCGATAATGGAAGTTGCTGAAGAGTGAAACGTCTCTCTCCTCTAACTGAATCTGAGACCGACACTACCCTCTAGACGTCTAATGAAGGCAGTTTCCACAGCTGATTTGAATTCATTTTCTGCTGTCTGAATATTTGTAAAACTCAGACACATTCACACTGTGAAGAAAGGCTTCACTCTGTCAGTCTGTCTGTCTGTCTTCTCAATTGAAAATCCGGCTGCTCAGACACACGTCCACACAGAAATAGCCAGAATGAACTGACGCAGCATTTCTGTCCTTAATAAGAGTTAAAATAAGAAAGTCATGCTTCCAAAATAATGTCGGGGGTGGAGAAGAGCTGCTGTGTGGAATCACAGTAGTGGGGTTACTACAGCGCATGCAAATGCGTAACGTACTTTCTCTGAGTTTAAATAAATGTAAACACACTGAGACAAAACTCTTATTGAACTACCAGCATTATAACTAAAGCTCGCTTCTTCGGCTACAAACAATATTCATCCTGATATTAGAGTTTCCTGCAATTCAGTCAGAGTCAAGATAATACAGGGTTGAAGCAGGATACTAAAATTGACAGTTATCATACTGTGCATATTTGCTGACCTACAGTTTTCTTCTATATTTGTCTATTAATAATATTGCGAGTTCATATCAACTTTCATGTTTGTCAGGACACACAGGAGTGTATGTTATTATATTTCTGTATTTAATATACTATATATCATTACTTTTACTCAATCCCTCAATAACATACTATTTTAATTCCTTTAAGGGTTTTTGTGACTGATAATAACAATAATGGTTATTATGTTATGGTGTAAAGGCCCTGATACAGCAGGGCGACAGTCAGCTATCTGGCATTGTTGAGGCTGTCAGTGAGCATCTGTGGCTCTAGTGGGACTGGACAGCCCTCGTTAGTGGGTTTTTAGGCCACTTGTGCATGTTGGCAGCAGTTCACCGTGAGAGAAATTATCTCCAATTGGCTGTGCAGGTAAGAAGATCAGTGCACAAAAAGAGCAAAAGAAAGAGAAAGTCGCTTGAGCCTGTCGCTGTGGTATTCATGATTTTGCCCATTTAGTGCCATTTCTCCTTATTTTCTCTTCTGCATCTTCAACAGTGACATTTGCAAGTTTTTCATCAGACATATCCTCCATTTGGAGCAGCTATATTAGCAAAGTGGTGTCAAATAAATGTTGCTTAATCATAACAATGATTTGTATATCCACAGAGGGCCATTTTACTCCACGTAAGGGCAGAACATACAAGCTTGTTGGCCGTCAGTGTGTTCAAATGCAGCTTCCTGACCGAGACACAGGAGAGGTGATCATTTATTATCCTTGTATGATGAACTTGTCTGTCGTCTTTGCAGCACTGGGCCTGAATCTTGTGTTCAATACCAGCACATAAAAATATGAAAAACAACTGCAACTCTGGTTCTCCCTCAGTTCATTTTCTATGCTAAGTAACTGCTCCTCATCAAAACACTTAATCTGACATCAAACATCACATTGACTGCATTTATGAATAATTTGCATTGGTTGGTTTGGAGTCCACTTCAAAGAACTAGCCACACGACAGCACCAACTCCTGAGGTTATTTGGTGTGTTAAGTGGATTCTTTCACAAATTGCAACGACAACTATGATTATCGCAATAGGTTCTAGCCACAAGCGAACACACCTTATGTAGGAACAGCACAGTGAATCACGTCTGACCAGGATCTAAATATACTTCTCAAAAATCAATCAACGCGTGATTACCTGGGTGGTGCCTGTGTCATAAGCGGCGGTCCATTCTGCATGTCCCCTTGACTTTGACTGTACTGATTATACGGTTGAGGTGCTGAGACTGGAGGGGCTCCGGAGGCAGGAGGACCCCTGGTGGGACCTGAAACGCAGGGGACAAAAGATTACACACAAATACACAAACACACGATCATCCCTGAGACAACTAATCCTGAATCCATTCTGAAATCAATCTTTCTAATGTGACGAGATTAGAGCAGCAAGCTAAACTCGGCTATAGGCCGCGTTGGTGCCCAAATACATTTTTAGATCCGACTGATTACATTTCCTGATTTGCCTCTGGGTTTAGGAGAACAGACTCGATACTGAAACCACGCTAGCAAAGACACTGCACTCAGAGGGTCGGTTAGATTTATGTGACCATATTCTGATCGAGGCCGGAAATAAACACAGACAATTTTGGATGTTGTTGGTACGTCAGTTAATAAAAAGCGATGTCCAAAAAGAACCCTCCAGCTTAATAAACCATTCTACCTCTCTTGATAGAAACTTTAATAACAAAATATGAGACAAAAATTAAATTAAAATTAAAAACAAAAATGAGACCTTCTTCATCGCTCTTCTATGAAAGACTGTGGGTGATTTTTCTACATTGTTTAAAGCTGCTGGGCTGTAGATTTCGTTGTAAAGAACTTGGGCCAGATTTTCTGTGACAGTCCAGAGGACGTGACTTTATGCACATTGTAACTAATGTCGTAAGAAGCTAATGATGGTTTAGAAATGTAAGTGCACAAATATAAAATAACGAGCAAAACACAGCAGATCATGCATGCAATAGGTAACTGCTGCCATCATTAGTACCAAATTATCGTTTCTTTTCTTATAAACAACATTTGACGAGGAAAACGTGACATTTCAGAGCAAACAAATCTGCAGTCCAGCAGCAGTAAACAACTTAAGAAATCATCCAGACGTTTGTTCAGGCAACCAAGAGAGACGAAGAAAGTCTAATCTCTCACGTCACGTTATAATCTGCTCACATATGACCCATAAAAAATGTTAATAATACAAGCAAATAGTTATAAATTGTGACCTAACTAGCATCTCTGGCACGGGCTAACATTAAATGGACTGGTCGACTAACTGCGCACATTCCTTGATAATAAAAGTGTAGCTAATATTTCCAGGTAATAAAACTGCATGGCTGCAATGCTTTACAGGCACTGGTGTTCAATACAAAAGGTTTCCTATTGTCTATCGAGAAAGGCTCGTGGCAGCAAGAATAATGCGTGTAGGCATGGAGAGGACTCGATGATTGCAGAGCGCGCGGAGTGTGAAGTGAAATGAGCAAGATCAAGAGAGGAGGCAGTTACCTAAGTCAAGAGGAGAGGAGAGGTCAGAGACTGGGTTGGCAGCCACAGCCTTAGAGGGAAAGCTTGTGAAAGGAGAGTAACCTGAAATACAAGAAAAGAGGGAAAAGAGGGGAAATACAGAGAGATGTAGGGCAATGGGTGAAGCAACAAGAAGAAATGAGAGGGCGGTCGAGATTCAGATTAGTATGCACTGGCACAGAGCGGTCCTCGCACATACATGAACAATCACATGGCGGGAAGCAGGTAGAAGGACACTCCAAGGTTAATGGCTCTGTGAGCGCTCGAAGAGCATCAATGCCGACCTGGTGTGTCATTCTCTTTAGTTACCTACTCCAACTTGTTCAGAGGAAGCAGCTTACCTTGTTGTGGAGCTCCAGGCTGGTAGGCTGAAGCGGGGCCGTTGTAAGGTGCATAGGGTGCAGGGTATCCCCCATCCAGGGGTGCGTAGCCGGGCTGGCCGTAGCCAGGCTGGGGCTGGCCGTATGGAGAGGCCATTGGAGTGTGCTGGTTTACATTCATCCTCAGTTCATACCTAAATCTGGAAATTGTGACACAATCAAAGTATTACACAATATGACAATTTAACTGTGAACTTGTTTAGCCTGTTTCCAGGGTCCTGACAGAGATTTCACTACCAGGATGCCTGAAGTGTAAAAAGCCTGCGTGACAGGGGCGTTATTTACTCTTAAAAGCTACAATGACAGTTTTGAGTTTTGAGCCTGAAGTGCAGGCTGTGGCTCGAGAAGCGGGGACGATCACAGGCCCGCACAGCGCTCCTCGCTCCATGAGGCAAATGTGGATGACTGACAGAGACTGAAAAAGGCAACGAGAATTGATCTGAGGATGACTGTTTACTTGAACGTCTCGGTGTAATGCTCTTCAACATACAGGATAATCCTCCATGTTGTCAACTTAAAACAGACGAAGACAACTGAAGGTCTTAAGAAGATGTGATTGAGCCCAACTGAGTTTGTCAGCACACTGCACCTGAATTCATGACCGGGGAAAGGTTTGAGTTTGAGCACCTCTTGGCTTTACAAGATGCTACAGCCTTCCTTCTCGTGACGTTGATATTTCCTGGTTCACTGACGTCTTTATTGGCTTTTAATGTTTGCCTTGACCACACCCACAGCTTGCATTTGGGTCACCAACCATCAAGTTGAGGCGCGGAGACCAAGAATCAATAAACGCCTTTCATGAAGGCTGCTGCTGACATTGCCAAAAGTCACTTCAGCTGGATGAAAACTTATCAAACAATCATCTTGAAGGAAAACAGACACAAACCACAAAACAAGCAACTGATACTCCCCATCTATGAGGGCTGGATGCTGTCTACAGGACTCATGTGTATGTCACTTATGAAGGTGTTTACATGTCATAACATCAGACTCATGAGAAAACCCCCCCAAAAGGTAAACTCAACTTTAAGAGAATGATAGCTCCTACCTATCACATGTCAAACTTCAACCCTGCTAGCTCAGTGCATGAGTGGCGTTGTTTACTCACTTGGCTTCTGGAGACTGTCCTAACTTCTATGACAGAGAGATGAGTATCATCTAACAGACAAACACGGGCTAAACGAGCGGGGCCCTTGAATAATTCAGCAGTGCAGGTGCCACAACGAGAAATACAATCGCCGGAGCCGTACAGCTATTTAGTACGTCGGGCCTACTGAGTGACCCACATCTGCTCCCCTGGCTGGGTCGCACAATTACGAAACTGGGTTAGCAGTCAAACGAAACAAACTTACTGAAACACTAATTGTGGATAATATTAAAACAGATGTTGTGAAAGTCAAACGCCAGCTTCGTTGCGGTTAAGTGTGATAACTGCAAAGCTAGTGAAGCTAACGCGAGCAACCTCTGTGCCGCATTACAGTCAGCTCGCTAGCTAGCTGGCTAGCTAACGTTAGCAACACAACATGTCAACCAAAACCTCAAAACACAGAGGCTGGTTAACATCTGATGTGGCTAACTGTTACGAGTCCAACCCGCAGGACGAATCTGTACTCAACATGTATGATTTAACATACTTCCAAGTGATGGGGGGGGGGGCTAACCTAGCTCGTTAACGTTAGCAACCACACTAGCCACTTGAATCCTGATGACAGCGGCAGCGGTTGAATCAGCTGTGACCAAATCGACTCAACCGGAGGTAGCCGACGTTAGCCTGCTGACGTTAGCCGAGCTAGCAGCCACCAGCTACTTCGCAGAGCGCTGCTAGCCGTGCCCTAGCATTAGCTAGCATTAGCAGACGTAGCTAGCAAAAGCCAAGCTCTCCCCCCTCTCCTGTCTAAGCCGGGCAGGGTTGCCTGACACCAACTGGTTTCAAATCGAAAACCTACCTCCGAAGTGTTGTGAATAGTAAGGCTATCCTCTGTTCGGGGCAAAGTGTGAAACCCGGTGGCCGACAAACTGTGAAGCCGATGTCGTCCCGGGCTGCTCCTCACTAATCCCTTCTCGGTATCAGAAGCGGACATTCAGCGGAACTGCTGCAGCGCTGTGCCACGTCCACATCCGGACACCGCAGAGCGACTTCCCCCACGTTCACCTCCGAGAGAGCTGCGTGAGAGGTTTACTACGCCACCGTAGTGCATTAACACAAACAAAACAACACGAAACATAATGTTAGATTCTAGATTTTGAGAGGATAATTCTGTCGGCAGGAAGTTAAACAGTCCACATGCAACACTCAAGGATTTCACACTTGTTACTCTCGTTTTCCACACCAGGTTTTTCATAGACTTCCATCAACCTTCTTCGCTCTTTAAAGTTTCCCTTTAGGCTGTGAGCCAACATGGCAGCTCTCCCGCTCATCTATCAAATAATAATGTGCCAAGAAGTAGCCACCTGATACGGGCCTTAAATGTTCTGTAGACTAAGAACTTTCCATCCATATCGGGTTAAGAAAACAAAATCTCAATTTTCGTTTTTGGGGTGAACTTGTCCTTTAATTAGGGGTTGCCAGGTTCAACACAGAACCAGTCCCTTATATTTACCAGACTAAATTAAATCCATTAATTTAATGCTTTTTGTGCACAAAATGTGTGTTTTGACTGCTTTCTTAGGGGTGAAGCAGATGGATCAAAACTGATGTAGGTCACTGGGGCACTTTGAACTCCCTGAGGCTGTTAAAACCCACTGAAACTGTAGAAGTATGTCCTCCTCGCACTTTCCCATCTGTGCTTTAACGACGGGGCGCTTTCGGGTGGATGAGGGCGAATCTCTGAGCCGTGGTTCTGCTGGTCGGGCCCGGCTGCGCTGGGGGTTGAAGAGAGGAGGGGGAGTGGTGATAGTGGTTATTTTGGGAGGTGTATATCAGCAAGCATCCCCTCCTGTACTGAGTGCTTGAGAGTGACATGGCAAGTGTTGAATGCAAGAGGGCGCACACAAACACACACACACACACACACGCACACACACACACACACACACACACACACACACACACACACACACACACACACACGGCATTCCACTGTAAGCACATGAAAGCCAGCAGCCTCCCCCGTCTCCTCATGGGTGGAGTGATTTGGTCCCGGAGAGGAGTCAGAGACCTGAACCTCACACTCACTCATTGATCCTCCTTTGAGTGTGAGGAGCTGGAGAAGGGCAGACCCTCTCTCTCTCTCTCACACACACACACACACACACACACAGCAGGCTGTGAGCAGGGATGGTAGCGGAGGAGATTGTGGTGTCCCTCTCAGGTGGAGCCCCGTGGGGCTTCAGACTGCAGGGAGGAGCAGAGCAGCAAAAACCTCTACAGGTGGCCAAGGTACAGTGGAGCCCCGGTGTGTGTGTGTGTGTGTGTGTGTGGCAGAGAATACTTACTGCCACAGCGGTAACATGAGGCGTTGGGTTTAATAGAAAGTACAGCTGTTTGATGGTCAGTCTTGTGGTTTGTTTGTAATTCGAGCTTTTGTTAGAAAGAAAGTTAGAGTCGGCATAAAATCAGTGTAAATGAATCTATAGCTCATTGTGTTTTTATCACTTTGACCATAAATCTCTTGTCAGTGTTACGATCTCGTGTTTCCCACACCTTTACTACTTTCCCTTAGTTTGTTCTCTGCTGGTTTTAGCGAGGCAAGAATTACCACTCTTTGACAACAGCACCGGACTGGAGAGGGATTAGTTTGATGGGCGACATCATACTGGAATTACTATAATCCTGATATCTTTTTAAAGGGGCGCTATGCAGTTTTGGAGAAGGCATCCAAACTCAAAATTTAAATATTTATAGTATTAATGAAGTACTGATACAAATAACAAATATTTATTTTCCCAAAACTGAATAAATGAGCTGCTCTGAGAGGAAAATAAGGTCCCCAGAACACTGTTTGAAGCTAGAAAGGTGGCAGAGTCCGAACATATAATCAAAGTAAAACAGTCTGAAATCTTGTTGTCCCTTCAAGGACAGTTTTTCTCTTCAGTTATTCAGTCATGAAAAAGAAGAGCTTGTTTATTTAGTTTATTGGGGAAAAAATTTCTTCACCAAAACTACATAGAGGACCTTTAAACCTCTGTATCGAAGTTATTGTTACTCAGGAAAATGTAACTCTTCTACTGCTCTTTGAGTGTATAGTCTTCTCTCTACTTCCCTCAGCAGTTATTTATACTTTTGTTTTACCTCTGCCAAGGAGATTGTATTTTCTCTCATGTCCGTTTGTCAGTTGGTTTGTTTTGTGACCAGGATTACACACAAACTACTGAATGGATTTCCACGAAACGTGGGTGGAGGATGGGTCTCGGCCTTGAATAGACCCCATTAACTTTTGAAGTGGATCCAGAAATATCTTGTCATTTTCGTTAACATTGCAAGATTTTTTTTTTTACATTTGCTAAATTTCTCAAAAAGTAATGCAGTGATCTTGATGAAAATTCAGGTGTGTTTAGGTGGCTGATATTTCTGACTGAGTGAGATGCAGAGCAAAATGAAAATCTGGATCCAGCAGTTTGAAATATATTTTATTTGATGTCGGATTGAGCTTGATTGTATCAAAGGGACCAGTTGGGACGTGGCAGAGGTATGCTTGGTACCAGACAGCAGCATAAACAGACAACAACTTCAAATAATCACAGCAAAATTTTCACATAAAAGAAACAAACAACAGACCTAAAACAAGCAGAAAGAGACAGAACCTCTGTGATTACAGTCCTAACCTCCTTGTTGTGATTCTGATGTGTTTGTGGGTCAGAGAACAATGGAAACACATGTTTTTTTGGGTTGATCTTAACTCAGGTTTCATCTCTGCATCCTGATGGCGATCATACATGGCGGCCATTTTCCTTCATGTTATGGTCAGGGCGACAACGTTGCTGTCATTTTACAGCTTCCTAGTTGATCAGCAACTGAAAAGATGATAAATGGTTTATATTTTTAAGGCAAGACAACATATTCGATAACTCGTTAGCTGATGTTAGCGTTCAGCAACTCCCTCGCTAACACCACAGTTTGATTACTTCCTGTGTGTTTCACTTCCAGGTTTAGACAAATGTATCCAACATGTGTGTTGATATTTTTCACTTAATTTTTGCCTTTCTTAATCGTATTGTATCAAACAGAAACTACAGTGTGGTTGAATGCTAACGATAGCTGATGTCAAATGGAAGCTAATCAGTTATTAAATGTGTTGTTTTACCTTAAAGTATGATCCAAATGAAACTATCCATTGTCTTTACAGTTGTTAATCAATTAAGAAACAGTGAAATGCTAAAAATCTGCCAGATTGCCTACGTTTATATGACTTAGAATGGAGCAGAATGACATTTAAGCTTCCCACCCTGAGTGTTATGTAAGAGGAAAATGGCCGCCATGTGAATACCATGTATATAGCAGCAGAGATTAAATTTAGACAGGTTAGTTTGCACTACAGGCATAAACATTATATACTTTATTACTTTTCTACATGTAGCATAAACAACAAAACACGCCCGTAGTAAATAATCAACTTGTTTCAGACTCGTCATCGTCGCATATTTATCGGGCACAGTAAGCCGACTTTAAGCTGAGGAATATTCTTTTTTTTTTTCGCAGAGGCTTTTTTCGTGTCTGTGTTTATATTCGTTGACAGTCCAGAATGTTCTCTCTAATAAGAAAATCTATTCTGGAGAGGAGGAATGTGACCTCGCTCACACCGGCCGTTCAAACTTGGCCCGTCTCTCATGTGCTGTCATAATGTCCGATTCAAGATGGAGGAGGAGGAGGAGGAGGAGGAGGCGGCCGCTCTGGCACCAAACGCCTCTCTTTATCCGGGATTTTCACTCAGATAAGGTCACCTTTAATGAGAGTTTGATCAGTGTGCGTGTGCCTCCTCTTGTTGGTAAGTGTGTGCGTGCGTGTTTGTGTTGATGGGCATACCTCAGATAAGCCCGGCTGGGAGTGGAGCGAAAACTAGAGGATCAGAATAGCTCAATTTAAGAGGAGCTGGATGCTGAGCATGGAAAAAGGCCTCTCGTTCACACACAAAGACACAGAAACACACACACACATGCTCACACACTTTACTGCAAGTACTTTTCTTTCTCCCTGTACCATCTCAGTAGCGCCTGTCTTCCTTCGTCTGGTTTGGAATGTGATTGATTTTCCTGCGAGGTTTTATTTTGGGTATGTGGGGAACATATGGTGAATGACCGGCAGACCCCCCCCTCCTGCTCTCCGCTCTGAACTGGTGATGCAGCTGTTCAAACCCCCTCTTTCATGATGTACACTTGTGCTGTGTGTGTGTGTATATATGTGTGTGTACATCTACGTACGAGAGAGATAGCATGACGCGTGACGCAGAAATTGGATTATTGGGTCAAGAGATACTGATAGAAGCGAACGCTGTTTCGAGAGTCCGAGTAGGTGCGGGAACACACTTTCCTCCTCTCAACATTTTCAGATAAGGTGTGTGTGTGACGTGTGAGGAGACAGAGGGGAGGTTTTTATCTTCTTCTTCCCCGAGTGAACAAGAATACCCGCCTCCCTGTCTACCCCATCTAGCACCCGCCCCCCCCCCCCCCCACAGACATACTTCCTCAATGATCCCATGACATCATCTCTTAGCGACCTCCGGCAACAGCTGCATGACTTCACGAGTTATTTCGATACGAGGAAGACTGGTGGTACATCAGTCGTTTGACAAGTCTCAGAGCATTTGGACTTTTTACTAACAACATACAGTCCATAGGATTTTGAGTAACAACCTAAATGATCGCCCATAATATCAGGATGTTACCTCCTGTCAGTTCTTAAGTAGTTTTCTATAACATTAAATATTCATGATAAGCATCAATCAGATTTGAGTTTAGATATTTAAAACATAATAGGGCTGCAACTGATGGTCATTTTCATTGTTCATTAATATGTCTATTATCCTCTCAGTTAATTGATTAGTTGTTTGGTCAATGTTGATCGATGTTCTCCAACGCTCGAGATGACGTCGTAGAGGAGAAAAGAAACCAGAAAATATTCATGAATAAAAAGTTGGAATCAGGAAAGTTTGATTGTCACAGCTGTAGTTTAGTTTAGAAGCCCAAACATTAGTCAGTTTATATCACAGCTATCATCACGCTTTGTTAAAGATGTTGCTAAATCGCCATTTTCCAAAACAGCCTCACCCATTTCACATCAATGAGAAAAACTGAAATCGCTCTAGAGATAATAAATAAAATAGTGATTTGCATGTGAACACATAATTCTTACTGTAAGAAGAAGTAAGTAAGAAGCTGACAAATGTTGGAAAAAAATACAGTTTCTGAACAGTTTCTGATGATAACAGATCAGAATGCACATACAGGATCACAAAAGGTTGTAGAAGACTGAAAAAATGATGTGGGGATCCTGCAACAAGCTGAAAGATTAATCTTTAGGAACTGCAAGACAAAAAAGATAGAAAGAGAAAATTATGTGTTATTCTTCATAGATTCCTCAGACTATAGCTTGTATTTCTTGTGATTTACTGGATATTTCCCCCTTCCTGGTCAAAATAACTGAAAGACATGCAGTGTGTGACAACAGTGTGTTGTAATGGGTCAAAATCCATAAAGGTGGAAAACTACATGTCTTAAAATAACTAATATAAAACAGTGAAGAATAGGTGGCAAAGTAAACAATGCCCTGCCATTTCCCACAGCACTGACATCTAATGCATTAACCCTTCTTCTCTCCGCAGGTACGCAGGCGCAGCAAAGCCTGCAGAGCTGGACTGAAGGAGTATGACGAGCTGGTTGCCATCGGCCAGCAGTTGTGTGCCGAGCTCAGTCATGCTGAAGCCATGAACCTCATAGATGCACAGAATGCCACGCTCAGCCTGAGGGTGAAAAGGTCAGGACTCACACACACACACACAGCGCACAAAAACACATCAAGCAAACCGACGCATGTTTTACATTTTCACAACTTGTCATCTGTACGTTTCCATCCAGGGCCCCGTCTGGGCTCCACTCCTCGTCTTACTCTGGTCGCTCTGCGTCGCCCCGCTCCTCCACCAGGGTCCTGTCTCCAACCGCGGCCCCCTTGTCCTCCCATCGCTCCTCCCTCCTCTCCCCCACCGGGATAACCAGGGGCATCACTTCCCCTCCAGACAGCGAGGCGTACTACGGGGAGACGGACAGCGACGCGGACACACAGTTGCACACGCAGCGACGTCAACGCCGCACGCCTCCTCACGCACGCTCACCTGCTCGCTATGACAACCAAGAGGAGGAGGAGACCTCAGAGATGAGCGGGTAAGGGGCAGTGATCAGAGCCACACCCCATGAACTGTTGTTTTTATCCTTGTAAAACATAAAACTTTGAGGTTACTCTTCATTGTATCTTAAGGTATGAGAGCGCCACAGATGCAGGGCTCTCCACGCAGGGCCAGTGGGAGGCTCAGTGTCTCCCTGGCGTCCCTCGCAGAGAGCTCATCTACCAGCCCCTCCAGGCCGAGTGGACCACTCCAGAACACACCCCGCACACTCTGACCCCTCACACACTCACACCAACCCCAGACCAGGGGCTGGTGGAAGCCGAGGGAGAGGGGGACAGCGGCTTCCAGGAGGTGGCGGGCTGCATTGGGCTCCCCTGCCCGCCGCTTGTGTCTCCTGAGCGGGCGAAAGAGGCTCTGATGTTGAGTAAACATCTGGTGCCCATGGTGGGACCACAGCTGACCCCTGTGAGCGACGAGCTCTCCACCACTTACATGGACAAAGCACGGCAAGCCAGTGAGTATATATCTTCACACAAAACTACAGTACAATGAATACAACGAGATTATAAAGTGGTTTAGAAATATACACGGGATGCTACACAATCACACATAGAATATATAATGGTATATATAATGTGTAACTGATGCTACGGTGGCTGTATACGTCACCTCCACCAGTAAAAGTTGTTGGATCCTGTCCATCAAGTTTAAGGATAATACACCAGCTGCCCACCAAAAAGAGGAATTCCACGACTCTCGCTGTAACGCGGCTATTTCAGTCTTGACAACTGCGTTTTAGCTTTTTAATTTAAATTCCAAACATTCCCCCGGTGTCTCTGAGGGCATCAGCTGCAGAGAGCCGCATCCTCCCGAAGCTTAAATAAAACGCTGCATCACCCTCTAGTGGTTATTATCCAGAACCGGAGCATCCAGTCACATTCACGGGCCAGTGGTGATGGGGTGAGATATACCAGATACCGACAGAGATATTCCTCCTCCCCCCCGTCCCCCCGAAACAGCATCCTGTCTCTTCTGTCAGTATTCTGAGCATTTGCCTCACTCACTGTATTTATAGGCATTGAAGCTGTCTGATTGATAGACTGGTCGCATCTCTGACTTACAGGGCACACAGCTGAATATGCAGTGTGTAGTTGTGTGTGTTGATGTGAATTTTTGTGTATGTGCAAGCGGTGGCGTGCATGTGTGCGCAGTATCAGTGCAGCGTCTTTCATTCTTGAGCAGAAATCTTTTGTCAACGGGGTTGTTGGACCAATCAACAAAGATTTAGATAATTGATCAAGATTCGCTGTAAGCAGCTTCTCCACTGTGAAGATTTACTGCTTTTCTCTCCTTTTTAAATGACTGTAAATTAAATATTTTTGGCTACAGTGGCTCTTTTGGACAGGAAAATATTTTATTGGCTAAGCAATTAATTTACTAATCTGAAAAAGGTTTGTGGGTGAGATGAAAAATGGGAGGTTTTCACTTTTCTTTCCTTAATATCTTTGTTTTTGCTGTATAGTTTATTATGTCTTTAGGCATAAAGTTTTGTGTAGGAAACAGTTGAATAAGCGTTGCAAGGGGTCACAAGCAAAGTGATTTGGACCTACAAGATAAATGTAAAAAGTAGCAATCTAGCATGATTTCAGCTGTGATGGTGACATATAATTTTAAAGGAATAGTTTTTGGAAATATGCTTGTTTCCCAATTAGCTTCCGTTAGCTGGTCGCTAATCATCCTGGGGTCTGTGTAAACACAATGAAAAATGCAACTCAGTATCAAGAAGTATCAACACTAAGTTTGGAAAACAAATGAGATATGTATACATAAAACAAAAGAACAACAATAAAAGAAACAATAACAAACACAGAGCTGAAGGAACAAAAGCAGAAATCCAGATGAGAACACCAGTACCAGTGTGATATCAGGGAGGAGTTAGCTTAGCTTAGCATAAAGTCAAGGAACAAAGGGAAAAAGCTAGCATGGATTTGTTAAATGCTAACAAAATCTGCTCATTAGCATCTATGAAGCTTACAAACTAAAGGAAAAGTTCACCCCAAAAAATCGTGCATTTCATGACAGACTATGTACTGGGCTGCACTTAACGAGAAGACGTCAATTAAATCCCTCCACAATGTTGAACTATTCTTCTAAAGTTTTATCAGCCTTGTCTGATTAACAAGGTAACAATGATCACAGTTGATACATCTGAATACTTATGCACTGACTCATTACTGACTGCTGCAGTAATGAGGGATCTGTCCTCCTGTGTGACTTATGTTAAGGCTTTACTACAGGACGAGTGATGACTGAGGTGTTCAGGGACCTGCCCTTTCTCACGTTACGCACACACACACACACACACACACACACACACACACACACACACACACACATACATACAAATGAGCATTGCCTTTATCCTTGGGTATGGAGATTGTTGTCTCTGTTTCAATAGAGTTGTGTACCTCTGTGTGTTTGTGTGCAGTGTTTGTTAGGTGCGAAGTGTCAGCAGCAGAGAACGTCAGATCAGTGAAGAGTTATGACTGAGCTTTCCTCTTTAAACTATAACTGGCTTTATGAACTCATACACACACACGCACACAAACACACACTCAATGACACCGCTGTCTAAATATCCTCTGGTGTGGGGTCTTCCCGTCCTTGTGTGTGTGTGTGTGTGTGTGTGTGTGTGTGTGTGTGTGTGTGTGTGTGTGTGTGTGTGTGTGTGTGTGAGACAGAGACCGGACAGGTGTTTGATGCCTGTCACACAGACAGGAATAGTGGGTTGACATCATGTGTTGGTCTGGGTTGCTGGACAAAGGTCTTTACATGGGCTGTGCCCTCAGAGAAGAACTGGTGGACAGACACTAAACGGTTCCCCACTCAGAGCAGAACTGGACTCTGTGAGGGTGTGTGTGGGAGGGCCTGAGGGAGTTTAAGGACACACACACACTCACGCTTGTGACATGAGGGTTCTCACATCTTCTTCAGGGTCAGATCTAAGTGGACACACAGTCCCACAAGTCGTGTACGCAGGTAAGACACGTTAAAACCTTTTTATGTGTTCTTAACACTTAATTTCCACACAGATTGACTCACATTAGAGGAAGTGCACAAATGTTGTTTTTCTTAATTTCTTTTCGATGTCAGCACCTTAGGAAGTTTGACTATCTGTTATTCTGTTCTTGACTGATGATCCTGATGAACTTATGTAGACCTGAGGATGTTATTGAGCCGCTCTACCTGTGTTTGTGCATCTTATTTTGTGGTTGTCTGCTATAAACAGATATAATGTTGAAGTGTTTATACTGTAGAACTTCATCAACTTGATGAAGCCATGTTGCCCACTGTTGGACGGATACATGAATATTTTGTAGTTGTGCTAGCGGCATAGATCTAGAGATCTCAATGTCGGACTAGTGGTTAGCTCATCCGTCAATTTACCAATTTGTTCGACAATGAAATATCTCTGGATAAATAGTTGTGCTATGTGTACAGATATTCAAGACTAGCACTCGATTGATATTCTGAAATTGATATAGTGGCCGATATACTGTATACTTCTTTTATACAACAAACCCTCAAATGTGGTTCCAAAGATACGTTACAGAAGTAGGATATTTTACAGTTTCCAAACCGATGAATCTCTGATACTATCAGCCAAACAATACATGGGTCGGGTTCTATTTGTGACTTTGATGGCGCCTTGACAGTTCCTCTTGCACAATCATAAAGTCACCTTTTGTGGTTTTGGGTCAAATGTCAGTTAAGATATTAGGAGAATTGTCATTAATTTGGCGGAGACATTTATGTTCTCCTCAGGATGAAGTAACCTTCCTCTTGCACCGTCTCTGAGTCAACATTTTAATGTGTGCAATACTTGTTTAATGGCTAAACAGCATTCTCTCGAGCCTCAGGTGTTGTTTGTGTTTAGGGCTAGTTAGCAAACATTAGCATGCTAACTGAGATAGTGTGAGCTGAGATGTGTTAGCTTTTAGCTCCCTGGACCAATCTGAGCAGTTAGCATTACTGTAGTAGACCCTTGTTAAAGTCGTGTTGAGGATGGCTTTCATCTTGCTACAGAGATATCTGAGTTTTGCACTTGAAAGATTGTTTGATGTTGGGATTATACGTGTGTTTATGTCTCAGTAGGCTTGACTGTATGAAGGTTATATAGAATATGGATTTATGTGTGTGCAGAGGCTGAATCAGACTTACATATACATATAGTTATGTAGTGAGGATATTCATGTGAGCCGAGCCAAGATACTAAAAAGACTCAAATAGCCTTGGACTGAGATACACACATGTGCCCAAACAAGCATTTGTGCAGGACAGACACTGTGATCTAACCTTCCCAGAGTGTGTGACTCAACTCTGGAGAGCAGCAGGAATTCTTTGTTCTAAATCCACGACACACACTCCTGTCTGTCACTGGTAATCCTCATGGCAGCTCCTCACTGTGATAATACTGTATAAATCAGCCACTGCTTGCCGTCAGTGAGGCCTGTTACACTGTTGTCTCCCTCATTTGTCGCCCGTGCCTTGTTATGTATTCATTAGGAATCTCATTACCGGTTCCCTCCTTTGTTTCATCTCTCTTCCAGCTCATTTATTTTGGTCTCTGTCTCTTTTCTTTTCCTGTCTTGCAGAGTTGCAGCGTGGGGAGAGTGTGGTGGAGAAACAGGTGAAGGAGGCTCGTACCAAATGCCGCTCTATTGCGTCGTTGCTGACTGATGCTCCCAACCCCAACTCGAAAGGGGTGCTTATGTTCAAGAAACGCCGGCAG
Organism: Acanthopagrus latus; assembly: GCF_904848185.1. Lineage (NCBI taxonomy): Eukaryota > Metazoa > Chordata > Actinopteri > Spariformes > Sparidae > Acanthopagrus > Acanthopagrus latus. The sequence continues at coordinate 17,584,683 of NC_051058.1, read as the reverse complement.
AGGGCCAAGAAGTACACGCTGACCTGCTTTGGCAAAGCTGAGGGAGATAGAGGAGGGGAGACAGAAGGAGAGACAGGAGGGGAGACAGAGGAGGAAGGAGGGAGCTCTTTCCTTAGTGGCTCAGAAGTTGACGAAGAGGGATTCTCAGCATCATTTGACCCTACGTGGGATACCGGTTATCTAGACCTGCTGGACAGGAGAAGCTCTGCCTGCCCGTCAACCACACCTACTACTCCAACAACGCCTACAACCAATCACAATTTAGGGCTGGACATCTCAGCCTATCAGACTCCAGGCCTTGGGACCTCTGTCAATCAAAGCCCAGGGTTGGAGGTCTCAGGGCAGGAAAGCTCAGCCTATCAGGGCTCAAGGCTGGACAGCAGCATCACGAAGCAGCCAATCAGTAACTACCCTGCGCACATGTCTCCTCCAGCTGTTGCCTTGACCAATGGGGGGTCGGTAGCTGTAAGTCGGGCTAGTGTTGTTCTGAGCCCGCCCTCTCAGACACCCCTTCTGAGCCAAAACGGGCAGAATGGCATGCTAAATTCTAGTTCCAACCCTGATCTGAGCCCGATCACAAACTCAGATCATCACATGAACGCCAGCCTCAGTCCTAATCAAGGGGTTCTGAACCGCACCGCACGGCCCTTCACCCCAGGCCCTTCATCTTCTCGTGCATCTGTAACCTCTGTGATGTTTCGCCCTCCCCAACCCAAACCCACAGCCGTGACCATGGTGACTATCCAGCCTACTCGCCATCCATCAGGGCCTGATGCGAGGAGAGCCGTGTCTAGCACCTCTCTGTACATCCCTCCAAGAAATAACACCAGCAACACTCCCCCCTCTGTTAACTCTCCCCCATCAGCTCTCTCCCCACCATCCTCTCTGTCCTCTGCACCTTTTGTCCAGCCTGCTGCAAATCCGCCAACATTTTACCATCAGCCTGCAGTGCACGCTTCCCCCTCCACCCAGTTCTCTCCTCCTGCAGCTCAAAATACCCTGGTGTATCCATCACCTGCTCAACCCTTCTCCCCTCCAGCTTCACAGCCATTTCCCTCTCATCCTGCTCCTACTTATCCACCTCCCTCCACCTACATTTCTCCCATCTCCCCTCCCCATCCCCCAGATTTTACTCAAGCTTCCTTCCATACCCAACCGATCCCTCCAGCTCATCCTCCACCTCCCCCTGCCCAACCTTCTCCATCTCCATCTCCATCTGCCCACCCTTACATCAACATGACAGGTGCAGAGACTCCTGGTCCGCATACTGCCATGGCATATGCCTCACCTCCCCAGCCTACAGCCTCCGATTCACTGGTGACACGTGAGCAGCGCATCTCAGTCCCAGCCGCTCGCACCGGCATCCTGCAAGATGCCCGTCGTCGCAGCAGCAAGAAACCGATGTTCTGTGCAGTCCAGAATAAAGATGTTAATCCAAACCCGGACTTAATGTCGATGGTCCAGAACATGGATGACCGATTTGTGAGAGCTGCACCCAGTGGGGAGACCGGACATGAGTCAGGGCCTGAGGAGGACTGGCTGAGGTTGGGAGCAGAGGCCTGCAACTTCTTGCAGGCTCAGCGGGGACCTAGGCCACCTCCTGTAGCTCCGAAACCACAAGCTTCTCCAGTGCCACAACTGGCGGGGAAGGGAGGTCAGCTGTTCGCCCGCAGGCAGAACAGAATGGATCGGTACATTGTGGAGCGAGCCCCCTCTGTTGCTGCAGCACCTTACTCCCCCGCCCAGACGAGGGAGCCCTCACCCACGCCTTCTCTTCCTGCCACCTGGAAATACTCGTCCAACATCCGTGCTCCTCCTCCCATCAGCTACAACCCACTTCTCTCTCCCTCCTGCCCTCCAAAAGCCCAGAAGAAGCCTGAGGTGGCAAAGTCTTCACCAGCTGGATCTAAAGGGCACAAAGCGGGCATCAAGCCTGTGGACATTATGAGCCACCAGCCCTACCAGCTCAACTCTTCTCTGTTCAGCTATGGGGGTGGGGTTCCCCAGGACACTTCCACCTATCAGCAGCAGCAGCAGCAACAGCAGCAGCGGGGTCCTCAGAAGACAGCACGAGTATATGAAGTGAAGCGCTTCTCTACACCCCCACCGACATCCACAGGGCCTGCCCTCAAAGTCATTGTACCTCGATCAGCCACGACACTTGGAGAACCCCTGTGGCGCTCTGAAGTCACATCCCCTCCACCTAACCCCACCCCCTTCCAACCCTTTCAATCTCAACCCCATCCTCACCAACCTCAGTGGGCCACCTCCCCACTGTCTCCCCAACCTCCCCCTGCTCCTACTGCTCCACTCCCTCAGCTCCCCACCTTCTCCTCTGCTCCTGCTCCACACCAAGTCCAGTCCCCTACTTTCTCCCACTTTCAGGCCCCCAGCAGTGCCCAGTCCAACAGGCAGTTTAAGAGCGCCCCAGATCTGAGTCCTCTGAACCCTGCTGGTGCCTCTCGGCCGGCTTCAAGCAGCACTCAGCCTCCCAGGGTGCCCCGGCCCAGGTTCAGCACTTCCAACCTGGGTTTGCAGCCTTGTGTTTGGCGCCCTGGATCCAGCACACACTGAACAGACACAAACCACGGCTCTATTGGAACATAGAGCAACATTTTCGTAATAAATCCATGTGTTTTTAGTTTTGCAATATTGTTATTCAAGCTTGCAGCTTGGGGTTTTATCAGCCACGATTGTTCACAAGATCTGCTTGAATCGGCCGCCCACGTAGCACATGTTATCACTTGCTTTTAATCTTTGGTTGTAGTTAAAGGGAACACCGTGTTTTGCAAAGGAAACCTGAGAGAAGTTTAAAAAAGGAGCTGAACAGCAGATAGGAAAGGATAGAAAGACATGTGGGAGGAAACTGAAATAAAGCTCTGTAAATATTGTACTGATTGATGAAAAATTAAGTTTAAAGTCAGAAAAGAAGAATAGAGGACGTGAAAAGACAAGACTGTCGTAAGAGAGATGTAGCCGATGATAGGAAAAGGTCAACAGGAAAGCACAGGAAGCACTGATGAAGTTTCATGTTTAACTTCACAATCGTTTTGTTTGTTTCTTGATTTTAGGTTGCCAGCTTTACACATGGACAGGGACTACAGATGAAAATTAGCATTTTGGCAAATTTTCATGACAGTTAAGTTCATGAACACACACTGTCCCTGAGAAATAAACTGACTAAATACATTTTTAAAGAATCTGTAAACACTATACAGTACATATTGCCATTGTGCTATATCATATTAGAAATGTTGCTTACTTTGAATTTAAAGCTGCTGTAAGTGTTGTTGTCATTTTAGTGTTGTTAGCAAGCCCCTCCCTCCTCTCTACATAACCACACTTGCAAAACTCTTGGTCGGAGAAGTCTGGATCCTGCTAACCTGTGTGTTGCCTGAGCAGACAGACCACCTCTTTATGGAGCTTTCTGTCCTGATTGGATAAAGTGGGCAGGGATATGGGAACATTTCTTTTCTCTTTTACTGGCGGAGGAAAGACATCGGTTACTGACTAAACATTAAGGGAAAACTGTTGTAATCAAGAGCTATTTAACAATTATTTTGATTCTTAAAAATAGCGCTTACAGCAGCTTTAAAGTAGCTACAACTAGTTCCTCCTCTGATAAAGTATATATTCTAAATATTTGTGTTTGATGATTCTGAGTGCCTTTTTTAGTTGCACTCCGCAGCAGTGTGTGCTTTGTTTTGTGTAGATTTTCATGAAGGCCCACGAAGCAGGGAAGCCTTTTACAGTGCACTTGTACACTTCTGATCTGTTGATATGAAACAGGAGAGGTATAACGCGTCTGTTTAGCTGTGATTCTTTTCCACAGAGACTGGGAGACTGAATAAAAATAGACATGAGTCACATCAGCTGTCATTCTGTTTCTTCCTGTGTCACCCGCGTCATCACCCGCTCCCACACCGGGCCTCAGTATCTCCTTCCTCCCTATTTACCCTTTTTCTCTTTTTCAGGTATTTTCTGGCGAGTCTAACAGCTTAATTGTTCTCTCAGGATTTGGGCAGTTTTGAGATCAAATGTGCAGCCTTCAAAAGCTATAATTTAGGGCTTCAAGGAAATATGTTTTTAAGATTTCACCACATGGAGGCACTGTAGGACTTGTCATGCAGTCATGTTGCACCACCAATGTATGGTCTCCTTTCTCATCTCATCACAGATCCTACAATGTAGTAACCTTTAGTGAGACAGGGAAAAAAATATGGGCTCCATTTTACATCTTATGTCTTTCGACCCTTAAAGGAGCATTACGTAGTATTGGGAGGAAGAGAAAGATCTTCATCAAAAACTATATAAACATATGCTCTTCTTTTTCATGACTGCATAAGCAAACTGACCTTAAAGGACAACACAGATTTTATATTTTGTACTGTTTTACTTGTGTATGTGGTGAACCCTGTTACCTTTCTAGCTTCACAGTGTTACAGTGCACAACCTTTTCCTCTGAAAAAAGCTTGTTTATTCAGTTTTGGAGTTCTGCGTTTGTATTATTACCTCAGTAATATTGTAAATATTAAAATTCTGATTTGTAATTTCTTCTCCAAAACCCTTTTTTAAATAAAGTCAGCTACATCCTGGCTGCGAACACACAGTGTATTTGGTAATCAAGCTCAATGAGAACAGATAAGGCATCAAATACATGGTATGTGCTCATCCCAGTTGAAAATTGTCCTTGTATGACTGTTGGCCATCATTTTTGGAGCAGTTTTTCTGTTTAATGACAGCCACCTGATGGCCTTGGCGCTTTGAAACCCAACCACGGCCACAGAAAGAGATCTAACCTTTGACCCTTGACTGGGATCAGGTGACAGTCGGGGCTAACTTTAGCTGCTAACTTTAGTCCTGTGCAGGTTCACTGGTAAGCTTAGCTGCTGCGCTAGTGGAAGGTGCAACACACACACACACACAAATCCCTGCAGTGTGCAGAATATTCACTTCTCAACAAACTAGGTCACTGGATTTTAGAAATATATAAAAGCTGTAACTGCACTTATAGTAATGACTGAAGTGGCTCTTTTAACTCTCGGCCAAATTACCAAATTAGTTCTACAATTCTACCCCGTTCGGTCTTTCTCCTCTTCTCGGTTAATACCTCACTCACTCGGATGCACACACACACACACACACACACACACACACAGCCCATTTCACCTATTTTTGGAGCCGTTAATCTCCAGCTATTTGGCCCGGTGCTAAACTCTTAATTCTGATGGCTTTTTTACAATGTGATTGAGAGCGGAGTGGAAGAGCTACCTCATACATCCTGCCCCTACCCTCCGCTCAGCCAAAGAGCCTCTTTCCTCACACCGTGTTTCTGGGTCGACAGAGTCGAGTGTTTGGGGTCAAGGATCAGGGTTTAGGGGCAGGTCAAATGATGGGCAATTATTGGTCCTCCACACTCTCATGTTGATCGATTTCTTTCTTTGAATGTCTTCTGATTCATTACTACCTGATCTGTTAAGTATTAAAAGAAGGTAATTTGTAATAACCAACTAGCTCTGTAATAAACCTTCGAAATGGGAGTTAGATCCCCTGATGGATTTATAACCCAGCTACACACTCATCTGTATCAAGGCCACCTGGCCCATCCAATTTCAGGTCTACCACACTACGCACATTATACATCACGACTCTAAGGATGGGCACAACACTACATCTCCTTTTCCCCCCTAATTTTAAAGCTAAATAGCAAATGTTACCAAACACAACACGAAGTGACACAGTACAGAAATATGAATCCCCTTATAGCTTTTTTTGCACCAGCACAGAAAAGCCAAAAAACCCACAGTGACAAACAAAAAACTGGTTGGATTTAAGAGGCGGAGGACTGACAAGGAACTGTGACTGACATGATAATACAGGTGTAACTGCTGGCGGGCACAAACGAGGCATGAAACTGCAAATCATACCCGAAGGTTTGTCATTTGGAGGCGGATGTATAAAGAGACTGTGAGAGGGGGAGGAAGACACATCAACAAAAGCTGAAATGGCCTCAGGCATGTAAAGCAGAGTGACAGAGGAATACAGGGACTGCTGGAGAGACGCTTTCTATTCACTTGTGATGTTGTCATGTTATCAAAAGCTCCTGTTCTCATGCAGTTGAGAGGGATGGAGAGAATTAATTCCCTAAATTCATCAGGCTGATTGTTGTCCTTTCACTAGCAGCTGGGATCAAAGTCTTGTCTGAGGACTAAATGTGATCTTTGTGAATTGGAAACCTAAACTTGTACCAATTTCCTAAAGGAGATTCTGCTGAAGCCTCACTACAACAGAAGGGGGAAACAAGATAAACCTATTCTCACCCTAACCCTAACAGTTTTAAAGCAATGGTGCTTTGCTCATACTCTCCTTGCATGTTTTCTTTTATGGTCATCTATGCAACATGTATGTACGTAGACCTGTAACATGATTTAAGTAAAATCGTATGTATGATATCACAGGCATGTATTCACATTGCATGTTTATGACCTGACTGACATATCTGGAGGTGGAGGGAATGGTGCTGGAGTTTGGTGACAAGGCTGCCAAGCCACTGACCGCAGTTTGAGACACTGTTTCAACATTTGTAAGAGTGAAACAACTGGATATCGTGACCTCGGGAGAATTTTTAGCTGTCTGTCTGGCAACAAAACTGGGTGTTTGAAACCAAAATATGATCTCTTCCAAACACTGAATCTCTCTTTGGTGCCAGACTATGGGGAAAGCTTAATTAAAGTTTATGGCAGATGCATGGAGAAACACACTCTGCGTCGCATGACTTCTGATGAAGAAATACCTCCAGAAGATGAAAGAAGACATATCAGAGCCGTTGACCACAGAGTTTCGTTTCATTTAATTTTCTTAAGTCATACGATGTAGACATGTTGGGGTTTAGTGTGTTTCTCCACGCAGCTCCCATAGACATCCATGCAGCTGACACCACAGCCAAGCACCAAAGAAAGATCCAGTAATGTAATGACCCTTCCTCCTTTTTTAGGTTCCTTGATTATCACTGATCTTACCAACCTCACAACTCAAAGCACCACACCCACCTCCCCCTTTACCCCCCTCGGTCGATTCACCCCATCCCCTCCGCCCTCCCAGACCAGGTCCATAGCACTGGAGCAGCCCTGCTGATTGGGTTTCACTCTCTCCGGGGCAAAGAGGAGGGCAGGCAGTACAATACAAGCTCTTGGACACAAATCTACCTGGGAATCTATATTCCTCTCACTGTGACCCACACCTGTTTTGGGACTTTTGGGACCTCCCTGTAGAAGCTTCGTCCTTAGGTAAGACGCTGTGTGACGGCATCTGTGAAACCCAGAGAAATCTTTCTCGCACATGCCTCGAGTGTTTGTGGATTATCTGGCGTTGATGGTCAGAGAGTTGTCAAATAATTCCTGAGCCTCATTAAGTAGACAGTAATACTTAAATTTGATTCATGTGGTCAGGAGGGAAAGCCCCTATCTGTGGCCTGTCAAGGCTTCTGTGAGTGGATTAATTAATTAATGTGAGATTCAGAAGCAGAAGGCCGACTTCATTTTTATGAGTGACTGTTTAAAGTCACAAGAAGTCAAGAGAGGCTTCCCCTCATACATAGTTTGACAGTTTAACATCACAGATTTACAATTTCCTGAGTAAAATTAGTTGCAATTATTAAAAAAAAATCAATTAAACCGAGTCTGGATCCGAAGAGCCAGCTGGTGCATGACTTTCCTCTTCCTCCACCAGCTCTTACCTAACACTGACTGTGGTAGGTGAGGAATGTGGCCTTCTGCGGTGGAGTTTTTAGTCCGTGGGTATACATGTACTGAATGTGTGTATTTGGGAATGTGCTTACTGATGCCCTTCCTCCCCAGCTGTCCCCTCGAGATTTATCTGGAGCTAAAACAGGCCGGGGACGGACAGGAGCGCCTTTTCACTTAGAGAGTAACAGGACCCAGGGCCTCGCGCTGCTCCTCCATGTTGCATTTCACCAAAAAAAAAACCAAAAACCCTGAAATCCCCAGTTTTTAAATCTGCTGCCACTGAATCACATTTGTCACCACGGAGGAGCTATTTGAGAAAATGTGTGTGTGAATGTGTGTGTGTGTGTGTGTGTGTGTGTGTGGCAGTCAAATTACTACTGATTTACAGGTAAAACCTATTCTCCATTAAAGTAGCTATGAGGTTCCCCCTCTTTGATGGGTGGGTGTTGCTGAAGGATGCAACTCTCCTCTTGGCAATTTATCTAAAAAAAATCAAAAGAACATATTTGAAGCAATATTATGGTAAAAGACTTTAAAAGAAGCTTTTCTATAAAATGACCAGACACATGGGTCCCCTGTTAGATAGTACAGAACCATAGTGCCCTGTTGGCTATATTGACATGTATGTGTGTGTGTGTGTGCTCGCCTGCGCGTGTGTGGTGCTCTTCAATGTTTAACTGCCGATGACACTCGTACTCAATGCTATAGTACATGTGTTCATAAAAATAGCTCACACAGGAGCGAATCCCAGACTAGGAAATGAGCTTCAATTACAGCGGATGAAAAGCAATTACATTAACTGTCTCCCTGTGGACGGGCCCTGCAGCTTTTTCTCTTGTACTGGGGACTCACCTCCAGCCTTACATAATTGCTTTCGACCTGTGCAATAGACAGCGACATACTGCCGGCCCCCATCTGAGTGGTTAGTCAAGAGAGACACGAGCTGCCGCTGGGAATTAGTGGCCTCCGGGGGGATGTGGCCAGCTATACTCGATGTTTAAAGTGTGCTTTAACTGAATTAGGGAATGCAGAGAGGGTCTGCTGGAGCTCGCTAGGATTTAGGACGTGATGTTCAACGTCATCATACACGAATAGATCTTCAAAATCAGTTTAGACTTTCTCGTGAAATATTTATGGATAAGTTCAACACTTTTGTTGTATCGTGTTTCACTGCCTGTCAGTGTCGTGTTGCTATATCTGTCATGCTCTGTGCTAGACCCTTGACAGACTCAGTATGTTTAAGCAAGTGTAATACATAAAACATGTATGTAGTCATGAAAATGAGAGTAACCCCTGCCTATTCAAAACATTTAAAATGTTTACAACACTGAGAAGGTGACATATGTCTGGTTTATTTTTGGCTGATGACATTTCTACTAATGTTATTGTCTCACTTTGAATCTCTAGGTGAGCAAAAACTAAAGCAAAATTGCCCAGAGTTATTACTACACCACTGCTAATTCATTGATCGATTGTCTTGATTATTTGATATTTTTGGCCACATGGGAGCAGCGCAATATGGACAAAAACTTCCAGGTCTGAAAAGTGAAGCCAATACAGAAGTGCCTTAAAACTGTATTCTTTGTGATGGCCAGCTGGGGGCGATTCCACTGGTTAAAATTAGCAAAAGGTAGCTCAATCGAACATAAACTTATCAGTAAACAACCCTCGATTTGATGATTTTATGGTCTCAAGCATTAGTTTCAAGTCTTTGTCTGTAGAGCATGAGGTTCATTTAGTAAATTATGGTCCCATTTAGGGTAAAATAGATGATAAAGCAGGGTAAGTTTTAGGGAGCGGCTGCCTTGTGCTTGACAAGTCACTGCTGCGGTGTCTGCTCTTTGTTGCTGGTGCTGCACCTGAGACACCTCACTGTCTGTTTAGCTTCATGTTCATTCTCCAGCTCCTCCTTCCCAGTGACATCACAAATGTTGTGAAAGACATCAAGCTATGATTGGTCGTGGAGATCTTGGGGATAGTCTCCCATGTCCTTGTCACGGCAAGAATGTATAACTTCACAACTGCCTATGACACAGTGACCATCAGAACAACAACACTGTGCAGTCTAAACTGGACACCACACACTGCAGAGCATTTACATTACACATACTGAAGTAATTTGATCCAATGTTCATATAAAAATTATGATTAGCATGTAGTTGAATCGGAAGTTAACAACTAACACAGGATGCAGTTGAGAGATCCAGAAAATAGCTAGTCAGTGGACCCTGAGTTTTCTTTCTTTAGTCTGCATATTCATCGTTCTCTCTGTATAAATTTGCTAAAAACTGGTAAATGGAGCTTATGATTATGATTATTATTGTTATCATTAAGTCATAATTTCTCTGTTCTGTCCTTTAGCCATGTCTCTGCCAGCACAAGCTCCTTCTAATAAGAGGAAGGCCAACAGGATCATCACCGACCTGTCCAACATTACCCAGGATGGTAAAACACACACTCACGCACATACAACCGGCACACCAATCACATAATCACACACCACACGGATAAAACATCAAACACCAAGCCCGTTATCTTCAGCCGCATTCCTCGAAGACCTTCCTCTATCTCCCGAGTGATCTGATTATCCAGCCCAGTAAATGTCAAATCCATTTGTAAGTTTTGCTCCACGCTGCCTGTGTGTTCAAATTGATCAGCGTGGGTGCAAATCGTTGCATGTGGTCTGATGATACTACGATTTGATAAGAACATGAACGTGCCCTCATTCTAAGCTGGAGCAGAATATCTTACATGCATGTGGCATCTCCTGCAGGGATACGGGTCATTATCAGATGGCAGAGCAGCCACAAATCTGTCACCATTAAGAGGCAACAAAATACCAGACGGTGATTCAGCTGCTGCTATATTTGTGTGAAGCTGGCTGTGAGCGACGACGGTCGGAGAGCCAATGCAACTGGTGAAGACATGAGAAATATGTATTTATATCGTGACTAATATGGTCTTTTTATGTCACACTTTGTTTGTATTTTAATTGCACTGGTATTTGCTTGGAGCAGCTACATATGGCTGCAAGTACTCCTTTATTTTATTTTTCTCCAAAAATCACTTCCTGTGCACGAAGCATTTTTTTTTTTTTTTTTTACTGTTGGAAAGCAGCACCAATGGCTTTAATGAATTTCACTCTCCTATTTTCACCATCTGTTCAAACTCAAAGGGATAATTTGAATTCGAGCAGAGTTCCCAAAGTTTCTTAAATACCCGACAGCTGTTCTTCTGTTCTATCTTGGATTTTTGTAAATCACGCTGTGCGTGTGCTGCATTTTAATAAGTGTGGTGGTTCAATCTCTCTTATAATTTAGATTTTTTAAAAATCTCAATGGGTATTCCTGATTGACTGTACTTTGTGTTGCTACCGCTTAGCAAATACTAGCATGCTAACACTAAAATAAGATGCTTACCGCTTAACATCAACATGTCTGTATTGTCACTATTAGCATGTCAGTGGCTCTACTGTGTCCAGCATCATTGGCACAAGTCAGCCCTTGTTGCCAAATTTCACTCGTTCAGCACAGTCGCTCCTTATTTTTCACCTCCATCTCTCAACCACTGTCCAATTTAACTTTCATCAGACATGTTCTCGATTAGAAGCTGCTATATTAGAGAGAGTGGTGTCAAAAAAACGTTGCTTTATCATAACAACAGTTTGTATATCCGCATTGCTTTCTCTTTGTGAGAGACAAATACAGACAACTGTCGCCCAGTGGTGTGGAAAAGTACTTCCTCTCACGCAGTTGTCAGCTGTAGTCTTTGCGGTGCATTCAGGTGCATCTTTGTGGCTGAGACACAGGTGACATGAAGCGACGAAAAACAGTCTGCCCTGATTCTCTGATGTTGGTTGTTGACCTGCTAGCATAGCTGAGGACGTTAAGCCTTGTTGCAATATGCCATGTTTTCTATTAGCAGCAAGACATGCATGTAATCTGCAATCCGAGCATTCTCTGTCTCTGCTTGTGTCTGTCAATGATCTGTTGATGACATGTCCTCCTCCATTTGTGTCCTTCGTTGTTTCACTGCTACCACTCCTGCTGCACCACGGCTGCAGCCACATCTGTATCTTTCCACCAGTTTGTTTTCAGTCCGTCACTCAGTCACTCAGTCACTCAGGAGCTTATCCTGCTGATCCCTTATTTAGCTCCAGTTAATGCCCACTCATATATCCATCATCCCTGCCACTGTGTCGCTCTGTCGTGTGTCCCGGGCCTCTGTCTGTCTCTACGTGGTCTGTCTGTCCACCCCCTGCCCCTGTCAGTCTGTCCAATTTCTTCCCAGTCAGCAGCCAGCTCTAGTTTCACATTCTTCTGAATTAACGCTCTAATCAATATCCCCATGGGAGAGTTCGCTCTGCTCAGCAGCCTCAATTATTCTCTCTCTCTCTCTCTCTCACACACACACACACACACACACTTAACGCACGCCTACTTGCACAAGTCTGATTTATGAGGTACTGCTAACAGCTCTCCGCAGCATTGCAATGCCAACTCCTGGGTTTATAGATGTGTTCGTGCGAGTGTGTGCGTGCGTGCGCTGGTTTATGGCCAGACTCCAGGTGTTATGAGTGATATCGGAGTGTATGTGGTGGATGGGGAGAGTGTTTTATGAGGAGCTCTGTGGAGCAGTAAAATCCATCAGATCTCTCCATCACTGAGAGAGAAGAGGGGAGCGTGTTATAAGGATTTCCCTCCATAAACAGTTCGACCAGAAAACCTGCCGTGGCATTCCCCAGCGCCCTTTTCTTCCATATTGCTTTGGCCTAGTAACCCCCACAACTCCCCCGGTCTCACACACACGGATCCTTTACAAGCGCACAACAGGTTTCAGCTCTAATTCATCACAACAAGGACAGGATGGCAGCCAGAGGGTAAAAAAAAAATGCTCCCTTTAAAGTTTTATACATTCCTCATTCCATATCCGACATGTGGTGGAAGGTAAAAAACCATGGTTTAATTTGCAAAATGGATTTAGCTGATATGAGAGCACAATTCAGAGAGTGTGTGCCACCTGCGCCAAAGATTTAATAACAAAAAGTTCATGAGCCAGATTTCTCTCATTCAAGTAAGTGCAGCTGTTCATGAGGGAAAAAAAGAGGTATTTAGTTTGAAGGAACTAGTTGTGTGCGATACTGCTGATTTCCTCTCCAAGCCAGTACCGAGTAAAAACCCAGGCTGGTGTCGCCGATGCCAATAGAAGACCGGTAATTTGTACCAAAGCTTAAAGGAACAGTTCACACAAAAATGAAAGTAAAGTCATTATCCACTCTCATTTCTGGAGTTTACAGCAAAACATTGTTGCAGAATTGTCCAAAACAACTGAAGTTAATGGTTGATTGTTTAAAAATGTGAAAAATACAAAATGTAAAATGGCTCCAAACACCTCATCCAGTGTAATCCAAGTCTCCAGAAGCCCCAAGACCCCAAATTGATTTGAAATGAGGATATTTACACCCACGATGGGTAGTTGGGCTTGAGCACCCACTTCAGACCAGATGCAGGGTGCTAATATTATTAGCTAAGTAGCTACAGTGAAGATTTCTGCTTCAAAATAGTGTAAATGACTTTACAGATCAATTTAGGGGCTCTGGACTTCTGGAGACTGTATGGAGCCATTCAAATTTTTTCAGTTGTTTTTTGTTTGCTAAACTTCTCCAAACTCTCCATTGGCTTGAGGGTGAGTCAACAATGACTGAATTCAGGGCGAACTTGTCCTTTAATGAAACAGCATCCGGTAGTTTTGCCAGAGTGGACGACCCCCGTTTTTTGGAAAATCGACACACAAGCTGAAGGCTACACAGACGTCTGAATGCCGCTGCATGACCTCGTCATGTTCTGCATTGTGTTTAAATCTCAGATGCTTAACAAGGTCGTGGTGTTGCCTCGGTGCCTCGCAGTCCTCCCTCACACATCACACGCAGCGTCGTTGACACTCGGAGAACTGGAAAAGCTTTGCACATGACCGAGTGTGTCGTCAGGCGTTATCAGTGTCAACTATCTGTCAGTGGCGCCTCGCACGATTATATCGCCGTAGTTGGCAGATATGACAGGCTGACGGAGAAGTGGGTTCCTATCAAGTTTTATTTTACACCTCCGTATTCAGTCCCTTCTTTTTTTCCCTTCGTCGTCTTCCTGTCAGATGACGAGTCAGACCCCGAGGCCTCTGAGTTCGACCTGGGCACCAAGATCAAGACGCCCAAGGACGTGATGCTGGAGGAGCTCTCCCTGCTCAACAACAAGGGCTCCAAGATGTTCAGGATGAGGCAGCAGAGAGTCGAGAAGTTCATTGTGACCAACGAGAACCAGGTACGACTGAAGAAGAGGAATGGAGTGTGTGTGTGTGTGTGTGCGCAAAAGTTTTGTGCATATATGTGCACTAATCAGACCACATCTCTCCTCTTTTGTCTTCCAGCAGAACCTTGAGAACCTGCTGATGTGCCCGCCTCCTGTCCCGCCAAAGCCGAAAGCAGAAGGTGGGTTACATTTCCCGTCCTTTATGGTCTTTAGGGCGTTTAAGATTGTGCCTTGTCTTACTGTCATTTCCCTGTCCCTTTGTGTCTCAGTGGTGGAGGAGCTGGTGGATGAGGAGGCGGAGAGGAAGAAGAGGAAGGAGGAGTATGTACGCACCTACGTATCGCCATGGGAGCGGGCCATGAAGGGCAACGAGGAGCTGATGGCCACCATGAGGTCCCGCATGCCGGGTCCCATCCAGATTCACGCCGAACTGCCTCTGTACAAGAGCTTCAACAGGTACACGCTGATGTCATTAGTATCTGTGTCTAAAACACAGAGATATTCCGTCTACAATGATGTCAAATACCAACAATAACAGTACCATTGTTATGTTGATAATGTAGTTTTAGTGTTGTAAGTGCAGCATCAGTCTCAGCTACATCAGCCCACATCGTGATAACAGCCAGCAGTAAAGGCAGCTTCCTCCTTGGCCGAGTCTTTCCTCAGCAGCGATACAGATGTCACAGTCTGCACCACATCACTCACATTTATAAATGCACTGATACACTTAGACAGCATTTTGTCCCAGATTCAATTATAATAATCTTATCTGAGCCCTACAGTAGATGTCCGTCTGCCGCACTGTTTATGGCTGTTGTAAGAAGAAGAGCAGCTGTATCCTCCGTAATTACTCATTGTCGGTCTGAATAAGCAATAAACAACCAGCCAGGCGGATTTGAGACAATGGACGTTCGGGCGCAGATTTGTAAAAGGCCCGGCCCCTCCTACGTACTGTAGCAAGACACCCAGGCTGACGGAGACACAAACAACTACAGCACAATGTTGCTGGTGAATCACAACTCTGAGAAACACAAATGACTCAGATGTTGTCTGAGGTCATTTTGCATTCTGATAGTGTCTCTTTGTCGTTGTTTTTTTTGTCTATTTATAATTATTTTTGCATGACTTGCTAGTTGTTTGCATCTTTTTGAGTTTATTTTGCATCTCTTTTATTTATGTATTTTCATTTTTCATCTCTTTTGTCTTGCTTTTATGTCTCTTTGTTGTTATTTTGTGTCTCTTTGTTGTTGTTTTGCATGTCTTTGTAGTTGTTCATGTTGGTCATGTTACATCTGTAGTTACTGTGTGTCTCTTTGTAGTGTTTCTCATCTCTTTGTGATTGTTTCTATGTCTTTGTAGTTGTTTTGTGCCTCTTTGAAGTCATCTTATGTCAATTTGTGGTTATTTTGTATGATCTTGTAGTTGTTATGACTCTTATTTGTAGCTGTTTGGCATCTCTTTGCAGTTCTTTTGTGTCTCTTTGTAGTTGCTACACGCCTCTGTGAGGTCATGTTGTATGTCATTGTACTAAAGTTATTTGTGTGTCTTTGAGGTCATTTTTGTGTCTGCTTGTAGTTGTTTTGCATCTCTTTATGATTGTTTTATGTGTCTTTGGATTTATTTGTGTCTCTTCTTTGGCATTTTTTCTTGTGGTAGCTTGGTATAGTCATTTGTTTGACTTTATAATAAAATGTCAGAGTTTATCTCATGGTATTTCTTTGAAAATCAAATTAAATGCAGTATGCTGATGTTTGGTATGTTCTCGTAGCAAGATTTGAAGCTGAGATTTGTGCAGAGATGCCTGCCCTTGTGTCACCTTTTCTCTCCTCAGCTTCCCATTTTGTCTTTCTTTCTCCGCAGGATGGCGCTGCCATATGGCGGATTCGACAAGGTTTCCAAGACGCTGACCTTCGAACTCCCAGAGATCAACATGACCACCGAGGAGCCGGAGCCTCTGCCCAGCCTGCAGGCCGACATCCGCTCGCGCCCCTCGTTCAACCGCACGCCCATCGGCTGGATCTGCAGCGAGGACCACTCGCACATCCACATGGACCTGGACAACATCCCCTTCGACGGAGAGACGGATGACCTGTGAACACGCATGCACACTCGAGCAGATTTACAATACACGTCGCCTGAAACACACACACACACCAAAGTACGTGCACTGGAACTTATAAACACGCATACACCCTCGCATGAGTGTATACATGAGAGGCACAGTTCATGACTTACACCACAGACGCAGACAACATAAACACTATTAGAACTGCTGAGGCTCCTCTGAACACGAGGCGAACTTTAACCACAAAGAAACAAAATGAACGAAAAATTATTTTAAAATGGCTCAATTTGATAAGTATCTACCACCTGTCTCTGTGTGCTTTCTTATCTTTTTCTCCCTTTCTTTATCTTTGCCAGCTCTGATTGAGTCTTACTATAATTTTGCATACTGTGAGCTAAAGCGAGACCCGTGTGAATAGATACTGATAAGCACCCTGCACTCTTAAACATGTATTTATGCAATAAAGATCCCCTTTACAGAATGTCTGTTTGCTTTTTGTGTTAACACTGCATGTGCACGGCCTGGCTTTAAAATAAAATACTTTACATTTATCAAAGGTCCTTTCCTGCAGCTCTCACTGCAGCTTTCAACCACAGTCTTGGTGAGCTTTGCTCTGCTGCAGTCGACGTGGCTCAGTTGTAGCCACGTCTCCAAGAGACGTGCCAAGAATATCCTCTGGATCGCCCATATACGTCTGACCACCTGTTATCACATGACCCAAGCGCCATACCTAAATGACATGATGACTCATAGGTCACCTCCATGACCACACACTCCATCTGTTGATGAAAACCCTTAGATGTGGTTGAAGAGGGGCAAAGGGAAATGCTTCCTGTCATCTGACTGCTTTAACTGGGCTATTAATTTTTTTCTTACTTAACAGATTTGTATTGAGGTTCAACATATACTTTGATGCTAATTTATGATTGATTCCTTTGTACACTTAATATGAAGCTACGCTGTCTGAAACTGATTAGCTTAGCTTAGCATTAAGACTGTAAACAGGAGGAAGCAGCGAGCCAGGAAACCAAATCCACCTCCCAGCACAAGAAGAGTCTGCTCAGGAGAGGACAGTTTACCATTTTTATAGGAGATTATAAACCAGATCAGACAAATCTGAATTTAGCCACTTGTTAGCGACCACCTTTTTTTTTTTTTATAAAAACATAAGAGCATTGTAGTTCAATTGTGGGACAATTTAGTGGTGTGTTTTATGTCATAGAACAAAACAAAACAGAATATGGAATGTGCAAACAATGCCAAGTGATTTCTGTTACCATTCCTAGGTTTTGTTACCTCTAGACATCCTCACTATTCCCCATTGTTTACAATCTTAATGGAAGTTAAGCTAAGCTAAGCTAAGCCAAGCTAAGCTAAGCTAAGCGGCTGCTGGTTGTAGCTCCCTTTATACTTCACAGACATAAGCGTAATACTGCCTAGATATTCTTAACCAACTGTTTACTCATTATTTATGCAAAGCTTATCACCCGCTGGCTGCAGCTTCATATTTATCACACAAGCTTGTTAGTAACATCAATCTTCTCACTTGACTCTTGACAGCAAAGCGAGGGATACTTTCCAAAATGTCTTGTACGCTGGTCCCCTGTTTTACTTTTCATTTCCAGTAGCCACTGGTATTAAAAGTCGCTGCCAAAAACTAAACAATGTCCCCATGACCTCTCTCACCTGCTCTATGAATAGCGAAGTGTTCAGGCTGTGACTGTAAACTGGCACTGGCAGGTCTCCAATGATACCAATTAAGCAGATGTCCTCTACATGTCGCTGACAGCGGGTTACATCTGACTGTGGAGGTGTGTGACAGAACAACACTATCAGACATACAACCACACCAGACACGTACTGCATATCTTGGAACAGAGAAATAGAAAACATTATTATAAGAAAAATGATTGCGAACTGAATCTTCTGGGAGTTGTAAAGGTGAAAAGAAAGAAAGAAAGAAAGAAAGAAAGAAAGAAAGAAAGAAAGAAAGAAAGAAAGAAAGAAAGAAGGAAATGACCAGCTGAGCAGATTTGTAACATTTTTTTGTGTCAATAAGAGTCAGAATTTTATTATATTCCTTAAATTTGTTAGGTGACATTTTGGTAAATTTAAATTAATGCAAATGAAATTAATTATACGGTTAAAGATTCTGGTCATTCTCTAAATATTCACAGAAATGTAGATTGTTGTTGTGTACATGTCTGGTGTGAAACGTGTTTAATCTTATCAGTAAAAGAGACAGAACAGGTGAGACCACACGAGATGACATCATCACCACCCTCGCGCTCTTTTCCCCTCGTGCCCGGAAGGCGGCGCCATCGGGCTGAGCAAACCCGCCAATTAAAACCGCTACGTCACACACACACACACACGCACAGACACACACGCACACACACACACACTCCACGGGAGAGAGCTGGAAGATGGCACGGTGGTATCGCGAGAACGGCGTGCCGCGACCGCAGCGCTGGATGGCGCTGGTGGGGGCTGGATGCGCCCACGGCTCGCCCTCTCTCCCGTTAAATCACACGGTAGGACACGCGAGCGGACGGAGACTGGCGGCGACAGCAGCCGGGGTGAGTAAAAAACAGACACACAAACCCGCACGCTCCGCACGACTGCATGGGCTCCATCACGGATAGAGAGGTGCGCGTGTGACGGGACGAAATACACCATCAGTAGGTGTGTTGTGTGTGTGTTGTGTGTGTGTGTTTGTGTGTTTATGGGGGGGCAGCGTGTCGACCAGATGTGATCCTCAACAGATGTGCTCTCGTGACACTCTTTCCTATCATCTCCATCACTGTCGCCATCACTCTCATCAGCAGCACATGCCTCTCCTCGTGCTGCTCTTCCTCCCGTCAGGTTCGGGGGGTTTTTCTCAGGTGCGCGCGGGGTCTTTAATCCCCCCCCCACGCAGCAAACTCCTCCTCGTGGCCGTCGCTTTTTAACGGACATCGCCCCCCCTTTTCATCACCCCCACTCAAGTTGCATCACAGTCCGGGATTACAGGTGTCACGGTCCGGGCCGTCCCAGCAGGTACACACCGCCGTGCACCGTGTGGACTTGTTGATGGATGGCCGAGAGACCGCAGCCTTTTACCGAGGCGGATTCACGCTCCACTGTCATCGCTCCCGGGGGGCGTTATTGATTTAACGTTGCGGTTTCGATCCGCGTGATTGATGACTTTGGCCCCTCACCGGGGGCCCCCGCATCACCGCCGCCGGTCCTCGCGCCGTCACATTAGCGACGGTGACACAGCCCTCTGCTGCTGCCTCACGCGCCCGCTCACACGTGAATACTTCACCAAAGAGGGAGAAGAGGGTCCTGGCCGTCCCCTCGTCCTCCTCACTGACACTTCTAAGGACTTTTAATCATCAGTGTAGAAGCCAGAAACTATAAAAGAGAAGCAGTCTGTCCCCAAAATGTGCCAACATGTCCTCTGCACACACGTGAGGACACGCACAGCTTCACCTCTGCACTGAGACGAAAATGTCGCCATGACATTTAAGTTGGACTGATCATCACTTTTAGTATTCTCTCTGGAAGACAGGGAGATTTTCTTTTTTTTTCTTTACCACTTGAAGTTTAAGTTCACCCACCAAAAAGGAACAAAGTCAGTCATTTTCTCTTCACGGTCGTCTGATGGAAAGTCGAGGGAAGCTTCATCCACAAAACATTTCCGGAGCTTCACGGTGAAGCTGTGTCGCAGCATTCTCTTGGACAGCAACGTAAAAAAACCCCATAAATGGCTCCATGTTGATTTGACGGGACATTATTTTGACGGGGTGGTGCACCAAACCTTTAGCTTAGTGGATAAAGTGAAGATTTTACCTTTTAAAAGTGCATCATGTAAGAACTGGTTACCTGTTGAGCTCCTACTTGAAACAACACCTGACCACAGTAGCTAACTGTTGCGAACTGTGTTCTGTTTATGAGTGTAGCTGCTGTTAGCATGTTAGCTCAGTTAGCCATGCAGGTAGCCAGAGAGTTGGTGTTTAGACTGCTCGCACGAGACCTGTGGGCCGCTGTCAGAAAGACTTTTTAACAAAACCATTTTTCGTAGTGACCAAATCATGTAATTACATCGTCAAAAACACTTCTTCCCAGAAAGCTAACATGTAAAACATCTGCAAAACTTTGGATACATTTTCTTGAGCGTCACAACCTCCGCGAAAAGACTGCCATCACTGTCAGAATTTGAGCTGTTTGGTCCAGTAAAATTAGGAAAAGTCTGGAAGAGCCTCAGGATTAAATTATATGATCTCTCTTCACTTGAACCGTGGTGCTAAACCGGAGGTTAGATCCCGACAACACAGAAGATCCAGGTGTCCAGGTCTTAATATAACATCCCTGGTCTTAAGGCCTGGGGGCTAGCTAGTTGGCATGCTAACCTCAGTCGATATCTCTGACATATTAGGTCAAAACTGTAATTTCTTTACATTCTGTTGATGATTGCCGCTCACTTTTGAACGTTTTAAAATTTGTACATATTGCTCCTTTAAAAATTTGTGCCTGTTCGATTCAATTTTGGATCTCAGGGCTTCCGTAGACTTGGATCTGGAGCCGTTATTGTGATTAGAAGAATTCTGCGACACTGATTTGCTAACTCTCCATGAACACGACTGAATTTTTTTTCACTTCTGGGTGAACTTATCCTTTAATGTAAGCCTGTGGGTGTGTCCCTTTAATGTGTGCAGCACCTGCCTCACTTTAGCTTTAAGACATCAGCTCGATGCCCGTATTTGTACCTTATTTAATATGACACGTCCTTATGAACACTGCTGTGTCCATATTTTATGAGCTGTCACTGTAGCTTTGGTACAGTATCCTCATCTTACAGCCTTTTATACTGTGCGAGTGAGGAAGAGGAGGAGGGAAGTCCTGGAGCCACACAAGCCAGAAAAGCCCTCTCTCTTCTCCTCTCAGAACTATTTTACTTAGAGGTGGTGTTATTGAAACTCTCAAGGGAAGATGGTTTGATGTTGTTTTGTTTGCTGTCGGTGGACAACCGGGCAACCGAGCTCCATGCTCAGGAGTTTTGGTCTTGGATCTATTTTTAACTTGTGGTTTGTTTTTTTGGAAAATCAGTTCTCATCTCTCCTGCGATTGTTTTTTGGATTTTTAAACGATTAAAACCTGGTTTTATTTCTTGTAAATATCCAGAATGCAAACACACAGCCCTGTCATCCTTCAGTCTTTGAGATCAGACCTCAAAGACTCATTGATTTATGGCAAGTGTTTAAAGACAATAAGTCCATTAGATTCACTTAAAATTGATGTAATTGGTTTGAATCCCCAGGGGATGTCCTCCTCGATGTGGCCATGTGTGAAGAATCCCGCCTCGTGTCTCAGTTTCCCCGGGCGTTCGTGCATTTGTTGACATTTCAGCGTGAAGTGTTGGTGCCTCGTGGTCAGGTTTGGATCCACATGTAGGGGGATTATGAGAGGGGCCGAGGTATGAAGAAGAGCAGATTATCTTCCTCATGGCAGAAGACGATGAAGGAGGAGAGGGAAAGAAAGGCACGCTCTTACGTCTCCTTTGACCTTTACCATCCGCCGCCGCGCTCGTTCTCTTTTAGCCATAACGGGTCATCTTTGATATGTGGTTGTTTATTCAATGAAAGGTCCCACGTTGTCCTCCCCGCTCCTTCCTTCTTTGTCTCTTTCCTTTTAACCCTCCTCTAATCTTTCCTTCTGTCCGTATTCTACATATCCTTTCCTTTCCTTTCCTTTTTATTCTAATTTCCTCTCCTCTATTCTCCTTTGTCTTCCCTGTCTTGTCTAGTCTTTCCTTTCCTTACCCCTCTTCTCCTTTCAACTCCTATTTCCTCATTTCCCTTTCTCTAATTTTCCTCTACTCTCTACTTCTTTCCTTTCCCCATCTCTCCTCTCCCCTTTTTCTTATTTCCTTTCCTCTCATTTTCTTTCATTTCCACTCATCTCCTCTCCTCTTCTCTTCCCTATTCTCCTTTGTCTTCTTTTCTCTTCTCTTCTCTTCTCCATCTTCCTCCCCATCACCCCCGAACCCCCTGTTCTTCCTCCTCTCCTCTCCTCTTGTTCTGTACTCTGACCTAAACTGTAGAAATCTCACATAATTCCCAGCATGCACCATAAATAAGGGTGGTTACGTAATAGCCTAAATATTAAGCAAATATTCACCCCTCTCTTTATATTTTCCGCTAATAGGATTGGGTGCGCACATGTGCCACGGCGATAATGGGTTGCATCTAGGTTATGGCGCGCACGTGTGTGCGTGTGTTTGTGCGCATGCGTGTGTGCAATTACGCGCGCGTGTGTGTATGTGTGTGTGTGTTTTGGACATGCATACTTTTAACGTAACGGAGTCTGAGCGGGGAAATGACCTTGAATCTTGCAAAAAGCGATCTCGGTCTCCGTAAAGTGCTCGCACATGCAGCTGCACGTGTGCCTACTGTATGTTCTCACACACACACACGCACGTGCACACACACACACACACACAGTCTAACTTTTCTTTAGATCCAAAGTGTGAAAAGAGGAGAGAGAGAGAAGCGCAGAGGGGAGGATGAACTCTGGGCTCTCCCTATTGTCAACTAAGGCTATTTGAAGTTACACATAACCCAGTTACAGGGAAACCACTATGTGTGTGTGTGTGTGTGTGTGTTCACATGCATGTGAAGTTTTTTCAGAAACAGAAAGGAAAGAGACAGAGATGAATGGGCGAAGAGGTGGAGAGAGTGAATGAGAATGGAAAATAGAGGTCAGTGCAAGAAAGTGAGAGACAGAGAGCAGGAATGAAGTGAATGAAGTGGAGGGAGAGAGGAAGGTGCAGCCGAAAGGGAGGCGGCAAGAGTTTGTGAAAGCAAGGATCAAGACTTCCTCTCTTCTACAGCGATGTATAAATATACTTCTCGCCTTTATGTTTGCTCGAGAGCGAGGGAGACAGTGTGAGAGACAGGCTATTGTCCTCGGGGGACAGTATCAGCTCTTTGTTCAGCTTGCATGACACCGGTGTCACTGTCACCGAGCCACACTAACCACCAGCAGAGAGGAGGAGAGAGGAGACAGCACATTCAAAAACACAAAGCAGCGTCCAGTTTCCATCCAGCTCTGAGGCCAGATTCTGAACTCAAAATGTTTTCCCGTCAGCCGAAGAGAAGAAACAGGATCATAAAATGGAGAACAAAAGAGAAAACTTGAATGCTGAGAAATGATCAGATGATTATTTTTCACACGTTGTCTTAAACATTGAAACACGTGACATTTCATGTAGGTTAAATTTACAAATAAATGGGGAAAAGTATATGGACACAGTGGTCTTCGTCTGTTAAGTCTTGACCTTGAAAACAGCAGCTGGCAATTGTTCTGGAACTTTTGATTGAAGCAACTTGGCAACTTCATCTTCTGAAGAAGATTGTGTGATATGATCAGCAGCTACTGATTGGACCTTGCAAACAGTAGAGCCTGGCTGATGCTCGATTTTTGTGGTGGACACAAAAATCGACACAGATGAAAATATTTCAAGCACTTTCCTAGAGGCCAAACTGTTTAATTACAACGTCACATGATGCACTGGGGCCCAAAAAGACTTCCAAAAGAAGGGGCTGTAAAACAGTGGATACAATTTATTTTAGCGATTTTGGTCCAGTATAATTTGTAAGGATTAAATAATTGTTTTTTTTCCCCCAAGTTAGCTGGGTGGTAAACTGGATGTTAGCTAGCCTACAACATGGAAAATACATGACTGTGCAAATTGTAGTCATCTTTTTTTCAGTTTCACTCGGCTGAAGTCTTCTTTTATTTCTCATTTAAATGTTAAACTGCAGAAAAAGACAAGTTTAGTTGAATTGTTGTTCTAAGAAATGAAAACCCGACCTGTTGCAGTTGCCCTGATGGACTGTAGTGCTGCGGCAGAATGTCGTGCGGCATCTAGAGGTGAAATTCAGTATTATTGGTCCAGTTCAGTGTTCTAACACACGTGTTTGAAGATTATGAATCGGCCCAACTGCATAATTACCCCATGCAAGGTTTCATATCGGCTCACATCAGACAAATATATCTCGCTCACATCAATAATACAAACCAACCGATATATTTGTCAGGTAACGTTTTCATAATGCGGGAACCAAAATATCTCAGTATCATCATTTTTTCCAGTATCATGCAGCCCGAGGCTGAATGATTGAATGCCTGTACAAGTCCTGTGTCCACCTACTTTGTTTGGTTGTCCACATACTTTTGGCCGTATAATTAATTGGAAACCTAATAACCCCATCATGACTTCCAGCTCAACTGGGTATAAAGTCCTGGTACTGTAAGGGAGCTCAGATGCTTGGATGCTTTTCCAATACTTGGATGGAACCCCAGCTGTTCCAATATAGACACTCTTGTGGTTTAACCAATCCCTTGAAGAGATAAAATGACCTCGCTATGAATCACCAAAATACCCTTCTTGTCTTCTGACCAAAGCACAGAGATGTGACAGAGGGAGGGGGAGAAGCTGAGTAAACAACATGAGAAATAAGCGATGGAACATGGAGAGAACATGTGTTGAATGTGCCGCTGCTGCTCCCGATTCTTGATCCCATGGGCCGGCAGAATGACGGACGGATGTTTGCGCCGAATGTTTACATTAATCACAGAGATGTGGATCAGAGAGGAAGCGTGACGGGGCACCTGGGATCAAACAGGCGTCCAGCCATCCTTCAGACTCTGTCCCCGGATAAACTCCCACAAACCGGAGAAGACGAGAGGCGGAAGGAAGAGAAGACGGACATGAAGTAGTTGAAGCGGTCACAGTGTAACCATGAAAACAGCTGTCTGTCCTCAATGCTCCCATTCGCTCTTATTGATCCATAAGTCATCATCTGCCGTCTCACTTGGTCATAAAACTCAAACCACCTTTTTAATAGTCAGACAAATCCCTTTGAAGTTTGACTCAACATTAAACCTACCTGACGCCCAGCTCCTGGTTGTTAACTTAATACGATTCAGAATCCTAAAATGTTTCCTCGAATAGTTTAATACTCAGATAAAACACGATTTTTACATGATTTGGCCTCACATATACATTCTTGTCTCGGCTTATTCTAGCGATTTGTTGAAGCGATGTTCATTGTGAGTACAGCTTCTTTCTGTTTGATCAGAAAAAGATGGAAACACCCATAACTTTAATTCAATCTAATACAGTCACATTAACACTGAACAACAACTTGAACAATTATCAAAATAGCTGGCAATTTTGATTTACTAATCAGTACAGCTCTAAAGGACAGGATACTCTTCTTCTGTTGAGTTTTTCAGACATCATTCTTCAATGCAGAAACCTCAATGATATTTTAGCACTTTATGTTTATGTTCTTGTTTAATTTTGGCGAACTAACCCTTTAAATAAAATCTGAACCAGGTCTGGACCTCACTTTGCGACACTTCCCTTAAATCGTTAAAGTTAAGCTCCGACTGATTTCCATTAGGCTAGAAGATGAAGCCACACACACACAATCACACACATGCTGCACACACACACGCGCTGCACACACACACACACACGTCTGCGTGTCTGTGTCCTCACCTCAACATCTCACGTGGAAAGTGTCTTTCATGTGTGGTCGCTGTCTGGGCTGAGACCACAGGTCCTGGTTTTTCCTTATGCCTGCCAGCGCAGGGTCAGGGAGTTTGATTGACTTGTGCCTTGACTCACTCTGGCTTCCAGGAACTCTCCACCATCAATACACATCATCATCACTCGCCAGCCTTGTGTGTGTGTCTGCGTGTGTATCTGTGTGTGTCTATGCGCGCTGTCTCAACCAGTGCAGCACAGTGTGTCTCTCAGTTAAATCACATGGTTCGGCTTTTCCCCCGCGTGCCTGCTGCTTGGCCTATTTCCATGGTAACTAGCCGAAGATGTGGGGACACACACACGCACACAAAAAAGACACACACACACACACACACACACACACACACATAAACAGCGCTTGTGCGAGGGCTTGCCAGAGCCATCTCTCGGTTGTGTGTGGCTGTAGGGTGCAGTCAGAGAGGATGTGTGATCACACACTCCACACAGGCTCAGCGGGAGACACACACACACACACACACACACACACACACACACACACACACACACACACACAGGCGTTCACACACTGTATGCTGAGACAGAAGCTCAGGATGCTGTGCTGTGGAGGAAAAATGGCACACAGGGGCACACCAGCCAAGTCCTTCTATAAATCCTCTGGCAATTTAGATCTGTTTGTTTATGGATGAATCTAACGAATGTGAACGTCCCTGGTTTTCAGATAGATAGATAGATAGATAGATAGATAGATAGATAGATAGATAGATAGTTAAGTGGATGAACTGAAATTGTCATGTTGTGTAATGTTTCCTTACGTATCCACTCTGATGCATTCCCCTCCCCGTGCCAGCCTTGTCACGACGCCGCACCCTTACCTCCATCCCACTCCCTCATCACTCCACCTCGCCGCCCCGGTACCATGTGGTACCATCGTCATAGCGACAGCCCACGCTGCTGCCCCGCTCGCCGCAGCATCCCCATGCCCTGTGGCCTTTTCCGGCAAGCCACGCCGAAGCTATAGGTGGATGAGAGGAAGGGGAGGGCGACGGCAGAGGGTTGGAGGGGGGGCACTGCGGATCTGTTAGCTACTGCCCTGTGGTGTTATGCAACTTCATGTACACACACCCACGCAGACTTACAGTAGGGTGACAAACACACACAGATTTCCTCTTTTTTCACCCCAATCTCCCTCTTACACACCCACACACACTCACATTTAGATGCCGTATAGCAAGCATAAGCTCTGGCTAATGTCCCTAAGTACTGATTATGACATAACAGATTTCTCCGAGCAGTTGCTTCATCGTATCACTGATGTAATGTTACCCTGAAAAACACTGCTGTGCTCATGTTGTTTTCATGATTCCTGGTGCAGAAGCAGTGAAATGACAGATTAAATTAATGTGTCTCTACCCTCTAGGGGGCATAAGAATGTCAAAACCTCCATAGATTAGATATCAAGCAAACGGGAAGCATCATTCCTTTAATCTCGTGTTTCTGTCCAACTTGTAAATGCAAGTCTGGTTTTCACCACTTTCAGCTCTGTTTTTGGTCTCCACCACCTTCTGTGGACAATATTTTCTCTTTAGCTGTATTTTTTTGTTAACTGTGACCGCTGTCTGGTGCCAGGAAGATTGTCTTAAGTGTGTTTTTTTAAGAGCATGTTTGAGGAGAGTAGTGAGACTAAAGTGAAAGGAAAATGTGCAATAAAGCCAAAACATTAAGCTAAAAAGGCTGAAAGGCAACATAAAACTGTAGTGTTAGCGACACTATCCTATGCGATATTGCTTATAGAAATTATTAATTAATTTAGGTTTAATGTTGGTTACACTTAATATTTATCTATTTATAACAGTATACCAGTCTGCCAAATGCATTTGAAAATAACCATGTTTTTGGGCTAAGCTAGGTCTCCTACAGCTAGCTAGCTAACACCATGGAGATTAACTTACTCCAAACATTATTTAACCTCATGAGCTACATTGAAAACTTCAGTGTGTCGTCAGCGGTTGGGATGAGAGATGCTAACAGCAGTCGTGGTTTAGACTTAATAACAGCAGTAGTGGTTTCATTTTGCAGGTTAACGGTCCTAACATGTTGGTCTTTGTGTCTTATAGGCGAAGTGAAAGAAGAGAAGAAGAAATTAAAGGCTCCCTCCTCCCCCCCCACCCCACACATGGGACATCAACATTTATCTCACAGAGTCTGCCAAAGGACGCTTTGGACACGCTCTCATGTCCTCAAACACCAACTGCTAAATCCAAGGAGCTAAAAAAAGAGAAACAAAAAGCCAACCGCTGGCTCCGGCAAGTGGACAGATTTTTAAGTAAAAACACGGCTGGAGAGGGGGAGGGTTGTATGGGTGCCAAACCCCCATCCAAGACTCTCCGTATCTCCTCGATCTGCCGCTGCCGCCTCCCTCCTCTTCCTCCCTCCGTTTCCTCCTCCTCCTCCTCCTCCTCCTACTCCTCCACTCTTCTCTCATTCTCCCTCGTTCTCTCTCATGGGAGTGACATAGAGGCCGTCGCCTGGTCTGCTGCCCCACCCCTTCCCCGCCTCGCCGTGGAAACGGGGGCGTCCAGGTAGTGATGTCGTGGAAGAGGAACTACTTTGCGTCGGGTGGCGGAGCGGTAGGCGGGGTGCAGGGGCTGGTGACCCCGAGAACCATGACCTCTATCGCACCCAGCAAAGGCCTGAGCAACGAGCCGGGACAGAACAGCTGCTTCCTCAACAGCGCCCTGCAGGTCAGTCCGATAAACACACACATACAGGGACGTCAGGCGGTACCGAGGGGAGTAACAGGTTCTGAGTAACAGTTTTAGGATCATGTAGTTGGGTTGACTGGTTTTCAGTTGGGTGTGTTCAACCAAAGCATTTGAATGAAAGTAGTAGTAGTACTTGTTTTACTATCTGTTAAAAAATGTCAAAACTTCAATATTTGCATCATTTTGGACCGTTTAGTGAGAGTAAACTTAGTGGTTAGGCTATAAAATCTCGCCTGAAGGAAGCAGGAAGTGAGCGCGGCTGCAGTGCAGGCCTGCAGAGCGTCACACGAGGAAACCAAATGTCTGCTGAAATCAGTGGGCTGGAGATTTCTGACTCGCTGAAATATTAAACACGATGACTTAATGTGATTTAACGTCACTTTAACTTGTCCAATTACTTTCTGTTCCCGAAAACTGGACACGTGGGTAAAAATAAAAAAATAAATAATGGACTCCGTTCCTGGACTGCTGGTCGGATGAGGGCGTGAATACATTTCTACTAAAGCTGAGAATCAGAAGTTTAACACCACGGTCGTTGTTTCATTTAAGTTCACTTTAAAAAACACTTTCTGTTTGTACTTTGCACCCTTCATGCTGTAATTTAATGAAAAACACAATCTTTTACAGATAGATTGCACAAAAATAAGTTAGCAAGTTGTGTGTTGTTGGCTCATAATAATTGACAGATTATAGATTTACAACCCTTTTTTTTCTGCTGCATGTAAATGAGATTAGTGGATAGTTATTGTGTGCTGTGATACAGACAACAATCACATCTCACACAGCACTAGTTTATCGTGGCATTGCTGTGTTTCTGACAGATCTGTAAACGTGGTAATTTTGTGCATTATTGGAATACAAAATGCGACAACATTGTGATAAGACACACTTTCTAAAGGGTTAAATATGCCTTTAGTCTCTTGAGTTGCACAGACTGCACACTGCTAACTCACACACACACTCACAGTTCACATGCCTCCCCCTCCTCCCCACTCACACTGCAGTAAATTGATATTTAAGCAGGGACAGGGATGAGATTAGAGCCATATTAAGGGGGTGTTCGCGTGCTTTCGGTGGGTTTTGGCACCGCTGCCTGGCCTGGCGTCAGCGTGGACGTCCGGTCTGTGTGTGGAGATGCTCACACTGCGCTGCTGCTGCTGCATCTCCTCTCTCTCTTCAACCTCACACACTCACATCCCCCCCTCCCAAGACTTCCAGCTGGCACAGACGCACCTTCTCTACACACACACACACACGCACACACACACACACACACACATTCCTACTCAGGGAGAGAGAGAGAGAGAGAGAGTTTGGGGTAAGCCGAGGTGGGAGGGGGGTGATGAGGCAGAAGCTTAGGGAGAGTTGAAGAGAGCAGAGGGATAGATGTGAAGACGAAAAAAAGTTGCTGAAGGAGGAGACGAGAAGAAAGAGGGATGAGGAGTATACAGTATGAAAAGACTGAGGAGAAGACCAGAGGGGATACAGCCGGGAGAAAGAGTGGAATCAGGGAGTCGGATAAGGTAGGAGAGAAAAAACATGGAGGAGGAGTGAGGAGGAGTGAGGAGGAGTGAGGAGAGAGAGAAGACAAAGTGAAGGGCGTGAAGTTTATTTGCGAGACGAAGAAAAGGCCTCAACAAAGGCATGGAAGACGGCGTTAACGGGGAGATAAGTGGGCCACTTCAAGGACACACACACATATTTACACACATGCACACACACACACACACACACACACACACACACACACACACAGGAGGAGAGAAGATGTTGTACAGGACACAGACGAGTGACGACACACTGAGGGAGATGTGACGTCCTGAGAGGCTTGTTGGCTGTTTCACAACGTATTTGTGTGTGTGTGTGCATTTACGTGTTTCTGTGTAAGTGTGCATGAGTCGGCACTTAGTTTAAGGTGAGGTGTGAGGGGTCAAAGTTCAGGTTTAGGATAGACTCGCTCTTTTAGCAGTATGCCACGACTAAAAAAATCTTTATAGTTGATCAGTTGTAATTTAAATTGTTAAATTGTGAAAAATCACATTTTCGTAGAGCCAAATGTTGAAATTGTTTGATTTGTCCGGCCAACAGTGTAAAACCAACATATTCAGTCTAGACTCTAGAATTTAGCTGCAGTGACTGGTCAACCAGTGAGCTGGTCAACTGAAAAAACATTTTTTTGCTTCTTTACTGTTAAAATTTGCTGCTTTTCTTGGTCTTATATGACGGTACAAGAAGAGACTTGGGGATTTAAGATGTGATTTTAGAGACGTCTTCAGGCGCTGGGAAACATTTTGTGTAACAATAAATAATAAACGCAGCCTTTTGTTGCCGCACAAATGAAAGTGATACAAAATCGAAACCAAAAGGAAAAGCAACTCTTCACGTTTGAGACGCTGGAAGCATCAAATATTTTGTCTTTACTTGAGATATTAGTTTATGATGGTTGATCTAAAGACAGAATCATTTTATAAGACGGCTCTGCGATGTTTCTTAGCTTCTGTTGGTGGTGAGTGAAAACACTCTGCTGTTTCTCGCCGGCCCCTGAGGGACCCTTGGGCAAGGCAGTTAACCCCCCGCTGCTGCAGTGGAGCTGCAGGGTGGCAGCAGCAGCAGTATCAGTATCAGTATCAGCAGAAGCGGTTGTTCTGTGTGGTGATTTTAATGAGCGGTGGAGGAAAGGTGCTGTGAGGTAACGTGTGTGTGCGCTCAGCAACTCTTGACTGTGTAAACAGCACAGGTGAAAATAAAATAGCTGAAGGAGTTACAGAGTCGACCGGCTTTGATGGAGCAGAAACACATGGGTCCACTCATCCAGCAGCGTTGTGAGCGTGTGTGTGTGTGTGTGTGTGTGTGTGTGTGTGTGATGCAGCGGGAGGGAACAAAGACTTATAGTGACGTGTTAATAAAAGCGAATCTTTCTCTAACTTCACTCATCAAATGTAGAAAAAATGTGAGTGTTATTTAATCCCGTACTTCAGATGTTAATTCAGACTAAAGGACATTATAAAACACCAGAAGTATGTTACGTAATCTACATACAAGCTTTGTATGTTCGAAATAAAAATCTCAGTTGTGTGATGACGCGAAAGAGACACAGAGATACGTCCAGTGTGACTGAGCCATGAGGACAAATCACTTTAATCCAACAGTGTTTGTGTGTTTTTCAGCTCCACTGCAGCAGCTTTGTCTCTGTAAGTTACATTTATAATACTTTGTTTTATAATGAGCAAATGTTTTTGTTTTAAGCACATCTGTCAAGTCTAAAAAATGTTGATGATGCTCAACGATAATGTATTTTATTTGTTTTCTGGCGTGGTTTTTGCCACACAAAACCCCAAAGAGCTACAGAATTATTTAACTTTATTGAGTTTATGTTTAGGTACGTTCAGCACTTTGTTAAGGTGAGGAAAATATAACAGTTAATTATGTGATAATCTGGTTTTAACCTAAGAGAGGCAGCCCCTCACCTGGCTGCAGGAGACGGTTGTTCACATGATACTGTGTGAATCGATTTAAAACTAAAACAGCTGCAGCATCTTTTCTTTTTGCAGTGGAAAGCTAAGAGCTCATTAGGGACTTTGTTATGTTACGTTACGTTATGTGTGGCGCTCATGATGATCAAAGTTCATTTGTAGCTTTGATGATAGTGCATTTCGTAGTTGCAGTTGAAACTATTGAAACAATTTATTTATTCTGCTCATTGAAAATGATCATATTTTAAACTCAAAAGGACCTTTTTAAAATTTGACGAAGAAGTCAAACTCTTGATTTTTGTATTTTTTTGTATTCATAATTAAATTAATTTAATTATTTGCTTATCAGTTTTTTAATAAATCAGCCATTTAGCTGAGGTTGCACAGATTTCAGCATTTGAACATAATTTGTATCTCAAAAACTTCCATATGTACATGTTAAAAATAAGTTCTGGAGTGTTCAAAAATATTTGTTCATGTTTCTACATTTAGAAATCTTTTGGATCATTATGCTTTGTGTTTTTATTTTGTCATATTTGATGTCATTTTTTAAAATTATGACATACTTGAATTACTTTTAGACTTATGATTTATTTACTTAAACAACCTTTTAGCTAAGGTTGCACAGATTTGAGGGATATGAAGTGTGGATCTGGTGAACCTTTTTCATTTACAGTTAATCTCATCCACAAACCTTAAATGCTTCTTATTTTGTGCCTGAACTCTGGACTCTGGTGTCAAAATCCCGCACTGTGAACGCCCACCATCCTCCCCAGCCGCCCTCCTCGGGCGTCGCAGCGTGCCAGATAAATGTAGCTCTGCATTAATTAGAAACAACATCGCCTCTGAAGATAATCCAGGCAGATTTGCCATCACGACGTAATTGTGTAAACGGTTCAGTAATGTAGGAGACATCATTTCTAGGAGTCAGCGTTGCTCTGCAGCTGAATAAAAAAAAAAAAAAAACTCTGACTGACATTTTCTGGTCGTATTTATGTGCTTCTGCTGATTCCAGCGAGAGACACTCACATTAGAGGATTTGCGACCGTGTACCGCCTGGTGTTGTCGTGATGTTTCTGGTCGGCGATGTTTTGACTCTAAAGCGACAAAGGTCAACAACAGAGCAGGTCGGACTAGAAGGAAAGGGGCCATTTCTATATATACTGCAGGTGATGAGGAGACTGGGAGCAGGTACAAAGGTCGATGTGGAGGTCAGGTGATGATGAGAGGTGGGAAAAGCTGAGGACGAGTAAAATGTAAGACCTTTTGACATGTCGCGGTAGGAAAAGGTCTTGAAAATGTAGCTCGTCTCTCTTAAAGAAAAAAGGGAAACTGCTCCTGAAACACCTGATCAGTGGCCCCGCCTTTAATTCAGTGACTACGTGACATCACACCGTGTCAACATGTTTCATTTTGGTATAATTTTCACGCCTACATTCACGGTAGATGTGAAGGTGGAAACAGGAAACAGCCGACTGTGGACATGGTGAGCCGTGCTTGCTCAGGCGTTTTGAGATGACCAATAAGAGCAGACTAGGTTTTTGGTGGGGGAGCCTTAAAGAGACAGGCGATAAAACTGAGTGTTTCAGACAGTGAGAGCAAACTGGTGCATTTTTTGAGCACTAAAGCAAGTAAACCTCTTTTAGTAGTAACCCAGAACAAACTATGAACCTGAAAACAAGAATGATATGTCTCCTTTAACTGTTTAGTCTATTAACTCTCAGGAAATGTCCAAAGTGTCGTCTTTAAATTGCTTCTTTCATCCGACAAACAGTCCAAAACCCAAAGACTCTTCATTTACTGTCATTAATGACGAAGAAAAGCAGCAAATCCTCACATTTAAGAAGCTGGAACCAGCAAATGTTTGACATTTCTGCTTGAAAAATCAGCTCAGTTAATAGATTGTCCAATTAGTTGGCAATACATTTTCCTAATCATTGCAGTTCTATTCCATTTATCTGCTTCAGTTTTCCCTCCGACCGCCAGCCGTATAACTGAGGTCAAGAGTGCAGAAAAGTTAAAAAAGAAAAACGACGCCATGACAGCGGTGTCGTGTGATACACAAAATGCAAAGGAAAAAGAGATGCCGTTGCCACGTGGGGGTAATCGGAGACCAGAACAGGAGGAGCTCGGGGTCGTGGAGGGCAGAAATCACAGCCGGTGACAGCAGTGCGAGGCAGACGGAGCAGATTATAAACTGAGAGTGTGATCTTGTCAGATTAGATAAATACCCTTATTGCGTTAATTGAATACAATCGGCGGGCGCGTTTGTGATTGCGATGTGATTATGAGCGTTTGTACAGTGAGAGCCATCTGATGCCGATCAGCTGATGCACACGACCTCGGTGACGCGCCAGAAGTTACACCTCGCAGCGACAACAGCAGCGATGTTCCCCCGTCGTTCATGACAGGAAACTGTGATTCTGATTCTCTTCATGCTTTCAGACTGAAGTTATTTAAACTGTTTTTAGATCAATAGATGGTACAAATACTAGTTTATAAAACGGCTTTATAATAAGAAGTTTATGACGCGTAGCTTTATTTATGTGCAGTAACGTGCGCATGTTCCATTTCAGTGACTATTAATCAATTTGTTAAAGTAATTTAAAGATTTATGAACATCAATACCACTTCATAAAGGCCATCCAAATGAAGCTTATAGTTGAACTTCACGTAATTTATGAACCGTTTACAAATTGTTTTAAACATCAGTTGCAACTTTACAATAAACAGTAGCTTTACAAATGGTTGTTAACAGTGAAATAACTATGAACTAAAGTTTAATAAACTATTAATGGAACAATTATCAGTGATGGTTATCATAAAGTGTTGTTAATCCTCACAGGGACCCCTCCACCTGCAACGTATCTGTAGCAAAACCCACTATTTAACATATTTTACATTTACACCTTCAGGCCATTAAGTAAAAATCCACCAGTATCAAACCTTTTTAAAAAATGTGCAGCGTGGAACTCAAAATGCAAATAATTCACACAAATGAACTGAACTAAATCTGCATGTTGGATGGAGCCTGATAATCCTCTGACCTGGTGTCTGTAGTGAAGATTTCAGGCCGGTGGTTGATTTGAAGACAGCGGCGGTTACTGTGGCAACAGTAACAAAGGTGCAGTAATGCAGCAAAACACTTGTTGAGCGGCTGCGTTACAGATCACATTTCATTTACAGTAATGTTTGGCCAGTTTAAACGCGAAGAAGGAGAAATGTGTGTTTAACTTAACACAGCTGTGATCAGGCGTAAAGATAATGAAGCAGCACTGTTATAATATGAGATAAAATGGAGGATGTCATGCGTGCAATCCTGCCACTCGTTAAAAACTACTTTATAGAGGGAAGATGATAAATACCAGCGGTGGAATGTAACTAAAGTACAGTACAGTTTTGTTATGTACTTACTTGGGTTTTTCCATTTTGTGCTACTTCATTCTGTTACTGCACCACTTGTCAGAGCAAAATGTTTTACTCCTGCAGTGATTTGACTGTTACTAGGTAGTTTTTCCATAAGATTAACACCTCCTTGCTTAAATGACATGATGCAGAACTATTTTAATCGAGCCAGTAGCGTGAAAAATATCTCAAATTAGCCACACAGTGATGAAAGACAACATTAAGATGCCTTTACATGTAGTTGTTTGTAATATCATATTTTGTACTTTTACTTTTTGTCCTTTTAAGTACTTTATCCTGAAGACACCTCTGATACTTTGATTTAAGCCACATTTCTAGTGCAGGACTTTTACCTGTGGTGTTGTATATTCAGACCATGGTATCTCTGCTTTCACTGACATAAAGAGGATTACTTCTTTCACCACTGCTGTACGAAACAAAAAGGCTGACTGAATTGTATCCTGAGTGGAGAGTCATTTCATTATTTCTTTCATTAGAACTTCAAATGTCTTGGGAGCTTGGATAGCACGGTGAAAATAAACGAAAATAAAAATACAGCCTGTGTTTAAACAGACAGGGGCACCATCTTCCAAGATGGCCAATCGAATGCTGATATTTCTGCGTCGACTATCATTGCTCACGTTCGTCTCTTACTCAGATTACAGTGACTACACAGACGCTGGGGGATGATGACCGCTTAACAACACCAAACTGACGTGCTCGGGTTTTTTATTCCGCCCATGTTTCCATCACTTTGTCTTTTTGTTGGATATGTTTTCTAGTTTCTTTTGTCTGAGATGCTCCTGCAGATAAAATGGGAGGGTGGCGGGGGGGGAGAGAGAGACAAGTGATACAAATGGGAGCAGCGGAAGAGATGGAGGGATGTGCTTAGAGGAGGAGGAGGAGGAAAAAGTGGATGGATGGACAGATAGATCCTGATAAAGAGAGATGGGCATGGAGCGAGTGTGCCCTCCTTGTGGCTGCTGCAGTGCCGTGCAGGGAGCCGATTCATCACGACCAAATAAACTACGGAGAGAGGAGGGGAAACAGAGAGGGGGGAAAGGTAGAACGCATACACTAGCGTCAGCATGCAGTCTGTCATCCTCCGCCCCCTCTTTCCTCCACCTATCACCCTCTCCTTTACACACACACACACACACACACTGTGCAGACTGGTATTGCTAAGGTTGCCATACTTATTGGTTTTGTGTGCCATACTTATTGGTTTTGTGTGTGTGTGTGTGTGTGTTCGTGAGTGTCCTGCGTGCATCCTGTAAGTATGTGTGGTCCCGTGCATGAGTGCTGCGGATCTCAGTCGAAGCCTCGGGGACGGTGTTGTGTCAATATTATCTTTCAGGCTGCTGAATGAACGTACTAAGAGCTCTTTCCTCTAATTATGCACTCGAGAGAACGACAGAGGGGAGGACATGAAGGGGTCTACCTCATGCAGACCATTTCTCTCCCAGTTTTCACGTGTTCCTCCTCCTTTTTTCTTTTGGATTCGTGCCGGCTGGGTTTTTTTTTTTTTTTTTTCTGTCCGTCTGTCCCGCCGAAATCGCTCCCTCCGACTCTTTTGTTGCTGAAAATATACAAAGTAGGGACTGCTCGCAGTGGGAGCTGCTGGGAGAAAACAATTAGCTGAAAATGGCTGAAAGCCACACAGAGCCGCAGACTGGGGTGTTGATTCTCTGCAACCGCCTCGCATTATTACAGGAAGTCGTTTGCTTCAGTGTTTGTGCAACAAAAAGCTTTTTCATTTTTTTCTTTAAGTTTAAGGAAAGTTGATTATAATTCATGTTTCTCCTGTGAGTTACCGTCCGAGGCATCCAAAGTCAGACAAAGGATGAGAGTCGTGTTACCTGGAAGTGCAGTTGTTACCACAGTGACAGCTCTCGTGTGTGAATTTAAAGACAGGCTAATTGTAGATTAGGGGTGTCGCAATATCACAATATTCACGATAATCAGATGTACATTTTTTTGGATATTGATATTGTGTTTTATTTATACATACAAGTTATTATCAGCACGCTAAGACAACAAGAATGTTTGCCTCCTGAAAAGTAACAGTGAAGTTTTGTGTTGCGTTTAAGACGTCACGCAGAGTGAATACAGTAACAAACCCCAAAACAATCAGGACATAAAGCTCCAACACAGACAGCAGGTCTGTCACTTATTATCAGTTACCACGTGAATCATTTGTCGAGTCCTGACAGGTCCGTATCAGGTGTCCATGCTCTATTCAACAGTAACAAATAAATAGGTTACAGAACAATCCTTCTCTACAGCCGTGAAGTGTTTGTTTTGAACCGGATCAGCTTTTAACTCTGAGAATCTCACAGAGCAGCTTCACCGTCCTCGACATGAGACCTTCGAAAAGGAAATTCTCTCACTGCGATGTACAGCTCGCCGCTGCTCCGGTTAGACGTAATTCATTCTGCTTGTTTGCCGGTGTGAGAAACCACTGGGCAGAAAATTGGAATTTTATTTTGACAATAACGTCTGACATTAGACATTATCCAGATAATGAATCTAGATCAGTGGTTCACTAACCATGTGGTGGAAGAAGTACTCAGATCCTGCACCTCTGTAAAAGTCCGGCCCCTGAAACACTACCGAATTATCAGCAAAGTGTGCTGAAAGTATCAAATTAAAAGGATTCATTGTGCAGTAAATGTGTCCTTCAGTGTTTTTGGGATCAATATTATTGCGGCATTAATGTATATGTTGCATTTTACAGCTGTAGATGTTAAGATGGTAATAAGGCTAATATGCTGTTGAATCTACAGCAATGCATCATATACTTCAAGGAGAAAAACAGCCTGCTTTCAGCTGTGTGACAATGCATTTTCTTGCTTATCCAAGAGAGTGTTTAAAGTTTATTTAGCTGAAGAAGTAGGCGACACATAAAGGAGCAATTCACCCTTTGGTTTATCAGAAAAAATCTATATCAGAACGAGCTAATTTTATTTACAAAAGAAAGGAAGGGTATGAAAATGAGTTATCTGTGTAAAGATGTAAAAAAAAAAAACAATATTTCCCTCTGAGATGTAGCACAGTAGAGGTATAAAGCTGCATAAAACAGAAATACTCAACTGAAGTACAATTACCTCAAATGTAAATGTGTTTTTCAAATGTAAATGTTCATTTCATCACTGAGTGGCACCTCGTAATAATAATAACTCGTCCTTTCGCTCGTCTATCAGTTGCTATTTCTGACTGCTCTGCACCCAGAAACCCTGCTGTGTTGCCATGGCGAACAATGAGCTGTAATGTCACTAATCTTATCTCACAGCATATTTAACAGGGTTTTTAAATAGCGATTCCAATATTTATTGCTTTTTCTTGTCTGTTTACAGATTTAATTTGAAACAGTAGCTGATGCATAAGCCGTTTAAAAGTTATGGTAAAAAGAAACTTGATGCACTGATGTGGATTACATTTTTAACTAGTGAAAAAAAACTGTGCAAGACAGATTCTGGTAGTAAAAGAAGCATCATGTGAAATAAACTAATTGCACTGAAAAAGTAGAGCCTGGAATATGATCAACTAAATATACAGTATTTTAAAGAAAACATATTGTAGAATAGATTTTCATGCTTTAATGCTCAAGAAACACATCGGTTTTCTCATATTATTACCCCTCTGTGACCTCCTGAATACCAAGTCTCCTCTGATTGGTCAGCTCACACACGCCTGAGCCAGCAAAGCAAACAACATGAGAGCAAGCTGTGTTTAATAAAGTCTCACGTGCCAAACTGGCTGCTAGTTATGAATGATCCAAATGTGTGACACGGTGACGTAGTGTGATGTCACAAAGTCACAGAATTAAAGGCGAGGCTACTGAAGAGGCGTTTCAGGAGCGGTGTTTTCTGTGGGAGAGAGGAGCTTCTGTTGAACTCTTTAGCTTTTGAGATATTTTACAGACACAAACACGTATAAAACACTGAAGGAATGGAAAAAAAAATAAAAATGTCTCCTTCTATTGTCGGTTTTGATTTAGTTGCTTCATTTACTTTTATCTTTGTTTATAAAGGTGTGTGTGTTTTGTCTCTCAGGTTCTGTGGCATCTCGACATCTTCCGCCGAAGCTTTCGACAGCTGACCACACACAAGTGTATGGAGGACTCGTGTATCTTCTGCGCTCTAAAGGTAAAACACCACAACTCTCTCTCTGTCCTCAGCTGGCTTGAGGAGGGCTTACTGTAAACCTAAAGCAGCGCCCACAAAACATCGTTGTCAGAAATGTAAACCACAGGCCGTTTTCTGAAGTGGAGTACTTTTACTCGAGTGTTTCCCTTTTGGGAGTCTTCCTACATTTCAGCCTCAGAGGGAGACAGTGACAGCCAAACAAAAAACCTGAGATAAACTCATGTGACTTCTCTGATGTGTTTGGTCTTTTCCCTTCTTTTTTCCTCGTTTTTGTCCTGGTGCACCCGCTGGTAGACGAGACACATCTGCTCATAAACACAGCAGGGGAGGTTCCTGCAGCAGGTTACGCAACCAATCCACAATACTGAAGACTACTTATTTTTAAAAAAAGGGCAGAACAGAAGAGCGTTCATCTTATAGACTTCTGTTTTTCACTTGTATAAGATTTTTATTGTGGAAATGACCCGTTTCTCACTTTATGTAATATCAATATTAGCGCGAATGGATCCATATAACAAAACATTTGCAGTTTGTTCAATATCCATTTTACAGTCCGGCTCTTCTGGGTTTTCTTTTCTAAATTTGCTCTCAGTAATTTATTATCGAATATCTTTTATCTGAGATACAACACAGTTAAACAGAAATATAAAGAGATAAAAGAAAAAAGAAAACTGTTAGAAGCCATGAAATAAATGATATAGTTCATACTCGTGTCACTTTCTTTGGTTTTGTTACTACATTTCTTCCCTTTCTTGCTTCCCTCTATTCATCATTTTTCTTACAATGATTTCCTTAAATTCTAAACTCAACTCTTCCTCACAATAGAGCTGCAGCAAATGATTACTTTAATCAACAATTAATCTGCTAATCAGTCTGAAATGTCAAAAACCTTTTTTTTTTTTTCAAAACCCAAAGACCGGTCATTCACTTTCGTAAAGGACAAAAAAAAAGCAGCAAATCC